>NC_083639.1:2205000-2940000 GCF_963576545.1 Limanda limanda
AATCAACTGCTTACGTGCAGAACCCTCATTTTGAAATGTTTTATCTGTATAGCCTTTACTTAAACCAGGGCATCATCCCTTAAAACAACCGTGCCAGAGAAATGCAACTGTGGTTATGCAGAACGATATTTATTTGAACTTTTCCTGTTGTGAGGATTATTTGCATGGTTTTATTTCAAATTTAACTTTTTATCTTTTAAGGCTAAAATAGGATATTAGGAATTGTGGTTCAAATTGGATTTGATTTCTGGAAATAACTTTACGACCCCATCGAGGCTCCCGACCCCTCATTTAAACAACAAAATCAAAATAAACCTAAGATGTTCAGCAGTATGAGAAACTTATAAAAACATACACGAGCTTTGTAAGATTCATGTATCCTCGCTGTCGTATTCTTCACAGCAACAAGGCGACTCATCTCAGCTCAGCAAGCTGTTTGTTAAAAGCCTTAATGGCCTTGATGGGAGCTGGGATTAGTGCAGCTAAAACATCTCCGCCTGGAGCCGTCTGCAGAGCAATCCATCACCAGAAGTGTTCTGCTCGGTGACTCTGCCCTTTTTATAGTTTCTCTCCCGAGCATCTCCGCTCACTTGTCTCCCTCCCTCTCTCTCCGGGGACAGAAAACATCCCGGAGAAGTGGACGCCTGAGGTGAAGCACTTTTGTCCCAACGTCCCCATCATCCTGGTGGGGAACAAGAAGGACCTGAGGAACGACGAGCACACGCGGAGAGAGCTGGCCAAGATGAAGCAGGTACAGCCGTCTCTCCCTGAAGGTCAATGAGCCGTAGATGGAGCTAAACGTGACATGTGGGCACCTGTTCCACGCCGGAGAAAAGTGCTGCGTAGAAACATGTCCCGGGGGTTCAGCTTGTGAGTCTGAATTATTAATGCTCATATTCACAACCTTTGAATATGAGTCTGCGGGTGTTCAGCTGAGGTGAAGGTCTCTTCGTTAAAGTAGCAGAGCAGACCTTCATGTTTAAATCGTCTCAACTGTGTTTTGACAAATTTAAAGGAATAGTTCACCTATAAATGTCATTTATGAATACAGCTTCCATGGATATTGTGAGTAATGGCAGTGTCACGTTTCACAAATTCCTGAATTGCAGATAAAATCAAAAAGTGAGACATGTCTGGCTTTTTGTGATTCGTGAATTTGTGATTGTTAAAATATTGGACAGAATAAATATAAAGGGAAAATAATATTCTGTTATATCCTCGTTATGTTTTGCAAAGACCCTGGAAATAATGGGTCTGTAATTTTGGAAGGTTTATTAACACTACACAATGTTTCCTCATGCAATTTGTCTACCGAAATAGTAAAGTTGTCCCATTAATATTACAGCTTTATCTCCCCGGAATGTGAGGATGTATTTAGAAAGTTGTTACTTTTTATGTTGCTGCTTTATGATTTAAATAATTGTATTCCCTCATGAATCTCGGTACCTCATAAGGATGAAGCAAAAGTGAAACTTGAAGCCCTGCATCACTTTTATTTATTTAGTACAAAATTATCAATCTAAAGGGATTTTCAACATGTTTACACTTTTAAGGTGGAAAGAAAAAAAAATCTGTTAATGAAAAAAACTTTCAGAAAGAGTAACTGGAGGAGGGATCTCTCTTCTTGGACATAGATAACAATAAAAAAATAACAATAGTAAAATGACAATATAGAACTAAAGTTCAGGCGTTAATTAAAAATATTTATCAGCGAAGGTTTACAACAATGTATCCTAATTGGTTTTTAAATCAAAATCAAAAAAAGAAGTGAAATGAGATGTCATTTTTTTATAAAAGAGATGTTTTTGTGTCTTTTGTCTTCCTGACACTCTCTGTAAAAATCTGTTTCTGGTGTGTCAGTCAAACCACGATGACGACAACATGTCTGTTCATTGTGTCACAGAACGACACATCGTGCCACTGAGGCCTTTTCTCTGTCTGTCTCCGGCTCTTTCAGACGCCACTGTCAGCTTTTTTCTTTCTGTAGAAATCAGGAGACAAAGAGCAGCGTGAAATCATCAGTTCAAGTGTTTCAGATTTACATGCTCACACACACGCACACGCACACACAAACACACACACACACACACACACACACACACACACACACACACACACACACACACACACACACACACACACACACACACACACTGTTGGCTCTGCATGTTTAAGCTGTGATGTTGATGGTCAGGTTCAAGTTTTCATCTGTTTGAAGAGGTTTTCATTTTGGTTTTAATCACCTTAAAAGCACTGGTACAATTTTGTATATTTGGTTTTATAAGGGACTATACAAAAAAAACGGAGGGACTGAACATGTTGTTGATCTATGAGTTTCCAATGAAAACTTATTTTTAATATTGATCTTAATTATTACTTTCTCTATAATTGGTATATTTCTAAAACAAAGACATTTATTGAAAAAAATAACTGAGATATTTAATGAATCATCAAAATAGTTAATGATAAAACTAGTTTGATCAATTAATGATTTAATGCATTGTGCAATATTTCCTTCTGAAATCCCGTAGCTAATGAGAGAATCAGTTCATAAAAAAGAGGGGAATAAAACGGAGTTACACAAAAAAACTTCTAAGAAGAGATTTACTTTATAAGTATAAAACAGCGTAAAATGAGAATACTCAAGTTAAATGCAAGAATGTCAATAATGTGCATAGGAACTAAACTTAAACTACAAATCTAAAACTCTCGTCTATTTTTTTAAACAAATTGAGACCAAATCTTCCTTCAGGCTAAAAAAACAAACCCACAATCCTCTCCCTTTTTTGAATTCCTCTCACATCTAATACTTCCCCCCCCAGTCCCTAACAGTGTGTGTGTGGTCTCACCCTGCAGGAGCCGGTGAAGTCGGATGAAGGCAGAGACATGGCCGGCAGGATCAGTGCTTTCGGTTACCTGGAGTGCTCCGCCAAGACCAAGGACGGCGTGCGGGAGGTGTTCGAGATGGCCACCAGGGCGGCGCTGCAGGTCCGCAAGCGCAAGAAGAGAGGCGGCTGCGCGCTGCTGTGAGCAGTTCGGACGCCGGGGAAACAACCGACCAATAGGGAAAGAGCAAAAACAAACAACAAACACACGAAAAGAACTGACCTTTTACCAAATGGCATCTTTGTACTGTATTTCGCATTTCACGATAAGACGCAGGCAGATGAATCCAATGAAAACACCCCTTATACAGGAAACAGACTTTGTCTATATTACAACCATCGTTAGAAATTGATGTTTAAAGTTCCTATCTGTCAATACACATAGAAGGTTTCCTACTTGTTTCTCTTCTTTGCATCTGTAATGTAACGCGGCCGTGATAGATGCACATTATTTTCTGCAACATTGTTCTTCACAAACTTTTTATTCAGCTTGTAAAAAAACCTCTTCATGAATAACGTCTTGTCCTGTTAGCACCAGCTCAGTTTGTCATGGTTGCAGCCGGGATAGTGAATGAACGTTGATTTCTTTTGACCACAAGAGCTAGTGCCTTTTCTTTTTTTTAAGTTCGTACACCACCATCAATTTCTCGTGTTTGTAAGCCAGCGAACATTTCAGCTGACGGCCCCTTCACGCACACTCGCTCATTTTCAAAGCCGTAACTAAGTTTCAGCTCCGTCGACAAATCGTCAAGCACAACAAAAAAATGGTGGCTTGACTCAATTTGTTTTGTCAGCATTCCCCTCAACATTTTTCCAGTCCGCTCACTTTGAAGATAAGACGGCAGCTGTCTAAATAATGTGATACATGGTTAACCAAAGTCGTGAGCTTCCCGCTTCCCCCTGATTGTTTAGTGGTCGTGGATGGAGGGATGAGAACCGGCCAATCGAGACACGAGCCAATATGACTCAACTATGCACAATAGCTGTTTCGGAGCGACAGGGGAGATGACACAGCTGAAACAGGAATCGCACGAAGGCCACGCTCTAATGAAACCTCCCTTGTTTGTTCATTGAGAGTGACGGCACTACAATGCACCCGAGCCTGTCACACCCGCTCTGTGTGTGTGTGTTTGTGTGTGTGTGTTGAATGGGTTTGCCAAGTCATGGAAGTGTCTCGTTGTGCGTGTGGACTTTCCCAGTCAGGCAACATTCTTCACATGTCTCGGAGGAGCTCGTGGCGTTTTGAGGAGTTTCTTTTCCCCCCCTCATGGTGCCTTCTCTGCTCTGGTGTGCCTTTCGGTCGTCCTCTCCCACAGCAGGTAGACCAGCTGCACTGCGAGCTCGACCTCTGGGACCTGTTTCACAAAGCTCCGACCTTTGAACCACTCAGATAAGAGCAGAGGGTGTCATCGGTTTTTGCCGAAATCGAAGCTCTTACGGCATAAATATTCAGATTCTACCTCTGAATGCAGTCTCATCTGTGATCGTGACAGATTGCGACAATTTACATGTTTCACCAACATCTCCAGAAAACATGCGTCTGCAGCCACTGCGATTTTTGATGTTTCGGAGATGGTCACCGCTGCCAAGAAGTTTGTTGTGTATTACCCGACTATTATTCGATGTGAAAGCCCATCGACTGCTCTCAGAAACAGACTCTTCACTCCGCATTTGTTGCTCTTTCATGTTCTCTTCTTGTCCCTTGGTTGCATGTCGCTGTCGGTTAAGTGAGAAGGTGGAGAAATGTGTGTGTGTGTGTGTTGCAAAAACGGTATCTTTGATGTAGCATGAAACGTGCTTATAACGCCAGGATGGGCCCCAAACACTCCAGCTGGCAAAGTCTGTATGTGTTATGATGTAAAATACAGCTTCACACCCTCTACTGGCCACAAGCACATACTGGCTGAGCCGAGGTGTAACGTGATTACATATTCTTTTTGATGAAGAAGAAGAAGAGAGGGGGCATTGGTTAAAATCGCACACAAGCACCATATTAATGTTGTTACCTCAGATCTTTAGAGGGAGGATGCTATATTTTAACTCATTGCATCATTGCGGTCAACAAATGGCACATTGGTGACAAGATTCAACAGATTCAGAAGATTTTTTATCAGTGAGGCTTCACGTTTTGTGCGTTCTTGTCGTGGCATGATGTTCCCGGGTGTCGGCAAGATTAATGCCAAGGAATTCTGCAGATTTAGAGGTCAGCAGAAATGGTCGATTGACTTAGCTTAGCTCCACACAGCGATGAAAGCTTTTCGTCAGAAGACGAGCAGAGGGTTGAACATGGTGTCGAACATATCACAAGGCGGCATGTGCTATACTGCTGTGTGTATCTGTGCACATTATGTTACGCCACTATATCAAAAGTTGTTCTAACAATGTTGTTGCATGCATGATAAAAAGATGGGTCTTTATAGTGGGCGCACACAGACACACACAAACACACACTCGCTTAAGCATCACCATCTTTGGGAACAGCTTCTGCTCAGTGTCGTAACTTTTCTCTTTCTTTCTCTGGAGGTATTCGAAACGATAAAAGGATCCAGATTTTTAGCTCATTGTCATAATGCTTTGTAAACAGAAAAGTGTTGTCGTGGATGTTTGATCTGAAGTGAACATGAACATTGTTAATAAACTATTTTTGAGACAAGAGCGACTCGCCATGCTTGGTCAGTTCTTTGTGGAAGACTGAGACGTCCCGTTTGGTTTCGTCTAACCCTGAACATGAATTGCTCGTGTGCAGCAATTATTTGTTCCAGCTGATTGAAACTCGCTGCACTTTTATTTACAGACACTGAAGAGACAAAGAGGGAAAAGTCAAACACCAGATTTACTGATTCACTTTGGCATTATCATCAAAATATGCAAAACTGCTGGTAGAAAGGTTACAGAAGTACATGGAAGTATTCCTAATTAATTGATGCTGATGTGGTTAAACCTAAAAAAAACTAATATTGTATATTAGCAGTGTGGAATATCACTGCAGATGGTTTTCTGTTTTCAACTATTGGTCCACACGCTGCTGGAGGGAGCTCTCATCTGTAACAGGACGTGAGAAAAGACACAAGTTGAATTTCTCAAGTTGTATAAACCTGAATGCAAATTTTGTTCTCATACAAGTACAACATATTATTATTTCAACTGTTGTTATGATCCAGGCAATCAAAGTTTTTACAGAGATTACAGATCAACTAACGTTCAGAATCCACTCTCATGCTCAGAGTTTCCAGAGTCAACAGAAGATCATCTTTTTGGTCACACCCAGTGTAACCCTTTTCCTTCACACAGTAGCTGATGAACCTGCAAATAGAGACAATGGTAAATATGTCTTTAAGGTGCTCATATAAAGGAAATGTGAAACTTGAAAGAGAAAATATCAAAACGTTGCAGAAGAGCAGCTTTAAAGACATGAAAGGGGAAATTGTTTTGTCTGGTTCGGATTTCACAGTCAGGGATATACTTGTGAATACTCTAGTAGTGCTGTAACTTTCTCTCGTCCTCTGTGCCCTGCTCTGACTTACTTCTTCCAGGTGGGGTCCTTGTTGAGGATCTCAGGGTTTCCCACAACAATCAGCAGAGAACGGGCTCTCGTCACAGCCACATTGAACCTCTGCAAAATAAATACATAATTTAAAACAAAACTGAAAATACAAAAAGAGATTCATAATTTACAATCGTGTGTCGGGGCCAATTTGAAGAAAGACAGATGAAGCATTCGGAGATTTCAAAATTAACTCATGAGAATAAACTTGCCATTAAATGAGGGAAATGTAATAATATGAGAATAAAGTTGTAACTTAATGAGAAAAAAGTAATAATATCAGAGTGAAGTTGTTATTTAAAGAGACAGTTGTTCCCCCTTTAAGTGGCCCTCATGCTCTGGGGTAATAACGACATTGATGGTGAACATATTCAAATTCTTCAGCACCCTTAAGGATGGTTCAGACCTTTGGATTTGCCAAGAACCCGATGTTGAAATCTTCTTTCATCTTGACGGAGTTGATGCTGCTGCGGACGGTCGATACCATGATGATCTTCCTCTCGTCTCCCTGAAACGCCTCCACAGACCCCACCTGACATCACAGCAGAGAGATATCTTATTTCAATTTGTTTGGGGGAAACATTTCTCAATTTTTAAACATAATGGATTAAACCGCAACATGTGATTTTATTTCAGATGAACAGATGAGAGAATCGTATTAAAGGCAGGATGACCTACCTTGATCTCTTTGACTTCACGCCACTGACGCAGTGCCCGGGCAGACTTCAGGGCTTTTTGGATTTTCTCAACCTGTTTGAAAAGTAACAATGTTGACCAGTGACTAGTCAAAAGAAACTTAGCATGCTCATATTCAGGTTGATCATTTAATTTGTCATTTTAATTTGTGCTTCAACTTGAAAAGGTTTATGTAGTCTAATGCTCACAAAACACATCACATCCTCAAACTGTCCATTGCTGCCGCTCCTCTTTTCAGCCTCTGTCTGAAACACTTGGCAGAGACTGTAACATCAAGAGTATTTTGAAGTGTTAAACACGTATATAAACCCACATTGTCTACCTTCTTTCTCCAACACCGAGAATGACCTTCTCAGCTGCTATAGTTGTGGAGCTTGCGTATCACAACAGGGTGTTAAAATAAACATTTTGTCCGGGCTGAACGCAGCTCTGGTTTCGTTAGGGGGTAAATGTGGGACATCGTGAGGTCACATGTAAAGAGAGAGAAGCTCCCTTTACCACAGACTTTGTGCTTTTTAACTTTGCAGACCTTTTATATTCACAAAAAAAAACACTAGAGGAAAGGAGAAGAAAAGCATAATATGTCTCCTTTAAAAATGAAACTAACTTTCTCTCCAAACCTCTACTGTACACATTTGCAGTCTCACTTGTTTCCTGTAGGGGGCTATAATGCCGATGTCTTTGGCAGTGAGTTTGGGGAGACCGTTCTTTTCTTGTGTTTCCATCAGCTTGGTGAGGTAGTCGACGATAACTTCGATCTCAGCCACGTTGAAGTAAGACGGACTGTTGGCCTCTCTCTCTGCATTCCCGATGACCTCGTGAAAGATCACTGGGAAACCCTGTAGATACAGAGACAGAGTGATCCTAAATGATGTACTTTGAATAAACCTCTCAGGGCGTTTCCCCTTCATCCTAATAACAATTAAGATTTATTTTGTAATTATTATTTTTGTCTTTTCCCCCCCAAATTATGAGGCCTAATGTGTCTGGTGAGTTCTGTCTTGTTATCTGTGCCAGTTAGAAGGTGGGTGATGTCTTCAATTAACTTAGATCAAAAGTGTTGATAACGACATGATAATTAAAAGAGACACTCATGAGATTAACGCCCTGTCCACAATTATGCAAAAATTATGTCAAAAACTGTGACAACATTTTTTACTTTGCAATATAAATTTAGAGTTCACATAATTTATTGTACTTCATCATCAACATGTAAAGATATTTTCAGAATTCCTGATAAAGTTATTGAGATGTTTTTGTGGAATTAAAACTTTATTGATGTCAGGCCACACCTTTTTTGGGAGGGGCTCCCAGTTGCAGTACGTCTCGCGGTCCAACTTGTCGGCAAACTCCTGCACTTCGTTGTCATAGAAGAGCTCATTGGGGATTTTCAGAATGGCAGCGTGAGACCTGAATGAGGAGAAAACAAGGAAAGCAGAAGAGTTTTAAGCATCAAACTTCCTTCACTCCTAACGGAAAGCTTTAATAAGAGAAAACCGAGAGTTCACCTGTAGTTTCTCAGCAGTTTGGTGACGAAGCGGGCGTCTTTACTTTTCTTGTACAGGTCGTTATATTTCATCAGCCTCTCGAGCAGAGAAAGTCCTGCGGATCATTGAATTATAAAACCAGAGACAAAAAGAGGAAATGAAACCAAACCAGCTGTGGTTGAAGATCTTCACATTATGTCAAAAGCCGTTTTCAGACACGAACATGAACAGGAAAATGTCTAGAGGGCTGTGGTGACTGGTGGCGTCTGGCTTTGAACACGCAGGAGGCAGGAAACGACTTATGCTGAGGAAATCACTTGTTTTTGTTTCCTGCACAACAACAGCCCTGTGTGGTTGAAAGCTCTCGAATTTGAAATCTTCGTCTATGTGCATTGCTCCTCTTCTTCACCCTGACATATCCGTATTGCTTTTGTGTTCGCTTACAGTTTTGTATCCGTCACATATTATTAGCGTCATAAACTCGCCCAACACTTGCAATCATTTATTACTTTGGACATTCTCGGGACATTTGTCATTGTGAGAAGAATGTCGGGCATTTGTGTTCCCACATGCAGCCCCTCTGGAACCTTTCAGGAGAAGACCTGGAGTGGGAACAACACAGTGGGATGAGATGGATGCAGACAAAGTAACGTCTCACCAAGTCCATGACACAAGGCAAGAGGAGACTGGACGATGGGTCCCAGCTGCATGGGGTCTCCTGCCAGCACCAAATGACCCCCCTCCTTTGGGTTGAGCAGACCTGTGACACAGCGTGAACATGTTGACCAATGAGATTTAAGCGCTTTTCACAAGGATATTTGGCATTTTTTATAAGATTATGACCGTATTTGAGACAATGGACAATCTCAACTCGTTCTCTCTTTCGGTTATGTGATCACACGTTACTGACATCTCCACACCTAGCTTTAAAACGATATTAGAACCATTTCTCTGTGACTTGTATTAGGGGAGATACTGCATGACCAGTCAAAGTCACCATCCCCCCAAAAAGTTAATATTTCCTTAGCCCATATTTCCCTTAACTGCGATTTGATACACATAAAATTGAAGCTCTATGAGTTTCTACATCTAATTAAATGAAAAATGTCATTAAGATCTTTACCAGTGCGGCTCCAAAGTGTGTTGATAAATGCCCACCCTAATGTAGCCTACTGATAATACTGATATTCTGAGATTACCTGCAACAGCGATGACACATTCTGGCTCTACTGCCTGGCTGCCTTCATCCACAAACACATGAGTGAAATGACCGGGTGGGATTCCTCTAGACACGAGTCTAAACAAAAAAGAAATGCGAGCAACAGAAATGTTCACAATAGGAAAAATGAAAGTGCAACATGAATCTTGATGTAAAGAATCCTACTTAAACTATATTAATAACAATTATAAGACACCAGGTCTTACCTGCCAGCTGTGAACAGAGTTGTGACTACAATTTTGGAATTCATCAGAGTTTCTTTTTCTGGAAACACAAATTCTTCCTGTTCCTTATCCCAGTTACAATTATCCTGGAAGAGTCAGAAGAAGAAAAAAAAATAAACTCATGCTCATTGCACCACACATTTCTATTCTTCAAGAAAACCAACTAATCAAATCACTACGGTCAACTTGATATGTGAAGACTGGTCAACATGTGTTTGTTCTTGCCTGAGTTACTGACGTGTACATTTCTTTGATTTTCTTTTTCATTTTTTTATTCCCAACGTCAAAGGTCCAGTAAATTAAGATGGATGACGTGTCTCCACTTCCTCCCACTATCCAGATATTTAGCCAAAATATCCGTCATGTGGACCAATTGCAGTCTCAGCTTTCAATCGTGACATTCTGCTCTGGTTTTATAGCATCAAGTTACTTATTAAAACCCACCATTTCAGAAACATGAGCACTTTAGCAAACATCGGTGTGATAAGAACGACCTAAAAGGACTGAAACCCTCTCTGAGTCCCACATGCTAATATGGACAGAGCAGGAATCATGGCCTCTGCAGCAGCCAGCCACAAGTCGGCGTTCGAGGCATAGTCATATCGTCCATCTTTATAAACACTCTATAACATCTACAGATGAACACATGTGTTAATAAGATACAGTTATTCATGAAATATGTATTAAAAAATCTGCTGATGCTCACCAGCAGGTGCTCAGGGACACTCCCTAGGTCTAGGTAGTTGGCGTACATGCGGTAAACCCGTTGAGGATCCATGGTCTTCATCAGTCTCTCCCACAGTAGGTCACATGCACTGTTTGAATGTGCACAGGCTAGGATGTGGGCTGATTGATCAGCCATGATAACCTGGCAACGCAAACATCGAACTGCTGACGGAATGACAGATTTTAGACTACGATAACGATGTTGATAAAATGTGATTGTCACAGGAAAATATATGACATCACTTTTTACAGATGAGGATCATCCAATTTAACACATCAAGAAAAGTGAGATAATCAGTGTCTGTCTAATCTGGCAATAATGTTCAATATTTAACTGAATTTTGAATTTTTCTTCTGATTATTTTCTATCTATTAATCATTTGGTAGAGGTAAAAAAAATGTCCAGGTAAAGTCATTACTTTGTCTGAAAAACAATAAAAATATATTCAATTTAAGACCCAAAAAAAAGCAAATCATGATATTTTAGCATCAAAAACAGATATCAGGCTTTTTTCAACTTTTTAAGACATCTGGAAATGACAATTAGGATTTTTTAATAACCTCTTTTTTGCATGCAAATTTCTTTTCTTTTTAAAACCAACAGATACTTGATACCTGGTACATAGCTTCAACCAGAGTGCTTGTCTTTCCAGTTCCAGGAGGCCCAAACACCAGATAAGGAGCTGGTTTAGACGATCCTGCTACAATGTGCTGGACTGCAGCACGTTGCTCTGGGTTGTTTTCCAGATTCTTGTCAAACATCCTGCAGTGACAGATGATATAATCTTTACACCATGCACCGTGGTGGGATATTTAAAATAAATAAATGTAAAACGGTGGTGAAGTTAATCTGCTGAGCAATGTTTAACCCTCTTTAAATGTTCAAATGAAAATGAGTAACAAACTCCCTGTTACTGAAGCAAGTTTAAGTATCTCTGGGTCTTGTAAACGAGTGCGGCACCAGCAGTATTGCAGGCGTTGTACCGGATCGTGGCTTGTGTGTTATTTTGTTTTGTATGTGTTTGTTCTTTCTTGTGTATCGACACCAGACCTGAGTATAGGGGAGGGATTAGGCGCTGCTGCACCAGATGGGAACAGCACGTCTTCCAGGTTATATTTAGCTGCCAATTCCACTGCCCGATGCTGCAGCTTCAAAAGGTACCGGTTTTGAGTAAACTTCACATCAAACTCCATGTTTTCTTTAAATACATCCAACAGCCTGAGAGAAGGAAGCACAGTGAAAGGAACATGTGAGGTCAGGTCCTTTTTTCCTGGGATTCAAGTAGACGAGTATCTTGAATCTAATGCCTACTTCTGAGGGAAGCTCAGTTTCACACTATCCAGCTCGACTTTGTGAACTGTTCCGGAGTAAACAGGCAGTGGCTTTGATGTGACCCCAGATTTGGACACATTCAGGCAGTCTCCACTAATTACAGATGGCCGATTCTCAGCAACACCAGGAACCTGTTGTAAAAAAAATATATATAAATATATATATATATATAGAACGTTGAGCTCAGAGTAGATTAGGAAGCATTCAGAGGCCAATGACAGAATAAGAATAACAGAAAGATATATTATATATCAGCGGAATAAAAAAAAACATTCAAAAGGCACCAATTAAACAAGGGAATGGGTCTCATCCAAAAACAAGTCATATCAAGATTTGCTCTTGAGTGGCAGGTGCACGCGTTTTAAAAGAACAGTGACAATGTCCGAACATATGGAGTTAATGTCAAAGTCAAATCTGTCTGAGTCATCTGTACTAGACTCAGTTTCTTATAACAACAGTAGGGCAACATGTTTGAACTGAGCTGGTCTTACTTTGAGCGTGAGCAGCTTTCCGTTGCTTTCGTCCCGAGTCATGGTTTGATTGTGGAGGTCAAACTTCCCGATTTCCACCTCCACCTGAATCTCTTCCAGGTGCAGCAGGAGCCTGAACCGGTGAGAGTAGTTCTTCATCTCCAGGGGACCCCTGAGGCGGCTCCTGGGGGGCACGGCACAAACACAGGCACTAGGTTTTAAAAAGAAAGACAATCAACCCGACACAGGCATGGTTATGTTTATCAGCTGGTTAATTCTCTCACTTTACTGTTGCCAGTTTGGATCTGTCAGCTGGAGAAAGGCTCTCGGAGTCCTTCAGGTTTTGTTTAGCAAGTCTCTTTAGGTATTGAGGGTACTTGAAGTGTCCTAATTTACCTGCCCACCCCACAAAGAACCTGAAGAGAAGAACAAAACATGCAACATTGCATCATGATTGTAATCAGCATTACCAGAACACAATTACAGTTCCCTTGTTGATCAATTTCAATTACAAGTAGTAGTGTATTTAGCTAGTAGCTGATGGATCTTTTGAGCATGGTTGTGAAGTGCAATGACATGTTGGTGTCCTGGGGTGCCTTGAATCTTATGTCTAGACTTTTAAGAACTATTTCAGATGCGCTCTGCTAAATTCCTCCTACTCTGAACGTTATTTGAACCGTGCAGTGTATTATAAAATATGCAAACAGGTTCTGCAAGGAAGGTGCCCCTGCTATCACACCTACAGGTGAAGTTTGTGGTTTTCAATCTACAGACAGGTGTTCAAACGTTTCTTTTGAACACTGAGCCGTTGAAATTTCACTCCAGGATTTACATGTAGATAGTGTCTCCATGTCTCAAAGGTTAACCTGTCCCACCACGTTCACTTCTACCATTGGAGGACTCAAACCTTCCCTCCTCTCAGCTTGCACCCAGTTCTGTCTATAAATGTTGTTGTCTTGCAGAAGGCAAGTCAGATTTTCACCATTTGGCTGTGTGATGTCTCCGAGTCTCTAGAGCTCGTCCTGACCTGTGAAACTTCTTGTAATAAACATTTTACTTGTAAGTTCTGGGTCTGCGGTCTCCTCTTTTCAAACAACGTCAAAGTGAAGAAAATTGTTTCATCCAACTCCAAATCAAATATTTGGCGTGAAGTGGGTAACACAGGATTTCCTGCTGCAATTGATTTAACTTCTACACGTTATTTCGTAGAAGCAGCATTGCTATTTTTTCAACACCAGGTCAGAAAAGTCAATTTAAATTGATTTAAAATGTGAGATTTAGGAGATTTTCTTTTCACCTCTGTCAGCAGGATTAAGCAAAAACTACTGAACAGATGTCCATCTAACTTTAAATGTTTTCAGACGTGCAGGGAACTCTGCAGTTCCTCCGGATGTTCGACAGAGGAAGTGCCTGCGTGAACACAGATGTCAGAGTGACAGAGTGACAGGAGCGGATGTGTGAACACAGCCGGGGATCCCCCTCTGTGTTCACTGTGAGCGAGTGTGGGGGGTTTGATGTTGCTTTTAAAGTGCGACAGACACAAAGATAAAAAATAACAAAAAGAAAACAAATACATCCTGGTGAAAAAGTAATGCACACACATAAAAGACAGCGAAATAAAAGACTACAAGACAGTTTGTGGTGATAAGAGCCGACACCAGTGTTGCTGCTGTGAGCCTGTCTGTGCAGAGAACCTCCTGCTGTGTTCTGCATGAGTGAAAAGCAAACTGAGGGTAAACCCAGCGGCAAATTATCTAGATTTTACCCGCAGGTCATGTCAGAAAGCGGCTTCAGTGGAAAATAAAAAATGAGTCCAGGATTGCTTTCTTCTCTCCCTTACACGTTGCATTTGCCATTTTTCACCACTTTCCCAGGGAGTCATTAATGGATCTTCATTAAAAAAATCAGGCCTATTAAGAGGACTGATACAAATGAGTGTGTGAAATGGGGTGCAGCTCGATTGAATTGAAGGGGACTGTTGGGCCTCGGTGGAGGTAAGTGCTCTCCTGAGTGCCATTCAACTTTACAATCAGATTTGAATTAACTTACATCTCATGACGCTCTCCCTGCACCATGATGGTTGCGGCCTGTTGGTGTGCGATCCTCTGATGTGGTTTGTAAGGAGCCACGGGCCCCAGTTCCACAGCCAGAGGGGAACTGGTACAAGCGACCATCTCCCTCACGATGTAGAAGGGCTCAGATGCCGATTTGGTATCAACTTGCAAGAACTCAAAGTAAATCATGGCTAGGGAATATCCATGATCTTTTAGCTTGTACCGAGCCACAACTTCATAACTTTCTCCTGGAAAAATAAAGAGGAACTGTAAGTATTAATAACTTCTACAGTATTTATACTTTTCAATCAAAACACAGATGTCCCACCAGGATTGAGGGAGACGGGACATGCGCTGGTGACTCTCATCTCGTCCTCCAGAGTGAAGCAGCGGATCCTGGGCCGGGCAGAGCAGTCGGTGAAGTTGATGGTGTACCGGCCCTTATTTTCAATGTGGAACTTGATAAGGAATGTCTCTCTGAGAGTTTTTGCGATGTACTGAACCTTGCCCTCGATTGACTTTGGGTTTGAGGTGATCTCGATGCCCTTCTTGTCGGCCATCAGCCTTTTCCTGCAAGAGAGAAAGCTTATACTGTTGAACTGGCAAAGAAATAAATTCAGTGCATCCTGGTGGTTGATATTGGAAGAGGTTCTGAGACTTTAAACCCTTTGCGCTCTCTTAGATGTACAATACTAACTATGACAACATCTATCATTCAAAGAGACAGACGTTTAATGACCTTAAAAACACAAATTTCCCTTAACTCGGCTTCCAAGAATCTACCGTGGTAGAAATTTGACCTGGCGAGGCTTCGGAAATAAAATAGATCTGACAGTAGTTGTCTTTTCTGTGCACATTTATTCTTTGTCAAAGAAGGTCAGGCAGATCTTACAGCATGCGGACATGTGAAGATCTGAAAGACGAGGGAACATTCGCTGGCGTGCTTTTCTATGCAGATCTAGAGGAGACTAGCCCAGTGAGTTTCAGATTTGGGGCTCTGACGTCACGGAGCTTTCAGAGACTGAAACCTCGTGAATCTGCTGTGAGGCGGGTTACACAGCAGAAACCGTATACATGAGCAGAGATAATATATAGTATGGTATATATAATATAACTTTCCTGTCTGTGGTCGGCCTCTGAAGGCCGGATGTCAACAGTATGTGTGAGCTGTGTTACCTGTATCTGAGTTTTGTAAATAGAGGGGATCTGACATCTGAGTCCCAGATACCCTTCCTCATTATTGAAGATAAGGAGCAGAGGCCGAGGGGAGAATAACTCACCGCCTGTGCTGGAAATACTTTACTGTCTGCTATACCTTGTATGTAATGCTTTTCTGCTCCATGAACTTTATTTCACATTTTGTGCATGAACCTCGCTTGACCTTGTAAGAAACAAAATATTTGCGACCAAAAGCACTGGCGCTGATCTAGTGCTGATTAAAAGTGGATGAAAAGTTTTTTCCTTTTCTGACGATAGTGGTTTAGGGTTAGGGTTAGTAACCTAAGACGGGAACTCCTCTTGGTCAGATTTCTGCGCCACATTGTGGTGTTGAGAACTCACCACCACAATAATATGGTCTAACTTAATTCATAAAAGACAGTTCGACGTGAGAATTCTAATTTAATTTCTCTCACCAAGAACTTCAACAGTTACAGTGCATTGAGCTCCAATAGCCACCGAATTAAACTTCTCAATTAACAAATAACTTATTTAGTCTGTCGGATGTCACTGAAAATGTTGAACGGTTATAGCAGTCTCCTAAAGCTTCTAGATATTCAGTTCAGTATCGAAAGGAAAGCATCAAAACTTCACATGTGTGGAAACTGGAAGCAACAAATGATTGACTTTTTAAATACATTTCTAGGTCAGGGGAGGTTGCAGCTGGTTCCTCAGGGCCACAGATGGGCCTCTGCCGCCGGGGGGGCCGAGGCCTCTGCCACTGGTCGCAGTCATATCTGGGCTACAGAAGAGAAAGTAAAAATAACACAATGCTTCATGTTTAGTTTGTTGTCCTCAATGCAGCGACACAAGTCCGGAGTTAACACTAGAAACAATCCTACCTGAGGTTCATCCATTACGTAGACGATGCTGTGTTCTATGAAGATTTTGTTGGACCTCTCCAGAGCACTGAGGACATTGGAGAAGCTGGGGTGACCTCTGTGAACACAACAGAGGATGTGACACACAACCCAGGCTCACATCAGAGCCCCACCCACACCCACCCACACACACACACACACACACACACACAGACACACACACTGCTGTCCTGCTGCCTACCTTCCTCTAAACTCATTGTAGAAGTCTCGCAGCCTCTGGACGCTGACTCTCTCCTCATAAGTTCTCAGATAATCGAGGATCCTCCATCTGGAGCCGTGGAGATCGGAGGACATGCTGCCTGCAGGTCGCTGGAGGAGCAGCGGAATGAGACGAGGGGTCGGAAGATAGAGTCACTGATGCCAACTTCCTGAAAGTCGAAAGCGAAACCTTGACTCGACGCCGCTTGACTGTTTGCATCGGGTGGAGCAGACAGCGCCTTTCTCTGAGGACAGCTGTGGTGACACCGAAAATAAGATAAACATATTCCAATAACTTCACCCTATTACTGGGGGGGGGGTTTCACCAGAATCACGTCACACATCAAGGGGTCTCCTGCTGGTTAAACTTCAATATTTAGTTTTAAAGGATGCGCTGTTGCATTTGATTAGCTGAACTAGATCTTTAACAATAACAATTCAATAACAGACCAAAACCTAATCAGTATTTTAAATGTTAAAATGAGCGTAGAACGATGAAGTCGTAAACGGTCATATTCAAAAAGTTTGAATTTTCACTTGATAAATTACTTAAGTGACGAACCTAACTAACCCGTACCCAACTTAAATAAAAGTTTGTGTTTCACCCAACCATACGTTTTGTATTCTGATCAATTATATTATATCCATGAGTTTATACACAAACTGATCATTTGGTCTAGGCACATCTAAAACTGTGATAATCAACCACCAAGAAAGAATTTCCATTAAAAGGTTAAGTTTGAGAATTCAGTGTCGCAGCTGAATAAGTGCCAGGTGTCTCTTGAAGTGGCAAACACCGGATGTGGTAACTTATTTGAAAGCTGAAAACAAATATTGTGACCACGCCCTCTAAAACCATTATGTACACAAATTATCGTTTCTTGAAATCATTTGTTGCAACATTTTTATTTCAAGAATAATAAATGCACTTACAGTTTGTATAAAAAAATATAGCAAAAGCTAAAAGGTAAACAACAGGCAGAAGGGCACCAACTCGTTCTCAGTCTGGAGGAGGAGGAGTATTCATGAAAAGTAAAGTGTCTCCCTATGTCAAAGAGAAATAAGTGAACTTAAACAGGGAAAACAAAATATGGCCAGTGAAAAGAAAAAAAAAAGACTTCTATGGTTTAGACGTGGAACCAGAGAAAAACATAAATGCTTTTAAGTCTCTCTCCAGTCAGATAACATATCTAAATTGCATACAGTATTTGCCCTCTGTTAATAAAGTAAGAACTATAGAAGTATTGGAAGCTCTTAAAGAATATCTGTTGTGTTTTATAGAAAGTAAACTAGTTGCTACATGAAGCTGAAGATGGCTTTCGGAGGACGTGCGTCCATCGGAAGCACCGAGGGATGATGAACTGTGTGTGTGTGTGTGTGTGTGTGTGAGAGTTTGAATGGCGGGAATCGACCCAACACTTCCACAGTGACACTAAAAGGCATTATTTGTTGAAAAATAATAATGTACAATATGTTTACAAATGAGTCACAGTTACATCACTCAGTTTCATATTGAATGAAAGGCGTTCCCTCTTGGTGCTTGACAGAAGCTGCACTGTCTATTTTAGTGGAACGCGTCCCACTCGTTGCTCAAGCATCAGCCTTTCGTAACCACAGCCGGCGCCGCCCCCGTCCTCTAAGCATTCTGCATCTCCTTGCCGATCTTGTAGGTGAGGATCTTGTTCCAGTCGAGCTTGGTGCGGGTGATCGGGAGCTGTCTGCGTAAGGCCTTGAAGGTGGTGTCTGACATGGTCTGATAGTTCTCACTGATGGCTGTCTGCCAAAACAAAGAAGAAAAACAAGTCAACAAGCATCCTGATTTCATCTGTCACCTCCAGATAAGCAGAATAAACCGTTCCTTAGTCCCGGCTGAGCACCAGCGGTGAATGGGCCTTTTCTGTCAGGACTCCCACGCTATTTTTGTATTTGTGCTCTAATGCTGCGTGATCTTCAAATTGCCTTTAATGGTTTCCTGATGTTTTCCTTAAAATTTTAATTTTTTCAACTTGTAAAGCACTTTGTAACAGTGTTTTGAAAGGTCCTGTATAAATAAAGTTTATTATTGTGATGAGTGGAAATAAACAAGAAAAACATCATGTGTGAGCTGTAGGAGAATGGCAAGCAAGTCCAATTTTATTTTGAACAAACTGTGATTTTGGAAGGGTATGTTTTCACTAAAAATGTCTTAGATATGCCCTGCAGTATTCTGGTGTAGAGATAACAACTGCAACAGATGTTTAGCTTTCACGTATTCAGGTTTGCTAATTCCGAATGTAGAATATTATAATGTTCGAGTGAAGCTCAGTCATCTTAACCTTTGACTTCTAAAATGTAATCCTGAGATGTTGTGTTTGTGAGAATGGGACGGATGAGCAGCCTGAAAAAATGAAGCCTCTTGTCATGGCCGTTGCCGACATGGAGGCATGAAAATGTATTCATGCGCATTTATACTGAGGGAACACCCGAGGTTCTTAACGCACACATACCTGATAATCATTCTCTGCATCCTCAATAATTTTCACCAACTCCTTGGCGGTCTGGCTCTCACTCTGCCAAAACAAGCACTCATGGGTTAATTTAATGATTTAAACACTCGTGAACAATATGAAATGCCCATATTGAGTCCACATCAAATTATTTTCTAATTGCTTCTGCATTATCATCACAAACTAACTTTAAATATGCATTTATAATAGTGTTTCAATAAAAAGGAAATAGATGTGCAGGATCAAAATACTCACAGTCACAGTCAGTGACTCCTGTACATCTTTATGGCTGACCAGCTGCACATTTCCATCCTCATAGTAATGCACCTGGAATAAACAGACGAAATACACACTGTTGAGATGCACAAAACAGTGACACAAAGCTAACCTTGCAGCAAAGCTCGCACAAATCTCCACAATCACTCAACATACCTGTATTTTCAAAACTCCAGCCACCTGTGCGGTAGATTGTGAGACGCTGAACTTCCATTCAGACCGGCAGCGACCATTCCTGAGGGAAGACAATGTAGATGAGTACATTTGACAACATACACATAACACAATAACACATCAATGACATCAGCGTCTGACTGAATTGGATTAAGAAGTTTGCAATGTGATCATTATCAACTTTACCAGAAGTTTTTAGGCTCGAACTGATGACCCTCGATGCAAGCGATGATGGTTTGCTGGCCGTCGATTGTTTTCCCATAAACCTGCGGCAGATAAAACACGATGAGTGGGCGACGCTGTGTGTATCGACAGCTACAGTGCAGAGTGGCTGAGGGATCTTACCGTGCACACTCCACTGGAGTAATGCTCCTTGACGTAGGCCCTCAAGGCGGAATCACAGGCGTCCCTCCATGACCTCAGGGCGGCCTCCCCCTCGTGGCGCTGGGGGTCACTGGCCTCTTTGCTCAGGTGGTGAAACTTGAAGGAGATCTTATTGTGAGGGTCAAAATAGCGGCCGTTACCCAGGTCTCCATGCTCTGTTATCAGGACCTGAGGGGGAAACAGACAGAGAAACCTGGTGTTACTATTGTAAGTTAATGAAGAATTGTTGAAGTGATGTAGACAGGCGATGACACTTCAGTCGGTTAATTAAGGACAACAAGTGATCTAAATACTTTTAGAGAACAACTTGCCTGATCGTCATATCCCTCAATTTTGGCCCGGGTGAACTGATCCATGTTGAACTGAGCAAAGGCGCTAAAACAGAGGAGAACACAAACAAGTTAGATTCATATAAATAAGTCAACATTCATATTTTACATTATTGATCACCAGTTGCTCCAAACAAGAATGGACCTATTTATAGATAGATTTATCGATCTAGAGTCGTAATAAATATAAACAGGAAGTATGTAGAAAAAATAAGAAATACGCTAAAAATGTGCATTATCATACAAAATATATAGAAAGAATATGTAAAATATAAATAATACATAAAAACAAAGTACTACTATATTTATAGTATCATTTTAATTATTGATAATACAGTAAAAACACAAAACACAGCTAAAACTCACTGAGCCGCACCCTCTCTGAGAAGATTATCATTGTCCAGCAGAACTCGAACATCTGAAAATAAAAGAATTAACATGAGATAAGCATTTACGTTTTTTTTACATAGTAAATACAGTAAGGTCCTAAATATGTCGATCACATGTAAGGCTCACCATTGAAGACTTCATTGAATTCTCCTGGGGGAGCGTGCATCACAAAACTAGCTGCAATACGAACCTAGAGAGAAAATAATTTCCTTTAAAACTTTAAACATGATGAAGTATCAGGTATCATTATATCACAGCAATCTGCTTAACTCTGCGGCCTTTGGTTTTTGGAAAGTCTATTTATTATCTTTCACACAGAGTGAGAGATAAAGAGTAAAAACTGCAGATAACCACTAGAGTGAGGCAGAGAGCAGTTTGCTAACTTTATTAGCTGAGGGCTTATTGAATCTTTTGGCCACTCCTTACACGGCAGGAAGGGAATGTTGCCCGAGGGCTTTTCTTAGCAGCCAGTATGCAAGTGTAAGCATGTGGTGTCAAAGCCACAGAGAGAAGAGGCTGTGGAAGGTGCTGTGCTGACACCCAGTGAGGACTGGCAGGATAAAGGCCAGGCTTAGTCAAAGTGATAGTTCACTGAAATATGAAAATTCACTCACTATCTACTCACCACTATGCTGATGGAGCGGTGGGTGAAGTGTTTAATTCCACAAAACACTTTTGGAGTTTCAGGGTTAAACAGTGTTGCAGCAAAATCCAATACAATTGACCTAAATATTTTTTATTTTATTTTATTTTATTTTATTCTATTGTATTGTATTTTATTGTATTCAAATATACCGGCTGCTATGACGACTTAATTTCCCTTCGGAGATGAATAAAGTAATCTATCTATCTATCCATCTATCTATCTAACTGCTGATCATGTCTTCAAATGTAAAAAAACAACAACATAAAATGCCTCTTGCATTTAGACCTTAAAACCCGATATAAATGAAATTTAATTTTGGGGCATATGGACACTTGGATGACACCACAGGAGACGTTTGAAGGCATTTTCTGCTGTTTTTGTTTACATTTGAAGATGTAGTCGCCATTCACTTCATTTGTATTGGATATGGCTGCAACACTGTTTAACCCTGAAACCCCAGAAGTGTTTTGTGGACTCAAACACTTCACCAACCCCTCCATCTGCTTAGTGGGGAGCAGATACTTTTTCGGTTTAGTATCTCTTTAAGAGGAAGCAAAGTTTACATCAGGCAGAACAATTCATTCTTCTTTTTACGTGAGATTCCCGGTGACCCACAGTACTGCCACCTCCACACCATGACGGGCCATCATCACAGGGAAGCCGTCTGTCAGGCAGACAGGGACATGGAGCCTCCGGGCTGCAGCTGGCACTGACCTACAAACAGGGCCATCCAGCTGAAGGGGCAGAGGGGGCTTTACAATGACTAACCTAGATTAACTATGATCCTGAATCGCCCATTCAGAGCTCAGGAAGCACTTCCAGGCTCAGGCCATGATTCTCCACCGTGCAAATCTACAGTATGAGATTATATCTGATAAAGACACTATTAGAAGAAGATATCGAATTGAAGTTAAATTGCAATTACGGCCGGGTAATAAAACAATTTCAGTGATTATTGCAATATAATTTTCATCAATAACAATATAACAAAAGTTCAACATATAGGACAATGAGGAAGTATAACAAACGACTGATCAGATTTATAAAGTGTTTTGTGTTTGTTGTTCTCTGCTCAGTTGCACCTTACTGAATCAGGGATTTAGCATCGATGTTGGTCATACAAGTGGCGTCCCTGTATAAATCGTTGCCCCTTTATATCCAATGACTTAGAAACATCTGACATCTGCCACTGACAAACATTTTGATCTTGATCATTTAGTTTGCCGTACGCATCAGCCCTGTTTTCGACCATTTCCTCGTTTGCAGCTTCACTGCGGTAAGGCTGGGAGCTGGAAGCCCCTTGGCCAGTCCGGCAGCTTGAGGAATGCACAGCGTTACTTTACAACAAGTAGCAGCACGATGCAGACGGCGGCGCAGCAGGAAGACGGACTGGATCTGCTCTGAGAAGAAGGAGCTAAATAAAAAGGTTCCGGGCCAGATACTGAACAGAGAGCAGAGGGCCTTCTCCTTGAGACCCAACAAGGACCAGTACACCAAACATTCCCTGTCACAAACCAGTAGACAACACTCAACTTCTGATTATCTCACCCCCACCCCCCCTCCTAATACCTGCACCTTCCACACCTATATTTACATTGTAGACACACACTACAACATGTAGATTGCACTCGCTCTATGTGTGTATACATTATGTACAATGCTCTCTCTGCATCTCAATTACGTACAAACATATTGTTTATATTTTGATCTTATATTTGTACATCTAGTTGATGTTGTGGGCCTCGTACCTTGCTGCTGTAACACAGGAATGTCTCAATAAGGCATCTATCTGTCTGTCTGTCTGTCTATCTATCTATCTATCTATGTGTGTTTATTAATTACATTGTTTATATTTTGATATTGCATTTCGAATAGTTTTTAGATATTTTGACATCTTACTTCTGTGCCTGACACCTTGCTGATGTAACACACATCTATCTATCTATCTATCTATCTATCTATCTATCTATCTATCTATCTATCTATCTATCTATCTATCTATCTATCTATCTATCTATCTATGCAAGCTACATCTGTAAACAGCAGCTAATACGTCACTGTTATGTACACTATGTTATATGATGTATCTATAGTTTGTGGACAGTGGGTGTGGACGATGCTCTGTCACGATCCTTCGCTGTAAATGCAGGAAGTAGCTCGACTTGCTTCGGGCTAGCATTAGCTCACCGTTCCCTCAAGTTAGAATAAAGTCCGACCCGTGCTAAAGCAGCATCATGTGAGACCATCAACCCACCAGGGACCAGTTTGACCCGGGTTACCTCACTGGCACTAGGTGTTTGTGAGCTCGGGAACGATGTCAGGCGAGATGTCAGTAAAGTCAAACCCAGGCTGAGCCGAGCGGGTTCCGAGCACAGCCGCCATTTCCCTGACAGACACATTCAATATCAACAAGCACAGTGTGAATACATGATACCTTCTCTTCGTCGCTGGGCTCCTCGAAGTCTGCCATCTTGGCTCGGTGGTAACAATGCGACTGGTGTGTGTGGTGTGCGAGCGACTGACTCCTCCCGCACCAGAGGCTCCGAGTCCCGGGGAGAGAAGGTGGGCAGGCCCCGCGGAGCAGGGCCGGAAACACACATTCCGCGGGACCGGGGGGCCCGAGGGAAAAAAAGGGCACCTAATGTCAAGCTCTATTTATTTGGAATATAGGACAATTTGGTGAATATCCCTTGTACGTTTGAAGGTATTCTGCACAATTTAGGTTAGCAACTTCCAGTAGATGTTAGCAGGTATTAGTGGCCACCAGCGGATGTTAGGGACATACCTTCAGTTGTGCACCCCAGCGTCATCAAGTGGTTTGGCCTTGTTATCAGTGATAAAGAGATAGTTCTCCGAAAAATTTAAATGTACTATTATCATATAAATTTTGACTCCTTCTTCAAACGTAAAAAATAGACCCAGAAAAAAACAAAGAATTCCTCCATTCTGCTGCTGTGGTGTCATCCAAGTGTCCATTAGCCCCAACATTCAAATTCAACTCAAAACTGTGCCATTTACACCATTTTTTTTACACTGTGTCATCCTCCCCTGGAGCTGTGTTCTTGTTCGCACCCACACAAACCTGCAAACAAGCTCTTGTCCAAGGGTACGTGCAGGGTGCACTTAGCATCAATAATTCCGGTAGCGCAAAAACTTGGTCTAAATGACGCTGTTTTGAGTCGAATTTGAATGTCGTGTCTTACGGACACTTGGATGACACCACAGGAGCAGCATGGACGAATGTTCTGGAGTCTCCCACAGACTGATTCATCGACCGAACAAAGGGATTTCACCCTAGAACACTAACGTACAATTACTAACACCATCACTAACGTCGGGTACATTCTACTCAAAATAATATACCCCGATAAAAAATACCTCTTATCAAAATATATAAATGTACAACAACAGATGGCAATTTGACAAACTCTTCTTTTATTTTCCTCTACACAACATCTCATAAAACGAAAAAGAGGTATCATGGGGGGGACCCTTAAAAAAAAGGCCTTGAAATTTGTGAGAAATTAGGGAGTCGTTAAAGACAAATTCATATAAAAATAAATAATAGAGCTGGGAACTTGTTCTTCGGTCCAGCAGTTCCTGGGAGGCACAGTCTCCCTGCATCATTCACAACTTATATTTTATTCAACAAATATTTTACCCTCTATCACTAACGTCGGGTAAAAATCACGTACCTATGGAAAAACCAGGGATGGCAGCAGGATACTAGCCGACCTTCTATGACGTGAGTGAGCAGAGTGAAGCTACACAAGAACCCACGCCACTCAGACAGCGGCAACACAATGAAAATCTCATGACCACACTCGCTCGGGTAAAAAACACCCGAAGTTAGTGTTCTAGGGTTAAAAGCAAACACAAAATGGCAAATCTCAAATGAAAAGGCGCAGAAAGAAGAATAATCTTTTATGATCGGCTCCTCGTTCCCCAAGAAAATAGGTACAACAAAGCAAATAACTCAATAACAATGTGTGTATAATATGAAGATTGAAAAATAAGTGCGTTTACATGCGTCATAAACACCACTGTTTGAGAGTTTCAACATTTATTCACCTGAAATCCACCTGAACAACCAGTTTTACATATAGCCACTTGGGGGCAATGTGGACAAATGACAGCTGCTGAGGCCACAGCGGACGAACCGGAAGTGACGATGAATGTTGCGCTGAATGAAACCGAAGAAGAAGAAGCAGCTTTGTGAGGAGACCGCGATACAAACCCTCCGTGTGTCCGCGGCCATTAGCTTCTGGGAGCGGAGAGAAAAGACACAACAGAACGTGAGTGAATCGGCTCTTTGTGTCTTAAACGTGACGGACACGCGGTGCGACGAGCGTTTGAATTCCACCTAGCTTCACCGTGTAGCTGGAGGTGTTAGCTCGATGCTAGCCAGCCGTTAACGCGAAGCAGCTAACTAGCTAGCTAGCTAACACAGCTACGTGCACCCACCGACACAGACGCGACCACATGATCGTTGTTAATCTGTAGTGACTGGGTCTTTATTTGTTTGGATTAACCTAATTAACATGTTTATGATAAACTCACACAACCCGGTGTTGTGACGTATGTTTCGTCAGTTGCATCGGAACCGGCTCGTTCGCTTTATGCAGCCCCCCCGATTGTTCCTCGTTGATTCTGTTGTGAGATGTAAATCGGTTAAATCAAAAACACAACTCTTTTAAGAAATCTAACTTTTCAAACTACCTACCTACCTCCATGTGTCTGCAGTATTCAGCTTATTCATTGCATTACTTTAATTGCTTCTTTGCACAATTTGCACTTTTCACAACCCAAGGAGCCAGATGACTTGTGTACATTGACTTTTATTACATATCATATTAATTGTATCGTTCTCTAACTCATTTGTTCAGTTATTTGTTGTCCTCTCTTATCTGTATCTCCATTTTTACACTGAGAGAAAGATAAAGTAGAATCTAATAGATCGCTTCACCCCTGTTATTATCAGAACAGCTATAAATTATTATATATTTAAAATCTATGAAACCATGTTCCTTTTATGTGACAGGTGACCTTTGATGTGGTGTTAGAGTTTTCTGTGTTGCTGTGTTGTGATGAACTCGTCTCACATACAGAACATGGCTGTTTTCTACTAGTTTCTCTTTTTGAGAGACATAACCACTGTAGTATATAAAACTACTTCGGACGTAGGAAACAGTTTAAGGAATGTATTTCTCAACCTATGTAAATATTAAATTTTCTTTCTCTCTAGGTGCTTGGTGGTTGTTAAATTATGTGGACACAGAATCCAGCGTATCCAGTGTCAAGTTAAGGTATGTCAAGTGTTGCTCCCTCAAAAGCTTTCTGTAAATTAAATCACTGAAATGCAACTGAAGGCTTTCACCTCCGAATTTCTCCTAATGTTTGTGTTGTTACTGAAATCAACCAGACTTTCCTTTTCCTGAAATCATTTACTTTGTGCCACCCAGGCCACATCAAAATCGAATTATACTTAAGATTCTTAAGACGCAACCTCAAGCTCACGATTTCATTTCATCTCTGCGATTTTCCTGAAGACATTTTAACCATTTCAAGCGAAGAGGATGATTTGAACAAACGCCGCGTTTCTATTTGTAGAAAACACCGTTCGAAACCCGTCTCCACGGTGATTTCATGCAGACTTGCAGACCTAGAGGGGCATTATTTCTTACAACAAAATAAATAATTAAGGTGCTACATTTAAAAATGTTAAACTACTTATTGCCACGCCATATCATGCTCCACAATTGAAGCTCTGTGTTTTTATGGGCACATGAGCCATTTGCTCCAACAACAGCACAGCAGCTTTATGGTTTTATTTTTTGCGAAATTCCACAACTCAAAGCCGTTTAAAAAACTGACGAGAATTCCGCTGATAATTACTTGAGCTCAAATGGATTCAAATCGGTCACCAATGGGAAGCATTTATATTGATTCCCCACCTGCAGAAACGTCCGAGCTCGGCGTCAAATGGATTTTTTCGAGATGCAAAAATTTTAATTTTCAAAGACACATAAAAGAATGCAAAGGTTGATCTACGTGACGATTTACCGACTCACGCAGAACCGCAGGCGCTGCACGTCGCGCAACAGCTCCGTCCCAAACCACAAAGCAATGTGAAATCATAGGTGGGTGATGTGAAGCTTTTACATCCCTGCACGAGCAAATATTGGGTTACAATACCAAGTTTTCACTGTGGATTTACTTACATTTTTTAATATACTCACCATTAATAATGAAGTGCCTCGAATTACGCAACATGTCAAGGCAAGATCAATATGCAGAGTTAATTGAGCAAATAACTTGCCATGCTCATGTGTGGGAGAAATGCCAGGCACAATAAATAATATAATACATAATATAGTATGAATATAACAAAACAATGGTGGATATTGAAAAGCACTGTTTACTTTAAATTCGAGTATTTGCTGCTTGTGAAAAATAATTTACAACTGCATTTGCATTTCCTGTCTCACTTTGATGACTGTTCCACTAAAACTTCTCCCTCCAGGGAACTTGATCTCTTATTTTACCTCACTGACATGTTTCAGGATCTTGGACGTCAATTTTACGAAGCTTATTAGCGACCGAACCAAACATTTCAAGCATTTGAGACAAACGAAGAAAGAGCCCAGTTGAACCTCAGGATCAAGTCATGTCTCGCCGAAGAAGTCGCAGCCCATCGCCGGGGAACTTTTCACGCTCCTGCAGCAGCACTGATCCTCGGGATTTGGAGAGAAGGATTTTCGTGGGGAATTTGCCGACCAACGACATGGAAAAGAAGGATTTAGGAGAAATGTTCACCCCATACGGGAAAGTTATCGGTCAGTAATGAACACAATATAACCGAGTTTGATTAAGACTACTACGAATATTTTAGATTAGTATCAGCAATAAATTAAGGCACGTTTTCATGAAATATAAGCATGTAAAAATGTATGATTCCTATGGATAACTTAGGGGTAGATTTCCAAACTGTTCTCCAACTCGATCCTAAGTCTGTACCATTTTAAAATTTTCCTCTTCCAGGCGTGTCCATGTTTCGTGGGTTTGGATTTGTTCAATTTGAACACATTGAGGAAGCGGAAGCTGCAAAGGCGGCCAAAAAGGGTCGAATATATAAAGGTTATAAAATAGGTAAGCCTCAACTGGACGGTGTGATTGTCTTGCTGAATGGGAAAAGCTTTTAATCGTGTACAGTGATCAGCAAATCCAAGCCTGTTAAAGATCAGATTTTCTTTGTGATACACCTGGGCCGTAACAGATTAAGTGCTGATCCTGATGATAATAATTTTGTTGATTTAATTTTAAAAATAGCAAATCTGATGTTTTAAGGATAAATGGTTAATGTTGTGTATGATAGCTTTCCTCATGCATTTAGTCTTAAATACTCGATCAGTATATATTTCACTGTAAATCTGCCTTTTTGTAGATATGTTACAATCTGGGCTGACAAAGCAAATAAATAAGTCCACCATTAAATTCTGGCAAAGCCTGAATCTCTAAAATTTCTTGTTTGCAACACAGTCTTTGAATTTCGTCCACCGTGGCTCTGAATGTGGTTGTGGGAGTTTCCGAAGGATGAATTTCAAGTTGAAATCCGATTAACATGTTCAAACATTGCTATCGTCTCTTGTCAGATTTGAAGAGGAGCAGAGAATTCCTTGCCTCTTCATCCTTTACTCTATTCAAATCTATTTGGCAAATCGATTTGCTGCATTTTGACATCTTGTCCAGTTTGGATTTTCAAACATGGACGTTGGACCTCATTTCATTTGGATCGTGGAATTATTGTCGCGACTTCTCCATTTTGCGTGATCACTTTAGCTGCTGATTAAATGTCACTGTTATGTTCAACGTTTGGATTGATTTATTTTCAGATGTAAATATGGCAGTGGAGCGACGTCAAGCTAAACCTCAAATCCAGCAGAGCCCTCCTCGAAGGTAAAGTAACGCGAAGTGGGTGTGAAGAACTTCCATCGCCTCTGAAAAAAGCGTATTTAGAATTTTCCTCAACTGTCATTTCCACCAGTTGTGGAGTCGCTTGGTGGAACCTACCCTACAATTAGATAGGTTTGTGATGGTTCACGGGAAAAACAAAACTCAACTCTAAATTAAAGATTTCCTTCCAAATGACCAATTTAATGCTCTTGTGCGTGAGTTGTGTGTCACATATTTAGTTCCTGAAACTGCTTCCGGGAGCCAAACACATGCGTTGAAAAAAAAAAGGGTTTTAAAGGATGTTCACATTTGCAGTTGCTCATCAAAATACATCGAGTTTTGCATGACTCCAAATAATAACTCGAACCACTGTCCTTCCTCAAACAGAGGAAAAAGAGCAGAGTTTATTTTAGGATTTCAAACCGGCAGTTGGGTCCTAAAGTCTGATTCCACACTAAACGTCTCAAATCGCAGCTGTACATCGACCTGGCTCTCGACTCGTTGGCAGCTGCCACCCGCTACATTTCTTGACACGCTGCCACGAGCGACTGTTGATGAATGGAACGATATAAAACCACAAACAGGAATGTCGCCTGCATTTCTTAACAACGTGCCGTCACTACGGGAACCACATATAAAGGACCTTTCTCCGTTGCACAATTAGTTGTAAAAACCAGCATTACACTCGTTGGTCAGTTACTGTGAGACCTGAACGTTGATACTTCTGTGTGGTGCCACTTAAACAACCTTAAACACTCGTCCAGGGCAAGTTCGCGGGTTCGGTTCGGGAAATGCACAAACCAGTTCAAACATGTATGATGGTTATTAAAGTATGATCCTTGATCCATTCTTTATGCTAAAGGAATGTGGATTGGCCTAAAAATAGACCCTTTGTCTCCCAAGCTTCTTTAACAGCAGTGAGCAACGTTTTCATGGTCCTGGATAGAAAGTGAAACTTAATGAGGATTAGAAAAATACAGAAAGTTCTTCAGTTTACTTCTACATGAATACCCCGGTCAAAAGACTAGACACCAAAGTCACTCGTTTATATTTGTTGTAGTTATTTCTTGGGCGAAAACGTGAAGCAAACGTACTTGGAAACGTTCCTTGGAAAAGAAATGTCTCTTGCCGAAAGAACGCAAATCATCACAAGCAAACTCGTCTAAATGGCACAAAACACACAGCCTTTTTCATAAAGGCCTAACAACCAGGGCACTTGTGTATTTTCAAGAGCTGGATTTATGGTCGGTGAAGCACAAATGGTCGACAAGTCGATATCGTTTCGTTCAAGGATCACTGGAATTTTAAAAATCTTTGAAAGGACACCCGCCCGAATCGCCTCCTGGATTGAATTTGCGCTAATTCCCTGTGAGAACACGATAGTGGCTTTGTCTTGAGCTGCTTCGGTTGTGTGACTGAATATGTTTATATTGGAGAAATTGACCGTACCAGCGGTAGTCCTGTCCTCTCCAGCTGAGGATTGACATTCCTATCAACCTTTACTTTCTTATAGGCTGCCTAACATCAGTGTTCTTGCACTAATTGATCACATTTCTCTCAGGGCCCCATACAGCAGTTACGGGGACAGCAAAGAGCCACGGCCTCGGTCCCGTTCACCTGTTTATGTGCGTGACGGACGTGATGGACGTGATAGCCGCGATGCGAGGGATTCTACTCGGGAGGCGCGGCCTGCCGGCCACTCTCGTGACCACGATTACCGCTACCGTAGCTCAGAGAGCAGAGACAAGGACCCCAGAGGCGACCCGAGAGCTGACCTGAGAGCTGACCCAAGGGGGGACCCTAGAGGCGATCCCAGAGCTGACCTCAGAGCGGACCCCAGAGCGGACCCAAGGGGGGACCCAAGAGCTGACCTCAGAGGAGACCCCAGAGCTGACCCCAGGGCGGACCTCAGAGCAGACCCCAGAGCTGACTTGAGAGGGGACCCCAGAGCCGACCCACGGGATCCTGCATTCAGGTGACACATTGTGCCCATCAGTCGATAATCTAGAGTTAAGTGTTAACGTTGTATTCTCAACCTGAAATGTGTCCCCACAGCAGAGAAGACCTGGACAGGTTCTACCGCAGCGGCAGCGGAGCAGAGGAGTATTACCGCCGGAAGGATGAAGCCTACAGGGACCCGTACAGAGACCCCTGGAACGGACGGCGTGAGCCAGAGGGTAGATATACAGTTGTAATGAAATTATGATATATCGTGTGTATATATATATATATATATATATATATATATATATATATATATATATATATATATATATATATATATATATATATATATATATATATATATATATATATATATATATATATATATATATATTAGTGGTGGGGGGAAAAAATTGATTCTGTTCAGTATCGCGATATTTTGCGCACGCAATTATATCGATACTGTGGCATACTTTAATTTTTTTTTATACTTTATTTAAAATTTTTGCAATATTTAATTATATATGTAACGGCCCCATGGCTGCCAAAGCATGAAGAGGAGAGTTTTAGACTGATGTATTTAAATAATTTTAAGTTATGTGCTGGGAGCTCAGAACATATGAGGTCTCAGAAAATAATTACAAAGGTCCTGTGTCCTGAATGCTCAAGGACAAAGTTTTTGCACTTCAGTTAATGTGTAGAAGACAATGTTGTTCACAGAATTAAATGTGACATTTGAAGTGAGTTGAGCAGTCTTATTTTCCTCATTTTTTGTAATGCCTTTGAATAAAATGGGGGACATGAATCGCAATATATCGCAGAATCGAATCGTAATACTTGCTGTCTTGCAATATGTTAAGAATCGCAATACTATTGAATCGTGGCCCAAATATCACAAAACTATTGAATCGTCACATTTTTGCCAATTCCCACCCCAAATGTATATATAAACATATATAAAATAAACACTTTTTAAAAGATGTCTATAAAAAAAGAATAAATAAAAAATGCTAAAAGCAATAAAACGTTATCATAAATATTTCAGAATTACACTATTGAATATGATGTGGGATGAAAACAAGGTCTCACACTCGATGAGAAGTTTCTCTTTAGTGATGAGTTTAAACGTTTCTTGGATCTGAGCAGTTCTGATATGAAGTTATCGATTACACAGATTCTTGAAATGTGGTTTCTTATTTTCATGTCAAATAATTAAAAATCGTACTTTGAATACAAAAGAAACTCTCCAGACTTTAAACTTTCCTTCCTCCTTCCCCTCGTGTACAGCCGAGGACCGAGCTCGACCGGAGGAGCGTCGGCGTAACGAGTTGTATCGACAGTATTATGAAGAGCTGCAGCGGCGCTACGACTCTGACCGGCCCGTCGACTGCTCGGTGATCGTCGTCAACAAGGCTCAGAAGTAAGTTCACTCTCTTGATGGAGACGCTGGTGACACTGGACCAGAAACCTCTCTGTAAATGTTCTGTCAGTACACGATATGTTTTCATTTCATATGGCTCCTGTTTGTTTGTGTGTGTGTGTGTGTTTGTGTGTGTCTGTGTGTGTCCGTCTGCTTGCGTGTACCTCTGCTATGAAAATAACTGTCGGGAGTACGCTGAAACGGTCGGGCGGAAGGTCCGCGACCTGGGCATGGTGGTGGACCTCATCTTCCTCAACACGGAGGTCTCTCTGACCCAGGCTCTGGAGGACGTTGGCCGAGCCCGCACGCCCTTCGCCATCATCATCACCCAGCAGCACCAGGTGCACCGCTCCTGCACTGTCAACATCCTGTTTGGAACGCCACAAGGTAACACCACAGCAAGAACCTGATAAAAAAGAAACTGATCTAAAATCTGGATCAGCTTCTGTTGTTTAACACATTTTTGTGTCTTTGTCGCCGCAGAACATCGGAACATGCCGATGCAGGATGCCATGATGCTCGTTGCCCACAACTACGATTCTTACAAAGTGGAAAATCGCGAAAAAGAGCGCGAGGAGATCGCCAGGAAGGCCGCCAAGATGGCCGACGATGTGTTACTCAGGGAGCCCGACAGAGAGAGCCACCCCATCTCTGTGCTCACTGGCATCACACTGCTGTCTGAAAACAGGTATCAGCTTCATCGCCTTGTAGAACCTGGAGCTTAGGGGAATTGAACATGAACACGTCTGTGATGTGTTTTCATTCGGACCTGCAGCTTCTCAGATAGTTTAAAACCTGAAACACTTGCAGTAATTCCGGTTTCTCTCTGGTTTCTGTGTAGATTTGTAACCCCCGAGGAACTGGACAGTCTCATCGCGTACCTGAAGGACAAACGAGTCCGTCTGGTACGAAGTGTAACGGACCCGCTGTCAGGTAGGAGCTTTAAAATGAGCAAGTGTCTTTTTCCAGAAGTCTTAAAACTGACCTGTGGGTCCTGAAGAGATTCTTAAAGTGTGAATTGACAGTGGACGTAAAGAAATGCAGTTATTTTCTGTGAGGAAACATTCAAACTTTGTGCTTGAGTGGGAATTTTTCTGAATTTAGTTTTTCTTATGTAAAATTCCCAACATTTCCACAGAAACAGTTTTTCCACTGAGCTGAGTAAAAGCATTTGTGACAGTTAGTTTGATTTGAGTTTGATTTATCAATTACATCGACCAAACCTTTCACATATAGGTTGTCTGTTTATATTTGACTATATAAAAACTTTTATTTAAACAAATGCAGAAAATATGCTTTTATGGTTCTATAAAAATAACATTTAATTCCTTCAAGTTCAAAATATTGTTTTAGTTTTCTTTATATTGATTTTAATATTGTTTAATATCAAACCTCATTAACATGTCTTTGTGAGAAAGGTTGACTAACAACTCCTCATAATATGTCATATTCGTCCGGCTCTGGTTTTGGTGACAGTGGAACTTTCTTTTTTCTTTTTCTGTTGATGTTGCTCGGAGGAATAATTACAACGAACTGTAAACTCTGTAGACTGAAAAACCTGAGTTTAGTTTGTTGATGCAGAGCAGTTGTCTGCAGCTCACTCCCACTGCCGGTCTGTCTCTGCAGCTCCAGTCCACGCTGCAGCTCCAGCTGATGTCCCGCCCTCGGCTGCAGGACTTTCTTCTTCCTCCCATTCTGCTCTCGCTCCCCAACAGACGAGCCAGTTCTTATCTGCGGCTCCCAGCGCCCCGACCAACTCCAGCCACCAGCAGGAGCTGCAGGCCAAGATCCTCAGCCTGTTCACCAGCGGCTCGGGCTCCTCAGTAGGTGCTGGGGGTCTTCCCTCCTCCGGGTCCCAGTCACAGGCCTACGGCTCCCTGGGCCTGCCCCCCTCCCAGGGCCTGCCCCGCCCCGCCATGTCCGCCCCTCCTGCAGCCGTATCCCAGGGTTACGGCGCCCCACAGGGCCGGATGCCGGTTGCACCAATGGGTCAACGCCCCCCCGGCTCGACTTCAGGTATCAATTTTGACAACCCGAGTGTCCAGAAAGCTCTGGACACCCTGATCCAGAGCGGGCCGTCTCTGAACCACCTGGTGGGCTCCGGGGCGTCTCAGCAGCAGGCGGTCCGCCCGGCACAGAGCATGGGCCAGGCCCCCCCCATGTCCATGTACCCCCGACACTACTGACAGGCTGCGGCAGATGAATTAATCTCCTAACGAGAGGCCCACTCTTCCCCCTTGTACGCGTAGACACCACATCGATTCCCTGAAGTGTATTTACCAGCTGTGTATAGGTAGACTGTCGGAAAGTTTTTGTAAACTGCTTTTTAATTTTGTTTTTTTTTAATTATTATTAATCTCTTTATTCTTGGCAGTGTTGTCACTTGGTAAAATTTTATGATTTGTCAAATTTTTGTTCAATTATTATTATTAACCAGGAGACAATTGACTCTTCTTACGTGTGGATTAGACAATGAAGATATGTTGCATGTGTAAAGTGAATCATGGCCCTTGATGGACACTTGTGTTGTTTTCCAAACATGACCTCTTGTGTGTTTTATAGTTTTGCAGAGTCCGTTAATTTGTAACAAGTTTTATTCTCAACAAAGACGTGATTAAAAACTCGAGACACAGTCGCTGTAATAAAATGGTATTGGTTTATTGCATTTTGTGCTGACAAATCTATAAAATGGAACGGGTATCGCCAGAAGCCATAGAGATATAAGCATTTGAAATGTAAGATAAAACTACTTTTTTCCTCTTTTCAATGTACCATGAAACACAATAGAGAATAATACATTAGTTTTTTTATTATTTTAGAATATTTAACTTACACTGACACAAAAAATAAACACCTCCACACTAACTGTACTTGATTTATTTACACGTAGCCCCGTCCCACCCTCACCCACAACCACCCCTGCCCCCAGCAGTTACAAGTGCACATGTACACACATACACACTCCCACAGAACTGAAAAGAACACACTACAGCATTACCATAAGACTAGGTACAGTATCAAGTAAGAGTTAATGAACTTCAGAATGGAGGAAAAAGAAAATTCATATTAGTGATGTTTGGATACAGGTGTTTTCTCTGTGTATATACTGTGTTTATCATCTATATCTACAGCCGTTTGCATTTTTAAAGCATCCATACAAAATGTTTCCCACGACTCCAGTGAATTAAAAACACGTCTGGACAGTGACGAGGTTCCACTGGGGGAGCCACTGGTTTTTCAAATGAAAAACTGGATTTTCAAAAGGTTATAGACACTTTTAAAGGAAAAGACATTTTGGAAAATTCACATATTTCCAATACCACTCATGTCAAATATAAAGCTCGCTACCTCTAAATATTACTAATTAATTGAAGTGTCACAAAAACCTGAATGTAAAAATGACAAATTGCTGTTTGGTGAGATTTTATGTAACTGACCATTCCCTTGCCTCCACTGGTTGCCTAGCAACAGTTTACAGGCAAGATACTAGTCCACTCAACAGCTTTGTGCCATTTACATTTTGAATTTTTGTCCAAATTGAACAAACCAGATTTATATCTTTTAATAGAAGCAATATGTCCCCCCCCCAAAAGTTGAACTTTTCCTTTAAAAGCTGCCGATCCCTAAATTAAAAATCTATTTTGGTGATAGTTTTATATTTAATACAGTTATAGAACCACAGCTGGTGATTTAAAAAGGTTTAAATATTAGCAAATTGAACACTAGCAGGCATATCTTTAAATACTTTGGCACTTCCCGATAGTTATATCCTTTAGAATAAAATATTCCTGTGTAGTAACCGATAACTGCTACGAACTTTAGTGAGGAGGTGAACAGGATTTACTGATCTGAGGTCTAATTCACTGGAGCACATCGGTGTCACACTTATCATTAAACTGAAATATACTTTGGTAATCAGTTCATCTGAATATAACGTTTGACACCTCAACAAATCTACCATAAAAATAGAATCTGTTACTATAATAATTATAATATAATATGATAATATTTAATTATATTCATCTCGGATACAATGATTGGCCAGTCCTAAGGAAAGAGGAAAAAAAACGCATCTAGTAGAAAGAAAAGTTTGTAACTAATAGAAACAAAATACTTTTATACCACAAACACCCAATATATTTTCAATACACCTTGTTCAGGGTAATTTCATGCATGCACTGAGATACACAACATAACTGGACCAGGGCTCTGCTTGCACTCCACTGATAGCCACTTCAAAGTTTCTTTTAAAATCTTCTCTGACTCCCAGAGAGCTCGACTGTGTGAAATGTAAATGCAGCTGTTTGAGTGTTAACCCCCCCCCCCTCCCCCCCCAGCATCAGGCACATCTGTCCGACGCTGGAGGGAACGATCTTATCTCAGCCTCAGACTGGGTGACCTCTCTGCAATAATCTGGGATTTGTCTTTATTTTTAGTTTTTTTTTCTTTTACTTCCTCTGTTGGCGTCGTTAAGGAAATCCTCCTCAACCCGGTACTAGATGTGTTCAGAGCCCTTAGTATCCGTGAGGATGGAGACTGAGTAATGATCACCGGCAGCTTTGTCTCATGCTACAGTTTGTGCAGGCGAAGGATCTGATCTGTGGATCAGTCTGGGAGGGGGGGTGGGGGGGACGTGCTGGTTTCTCAGTGGGGTGGGGGGGTGGGGAGGGGGAGGGGGTGGCTATGTGGTGACGTCCAAGCAGAGCCGGTGCCAGAATTGGAAGCGCGAGTTTTATATTCTTTGATAATTTTTCAGAAATATACTGCAATCACATTTAAAATACAGAGCTGGGGGGGGGGGTGAGTGGGGGGGTGGATTTAGTGGTCTGGGGTGGGGGAGGCCAAGGGTGGATTTGGATGGGCAGATAGGGGGAGTGGGGGGGTGGGGGCTCACCTCACAGATTGAGTGACAAAGCACTACAGATCGTTAACGGTTACTGTTATTTTCTTTTTCAAGGAGTTCGGCAGGAGGAAGGACAGAGGAGTGATGCATGCTGGGATGTGAAGTCAAAACGCTCAAATGATGAGGATGGGAATGAAATCAGCAGGCGGGTCACTGGGTTGCCTCGGGTTACCACCGCAGTGGATCATGGGATATAAGAGGGTCCGAGCTGGCTGTAATACACTCGTGTGCTGTGGGGACAACCACCCCCTGCCCCCCACCCCCCACCCATGCTTCTGCAGACCCATCCTGTCACAGAGTGCCCCCCCACCCCACCCCGCCCCACCTCCTCAGTGTTAAAGTGCTTCGCTGTCTCAGCCACGGTTGCGATGAACACTTGAGACCTCCACCGACCGTGAGACGCCTCCAGGTTGTTTGTGGAAATCAAAAGCCTGAATGAGAAGTTTTTTCCGATATGAGAACAATATTGCACATAATCATCTTACAAAACTCTAAGACTTCGTCCACAGTGATAGAACAGTGTACAACAAAAGACAACACCAGTCGGTTACAGTGTCTCTGACTTCAGTGATATATATTTACACCCGGGTGAAGTTACCGCCCTCCAGGCCCATTCATACGCAAACTCATAATCTCCTTTTTTACGTTACATAAGACTACTTGAGCGTGAGTGAAATATAACAAGGAACAATATAGTGAACTCATACTTTTTCATATTTTTTTGCAAAAGACTTGTTTCTCAAGGTCGAGCCAAACTACTCCCGAGTTCTCAAAGTGTCCGACCTCTGACCTCCGCACCTTGAACAGTAAAGTCATCACTATAGAAACCACTAAAACAAATACTGCCACATAGTACCATGCAAACAGCAATTATAAAACATTTAGAATTCAATAAATAAACTCATTTCCCACAAACGTTTCCCATAAACATCAGATATATATTTTCTTTTGGAATCAATTTAAAAGGCTCAGTTGATGCAGGCGATGTTGTGAGACGATCCCAAAACAGCCATGTTCTTCAAAAACCCCTTTTTTTTTTGTCGAGAGTTAAGTCGACAATCTCGATAAAGAAAATCTTCATGAGTCGGCAGCCGGGAAATCTTAGAAAAGTGGGAGTGGCCGCTCCTTCACTGTCACAGGGGTCAAAGGTGGGCGTGTTCAAAACGTTTCCCAGACACTAACGTGGAGCAGATCAACCACAAATACTCATATTCCAACATAAATAAATGAATTTGTTCACAGGTTGTTCATAAATGAACAACCTGTCACTTTTAAAATTCCCTTCAGTGATGGGGTCAAAGGTGAGAATAATCACGAGAGCATTTCTGTTTTGAAAAAGAGAATCAAAGGGTGACGAGTTTGCCCTCAGCTGTCATATTAATATATAATATTGCATCAAGGTTTTCAGTGTCGATTTCTAATACAAACAAAAAAGCGAACCCTGTCCAGAGATCACGAGCCAAATGGTTCCAGATCCTTGTCCTGTAGACGACCCCCCCCACCGCTGATATGTATGTCTATACCCTTCATCTCTTTAAAGTCGCTCTAGTTATTTACAGTACAAATAAATCTATAGATACTAGCAGCATTCACAACATACGGTCCGACATTCAAGCAACACTAAAAACACTGAATACTGTTTTAAATAGTTCTACAAACTAATTTGTTTTGCTTTCCTATATGGTATATATATATGTATAGATATATCTATATATATATATGTATTTGTTTATATTTATATTTCTACTACAAGTGCAAATGACCAAAAACAGTTTCTTTGAGAAAAGAAACAAAAGATATTGAAAGTAAAGTGACAGCTGTCCTTGGTCAGAGTGAGATGGTTCTGGAATTTCTTTTTTTAGAACACTTACGAAATCTACATATACAAAATATATGTGTAAAAAAATAAATAACATGATCACATGAGTCCGGATTTATACGACTATTGCACATTCCTTCCAAGATGCACTTTTTTAAAATTTCTTCTTTTAAACCTAAATATGATTTTTCTCACCAGTCATTCAGTCAGGGACCTGTGTGTGTGTTTGTGTGTGTGTGTGTGTGTGTGTGTTTCTGTGTGTGTGTGTGTGTGTGTGTGTGTGTGTCTGTGTGTGTGGCTCTAATCTTAGCCAACCTAGAGGATATAAAATCTCTGGAGAATCTACTGCATAGAGTTCAGTCTTGTGGACAGAGCGAGTTTCCCAGCTCCAGCAGCCATTGTCCTCTCTACTGGTTCAGACTGGACCCTGCAGACGAGCAGTGGACAGATGTTCAGACACATCTGTACGAGCTGATGTGACCCATCGTGTTGTCTGAACATCTGCCTCCATCATCTCCAGGATCACTTTCTAACCTTCTAAACACACCAGTGGCACCAACACACCTCTGGTCCCTCTGACTTATCCAATAGAATTACTATGTCTCTTTGAAAAATACTTTGATATGGCACGTGTACGTCTCTAAAATTTGGCAAAAACAGCGATAGATCTTTGAGTGACAATCAGAAAAATGAGATACAACAGTCTGATCTCGTAAATATATGTGTAACTTCTATCTATAAACATAAAATACATATATTTGCTCTATAAGATGAAAAAATAACATTTATCGGTGATCTTTTGAAGCAGTTTCTTCCCGGCGCAGTGCGGGTGCAGGTGCTCGTTGTTGTCACGGTGACGGTTATGACGGGGAGCCGAAGCCATCCAATAAATAAATAAATCCAATAAATAAATAAATCCAATAAATAAAGATGTAAAGTTTTTCCGAGCCGTCTCTCTGAGCGACGGAATGTTTCCTCTCCACTAGAAGCTTTTTAGTATGTCACAAAAATACTACACTCATACTGAACAACGCGCCAGAGCTTGTACATTATTTACAGTGATCCACACGAGGGTAGAGGGGGGGGGGGGGGGGTGCTGGCGAGCGATGATGATCTCCTTGGGGGGGCGGGGGGGTGGATTAGTGGCGTTGACTCCACTATCACACCAGCCTCCTGCTGAGGAAACGCACAATTCACAGTTTAATCACGTGTCAATCTCTACAGACTAAGCTATAGCCTTGTTGAATCTTTTCCTTTTTTTTTGGCACTAACAGTGGCGACAGGGATCAAACAGCCACTGGAGAGATGAGTGGAGAAGGAGGATGGATGGAGAGACAAGTGATGGAGTAGAAACACACACACACACGCGCTTGTGAGGATTTCATGCGGAAAAAGGGAATTGAGCAAGTTGGAGATAAATCTGCAGGTTTGATCCACGTGCTGGTTCAGTCTTCTCTTCCGAACATGGATTTGAATGTCACAGTTCATACGCAGCTGTCTCTTCCTCCTCCTCTTCCTCCTCCTCCTCCAGCCACTGGTCCTGACTGAAAGTGTCCGATCACCACACTGGAACCAACAACCTGCACAGAGCTCATCGCAGCTCTGGTTCTCTCTGAGCAGGAGCTGCTTCCACGTCGCACTCGTATCAAATCAACACAAATAAGAAGAATCTTCAGACTGAAACAAACATGCATGTGCGCTCACACCTCAGCCAACAACTCACACACACAGACACACACCTCCTCCCTCTCCTCCTCTTCACTGAGTGACCTCCAACTCAGACAGGTCACCAAACAAAAAGAAAAAAGTCTCTCGAAGGACAAATCTAGACACAGCATCTAAATTGGTCCAGAGCCCCCAACAGAGAGAGTAGCTTATGAGACTAGGATGACAGGTGTGGGAGCATGTGATGCTGCTCGTGGGTCTGCTGGGGGGGGGGGGGGGGGGGGGCAGAGAGGAGCTGGAGCAGGAGGTGCTGGAGCAGGAGGTGATGGAGCTGGGCGGAGCTGTCGGCCGGCTGGGAGAGGATCTGACACAAAGAAACGGTCGTGATGGTGATGATGAGGCAGCGTTGATGAAGGAGCTCAGGTGACACAGGGAGGGGGGCTGAGGGGAGGGCAGAGAGGGGGTTGGGGGGGTGGTAGGGGAGGGGGGGGGGGCTGCTCTCTCAGGAGTAGATGGTGATGACCTCGCGGCCGCCTCCGCGGACCAGGAGGACCCGGTTGAGGCCGTCGGTGAGGACCTCCAGGAACTCCATGTCTGAGGGGGAGGGGTTAAAGAAACTGGAGGAAGCAAAACAGAACAAGCAGCCAATCAAACGCTCAACAGGGATCACATGACATTACATGACATTACATGACATGTCATTTGGCAGACGCTATTATACAAAGCGACCTTCAATTGACTGATGAGATATGTCAGGGTACTTTTCATATAAAGGTCCAGAGCAGAACTATTTCATAATTATAATCTACAGCCCTTTTACGATATTGATTGTCTATAATAATTTAAAGAGAGGTTTTAAAGGGTCCCTCAGCTCATTGTTTTTCTTTTTGCAACTTTCTTTTATTTACTCTGTTTTTGCAGTTTTCTCAAAGTGTTGTTTTTCATTTTAAGCCCAAAAAAATTTAACCATTAGACCAATATGAGCCTTTAAATCAAATGACAAAGAGCTAAATGTGTATGTTAATATAACACTGTTTGTAAATAATTTCATCTTATTTACTTTAATATATCAGCGTTCTGTTAACAGCTTGACTCTGCTGCCCCCAAGTGGACAAACGAGAGATTGCTCTGATCTGTGGAAAGGCAGCTCTGTTTGCACCATGTCAGTAAACCCCTCGACTCTCAGGATGAAGGATACAGTTCTCGTCCCCGGTCCGGTTCTTGGGCGGCCCGGGCATGTTGAGGAGGACGAGCTTGGCCTCTGAGGACTTCTTGATGATGACCTCATTCAGCCGGAGCGCTGTGTGCATACGTCGCACATTGAACTGATTCCTGAGAGAAGACAGAGCAAAGAGCAAAGGAGGTCGAGCTCGGTCCTACTGACGAAGGCCTGAATAAACTGTATTTTATTTATACAGCATGTTATGCAGCATTTCATGATACCAAGCTGGTCGAGGTGACAGATGCTCATTCACACACAAATATTCCAGTCTCATGTGCTCATGTGGCCAGCTTGGTCAGTATGAGATGTGAATGGACTGAATGGGGTTTGTAGGAACTTCAATACTTACAGGTTCTCCCACTCACTGCAGCGTGGTAAGAAGAGAAACACATGAATAAACTACAAATTCCAAATTCTACAAACAACCCTAAACTCCTTTAACAGCGTTCTGGCGTCTTCACTCGTATATTGTGATATTGTGCAGATTAGAAGAATAACTCCAGGCTCTTTTTGTAATTCACCTTTACAACAGGTCAAAGTTCACTGAGCATCACTCACGGCTTCATGTTGAAGATGTCTTTGATGGCCCCCCCGGGTGTGGCGGCGCCGGGCGGCTTGTCGGGCTCTCCGTCGCACTTCTCAGTCCAGGTCATCTGGACCTGCTCCCCGGGGCTCTGGGCCGCCTCTCCGGGGGTCAGGGGGGTGGCCGGGGTGGCCGGGCTGGCTGGGGTGGTGTTGTCGTGGATGAGCTGGACCTGAGCAGGGGGGGACACAGGGGAAGAGGCCGACTTTGACTATGAGACGAGAGGAAAAAGAGGACGGACGTGGATTTACATGTACAATAGATGGGAGGTTCACAGAGTCCCAGTGGAGGTGGAAATGCAGGTAAAGCACAGAGAGCAACAGTGTTCAGAGAGAGAGAGAGAGAGAGAGAGAGAGAGAGAGAGGAGGGAGAAGTGGGATTGAGAAGAATTATGTGTTGCTCAACTCTAAATATCTCTTTTTTAGAATAAGCAGTGATATCATTTCACAAGAAATATTATATTATTCAACAATAATAATCATTATAACTGGGATTCATACAGCCAAGTTAAAAAAGGTCACTGTACAGAGTAATCAAAAAAAAATCAACAAAGAACAGAACAGAAAACAATAATTACAATGTTCGCTGGAGAGAATAAATCTATTGTGTCTTTGTCTTTGTGAAAAATTGAGATTTGAGGAGTTTCTTGAAGATTTAATTTCTGTAATCAAATGATTTTACCTCGGGCTTAAATGTGTTTGTTGAAGGAAAAGTTCAACTACTTGGAAAATATGCTGATTCCTTTTCTTGCTGAGAGTGAGATGAAACCACTGAAGCTATTATGACTCATATCTTTGTGCTGAATATCAAGCTACTGCCAGCAGCTGTGCAGCTGAGCACAACAACAAGAGAAACAAAACTCTTTGGATGATAGAGACAATCAAGACACATACATGTCAACTATTGTAAATAAATACTCAAAAAAAATAAAAATTTGTACGTATAGCATTTATCTCAACAAGGTTAAAAAGTGCTTTAGAAAATACATGGGAATAAAATAACGGACTGAACAGAAATGAGCTGAACAACATAAAACATTTAAAAATCAGACATTAAAAGACTTTCCTATAAAAATATGTTTAAGCAATGATTTAAAAAATGTAAAGTGCTCACAAGTCTACTACAAGTGTTGACTGGAAGATTTTATGAAGCTTCAGAGGTTCTGGTTGGTGGATTCTGGTTCCTCCAGTTTACAATCTCAATGCTATGCTAAGCTAACCAGCTTTCTACTTTACAGACATTATACCTGTATCAAACTTTTAATCAAAGTCTCAACAAGAAAGCAAACATCTACATTTTACAAAATTGCTAATATTTATTCAAATCTTACAGAGTATTCGTTTTTCTATTTTGTCATTGCAGTTTTATATGAACATGTTTTAAGTGTGTGTTACTTTGTTCTGTCTTCTATCAACTTATTGAGTAGGTTTGGTTGTTGATTCTTTGTTTTAAAACTGTATAAAATGGGCTCTTGGTTTTATTTATTTCACAACTCATATTGGACATTTTTCCAATCTTCCTCGTCATGTGTTAAATCTCCTGAATGTGAGCACACACACATGAGGTCGGCTGCTGGAACCTCTGATCCTACCTCCTCCTCGGGCTTCTCCTCCTTGGTGGCTGCAGGCGGCTCCTCGGTCACGCTCAGCTGGGTGGTCACAGCCGCCGGGTTCTTGCGGCGGATCGAGCCGCGAGACGAATCAGTGATGCTCTGGATCTGTGATGAGACCAATGAAGGAGGGAGAGGAAAGAAGTCATTCGGGCTGAGATATTGTTTTATGGTACCAAGATATTTTTTAAAGGACAAGCAAAACAAGTCCTTGATATCACCGCAAGGGTTCACTGATTCATGGAAAGTAAAAGTGAGGATGATTTGATGCACTATATTAACTGTATTGAGGATCAAGCATTTTAACAGAATTTGAAAGATGTAACAGTGAGATCAATATTTTCTATTTTCTCCATTGATATCTCAATCAAACACCATCATGCTTCCATCCACAAAAGCAAACCAGTGCCTGTAGTCAACAGCGATGGAGGGTCCTGCTCAGATTTAACTGTGGATATGCTTTTTGTCCAGAGGGGCAGACGTGTCACGTTGGGTCAAGTCAAGATGAATCATGTCCAAGTCAAATCATCAAGTCATGAGAAGTTTATGCGCTTTAATAAACCACAAAACTTTACCTCTCTCTCCCGCTCGTTCTTGGTCAAGTTGATCTTTTTCAGCATCTGCGACCGTTGTTCCATCACCAGGGTCTTCTCATAAGTGTAGGCTGAGATGTCGCTGTCGTGCTACAGGGAAAATGGAAAGAAAAAGGTTTATTTTTTCTTTTATCGTTCTCTTACGTCTGATCAAATCGCAAATAAAATATGTCTACATCTGTTTTTTAAGAGCCACTCTTGAAACGCTGGGTTAAAAAACCCCGGCAAGAAACTGTTCATGATTCAAACATGAGGATAGAGCGGAGCACACTTTGAACTGTCTTTGTTCTAATGCTTTCACGATGTTGTATTTGTAAAAGTGACTGAATAATAATGTGGATATTAAAAAGCTGGAGAAATGACACCTTGTCACGCTCTGAGTGGATTTGCACATTGAATTGTTTTCCCCTGACTCCAACCTGGGAAAGATGTCATTTTTAGATACTGCTCGACAATCTGACAAGTACTCTGTTTAAAATATTCTGAGGCCTTAACCCACTCTGTGCTTCATGGTGTGATTACACCAATCAGCAGGCTTCAGTAATGCGGCTGTCAGGGGCAGTCATGCATCCACGTTGGCTCCTTGCCTGTGAACAATGCTTATCATGTTTACTGGAGCAACGAGACAAGCCAGAGGCAGGCTGGTTCCTCTTGTTACGTAACCGTTGAGATTAAAGTGCTTATAGATGTGTCTCTGTATACGTGTTTACTGGTTAAACACAAGACCATTTAACTAACCATTTCTACAACTTCCACCATGGCGTCGATACGGAGGTGATAGAGGAATGTGGTCAGGTCCTTTTTCATCTGGATGCTGTTGTCGTCCATCTGGGCCACGGTGAAGATGCGCATCCTGCACTTCCTCCAAACCTGAGGAACAAAAAATATAAATTGTTACACATTCTGTACATAGGGACTAAGTCATTTGTAAACCTTATTTTATGTCCCATGATTGAAGCTGTTTTCTACGCACCTCAGAGTATTTAAACCTCAAATTAAATTTCTTAAAAGTAGTTATGTAATCTGTAAGAAGCTTGAATCTGCCTGTATTTACCCTATTTACCATTAGGTTTGTGCTTAAGGTTTAAAGCTCTTGGTCTCTTTCTCTCACACTGACCTTGTGCTGTCGCAGAAGGAAGGGCAGCAGCATCAGCATGCCTCCATCGTGGACGATCCACCACACGTCGATGTGACCCTCAGTGAAGCGCTCTCCATTGGACGGGAAGGCCGAGATGTTCTTCGGCACGAGCATAGCCAGGTTAGCAGCTGTGGTTTCTCTGACCAGCTCTGTGGAAATGAAAAAAAAACAGATGCAGCGAGCGTGAGCGTTAGCGTAAACTATTTTGGGATTTAGCTGTTTGGCTGTGTTTGACCTCAATGGGAAGTTTTGACACTTATAAGTAGCTACTTTATGCTCATATGGCAGAAATCTGTTTGTGATGAATAATTCTGCTGTAGCATCACATCCTCTTATGTCTGAATATATCCCCCCTGTTTTTAAAAACATAACACTGCATGATTAGTAAGATTTTCTTTTGACATTTTTCCTCAGCAGAGGTTAAATAGCAGGTTGAGCTACAAGCTGGAGCTAGTGGGGATTTATCAAGTGGATTTGCTCAGCAGCTAAACACCAATTAATTTGTGTCTGAAAAAAATCAGCCACACAAATCAGATTCCGTCCTTTCTGGAGAGAATCACTTTCTTCCTTTTCTTTCCCTGTAACCCACCAATGAAGTTCCTCCAGGTCTGATTGTCGTCTCCCTGTTTCCAGTTGCGCGGCCACGAGACCAGCACAGCGTTGTGTTTCAGGCCTCCCAGCCCGCTGGCCTGGAGCAGGTGGGATGTAGCGTCACGCATGTTCGACGACACGGTCACTTGACAGAAGCCCTTCACCTTCTCAGTCTCCATCAGTTTATGCAGTGCCTATAAAGATGTGACGGAGAGAACAATCGTCACCGAGGTGAAGATAACAAGTGAAAAACCTCAAGTATGAAACCAAGGTATATTTCTAAAAGTCCATATACACTATTCATCCTCTGTAATTGTGAAGAATAAAGACGAGATTTCTTTTGTTTTGAGAATTTGAAAGATTTGACAGTTGAATGCCTCCGACCTGCTCTGCCTTCTGGGTCTGGCTGTAGTTCTCCAGGTAGGTGCCTTCTAGAGCGGTGCCAACGATGGTCAGACCTTTCCCTGCTTTCAGCTGGTTGGTCAGAGAGAGCAGGCGAGGCTGCTCCACGTTCTGCTCGCTGTCCGTACTGACCAGCACGAGCAACTGGGGCCTGTAGAGAGGGGAGAGGAAGTGAAAATACAGGGCAGAAAAAAAGGAGGTAGACAAACAAAGTAGAAAAGGGCAAGAAGAGTCAAATGAAGGCATGAAGAAAGAAATGGCTGAGTTGGCCAAGTAAAAGTCCTAGTTGAGAAAGAGAGACGGAGAAAAACAGCATGAGAGGGTCGATGTGTTAATATGGAATCACAAACACTTTTTGTAGTTTGACATCTGAGATGAGGAGAATCGTGGACAAGTGAGAGGATGGCGGGAAACGAAGGGAGGGTCTCATACCTCCAGTTCTTGGTGTGGGGGGGTTCCTCGTCCAGCCGCATGAGAGCGTAGCGTGCAGCGCTGAGGGACAGACCTCGGATCCCGTCTCCCCACTCTTTCTCCGCGCTGAGGCACACAACAAAACACGAACAATAGCTTTATTCATTAGCTGAAGCACTGAAACAAGTCACATTATGCAGAGCGAATAGGGATTGATCGTCACCGGTAAATGTCAAGTTAGCATAATGTCACTCAGCACAGGGAATCACAGCACTTAAATACTCAGTGTGCGCACGGCTCTGTGCTACTCCATTACAAGCAAGGCCGGATTACAGAGCGGGCCTGAGGGGTCAGGAGGCCGGTGAGGATCTACTGAGAGGGAACTCTGGACTGGAGTCGGAAAATGTGTCTTTATATCCAGTGTTAACAAAATATTTAAGTTCAGGGGAAGTTTTTGAACCAGCAGCAACATTTTGAGAGTTCGGCTGAACCAGCAAAACTTCGTGAAAGAGAGGCAACCCTTTAGAGGGATGTAAAATGTCTGTAAAGAGAAAACGATTACAACTAGGGGGGAAATGTATACAATGAGCTATTTATCTTATTGATATTATAAGGAGAATGTTCTGCGCATGTTTCCATAAATTACTCAAGCCCAAAACAAACAGTGGAGCTATAAGTGCAAACATCTATCTCTCTTTTAAACTACACAGACATTAAAACGATTGTGGCTGTGGGCTTTGAAATCGCAAACTTTTAAAATATAGTAGAAACACGCATGCCAGGCAAATGCAAAAAGCAGCCAGCGTATCCAATCTCTCCGGGGGTTGGACTTCACTCACCCTGCAAACTCAATATACTTGTAGATGGAACCGGCGATTACCATGGCGACAATGGCATAGTACCAGGAGCAGATGAACATGAGGGTGAGACACAAGCTCATCCCGAGGAAGGACAGAGCCCTGGATACGTAGAGAGAGAGATAGAGCGAGAGAGAGAGACAGATGCAGTTAGACAGAGGTACAAACATATTTCAGGATTTGAAAATTGGTTCAAACACAAGAACCAAGCCCTCTGCATCCGCTGAACTGACCAGTGGTAGAACTTGAAGCGAGGTCTCCAGTTTGGAGTCCTCAGCAGCGTCTGCAGGGCACAGGCCAGGTTCACGAACATGTAGCACATGAGGAAAAACCTGCAGGGGACACAAACACAGAAAGTCACTCTAAAGCTTCTAAAACTCTTCTTATGTCCTAGGATTAAACAGAGAGATGTCACTAAAGCTGTCCAAGGAGTGTGTTGGCTCAGTTTCCGTCACATCTACTGGCATTTGTGTGTAATACCTAAGCAGAACAGGGATCTGCTCCTTTTGTGTGACGAATTCAACCCTGAGCACATTGGTGTTATTTAGGGAACAGCCGGGGACTGGCTGCTCCCAGATCTCCCACAGTTTGTTCTTAGAAATGAAAGCAAATTAGAGATCGCTTCAGTTCTCACATGGAGAGGATGGGAGCCACCAGGTCCAAGGAGGCGATGAGGATTCCGCTCTCACAGATACAAGCTGTCAGCAGGAGGGACCATGTGGGTTCTCCGTTGGCCTTCCCATGGCCGAAGATCTGAAGGGACAACAGAAAAAAACACTGCTGTTTAAAAATATGCCGGCTTGAAATGAGTTTTCCTGTCAGTCATCATTTGAAAGGAGGGAAACGTTAAGCACATGTTATGTAACTGAGCAGGCAGACTGACCCGGAGGGCGGGCACGATGCCGTCCTTGGCGATAGCCTGCAGGAGCCGAGGAGCTCCTGTCAGACTCTGAAGCCCCGCCCCACAGGTCGAGAAAAAGGAGCCAATCACAATCACCCACGGTGACGGCCAGGCTAGCGTGCCAATCACTAGGTTCCCATGCACCCCCTCTCCGAACCTAAGGGAGATGGGGAAAAGGTTGCCATTTCAAACACATGACATCTCAGCCTTTTTGCTGCACTTCTGTAGCAAAGATAACATAACACAAATACTTACTTGTCTCTGAGGACCACGCCCTCGATGCAGGCACCAAATAGAAACACACTGGACATGTCTGAACAGTTGTGGATCAGAAAATTAATCACACAGACAGGGGGGTATGTTTTTCAGATGGGGGATATCCAATATTTGATCAGCTTAATTTTAAAAAAAAAATGTATAAGCCTTTACTTTGATGATGCATTTGATGATCTGTAAATAAATCAATAACCTTGATTTGCCAGGAAAAAAGACATCAATCGATTTAGTTTGGGGTAATATCTCAGAGATCAGTGACATTGTAACTAATATCCTTCTGCTTTATTAACTTGTGATTGCAAAGGCAGCTCGGTGATGCGATTAGATGTTCCTAATCAAATTGGGTTAGATCCTGAGCAGATTAGTGCGAGAGACATTCAACATGGCTGCCTCAGAGGATACAGAGGTCTATAATCACATCGAGTTTTTATGTTGTGTGTAGTCGCCAAGAGAAGACAGAAAAATACAAATATACAACACAAAATACTGTATGAGGACGGTGGAAAGTGCGAGCAAAAAAAGATTAGCAAAACCATCAGGGTTTAGGAAAAGATGGTCAACTTCCATGAATGATACAGGCAGACAAATGAAGTAAAATACTTTAAAACAATGCCCCTGGATTATGGAGCTCCAATCAATGTGGCTTTGCACCAGTGGACGAGGACTGTTTGACCAATCACTGAGTGGATAGGAGAATTTTAAGATGTCTTATACTGACACGGTCAAAATGAAACTTAATTTGCAGCAATAGTAATGTATCTTACCTGGGCTGATAAGTATGTTGGAAGGTCACATTATGTTGTGAAAATAAGTCCATTCATATGATATTTGCTCTCAAAAAATGTGACACTGCTTCTTATTATCCTGCAGGGGGCAGTAGTGAGAGGATACAGACTATGGAGGTGGTGGTGATCGCTGCAATGGTTCCAATGGGGATGGACTTCTGGGCATCACGCAGGTCACCGGAGCGGTTGGAGCCAGCCATGATCCCTGAACAGATTGGCAAGAAGAAACACACGGTCAGAGATTCACACACATGAAAACAACACACGGTGTGTGCTAGGAAGCAGCAGAATGTCCATTTATTCCTACACATGTATAACACAGATTCTGATGCAGAGTGAGTTCACATTTTAAATGAGTTTTGACGAAAACCTCGTCTTTTAGGTCATAGTCCTTCGATTAACGTCAGAGTGCAAAACTCTCACACCAAGAACATGAACATTATTTGAGTAAAGTCAGGAGAACAGTTTCACCTGTCACAGACGGGAAGTAGATGCCGACCAGCAGCGTGAAGAAGCTGGCGATGTCAGCCACCACGTAGCGGTTGGAGCTGGTCAGAGGTTGGTCCTGCTCCTCCACTGAGTCCATGTACTTCCTGGCAATCAGGTCGCCCTTCTCGTAGTAGTTCCCGAACATGTTTTCTTGGTGGATACGAGAGATGTGGGGAGGAATAAAAGAACAGGTGAGTGTTTCGTGTAAACTTGATGTTGAAACCATGACCTGATATCTTCTGAACGTACGAAGCCTATAGAAACGATTCACCAACCTTTGAAGGTCAATAAAAGGATTAAAGACATTGTCACATCTTAAAGCAACACTATGTAACTTTTAGAGAGCAACAGCGCCCTCTGCAGCCAAGCAAGATTCTGATGGGCTCCAGTGTCTGAGAGAAAAAGGTCAAGTCAATGTGTTGACCAGAGCTCTGACTGCTTAGTCCACTCGCTACTGAAAGACCAATGCACGGTAGACACTACCCATGATCTCCTGCTTCCAGAACCAGAAGACGCTGTGACAAATACATCAAACTCTGTTTAGAATTCCTCGTATTTTAAAAGTTTCCTTGTTGAATATTAGAGATTAAAACAGGCTTTTAATGACTTCTTAGTCTTTTTAACTGATCTACAGTTCAACATTACTCTTGAATTAGCTGGACCTGATTCTGGAAATTGAAGCTTCAACCATCAGTCAGCTACACATCGTAGCCACTGAAGTTACATAGAAGACGGTGAGCCAGCAAACTCATTTTGCAGCTGCTATTCGAAAGTAAAAAAGTTGCATAGATGTGCTTTAAAAAAAGACAAGCATTTTGTATCTTATGATGGACATAACTGTTTTCACTTTGATTAGTATCAACATGAAAACCTCTGAGGAACAGGAGCAGGTTTACTCTACTTCCAGAGTGAATGAACCAACCTGCCAGGATTCCACTCATGACCCCCGGGATGCCCTGGACCTGGGTCAGGTTGTTTTCGACGAAGTACTTGTCGCAGGTGGCGTTGAGCAGAGGTGAATCGCAGAACATGTTCCACAGCTGGGTGGTGAATGTCCCATTGGCTGTCTCAACGGTCTTGGCACACACGTCGAAGGTCTTCCACACCAGAGTGCGGTTCCCCAAGAGACACACACTGGAGGGCAGAAAGGCACAAAATGTCTGAAGGGGGAGTTGTTGTAGTAGCTGGTGGGTGCATGTAAAAATTATAATGAATTTGGAAGTAACCACAGATGTAAATAGATGTAAACTAAACTTTTAGTAAGTACGAACTAAACCTGAAAGAGCTGTATGTCTGGAGGTTAAAGATGCTCTGAACTGGGCTGTAAACTGTTGAGTTAAGTATCTTAATGAATATTTCAGTGTAAAGCAGGAAGTAATTACATTCTCAAATAATGACTTTGACACAAATATAAAAAATATAGTTTTCCTACAAGGGAAAAGCCTGCAAATTAAATAATGAATTCTAAAATAATGTTCAGATGATCAGTATTTGTATGCGCGGTAGTATCACTGGAAAATGAGAGAAAAAAACAATACTAAACAATTTTATTCCCAGCAGATGGCTGTCTAGTATCAGATCAATCAAACCTAGTGTTCCTGCTCAAACATCTGGTGTGCTGTCGCCCAGGTGTTTCCATCTATATCAGTGTTGTGGTTTTTACTTCCTTGCTAATCTTATATATTCTGTTGTGGGATGTCTTTGCTTACGGGAAGTCGGGAGGATCGACGGCGGTCTTGATGACGCCGGCATAGACGGCCAGGATGGAGAGGATGACGCAGGCCAGGAACACCAGGGCCAACTTGTTGACGTACTTGACGCCGACAAACACCACCGTGGCCATGGAGGTCAACAGGATGGTGCCGTACACACGCATGTTGTTGAGCAGGGCAGCTTCCGCCTCGGCACCTTCCAGGCCTTCCAGGGGAAAGATGGCCGCTTTGGGATATATGTAGATCTGAAGTACAGAGATTCAATCACAATCTTTTTAACCATTATGTATCCGGGGATATCACACCTGCATTTTTCTCATAAAGGTTCTATATACGATCTCCTTCCTAGCTCAAGGGCATCTCAGTGCTAGTTGTTTAAGGAATGCAACTCATCCACTTCCCCTCCTCACTCCCCCCCCGGCCTGTCTGGGGATTTTTAACTGGCAGATTTCAGGTCACCAGCCTGCTCCTCTCGCTCTTTGTTTACTGCTGAATTTAATAAATTTCGCACACAGAAATGTAATAAAAGAGAGGTGAGAAGGCAACGAGGGATGAGGTGATTGAGGAGGACAACTCTGTGAAGTGTGAAAGCATGTGATGCTCACATTAACAGTCCTCTGATGGAGCTGGAAGCAGCACACATAATATTGGCTGCTATTTTAACTCGGTTTAATTAAAGAACTCAAGCATGGTATTAATATTCGAAATGAACTGCCATTATTACGCTGCTACTACTGGCCAATCTAAGAATAGCTCCATCATACATAAAACGGTAAACCCCTAATTATCCCGTCAGTATCTGTCATCCGCTTTAGATGATTCACGGATAGGCTGTTACATAAGCATGGGAATTTCTCTTTTTTTTTATATAATCACTTGGTTTCCACCCAAACTGATTAATCACCACAAAGAGCAGAGAATATGAAAAGGGACGAGTGGGGAATCGTGCCTCAGTTTTTGGCCACTTGGCTGGAGAAGCTGATGCTAAGAACAGCATATCACTAGGCAAACAAATCTCCTGCTCCACTGTGAACTGCTCGTGCTTCCTAAAATAGCTGCATCAGTTTGTGTTCTTAGCTCGGTGGAAGGATGAAACACATTCAAATCAGCCTTCTCCAGATCCGCTCCTTACAATTCTGCAGGGATTGTTATTTTACAATGGAAACTAAGCCAGCTTTGACCCAGAAGACAGAATTAACCTCTAGGCATGATCAAACTCTGCATATCCATTAGAGGAATCCAGAAGGAGAATACGGGAAAAAAAAATAAAACATACTCTGGGATGTTGATAACAGGAGACCAAAGTGACGGGAGCTGTTTCAAAAAGTGGTCTTGTTACTCCGCCAGTGTCTTGATCTCCTGCTATTTGCATAATTACCCCGTGCTCCATGCAGCATGGGCTGCAGTGGAAGAAGCATCTCATAAAAGAGCAATGGAGGTGGAGGAGGAGGAGGAAGAGGAGGAGGAGGAGGAGAGAAATGAAGATCGAGATGAAAGATCCTTGCATTTCATCAATTTATCAGATTCCACGTTGAAGAACACGGTGCTCAGGAAAAAATAGCTTCAAAGAAAACCGAGGTGGAAAATAAAAGGAGAGAAGAATTTTCACTGAGACGCGGCACACAGTGGTGCAGCGCTCACTTCCTCTTTTTTAATTGGAGCACAGAGGCTTTGCCGCATTTACTAATTCACCATTCATTTTACCGCACTGAAGTGTCAGTTATTAGGCAGCACATAATTATGCCATCAAGGATTACAGGAATATCAGAGGGTGTTCTCAGATTATATTCTGACAAACTGGATTTAGATTAAAATCCACTGACCATGAGAAAGTAACACATCCCTGTGGTTAAACAGCTTTTGGATTATGGACATTTTTCTTGGTTTAGTTTAGTTGTTTTTACCTGAGTTGTCCGTTTCCTGTTTTATTTTGAAATTGTGCTGCTTGTGTGACTCTACTTCTCACCTTTGTCCTGTTCCTCTCCTTTGTGATCGTATGCACCTGTTCAGAATGTGTTTCACCTGTGTTCTCTGATCCCTTGTGTATTAACTCTCTGTGACTCCCTTACTCTTTGTCACCTAGTTCTGCTCGTATGCGTTGTACTTTGCTCCTGTTCCCAGTTTCCCATGTGTTTCCCTGCATGTTGAGGTTTGATCTTTGTTCTTTGGATCCTGTTTTTGCGTTATGTTCCTTTTCCTAACACTTGCCTATAATAAAGGACTCTTTGTCTACCCAAATCTGTGGCTCCTGTATTTGGGTCCACCAGCTCCACATTGTGGCACAACTTCCTTTTGAAAGCAGCTTTTTTCACTGCCTTATTGCTCTGACAAAATCTAAAGCGCTGCGTTCAAAGGTTCATTGATGTGAAGGAAAAGCTGTGATTTGAGTGGTCACCCTCCTCTAACCTGGCGACACTGACCCATCATTTCCCCTCCAGCTCACATAAGTCCGGCCACTCCACGGATGAATCAGCTTGGAATGGATGTCATTTCAAGGAGGCTGACGTTCTCAACATGAACCCACTCACTGGGCCGTGATCTGTCTCTGCTGTTAATTTACAGTCGGGCGAATAAACAAACATGGCAGCTGGGAAGATGTATAAATCCAGAATGATAGTTTTGCTTTATATCTAAAGCAGCTTCATTGAATATTTGTTATTTATGCAGGCATATATTTTCAAGTCTTTTGGACTTGACCAATGATTACAGATGTTACTGTGTAAACTGAAATGATGAATAGCTTTGTGTCACTGTGATCACTGAGCCCTTTTATCGGGTCTATATTAAACTCATCTTAACCTAAAAGGTTGTAAAACGTAAGCACATTTTAAGAATATGCGGAAACGTGACACGAATATGTTATTCTGTGTTAAGATAGAAGATGAGGGTTGAGTTTCATTATCTGTAGTTTGTGTTTGAGTGGTTTTTGGTGGAACTATAAGAACTATTAACGAAATCAAGGGGACACATACCAGTGAGGTTTAAAAATCTACATGATGCGATTTACTTATTGTGAAATTCTAATAAAATATATGCATCATATCCTTTTCAGGATTGTGTGTGTGCTGTCATGTGAACATTTGCATATTAGTCAGGTTATTGGGCTTAATCACGTCCTTAATGTCTCACGACTGGCTGGTTGATCCTTAACTCATCTTGATCCCTCTCCTCCAAACAACGGTATGTTATTATCAAACCTTATCAAACCGAGAAATGATGAAGCCCTGTCGAAGAGACAGATCTGAGGAGTAAAGAGGATGTTTCTCACCAGGAGAAGCTCGATGGCCCCCAGGATGTACATGGCTCCAGCGTAGGTGGTCCCCAGATAGAAACAGATTCCCACTGCTCCCCCAAACTCAGGGCCCAGCGAACGGGATATCATGTAGTAGGCTCCTCCCGCTGCGAACGCACACACACAGACATTAACACAAACAAATCTGAAATATCTGTGTAATGTTAATCTGTAAATATTCATATGATTTACATCCTACTTATTTTTTAATCGTTAATCAATCTATGCAACTGATATGATTTCACTACATATGATTTGATTATGTGTACAGGAGAGTTTGTCATTCCATTTTCTTTTTCAAGTTATATTTTAATGACACATTATTGTTACTCTTTAGGTTTGTCAGGGGGATGCCACCAATTTGGAGCCGTGAAAAACATTAACAACGTCCGTTAACTTAAAGAATTTATACAAATTAAGATGTGGGAAATTGATTAATAATGTCCATCATGTTACCAGAGCACAAAATAACAGATGAATCTGTACAGCCACAGCTAAAAGCCCCTAATTAAAAACAAAGATACAACGGTAGATTTTTTACATTTTTTTGTTTGAAAAATAACTAAAATTCATAGATTTTTACTTCTAATTTCCATAGATTGATTAAGCTTATTCAGTATTTGCACCTATTTGGTTTTGTCACGTTGTTTTACAGTAATTGAGTAATTATTTTTGTTTTGCCTTTTTTGTACTTTCTCACACTGAACATAAATAGATAAAGACTTCAATCAGAACATTGCAGCAGCATTAAGGCTGGTCCCAGTTACTACAGAGAGATATGTAGTGTTTTAAGTTCAGTACGGTTTCACACTTCTTTACAGGCCTGTTTCTTTTGCACCAACTCAAGCTGTCCACACCAACTGCTTAGACTCATTCCATCATTGCCATGTAAACTCACTTTATGAAATACAACTACTGCTTAATGTCTACATTACTGTGTTTGCAGGCAGATTCAAACAAATACATTTACTTCAACATGTCAGGCACTTGGCCAGTGCTTTATTTTGTGTATCTAATGCCGTGCGACAACATGTTAAAGTGCACAAGATCCCAGACTAAGGCGTTTAATGTTTCTGGGGATATCAAGCTGTGCTGGGTGCAACATGCCAGAAGCAATCAGCGAAAAGAGAAATTTAGAAGCGGACAGCGTCAAACAGTGATGTCTGTGTGGTGCCAGCGTCTGCTCACCCACCTGGCACTACTCCATTGGTAGCGATGGCACTCATCGAGATGGCAGTCAGCATGGTCTAAACAGAGAGGGAGCAGAAAACGAAGATTAGATCATATTTACCACACTCCACATATACTGAGATTATTAACAGTTCACTGTTGAGTTTAATATGCTTGTAATGACCCTGCTAACACACTACCTCTCTGGTATTTAGTTTATCATGGTTACAATCTTTTCTGATAGATTTGTTTCATTTAGGAATCTTGCCTGTCATGATCATGAGAGTGAACGGGAAAGGACACGGAGAAAGAAGAGAAACCAGGTGAGCTACCAATGTGCCAATAAGCTCACAACTGGTAATTTCCCTTAGCACATGATCAGGACATTTTACTAAAAGCATATTACTTCCTGGTGGACAAGTCAAGGGAGTCATTCAATTTGCTTTCAGACATTCACTGAACATTTCCAGAGGGGCTGAATACGGGAAATGTCAGAGTCAGCTGCTTTGGACATTTTCAGCAACTTATCCTCCCAACCCCCAAGTAAGATGTCAGGAAAATGTCAGAGTGAGTCCATGTGAGAATATGTCAGGAAAGTTCACAAAACTGAAAAAGCACAAATATCAGAAAAAGTCCTACTTTTACATTAAGTAAAGTCCTAACATATAAACTCCCAGTGTTGTCCATCATAACGTCGTCAGGCCTGTGGTGCATAACATCAACACTGCTTCATAGTTAACATGGGAACAGCAGACATTTACAACAGCTCTAAATGCTGAAGCTGCCTGCTTGTTTATTAGATAAATAATAAAGCCACAGGGCCTGTCAGCAGCTGTCAGAGCAAATTCAAACAACCAATGACAACTCTCACACAACTCCGGTATTGAGTGGGAGAAAGAAAAAAAAACACTGGAAGAAATGTAAGGGCATGCTACAGTGGAGATCACTAGTTGCCTGCAACACAAACAGCCAGCCCTCACTGCCCTGCAGAGAAAGAGAGAGAGAGAGAGAGAGAGAGAGAGAGAGAGAGAGAGAGAGAGAGAGAGAGAGAGAGAGAGAGAGAGAGAGAGAGAGAGAAGAGAGAGAGAGAGAAAGAGAGAGAGAGAGAGAGAAGCAGCAAGCCGAAGTACAGAGCAGAATAATAAAAACTGACAGAGCGAGAAACTGTGAGGCTGAGTGAGGAGGAGAGAGAGAGAGGGCGAGTGTGTGTGACAGTACAAAGACGACATTAAGATTTCATCACTCTTTCAAATGCAATTGTTGTATTTCTGAGTGTCTTTTCGCATTGTCTGCATATGAAAGAGAGCGATGGAGACAAAGAGGAGGATGAGGAGGAGATGTGAGAGCAGGCTGGTGAAAGTCGGAGCCTCTTTCTGCCCCAACTTTTTCCCTTTTTCTACTTTCCTGCCTCGCTGCTGTATTGATATTCTTTTTTTCATCTTCACTGAGACATAAATTGCTATTACAGCCTTTGTTTTAGTAATTGTTAAGTGGGTTTATCACAAATTAGTCATTGCCGTGTTCCTGAACTGCGTTTGCTGATGATGAAATCAAACTACTCTTATTTTCCATATTTGAGCCGTTTTTCCATGTAAGTATCTCAGAGCAGCAGGACTAAGATGGGAGTGAGCGAGGCCTCTGCTGGAGAACAGTGTGGTGGTTCCCAGCCACAGGACGACATGCTGGGTATATTTGACTATCACTACGTCTATCTCTGTGAAGACTGTAATGTGGTTAGTGTCACCTGAGGGCCTGCTGGACTCGAGAGCGAGTGGGACTGGTCTCTGTTCTTCCCTCTAATCTGGTTCTAATGAGGCCACAAGCTCTTCTCCCACCCCAGCAGATAAGACAGTAATTGTTTAAGTGTTTTATCTGATGTGGGCAGCAGCCACGCAGAGGTACTGAGTCTCATGCTGAATCACTGAATCACCGCACAACTGTATCGAGCATCCACCAATGGACTCCTACGATTTACACATCTTTACAAGTACTTTTAATATATGTTACATTGAGGGTTATACAGTACATGACTGTGGATTACATATGTTTCAAGAATGGTGAATTGAGCACATACCTAAACAAGCCTACACGTGCGTAGCTCTGAAAGAAAAATAACAGGAAAACAAAAATCTGTACAAAATTGTGCGAGATCTCAGCACCATATATATCTGGTTTAGTTAACATCACAATCTGCAGATAATCCGCAGATAAATTTATTTAAATATAGTTATTTAACTGTCATTTTTATCAAATCTGCAGAAAAGGTTTTTTAGTTTTCCCCATAGCTGTGATGCCCCATCCCTCCACCAGGTTTTGGTTTAATCCTGCTGACAAATCAACAACAAACCAACAAAGAGACAATAAAAAGGTAATAAACTCTAAACAGTGATAATGCTTGTGCGATTGTGCATTGAATGTGGAGATTGCTTTCTGTTTTTAGCCTTTGCCTAAGCAAAAAAACACGTGTTTTTCAGATATAATGAATGAATTAATTATCCATTCTAATACAAACTGCGACCATTATGTACAGCTCACTTGTTTACTACCATGTAGGTCACCCTCTTTTGTTTACCTGCACCCGTAAAAGGCTAACGTAGCGTAATAATGTGGCTATATAACTAAAGTGGCTTTTATAATTAGCATTCAAGTTATGTTTGAACAAAATTACGATCTCACATTTGATGTTTATTTATGTATGGAGCAAATTACAAGGTCTAATTATCTCTATCCTACAATACAAAAACAAGACTGTTTCTTTATATTTGTTGTCTACATTGAGCATCAACTGGTGATGCTGACTTCCTTCCTGATTCCTTACACAAGCTTCTCATTTTAACACAATTGAACTCACTTTCTTTAAACTAATGATTGTGGAGCTAATGATATTTAGATTAGTGGATTAATAACCTCTGTGTCAAATCAGGAGTCTATTGTCTTTACAATTATCATTTTCTGTGAGAAATTTGCCACCGTAGTCTGTGTAAACTGCACATGTGAAAACATAGAACCTGACAGATACAGCAGGGAATCATCAGTTTATTTATTTTCCTTGATTTGGATAATTCATATTATAGATATATAATATTATTATAGATGCCTCTATGTTTTTCAGTGTAAATCTCTACAAAACCATTTTCTTATCTGTCTAATGACCTCCAGACAGTTTTCAAGGACGACTGTGACCTCTCAGAGCTCCATGTCCTCTCAGGTGGGTTTGGTCATTTCACTTCTGTCCTCAGGTTAGTGTCTGATGGCCTGTCTGTCATTTTTATATGACTGAATTTCCTTTCTTTTCTTTTTTTTTAAGAATCCTGTCCGGCCACTTCTATCTTTACTGTTAGCAGTGTCCTACTTCTACTCCGACCGACCCTCTGGGCGTCGCTGCAGACGTGGACGTTGTGAACGTCATCAATCAGCTGCTGTCAGCAACTCAGTGGATTGATCTGAACCAGCCTGCGAAGTTTGCATTGACGCTGGAAGGTCACACACATTTTTTGCTGCAAATGTAAATAGACCAAAACCCAATGTCAAGCTGGGATGAAAAAGATCCAGTTAGGAAATGAATATATATTTTTTTGTCCTTTACTTTCCCTTGAGGTGGGTGGTTGTCACTTTACCTCCCGTCCCCAGTGTTGCTGCAATGGGCAGAATAATCAGTATTCTCTTCCCACTGTCCCAGAGCCTGTGGTCTGCTTTATTGTCCCATTTTCAGGCGATGCAGGTGACCTTAAACTGTGATGGTTTGAGAGTACGTGTGATGAAGTATACACCGTCTAATGCCACCTCCCTCTGCAGTCTGGAGGACCCTACATGCTGTCTGGCCTCCAAGCCTCCATGCCTGTAGACAACCTCAGATTATGCCATCTGCCATCTGTCTCGTCCGTATGAGGTGTAGCAGCAGACAGCTTATAAATGAGACGTAAGGATTTCATTTTAAGCAAGCAAAACGTAAATAATTACCAAGCCAACGTAATCGTCGAGCCTGAGCCAAATGTATTTTGAGGAGAGGCTAATTTTCATTTTTAAGAAAAGTCTGCTAGACCACATCCCACCGACTGTGACTGCAAAGGACACCGGGGCTGTTTCTTCCCAGAGCTACAGACAAACTCTGCCTTGGCCTTTGCTTGACCTCAGTGTTGAGCAGAAATTGGTTTTGACAGGAATGGAGTTTTCGAAGCTGCCCTGAGAGCGTGTTTCATTAGCTGCTTCATTACATAAATGCAGAATAGTTAGTTCGGTGTGCTGTTTATCCCACGGAATCCCGGCGGACAATGCGCAGCAGAAGGCAAAAAACTCTCCGGTGAAGGAGATGAAGATGATTGTTACCGAGCACAAGAGGACGACGGGATGCAGCATGAGTGAGAAAATGAGGAGAGAGCTGGGAAATGGAAGGTGGAAAAGAGAGAGAGGGGGCGAGAGAGGCATAAGGAAACAAAAGAAAGGAGGAGAGCGAGAGGAAATAATGAGACAGGAAAATGAGAAAAAAGGGTCTGGAGAAAGCGAAAGAGATGAGGGTAAAAAATGAAAAGGACCGAGGGAGAAAAGCATCCTTAGCATTTAAATGAGTCACGACAGAGGGCAGGCCACCCTTCCCCTTGCAGCATTTAGATTCAAGACCTGGAAGTAATGAGGAAGGCCAAACAACAGATGACTTTCCATCAAGAATATTAAACCTCATTTTATCTTGGTGACAGGGCTGCATTCATTATCTGGGCTAAAAATACCCCCACACAGAGAGCATGTTAGAATTCTCTGGCTCGGAGAACGCCATTTTTCCAGACTTTTTTAAAATGGCTGGTTGTGTGTAATGCGTGGTTAATGGTATAACGTGTCAGAGCTGTTCCACATGGAGGCACGTTCTTCATATAGTAATGATTCACGGAACATGCAAAGGTTCGGCGGCTTGTTAATGTTCTGTCAAAATGTTGCATGAGGGGAAACAACCAGTGGGAGTGTTGGACAGGTACAGATGTGCGTCGCTGTGGCTGAGCAGCTAATGAAAAGTGTTCTGTCAGCAATATCCCAACATGTGAATAAAACATGGGATCACGCTGTATATTATTGAGCTTTTTACAGGACGTGTGATCCCTTCGCTCTTCAAGTCATGTGGATTTCACTTAGGTGGGGATCTCTGGGTACATGTATGTAAACGTACACGTACACGTACACGTACACACACACACACACACACACACACACACACACACACACACACACACACACACACACTCTGCGGTGTGTTGCTGGCAACCCCTGGAGGGCTAGGTGGTTATGTGTTATGTAAGGAGCTCAGGAGGAAAGAGGTGGGGGTTTCTCACACACCGCTCATGCTCAGGCTTATCGCCCCGGGGCTCTACAATGAGCTCCGTGTGACTGATAACAAGCGTGTGTGTGTGTGTGTGTGTGTGTGTGTGTGTGTGTGTGTGTGTGTGTGTGTGTGTGTGTGTGTGTGTGTGTGTGTGTGTGTGAGAGGGACAGGGACATTGATAGAAAAAATAAATTGAGAGCTAGGGAGGAAGGAAGTGGAATATACTTTTAAGAATTCATACATTCAATGTAATGTGTATGTAAGGGAGCTTTAATGTCTGTGAGTGCGTGCACACATAATAAATGTGCAGCAGATGTGAGTATCTGTGTTTGTGTGTTTGTGTGTTTGTGTGTGTTTGTGTGGCTTCCTGTCAAACCGAGTCTGAACAAGCTTTGATCTTCAAGGCTTTTTTTCCTCATTTTTCCGACTCTATTTTTAGCGTAAAACTGAGCGCAATTTATTTTTCTCCCAAGGCTTAGTTTCTCTTTTAGGTAATGAACATACCAATATTAAAATGAAATATGATTAAATTATTGCTTTTTTAAAACGGGAATAGGAAACTATTTTATAATGATATATTAATCAAATTCAAATGCATTCTGCACAAGGCTAGTCCACTGTGTCCTTTGTGTCCTTTATAAAAATAACCGACCACGTTTCATTTTGAATATCTACATTTTAGGGATATAATGAATAATAAATATTAAAAATAGGATATTCAGCATATCATATCAGTTTCCATGCAAACTCAGAGTGCCGTTTGAGGCAGTCTCTACACAGAAACATGATTTGGAAGCATATTGCCTGTGTGTCTGTGCAGGCAACTTTGCTATGGCTGGGATTTGAGGGGGTTGTTCTATAAATACACTCTGTGCTAGAGGAGAATCTAGGCTGCACAAACACACAGACATGCCAACATACAGTCCTGCTACATCGCACCGAGCAAACCAGAGAAAAGCTACACAACCTCCACAGCTGCTTTACAGCTGCTGGACCACGCACTTTGAATTGAAGCATCCTTGGCGATTCACTTCAGCTAATATACATTGAAAAGCAAAATTCTCATTGAGATGTAATGTGACTTGACACTGTCCAGTGGCCATGGGACATAGTTCATGTTTTCAGCAGAAAAGAACTTCAGGTAAAAAGCTTCCACCTCCTTTCTACTGAACAGATAACAGCGTTCATGGAAGAGACACAATATATGCTCCCTGACAATCAAATGCATCAAACAAGTCAAACACAATCAATTGAAACAGCTCCTCAGATCAGTGACAGCACCGCCGTCGATCCTGTGGGACGGTGTCTGTTGTAATTCAAGTCTCAGGGCCACGACGGGGTGTCAGTCCAACGCCAAAGTCACACTGACACATGACTGCAGCTCTGTGGCGCTGACATTAATTGGAGATGGGGAACATCGAAGTCTGTCATCTTCCAATTTGTTCTATTAAAAGATTGAATGTGTGATATTTATAAAACACAAGAGCAATGAAAGAACTCCTACTTTCTGCATACCTGGAAGAGAACCCTGTTTGGAACCAGATAGGTTCCTTAGCTTTCGTAATGTGACGACAGTTACAGGAACAATACACACAACAATCAGTACGATCAAATTGTGTGAAATAAGATAAAAGTTGAAACCTCCTTCCTTGACATGTTGCCTTAATAAGACTTTGGAGGCTTTGGAGCAGGTAATGAATGAATGACTAGTGATAAGAAGCGTTATAAACAGATGTAAGACCCAGTGTTTGGTGCGGGGGTCTGGTTTTCTGAGGAGTAATGCAAGAGAGGCCAGGGAAGCTATGCTAAGACTTTTAACAGGATGTGAGTGATTTGTCTATTGCTTGTCATTGTTCTTCTCAGCTTCTCCTTGGTCACTTCTGTTACCCTGACAACAGACCCATCCATCACAGTCAGACTGACTGTTGGGAGCACCTGGGCGCATCAGTGGGCTGGTGGACCATCACAAAATCCATAAAGTTTTAACTGTCCTTGTCTGTAGTTTATTTTGATTAAGCCCCACATGCACCACCTGGCTGTTAGAAATTTCAACGGAAGCTGAAATTACCAAACAAAATCCCCATTTACTCCTGTTTGAGTTTTGCATTTGGTGAAGAATACAGTATTCAATAGTTTGGGGAATTTACTGAGCCTTTTAAAAAACTATGACAGTACATAATTGTACATAATTGTGACCAATTTTTTTAAGATTCACTACAGTGGGTGTGAATGGGTTTGGGGCCAAAAACAGACTGAGGGAGATGAAAAGTAAAGACCCACTTTTCTTCTTGGTCTTATTATAAGAATATGATCAATCTTATCCGTTGGACTAAGTGGTCCTACAACATGAATGACCTATTTGTCTGTCTGAGGAGAGTAATGTCCTTTAGAGTCTGCATTTAGAGACAGAAACACAATATATGAGTCTTTGCATTGGTCGGTGCGGCAGTAAAATCTTGGCTTCAGACAGAAAGAGACTGAACGAACTAATTAGGAAGGCCGGCTCGGTGCTGGGCTGTTTTTTAGACTCCACAGAGGAGGTGGGAGAGAAGACAATTAATTATGACCAAGATATTGACTTCCCAGGAGGAGTGGATGATAACGATCATCTATCACAGTGTATATTATTTTATAATATAATATACTAAGGTGTTACAATTTCTACACCATCAAGTGAGGAACCATTACAAATAACCAGGTGGCTGTTTTGACTAATCCACTGACTTGATCTCTGGATGTGAGACAAATCAAGGACCTTCATGTTATACAAATTAATAGAATTGCTGATCAGTGATTCACATCGTTGCTGATAACGATCGACACTATTCCCAAGGGTCTTATTAAGAGATAGCTGTGATAGAACATGGAGGAGGCTATAACATGCTGCTCTCCATTTTAAAGTGACTCTGGTGCATTTTGAAACATGTGAACTTCTAATTTTAAACCAGGCCAAACCCCCCCAGTGTGCTTCAACAGACGGGCTAAGGGAAAAGTAGGTAACACACTCACCGTGGAGCAGCAAATGAAGACAATGACGAACGTCCCAATGACGCCTCCGATTCCCACCAACCAGGTCATCCTGAGGAAGAGGATCACTCCGAAGATGTTCTGGATGCACGGCATATACACGCCCATCAGAGTGCCGAGCTGGGGGGCCTGGTGGAGGACAAAGGGAGAGGTTATTCCAATTAGCATTCAGTGTTGGGGAAGGATTCATGAACCCCCAACCACTTTCACCATGATTTACAGATCGTTCTGTTCCTTAAAATGACCTGTGAGTGTATGAATGAGGTTTAAGGTTTTTAAGGTTTCTCAGCTATAAGACGACAAATACAATATTCCCATAACCCCAACACAGCAGATGCAAAGTATCAACTACATTTCAGTGTGTCGATGAAAGTCAACACACAAGCCGTGCATGCTTGGAAAATACAGTGTGCAGATTTGCTAGAGTTTATGTGGCTTCTCCAAATGTCACATTCAAAGCAAACAGGATAAAACAATGCAAACACGCTACAGACACTTAAACTGACATTAAGGCAAAGACAAACACTATCTTGTTTGGAATTGTAATATGGGGATTTGGGTTGAAATAGATGCTCCACATTCCTCCCTCCCTTCCTCCCTCTGTTGCAGCTTCATAATACTTTGAGGGTGTCAAGCATTTACACATAACCCTACAGGAACACACTGCATTTTGCAATTCAGCGCCTTGATTAAAAGGCTTACAGTACTTCCGACTTCATCACATACAAAACTTTTAAATAGCCCCTTTTTAATTTAATTGTTTCCCACAATGCTTTGTGTAAATCCTCTGTTCATTTCCCGAACATTAATTACTCGGAGTCCAGGAAACAAAGAAAACTTTGACATCACGAGGCAGCCAGGGGACTGGTCGGTTCAATGGATGGATGAATTATTTTATTCCTTCCCAGGTTTTTTCGTGTGATGGATTTACATTAGTTGGTTTTGCTGCAGTGTTGTTGTCCCTGATGTGGATAAGTGGACAAAGAGGCAGCTGTACTATACGTCCTCATACAGAATCACTTTCAAGGCTGTTACACTGAAAGAAAGTACGCAACTGACGTACGTAACTGACAGAAGATATATGTTGTCGATCTTCAGGTTGATTAATAGGGATTTTCTTTCCTGAAGGTTTGTGAGACGTTCTTTGTGTGTGTGTGTGTGTGTTTGTATGCACCAACTTGTTTGTGTACAGTGTAGGAACATGTTCAGTGGGTGACTGTACCCTCTTGACGGTGTATATTAAATCTGAAGGACACGTCGGCCGACCCTGTACATAATGAACAAAAATTCATTTTCTGCCCAAGGACAGTTTGACCAATGAAGGGTAATTATGCCGATATCCAGACATGACCCATTTTACCCGGAGAGGGCAAACCTTAACAGTCACATCATTACCTCACCGATAACACTGCGGGCACAAGCCTCCTGTGCTGCAGCTCTGTGCTTTAATTCAGACAAACAGGAGGAATAGTGGCTGATTGGCTTATTATGTAAAGTCAGTGAAGACGTTGAGGATTTCTCCCAAAAAAGGTTTAACAATCAAAACCTCAGTGAAGCTGCTTACTTGAGCAATTTTAGCAAGATGGAGATGTCAAGCTCCACCAGGCTACACAACTTAGGGCTTACTGAATCAGGCTTATTTATTAGAGTTTTTGTTATGTCAACTTAACGCTCATAATTTCAGGGGTGGGTGCATATTAATTATATTATATTATAGTTAGACAGTTTGGGAAAGCTGCCCATACTTGCATTTTGATGAAGACATTGAATCAACTCTCATGTCTCGGTTAATATAAGGCTGCAGCCAGTAGCTGTTTAACAAATCTGAAAGTTAAAATTAAATAATTTTTTGGGGGGGGCCAATGCTGATAATAAACATGTATATTGCGTGATATATACCATTTATGTACCTATTGAAAAAAATTAAGATTATTGATGATTACTTAGATTCCTTAAGACAAAGAAATGTATTTTTTATCTTGATTGGTTTTGCTGCATTGTTTATTGTGTAAAAGTTTAAAATGCCTAGGATAAATTATTCAAACTCTCAATGTCGGTTTAATCAATCAGACAAGTTATCGTAAAAAAAATATTTTTGCTCAAAAATTGCATCACGGAATAACAATGTGCTTTGGAGAGAACCCTGAACACTTTTTATTTCCTCTGTGGTTAAATATGCTGCAACATGATTGACACTACACAAGATGTCAAGAATTTTGAAACAAAAAAACAATGCTGCACTCGGGAGTGACAGCAGATACTGCATTCATAATCCAGACTTTTAATAAAATCATCCTGACAAGAGGCTGACATCAAACGAATTATACTGTGTCTGATATGTGATTTCTGTAGAGAAGCTCCTGTTCCAGCTTTAATAATGCGCTGTGTGCGGAGTGGAGAAGAGAGACCATGGTTCAAAAAGTCTCATGGATATAAACTCACTGTGACTGTCTCTTTCAGTGTGTGATAGATACGATTTTTCATCATCTGCTTGTCAGTTATCTAAATACATTTTTTTTATTTGGAAATACTGACACCCTCCGTCACATGGAATTAGATTGTGTGCAATATTTTGTGTCTGTTTGCAGTTTACAGACTGTCAGACGGACGTCCCAGTATCATCACCATCACTGATATTTGTCCTCACTTTCTCAATGGTCAGTTTAAAAATGTAAAGTGCAAAATTTCATTCACCAGTAAGAGGAATTGTAAGAGGAAAAAATAGCATGTGAATACTTCATGTATAAGAGAAGACACCCTCGTAACCAACTCCATTACAGGGTGTCATAACAACAGGCTCTGTGGAGAAGCTTGGACACTTTCATATTTCTTTAGTGGTTGGTTATTAAATTTGATGCAACACGATGGGCACTTCACAACAAAAGTCCTGCACTGAGAATTGAAAGAAGATGCTTCATTCATAATCCAGACTCCTAATGAAATCACCCTGAGAAGTGGCCGACATCAAACCCTGTCTGATGCTACACTATGTGATTTGTTTTGTTTCCCAGCTCTAATAATGTGCTGCTTGCAGAGAGGAGAAGACGGAACAAGTCCAAACAAGTCTCACAAATATAATTATCTCCTAATTTTCTTTAGACAAATGAAGTGCAAACTCACACTTGGAACTGTAATTAGTGAAGTCGTCTGAAAACATATGATGCAGCCGAGAACAAACGACTTCTAAACATGTTGATTTACATCATATTATATCAGATCCACATATTTGTTACTAGCACAAATACTGCATCACATGTGTCTCACCGTTTTGTAACTTTAAGCATATATAGCAATATCTCTATATGATACTGTGAAATTTTAAATAATATATAGTCTCTTATCACATGCTTGATTATATGTAAAATGTACTTTGTATAATGCTCATCTAAATGTATTAATACCATCTGCACTGTGCAACTAACCTGGTTACTGACACATTCAGTCTTGACAAACATGTCGAATGCAGTTTCTGTCTCACAAAACGTTTCTAAAGTTGATTCTCTTAAAGGTTCGAAAGCTACATCGTCTTCTTCTCAACTGCCTTTGTCTCAAAATTTCTCTACAGCACAACTAGTGCTGAAAAACTCCAGAGGAAACCTTTAAAATGACACAATCCTGAGCCTGGATGTGAAAACTGAGGCAATATGCAGAAAAGCGGGGGGAGGTTTTGATGCAAACTATAAATCAATGTGTGTTTACACGTCCGTCAGTGAATATATCTTAACCCCTCTCAGTAATTTGTATGTAGGGAAATTGTAAGGTTCAAAATGACGACTCAAGGTGGAAACTGAACTCATCTGTGAATTGCAGCCGTGACCGTCGGACATTTTAATTAGCAAAAGAGCAAAATCCATTATAGCAAATCCAGACCATCCTTTCTACTTTTATGGAGTTTCACATCCTCCCCTCAGGTCAGATTCAGTTTTCTGAAAATCAAACATGACAGGTTTCATTTTCCCTTCATCAGCTCGTGTAATTAGTAGTCATGCTTTTTGGTTTCCACTCACAGTTTGGTACTTTATCTTGTGCCGTGTTTCTCTGCCTGTATCACATAAACCTTGTGTTTGAATTATGAATGTAGAGTCTGGACTCTGCTATTTTATTGTGCTGACGTTTGACTTGCTGCATAAAAAAAATGAACAAACTGAACTGAACTAAACTGCTAATTTGATCACAACTTTGTCATCATTTTCTATGTACGTGTGTGTGTGTGTGTGTGTGTGTGTACAAGTTATATTCCACGCAGCTGAAACGTAACCTGCCATCATGGCTCTTTTACCACTTAATCTTCACAGGAGGAAATCTCTCAACCTTCAGCCTCGTTGTGCTTTAATCAAAGATCAGCGGCTGCTGGAGGGATCAGCGCAGAACAAACCTCGTCCGTCTCTGTCACCTCCCCCACTATATGATAATGATGTGCACAGTTTGTCTGTTGTCTTAACTATGCAAATGAGACGGTGACTCACTGTGCCCTTCAGTGTGTGGCACAGAGGAGTTTTTCACCCTGTGCTAAATAAAGTTCTTTTATTTATGAATACTGGAACCCTGAATGGGCACAGTCCCATTAAATTACATTTTTATTATGTGAGAATTCAGTAGAATATTTTTCCTCTAGTTTACAACCATGTTCCAGTATCACTGTCAGGTTGTACTTCATCAGATACACTAAAGTGAGGTTAAAGTGTAAAGTGTAATATTAATTAACTAAGGCACTTTCCACCTGATGAGACCATGTCAATATTTCTGAATGAGACAGAAAGTTTGGGGGTGAACTTCCTTCTTTCTGACAGAGACAGGAAATGTCACAACTACTCACAAGTAACATAGAACAAAAAATAATAAAATAAAAGAACTATACGCTTCTTTAGTGCCATTTCTTTTTCCTTTTAACTTGACCACTCATAAGCTGCTTGGCCTTTGCAACATTTGCTGTAAATATTCAAACCTTTACAATTAAACTGAATTAAACCTAGACCAGAGACTGGTCTATAAAACATTTGGGGTAGTTTTTCCTCCCTCTTGAGGATTGAGGGGCAGAGGATGTTGCAACTGCTAAGCTTAACAAATAAAATCTGATTGATTGATTGACAGAGAATGTTTGACCCTAAATACAATGAAACCTCTGAGTTGCTTACATGACAATATTTAATGTCTATCTTAGTTTGAGAAGTTGAGGAGCAGATGTTTGTAGTCGCACAAAACTAACATTTGTAGACAGGGTGTTGAACAACAAACAGGAGGAGGTACGCAAGGTCAGTAAGTCAGCAGAGAGGGTGTCGGGGGTGTTAGGGTCAATTTTACCTCTAAATTCTTTAGATCTCACAAATCTCCCACAGTAGCAATGCTGTAATTAAAAAAGAGTGAGTTTCCATTGGCGGGTCCTTCAGGGACTTGGTGTGTAAGACACATTAGCAGTCAGGTGTTGCAGGCTGAAAAGGTTTCCCTGTGATCAGCACTTTGTTGTTAGACCCCAAACTGCTGCGCCTGCACAAAGTGGGCTGAGGTCAGTTTGTAATAACAGGTAAGTTATTAAAGGGAACACCTGTGAGCTTTTACTGAACAATAGCAGACATTACACCTTCAAGTGGGTGAATGCTCTGTACGTCCTTTCAAGGTGGGAGATTCCAATTAAAAAAACGAAACTTCAGTGACTTTGTTATGTGAAGTCAAAAAGGCGAAATTGCATTTTTTATTTGAGTCAACCTTTAGCTGTTTCCACTTCAAACACATAAATACATCAAAACAGGGGAAAAAAAGAGTTGCCCGAAGAAATATATATCTATATAACCTTCAAAGATTGTTGATTTGATCAAAAAGAGATAAGAAAAAAAGGCATTTCTTTGTAAATTCACAGAAGCACATTAAGATTGCACGGTGAGAACTAAAAGAGATACAAATCGTGGCAGAATAATTTGTCAGAGAAGCTTAAGGTCCTCAGTGACTTCTTTTTGCTCTGTTTTTCTTCACATGTCGACTAAGAGGAAGACCACTCTAACAGCGCCACTATAAAATTGCAGATTAAACTAATCTGCACTGTAATATTACAGCGAAAAGGTGTTTATGCCCCACAACACTCGAGAGTAATACACGCAAAACAGGCACTAACCCTCTCCAGACTACAAAATGTCATTTTCATTCCCCGCCTGCTCCCCCACACACAATGGAGAATCAGGCTGGGTGTGTTGGCCCCGCTGTACGAGTGTCTGTGGTATCTCACAGCCGAGTGATACATTATAATCCACACACAACAACAGGCAGGCTTTGTTAAAACAGTGTTTGTCTGCTGGAAATCCTGTGTGTTACGTAAGATGAGCAGACACAGATAATAGACAGCGATTACACTGAGTCTGAGGAGCTGAACGCCTGATAAAACAACCTCTCTGCAAAGTAATCTCCAAAACTAAAAAATCAAGGTGAACTAATGGAGGATTGTAAAGACTTTACATGGAGAAATAGTCTGAAACTGATGGAAGGCTATCGTGTGCGCCGAATCAATGACCCTGTTGAGGAAATACGGCTGAACGCTTAGTTAAAACGCTGCTTTTCTATTTTCATTCAATTGGCATCTCATTTGTTCATGTGCGCATGGGGAATGCAGTCCTCCCTGATAGTGCTCACTCACACACACACACAGAATGAGTGTCTGTTTAATGGGCTGGGAGCGAGCAGTGTGATGATTTCCCTGGAGACAGAGCCACCGTGAGCAGAGGGAACAGTGGCTGCTGCAGACACACAGGTAGGCCTGCGTGGCACCACTGGACTTGGAAAGCACAGCTGCCCACCGACCCGCTGGGAAGTGTCGTCACATCGCTGAATGACTGGCTCAGGTGCGCTAGACACACAACAGGACCTTTCAGTGCATCTGCTGTGGCACCCACTTCAGATTCGCTGCCTCCTGCTCTCCCACCACTTACCACTCGCCTTTCACCGGGGCCGGAGCTTCCACTCTCTCCGTCTCTCTGCACCACCCACCAGATGGACTCCATTTACAAGATCCACTGAGCTCTGAAGCCCACTCGAGCAATATATAAACACGGTGCACAGGAAAAAAAAAAATCTATCTTGCTTCAAAGACTGTCTTCACTACAATGACATGTAAATAACATTGCTGCATTACATGTTTAGTCACAAACAATCTACGTTGAAGCTTCCTGACAAGAACGCTCTGAAGGCAAATGTAGGAAATGCAATGACGCATAACCTCTCAGCTAAAAGGTTTGGGTGGATGGTTCAGTCAACGAAGCGTGTGACTGGGACATGGGAAACTCAACGATATCACCTGACAACATCGATACTGGTTGTAGTGATTACATTTTGAGTAAGACACCTGTTTGTAAATAGCTTAGGAAACAATTTTTCTCAATCAGCGTAAGGTTAGGGAAATCATTTGGTTGAGATGAGAGGTGAGGTTATGTTTTCGTCAGGGCTTTCTTCATTTGTCAGGGAAGAGCCCATTACATTTTGGTGCGGATCCAAACGTGGGGGGGGGGGGGTGATTAACTGACTTTCTTTTCCATAGGGAGGTTTTCCACATATTTATTGATTTGTCTCGGTTAATATAAATGGATCTTGATGAAACCCTCAGGCATGTTTAGGGGACTGCACAGTGTTTATGAGTGTGTGCCACACGGTGCTGGGCCAAATAAAAACTAGAACTAAATTGTTAATTCTATTTGGCTATTTCTTGATGGAACCAGCATTCTCCTATGTGCCTGTCTACAATCATGACGCTCCATAAAAGGGCATCTGAATTCACACTGACCTTTAGCTATGGAGCTAAATCATGAAGTGTTGAATTGTCCAAATTGACTTGTTAATAGTTTATGTTCTGACTCCAAGCAGCAGTCAACACTGGTTTCTTTTAACCATAATGGGAATGTCTTCCTATCAAGAAGTAGGTTTAGAAGCTTAAACTTCACCAAACCTTGAGGTGGCTGGTCAGAAAACACGCATCAGCTACTGATGTTCAGTTTATGACAAATGATGTACGATGTGAAATTGTAGTTTTCAATGAATGTTTGTTATTTTCCTCTCCTCCTCTTTCCTCTCTCCCCCCCACACTCTTATCTCTTCTGGACATCTCCTGAACTGCTGAGGCTAGCAAAGGTATCGCGCTTCCTCTCCATTAGACGTTAGGGGTTTTCAGAAGAGAGGAATTAAAGAGGGAAAGGTGAAAGGAACTTCATATCCTTGTCTAGCTGCAGGGTAGAGAAAATGAAAGAGAGAGGGCAGGGTAGTAGGGGGGGGTTGTGGAACGTGGGGGAGACTACACACAGTTGCAGGAGAGAGGAAGGGAAACATCCAGGCCCTCCGGCTCTGGGACTCCCTGCCAACCTGTATGGGCTGACAAAACCAGCGTCATCGCTTAAATCACTTTTTTTTATGCTCACCAGCAGAACCAGCAGCTACTGCAGAGTGAAATCCCTGCTGATGTGTAGTCAAATTTTTATTAAGTTGTTGGAGCTGCATGTGTCTTTATTGGCCAGCTCTAAGCACCAATGTGGGATCGCATCAGTGAATACTCGGTTTTCAATTTCCTATTTCGAATAGGAAATTCTTCACTGAAGGTGCTTTCAGACCTGCACTGAACGCCGGACATTTTCTAGAGCGGCTGTATGAGCGAACGTAAATCGAGTCAGTTGCTCTCGTGAGAATACAGAGAATTCACAGCGAGCACGGTGGAGCGTTGATGGTGTTGATGGCGTTTCTAACACATGACGGGCGCTAAGCTGAAAAGAAAAGAGAAAACAAACATCTCAGGAGGAAAAACAGGAGCCATTTGTCAAATGTCTACTTGGGAAGACGAAGAGATTTGAGAGTTTTTGGTGATACGCACCGACGCCGGTGTTGTAAACAAAAATACATTATCTCGGAATTGGTGTTATGTAAGTAAAGACAAATCGCATTTTCATTACAGTGGAGGGAGAGGCAGAGGTGTGGAGGGGGGAGTGGGTGAGGAGGGTGAGAGGGTGGTGGTGGTGGTGGGAGGTAGTGACAGGGAGGGAGGCAGACTGGGAGGCTGTAACACCATCTCCACGCTCTGCTGGCCAAACAGGAGCTGATAGGGCAAATGTGTTTCTGCTCAGGTGTGCTGAATTATTGAACAGACAGCAAGAGGAGAGGCCAGCGAACATCAGCCTCCCTGACCAGCTGTGGACGAACCAGTCACTCAGCGGTCAACACCGTGTGTGAGTGAGTGTGCATGTGTGTGTGTGTGTGTGTGTGCATGTGTGTGTAAAAGCGTTATTCACTGGTTATCGGTACAACAGCCGAAAGTCCTCTGTGGTGCTGAGGCCTCACCACCTCGAAATAGCGGCTACATGGGTTACTAGAATATTCTAGGTTAAAAGACCCCATAATGCCTCATGTGTTGCCACCAGTTATGAAACCACACTATCCAATTCAAGCCTGGAAGTCTCCTTGTCCATTAATGGACATGTTCTGGTGAACAGAATCTATATTTAATCTGATATCCAGGTCAGCAGGAGGAGACAGGTGAGTCGAAAATCGAACAATTACTAAACTTCATAAAGAAAGTAAGAGAAAATAAACCAAAAAGTTAAGATATAAATGGATTATTATTCTGTTTCAGCTCAATCTAAAACATGTCAGGGGGCCTGCAGGTTCTGATCCAGCCCTTGAATTTTTTTCAAATATATGAATAAGTTCTTCTTTCACACAAATCTATAACATGAAGACATTTTTATGTTTTCAATTAGTTGTTTCATTGGGAAATGCTAAAACAGTCTGAAGATGCTTGACCTTTCATAGACTCAAGGTGCAAAAGAAAAGCATAAACAGCCAAATAATAATAATAATAATAATAATATCAGTCCTTTACAAAACAGAAACCTCCACTGAGCCTGTTCGCCTGGAGTCTTCACTTACTGGCCGGGCTGTGAAATGTCTGTTTAGCTCAGCGATGAATATGCACGCTGCTGTAATATATAACATGAATTGACATTAATCAGGGCACGTCGTTCAGAAGGCGGCTGATGGGAATACTGATCCGATGCACCAGTCTAATGAGAGGGGGGAGGGAGGGGGTGCGGTGGAGGGAGACGAGGACGAGGAGGACAGAGCGGAGAGCAGGGATCGTAAAACGCCCAGAGAGGAAAGGAAACGTTTATGTGAGGGAACATTGCCCTGTAAAAATCAAAGGCAGGGAGCGTATGGTTTTCCTGTAACTCTTGGCGAGAGCACTTGTCTAGAAAATGACTTTATATGAGTAAATAGGTTCCTGCTATGTTTGTAGTTCATTCATAAGATCTTATAGAGATAATACTACTGCATTACTTTGGATTTTAATGGGACTAAAGAAAAATATATTAAACAAATGCACCATATTTATCTCGGCCTGAGAGGTAAATATACTTTCACCTCTGTGTGTTTGTTTATCATCAGGATTACACAAAAAATACTTCACGACTTCACTTCTGAACATAACCCTGTAGTCTTTTAGATTCCTTTTGGTTCAAGAAAATAGGATTCTAAAGCTCGGCTCAATTGGCAAATCTCTTGGACTCAAATACATTTCTGATAATGAGGAATCAAAACATAACAGACCCCTCAGATCTTTAGGAACCAGTGTCCTCTTCTTTTGTCCCTTTTGTGAGTTTTAAGCTTCCATATAAACCCTCTTGCCTTCCTGTGTTAAAGGAATAAAGTCAGACGAGAGAAAATTGCGGACGGATTAGCTGAGACCGGTTTCCATCTTAACCTGCGCGACCTCCAGACCGCTCCCTCCTGTCACACGCCAACCAAATCTCTAATCTTGGCTTTCACACTGCAACAAAGACAGACCGCTGCCTTGCTCTCGCTCTCTCACAACTCACTTACTCCCTCCCTCGAGGGAGCGATGATGAAGGAGATGGAGGGAGAGGAAGAGGGAGTGGAGTGAGAAATAGAGAGGGAAGGCGATAGTGGGGAGGGAGAGAGGGGTCGCTGTGCGAGCGATAGAGCGCCACAGGCTGCCTTAATGAAAAGCCTCTCGTGGCGATGGAGAGATTGCCTGTGGAATGGACCTCTGATTGGAGAAGCAGCAGCTTGCTGTAGCGTGTAGACTAATTAAAGTATTGAAGGGGGTTGAGGTGACAGGGGGGTGATTAGACCGCATCCCAGGGCTAGCCACGCCGAGGAGAGACAGACAAATACACCTAAAAACTGGGCGAGCTGGGATAATGGGCGAGCTGCAGCACTAGCAAAGTGTTGAACTGATGCTGAATTCCCAAGTGGAGGCTGTAGCTGTCTGAAGATGCTACCTGCACCGTCTGTGCAATCAGGACAAAACAGAGAGTAGCTTTAAAACCCTGTTCGAGGGCCGAGGCACGCAAATTACATCCGTTCACTGAAATAGTGTCCCTACTACTCTTAATCCTGTCAACTGTTTCCAGGGGTGTGATTTATTCTGTGTAAAGTTGTTCCAGCGAAAACACGGAAAACACACACACAGAGGTCTGTGGATAATCTGGATGAAATGAGAAACTGTCTCTGGAAAGAGAGCCTGCGGTCGATCAAATATGAAATTTCAATGCTTTAATGCTCTGCTGACACAGGCTGACGGTTTACTCATTCAAATGTATTCAGTGTTTTCGTCAATTTAAGGTGTGGGATTCTAATCTTGAGGTGCATGGTTTAATATTGAGCTGGTAAATAGAAATTTTACAGCAAATTCATCCCACATCTGATGACCTTCAAGAGCTTGATCAATACTAATGAATTTAGTTTAGACCTAATATTGATTTATCTGTTTATGGTACTGTCGGACCGTGTCAAATATATTGATGGTTGTTCCAAACACAAAATGGACAGGGGAGGGAAAGATCTGCCATAATGGAGAGGAAGGAAACAAGATGGCATTTATCCTCATCTATTCATCCTCACACCCCTCCCCCTTCCTTCTTCTTGTGGACCCCAGCTCACTACGTCTCTAAACATGGGGGGGATTTGTAATCAACTGATTGAGGAAGTTCTTGTCGTCGCAGAATTAACATTGCATTTCTTATGTATAAAAGAGCAGCCAGACATTCGTAAAATTCACCACAGACAAACGCCATCAAGAAAAACCTTCTCTTTACATGTGTGGCTGTAGGATGTGTTTTGGGGTTTCTGTGTCAGAATTACACTCGTTTTCAATACAGTGCAGTGTTAGCATCTGGCTAAGCATTGTGTGATCACTAGCAGTCACAAATAGAAGCCAGGAGATCAACTAATCATATCCAGAAATCACTATGAAGATGAAGTCGACTAAACCTTATCTCCACTGTTGGGTTTAAATGTTTTTAAACTGTATATCTAAAGGAACCATATTGATTCCTTGTGGGAAAGGCAGACAGTATATCTGCTGGATTCACTAGCATTCAAGGTCATCGTCAGAGGAGACTTTGCTTCAAGGTCAGACAGAAGAAAGGATCCCTGAGTGAAAGTGAAACAGTGAAAGAGAAACGGAAAGTAGTGGAAAAATGTGAATTATCTTGTTAAGTAGATCGATCCCTTTTCCACTAGTCTTTTTTGCAAGTAATTGTCATTACGGCTTTCATTATTTACATAATCAGCACCAGTAATATATTACATCTCACTGTGCAGCTAAAACCACCAATTTCCACAAGATTAATAATGGAGCTGCCTGTCTGTTGATGAAATGAACGAGAGTTAAAAAAAACAGCCTGTAAAGTAAACGCCTTCCTTCTGGCATCTCAACACCCAACAGCAGAACAAACCAGGAGGGGTGAGATGTGGAAGGAACTCATTAGTGAGCAGCATTTAAGATGCAATGCAGTCACACGAACAAGGGATTTATAAAATCCACAGAGGACGATTGACAAGCTCTAAACTGGTGGAGATATTCTGTTTCTACAGTGAATGTGTTAAAAAAATAACTGATGTAATCTAATGGAAATCACAAATTTATAATGGTCCCACTTAATAACAATCCCTTGGCAAAACCAGTATAAACTCTTTCAGGTGAAGTTGAGCTGTATCAAACTGTGAGGCAATGAAAAGCCAAACACAAACTTTAGGAATATACTTTAATGTGTTAATTTAGTTGTGTTCTCTTTGCACAACATGCATGATTGCAGTATTTTTTTAAGAATGAATGTGTAGAATCATGTTCTGTGTGCTGCATGTACGTATAGTTTCAACAAGTACTCTGTTTAATACCTTGACAGGTTTCTTGCGCGATGACTCGCCATCGTTGTTCTCGGCCTCCTCGTGCTCCTTGCTACCTTGGGGCAGGTTGGAGTAGTTGGCCAGGCTGCTGAGGAGAGACGACACCATGGGGCTGGTGTCCATCTCCTCCTGCAGACACACACACACATGCAGACACACACACAGACACACACACAGAGACAGGACAGTCTGGAGTCAGTGTTTTCATCATTGCCTTTAATCCTCTGAGCCAGCCAAGTGAACTCCATAACTCCAGGAGTGTTTCATTAGATCACTGGAAATCAATAACAATTTCACGTAACGTGTTACTCTCCACACCCCCTTGCGGATTCCTACCCAGTTAGAGCAGAAAAATAAAGTGCTTACAAAATAAAATGTTCATCGGCAGATTTCGTTTTCTTTGTTCTTGTTCATCCCACAGAGATACACAATAAAAATACATTTGCGCAGAGCTGTGGCGAGTTCATAAAGACTTTCTCCTGTAGCAGTGTGAGATTTGCTCGCAGTAACTTATTCAACTTATTATCTATGATCCTGCTTTTTATCATGCCTGGTTATGTGTGTTAACAAGACATTGTATGTGTCTGTGTGTGTGTGACTGTACCTCAAACAAGGCCATGTTCTTGCCGTCATACTGCTGGCTCTTCTCTGCGGCAGCATCACTGCTGTTGATGAAGGGGCTGCTCTCCTTGGGGTTACTGTCGCCTGCAAGAAACACACACACACACACTTCACTTTAACACTTGAAATACAACAGACGACAAACAGCACGACAGCAAAATGCACAAGCCACTTTCTTTGTGCAAGAAAAACCCGTTTGTGGCCTAACAACCAACAACAACTTTTCAAAGAAAGAGATTGACTTTTGAAATGAATGATTTACTTATTAATTAATCCATTGCTTAAGCAAAGAGAGACACACGGACATACGGCTCGAACAAGAGGACATCTTCCAGAAGAGGAGGGGAGGCCTGTCGTCTCCACAGAGCGCCCACAGTCAGAAATGCAGAGAAACAGAACCATACTTAATGGAGTGTGCACTCACAATATGTGAAGTGCTATATATTCCATATGGCCATCGCAAGAAGGCAAACATCTCAATCAGTTTGTCGCTACAGTGACAAACACTGGGATCGCTAGAGAGAGCTTCCACAAAGAAATAATAAGAAATGAAACAAAAATAAAGTAATAAAACACAGTGGCTTTTTAAATATCAAAACACAGAAGCTGTGCGATGTGATTTCATTGACAGCTTGTTGTCGGCATCATGACTCCATCAAGAAGCATCTGTCTGTGAGTTCACATTCTAGGGCACGGGCCAAATCTGTCTCTCTATACAGGATATGTAACAATATCAGCATTAGTAAAATCGTTGACCTGTGAAGATGCCGCAAGATAAAAGTATGAAATAAATGGAGAAGTGAATCAATTAAATGAAAAGAAGTAAAAAAGAGTGTGTTGCGCTTGTGTTTAATTCAAAGTATTTTCACATTGACTCATCACAGAGAGACTGAAAGGTATTGACCACACGGTGTCTAATGGACCAGAACTAAAAAAGCAATGATGCATCTTTCCTTTTTTCCTCTCGTGCCTTTGAAACTAAGCGGTATCTTTAATTACCTCGACTTAAAAATATTGATTCACTGTCATCAAACAAGCAGGTTAATCTTATCCCTCACATTCTTTAACATGTCCAGGATAAAAAATTATATATTAAAAATAAAAACAAGGCCAAACTATTGATTTGACGCAGTTGATCACAGAGGCAGTCACTTCTCCAGCCTCATGCGGAACCAGGGAGAATCTGGTTATTTTACACATCACAATTTAGAGCACATTAGCCTTGGTACTTGAACTGTTTTGCCCTCGTCTGGAAGAATAATTAAATTTAGAACTGCTATTTTCCATCAAGTACAGTGAAGGTCTTGCTGGCGCAGAGTTTGGCATCCTATTTGCACCTTCTCCTCCGAGCATCTCTTGAGGGAGATGGCAGATTGCTCTCCCTCTGGCTCTCAGTCCTGTCTTGGACCGAGCACCGCGAGACCAGGTTATTTATAGCCAGGATGCCGCAGCCATGTGCCATGACGTTGGGGCACTGATAGCAGCCAGCACACTGTTCTACAGAGACAGAGCAATAGGGCCACTCAGACGGGGGAGAATGAAGATTCAGAGCAGGAAAAGAGCGCAGGAGGGTGGGGACGTTAATGCAAAGAGAAGGAAAGTAAGAGAATGAGGGTGCTGATGAGAAGATAGAGAGAGACAGAGATAGATGGGGTGAGAACGGAAAGTGACAGAGAGTGAGATATGAGCTCAGGCAGACAAAGACGAGGCAGCCAGACTGGAAATGGGCACCCGCAGAGGGGCAGAAGGGAGAGGAACGAGAGAGAGACACACTTAAGTCCTCGGCTGCAAAATGTAAAAGCTTCTGCTGCACTTAAGGTTCAGCTCTGTGTGTGACCTGCAGGTTAACAGCAGTTACAAGCTGGGTGAGAGCATCCGACAGGCTTCTCAGAACACGTGGATTATTTAGTTGTTTGTTTTAAAATATATTTTTAACCCTCTTCGAACCACGTGAGGAAGATTCGATTTTATTAAACGCCATGTGCATCAGTGCAGGATACAGGCCGGTTGTAGCAGTGATGAGATTAACAGCGACGTACACAGGATTGACCCTCAGTGTTTAATTTAATCATGGGCACATTTTGAAAACACTCCCTTTATGTTACCTTCCACCTGTTTACTCTGTACAGAATAATCCGAAACTGTAGATATTTGGGAATGAAAATCTAACAAAAAGAACAATAACTGTTGAAGTTTTGAAGTAATTTCAGAAAAATACCAACTTTTCAATATGTCTTTCTTCTCCAATGTGAGAATATGCTGCTTTTCTATGTTTCCTAGCAAATTAGGCTTAATGGCTTTTCTTGTATTCTTATAATAAATAACAAATTTGATCTTGTTGTTGTCCTCATTACTGCAAATGAGGTGACAGAGGCTGCAGCAACACAGTGTGGTTATTACAACACAACGATCAAGTTCCGGACCTAAAACTAACTTGGATTTTGTAACATTACACCTGACAGTGATGGAATAAAATGATGATGCTTCCCCAAGTGTCTTGACAGCTCATTTGTAACACACACTATAGACAACACACCCACACACGCCCACACCCACACACTGGGAGGGTTAATGCCCCACAGACGACTATCCTATCACTTATCTCTCCACAGCTCATTTCTCCTCATCGTCTAATAATTAAAACTCCATCATCAAAGCGGTGATGGATCCCCCCTCTCCGGAAATATGACAGTGCCCAAAAGAGTTTTGCTCCTCCCGCATCCCCCCAGCAGCTTATCCCCCTTCAATCTGGAGGGATCCGTCCGACAATGGCTCTCACTATCAAAGCCCGTCGCCATCTCTGGTCAAAATCCAGAGCTTTGCTGCTCACTGAGCATGTGATCGTCTTATAAATTACCCACAAAAACCCAGAATCAACACTCTCCTCTCATCTTCGTCTCGTTGACGTTTCACCGAAGCAGCAGTTTACTGTGAATGTATTGGATATAAACAGACGATGAATGGGTGTGTCTTTAATGGACATATTTATTGTGCGTCCTGTGATCAGCAAATTATAGTTTGGTGTTTAACTTGTACTTGTACTTTACTTTAACTCTGGTGTCTCGTTTGTGGCGTGGTAGAGATTTTGTATTTCCACAGTGATAAAGTGAAGAGCTAGGCCATTATTTACAGCATCAGTGAGGTTGATGCGGTAGACTGCCACGATTCTCTGATAACATTGACAACAGATTGATCTAAAATGATCTGACAGTACTTTTCATCCATCACTAAACACTTTCCAGCTCTAAAGTCTTTAAGGAGGATTTTATTCATGTTTATCTTTTCTACTTGGACTGTTGGTAAGATTTTTAAATTGTCACCCTGGGCTGTAGAACATTGTTATCTATTTATTGACATTTAAAAGACTTTACATTTTAAAAACTACTCAATCTATTGATTATTTTCATTCCTGATTAAATTATTGAGTTAACAATTCATTGCTTTCTAAATGAAATGTCTCAATCTTTGAATGGCTGATCAAAGGTCCAAAACCCAGAGATATGTAGTTTTCTACCACATAAGACTGTAAATAAAATTAATTCATTAAATATTATGAGAATTGTAATTCTTACACTTCCAATCAACAGATTAATCAAAACTAAAACGGAGATTATAATGGCACTAATTTCCCTATTGAGAAATATCATGTATTATAAATATTATATTGAATTCACTTGCATTTTACTCGACTGACATAAGAGTGACTTTGAATTACACTTTTCAACAATATTACATTGGCTATATTTAATCTTCTACTGATGTCTGTTGTGTTGTAATTCACTGTTCTGTGGGACTTTAAATCATCACATCATGCACTACATCCTGTGTTCACTAAACACTATGACATATTGGTATTCATCATCATATTTAGTTAATTCATAATATATAATATGAATTGTTTTTATGCAGGAACCCTTCAGTTCTGGTTGGCTGTGAGAAAATAATGACTTTATAAACTGAATAGAAATATGTGTATGTTGTCCTTCTAATGAGCTTCTCTCGTGTCTGTATTTGATGTCCACCTACTTTCCATTTCCTGTATCTATGACTAAGAGCCTCACCAGCTGGCTGGACACTTGCCGTGTTTGAGAGCAAAAGACAACTTTCACCTCAAATGAGTGGAGGCCTGCTCCACTGCTCTCGTTCTGTGGGTTACAGCTATCCTGCAGATCTTTGAACAGAGGAGCCCCAGAGGATTAAATGTTTGACTTTGTTTTATTGATCCTTCTTGTACAGTGTCGAGGTGGCGACAGTCACAGTTATTGCTGTCCCTCTCTCCCTCTCTCCCTCTCACTCTCTCCCTCTCACAGCCAGTGGGGCTCCCTCTCTCTCTCTCTCTCTCTCCTGCTCCGTGTCGGGTTGCCGTACTGCTCGCCCTCTCAGAGGAGTGAATTCGAGGGGAAAAGCCAAAGTGCAAGATGTTGATTCTTGAGGAGCTGACTCAACAGAGGCTTAAGGACCACTTGTTGATTTCCGAGCGTGTGTACATGTATGTGTGTGTACGTGTGAGTGGTCCCGGCATTACTCATTACCCTAAATCTGTTTACACATGGTTCACATTATGGGGACTTCTCTTCCTTGTGGGGCCAAATCAAGACCTTATAACATAAATAATTTAATTAAATTCAAGGGGTAGAGATGTTTTAAGGTTAAAGTTAGGATTAGAGAAGTATGGTTAAGTGGTAAATCTGTAGACACAGAGACACGACTGTGTGTGTGTGTGTGTGCGTGTGTGTGTGTGTGTGTGTGTGTGTGTGTGTGTGTGTGTGTGTGTGTGTGTATGTGTGTGTATGATTGGCTCAGACTGTGCTGAACAGCAGTAGAGAGGTGGCTCGACCAATTAGTCTCTGTCTTAATCTGGGCAGAGGAAGATGGATTTTAGCCATTTTATGTAAAGTAGGGCCACATGAAAAATGATCATCATCCTCTTTAAAAAGAAAAAAAATATACCTAGGATTTTTATACACGATCAAAATTAATTCCCAGCTCCTTCATGCATAAAGGTAAATATAGACAGTCCTTTTGGCTGTTAGACTGCGAATGGAGTAAACCTTAAGTACACGTGCCCGCCGAGACATTTAATTTGCATCCAGAGAGAAATGCTTCATGTGTCGGAAGAATGAAGAAATAAAATGGAGTTGGTGAAACGGAACCAAACAATTAAAGAGACGAAGTTGGATTTTCTGGCTGCGTTCCTCGCCATTGTTCCTTGGTGCACCGCCAAATTCAAGCAGGTCTCGAGTTCAGTCGCATATTCTGTTGTCTTCTCTTAATGTCCCCACACATACTAATTGATGTCTGGCAATCAATGTCATAGGTCTGTCTCTCTCTCTCTCTCTCTCTGACACGATCAGGTTCTCTGTGACATGTTACAAGAATATTGGGTGGAGTCAGGTGAAAGATTAAACTCACTTTAATCTAAATTCCAGTCCAGCCAGGACTGAGAGTGTACCCCAACACATTACAAGGCAATGCGATATTAAGCAGATAACAGGGACAGGGGACAGAGTTCAGCTTTAGATGAAATCATATGAACATAAATAGATTTTGTGATTTAGTGTCTGTTTGGAATCATCCAAAAATAATATTTTCCCAGCAATGACAAATGAATATACAGTTAAATTAAATGTATTATGTAGTATTTTGTTTTTGTTTGTACATGATACGTGTACAGGGACAACGGGTGGTGAACTTATATCCAAATTCCATTAAGGTGACAGACAATAAATGTTGACCTGCCCTTAACCAATAAACTTAACTTGATTAGTTTCTATAAGTTTCTCTCTCAGCTGTGGGGCTTCTACTTAAAAATATATGAAAACAGAACAAGTCAAAATGAATCCATGGTCCTTTTTCTTTAAATACTGAATTTAACAGGAGATTGTAAGAGATGTACACGTTTTACACACAATGATAGGAAAAAATAGCAACAGCTTATAGTTACATGCCCACATCTGCCCACACAAACTGTCATAAATAGATATTCCCTCCTATCATGGCTCCTGCACCACATCACAGACACAACAGCCTTGTATAACAGGATCTCAGTCTCCCTTTTTCTGTCTCCCACTCTCCTCCATCTCTCTTCATCCTTCTCCTCTCAGCCTGCTGCTCTCGCCCATGATCTGTTTTTGTAGTTACATATATTTAGGTGGCCTGATACCTGCTGTATGTACAAACGCCCCTTTTCCTCTTTGTGCTGCAGGACAGGACCTGTGTGCTGATCTGTATTCAGGCTGCTGCTTCAGCCCACGATGAATTTTAATGCAGCCTTGCCTCACAGGGTATGACTTTGACACAGTCCCTCCGACAGAGATCCTCGCTCCTGATTGGCTCCTGAGCCGAGAGCGGAGGGACACGGGAGGATGTCTGTGCACACGGGGCCACATGAGAGCATCTAGCAGCTCTCAGCAAGTCGGCCGGGCTTCCAAACATGTCACTGTTTGAGGCCTGGTGATGAATGGGTGGGTTCGGTCCAATTTCCCCTCGCTGCCGCTGCCTCGCCTGTAGCTGTGCACGTCAGGATTAATTTTTGTTTAATGGCAGACCCCTGCAACGCCTTCCCAGCAGCACCCTGTCTATCTGACATCAGGCACAGAAGGTGGTTGTACACAGGAGGAGACTGACACACGGATAAAACTATGCCTTTTAGTTGTTAGTGCAGTCGACGGGGGGGAAGTCTTAGCAGGGGTCCGAGGGGCGACAAGCGCCAGACATGGTGTTGAAATGATGCATTCTATGTACTGTAAGGAGTTTAATCATTTTTATCATAGAATTAAATTTATTCGGCTTCTGCTCACACATTATCAGTATTCTAATCTCCAATCTTCAACTGACATGAGCAAACAGATGACGAAACATTTTAGTAGATTGCTTAAGTATCTTGATTTTGTCTTCATCAAATTAGAATAAACTAGAGAGCTGGAAGGCATGCAGACAATACACTAGAATTGTTTAGATAATGGAGTAATGGAGTCGTTTTTACCAGAAATGTGGAAACATCAATTGTTTATTCAGTTTAAAGATTAATTACCTCAACCAGGGCCCAACAGTTCCCTTAAATTTTATCAATAATCACATAATCGATTATTTCCTGGGAATAGGGTTAGGGATGTGTTGAAAAACACCTTATGTGAGAGTGTTAAAGAAAGTGGAGAAAGAAAATCATTGGATCCGCCCCCTGCTTCGGATACACAATAAAAATGTAATGGGTTCTTCCCTGACACATACAGCATCTGTCCACCATGTTTCGTGGAAATCCATTCGAGTTGTTTTGTGCAATCTTGATGAAAAACAAACAACTGGAAAGGGGTGATAGCATAAGCTTCTTGGTAGAGGTAATAAATCGATGGGTTGAAGAAAACAGCCCATCACAGTTTTCCAGAGAAGAGGCCTAGCGATCTTGTTTTATATGAATGACTCGAATGCTTTCTCTCTTATCAAAATAAAGAGATTTAACCATGAACTGGAATCATGATGGAAGAACATGCATCTTGTTTTGTGACATACAGTGGAAATACAGAAAAAAGCGTTGTTATATTTATTTTTGGTTTAAAAAGACTTTTAAGCCAAAACCTTACTTTGCAGTCATAACTCGCTGCTCAGACTCCCGCAGGTGGTGATTGGCTATGGGAGGAAACCCTGTGTCATGTCAGTCTCCATGCATGCCTCCTGCATGCATGGAGACTGCCTGTGGGAGTGACTGTAGCTCGCTGCTTCTGCTGCTGTAATTGGTGAGCCATGCAGCCTAACAGGGCTGGAGGGATGAAGGAGGGAGATGAAAAAAACACAAATGCGTGGGTGGAGGTGAGGGAGTGAGAGCAGCAGGGAGCGAAAAGGACTGAGTGGGAAGAGAGGTGAGGTGTGGTAGGATTACACACTGGTGAGGTAATTGGAAGAGGAGCAAAGGTGTCCTACACCCGCTATCTTTTTTTACTTTTTTTAAGAACAGTGGAGCAGGAGGAACGACGCAGGGCGAGAATCAGATGGGAGCGGGAGGACGGGAGGGAGATGACAGGATGGGGGGAAACGATAGCAGCTGCGCAGGCTGACATATTTTCATGAGGTCATGATTAAAAATTCTCCCCAACTTATCACATGCCAGGAAACCAATTTAACTCAGAAACATAATTTCCTTGTCGGTGCGCTGGTGCCAGGCCTGGACGTGGAGCCAAGCACTATCACACCCTTATTACATTTGGCACATTTTAGGAAAGGGAGCTCCAATGAGAGAGGCCCAGCCACCTGTGACAGGACCACAGAGGTATCTTGGCAGAGTCAGAACACGAGAGGGAGTGTTATCGATGGTAGGGATGGTTTATGTGATTGCTGGGTCTGATCGAAGGTGACAGGGCTATCATCTCGCCAGGCCTGCAGCTTTCTGGCTCTATGATGGAACGCTGGAGGTGTGAACCGAGGCGCAAATTAACACCTGAGTGGTTTCTCTCCCGACTGACCCCTCCTCCTTCCCTGGATGTGGCCATGTTCTCCGTCCATCCCCGGCCCGAAGTCAGAGATAAAGCAATCTAGCCAGAAGCCCGGAGGACTTTACTGGGAAGAGGGCACGTCCTTCTTTCCTCTCTCTTTTCTCATTTATTTCGTTCTCCGCTCCTTCTCCTCTCAGGTGTGATTCCACATCCCTGTGCTCTCTTCTCTCTCTCTCTCTCTCTCTCACACTTCCCTCCATTTTCTCCTTCACACTTCTGTCCCTATTGCCCTTTTTCCTCACCCCTCAAGTCTTCTAACCTTCACTCCTCTCTCCTCCAGGGCAATAACAAAGTCAATAGACAAGGCTGTGGACACAGAAAATAAATCTAACACATTGGGGTGAGTCAGCGTTCAACTTTGAGATGGCGTAAGATAAACTCACTAATAGAGTTGAAAGATATAAAAAGAAATTCAAGGAAAAGAGAGTAAGATGGTGAAAGATGAATAATAATTTCTATGATTTATTATCAACTGTAGCCATTATTGTAATAATCTGACTTTAATGCGATTATATCCTGCAGCAGACTAGACAAACAGACTGGGGAGAGTTGCAATTTTCCTGGAAATAAAACTGTCCTGAATTAGAAAACAACAATAAATCAATCCCTATAAATTTAATCTAAATTAATTAATACTTAGTCTTTATATAAATAAATGTATTTTCTTGACTTGACGACCACTCAAAGCGCAGATTAAAGTGGAGTTTATGCCATTTACACACACACTTATAGGGCTTTTTTGAAAGTCCAACTTTTACCATTTGTTTTTTCTATTTCTTTGCTCCGTCAATATCACATTTCAGTAACTCGAGGGTTGCTCTGTCTTTATGTTTACACAGATTAAATTACTACGCTCGTTAATCACTCTAATGCAAATCCTCCAAACAGCGTGAGACTTTTTATCTGTTTACTGGACCGACTTCAGGTTCACAGATCCACTTTACAACTGGGAAAACTGCCACAGCCCCAGATGGTTTGTCTGCCTCCACTGGCCTGGCAAAGCTCGGACTTCTAAACCTCTTAAAAAAAGCTGTGCAGCATTCCGGTCCAGTTTTATCGTCAACAAAAGCAAAACTTTTCTAATATTCCTTTGACCGACTGAGAGCGGCATCATTAGAACTAAAACATCCTCAAACATGTCTGTGATGCAACACAATTAGTGCTTCTGTGCTGACTGGCCTGCCAACAGTGCAGCGTCTTACTACTTTATGAGAAGAGACAGACACTTCTTATGTAACGTGGCTGAAAATAACATCAGTTAAGCTTTTCACCATCTTCTCTGAAAGTCAAAGCAAGCTGACATGTCGGAGCGTAAGACTGAGCGGATACATCTACATCAAACTAATTTGCATGGAACTAAGAGCATAAATTCTGCTGATTTACGGGTGAACAAGCAGAGCAGGTCATACAAGTCCTGAACTCAATAGCAGCCGTGTTCAGATATGTGATGAGCAGCAGCTCCATCTTGACCTGGTCCAGGACTACTTTTTATGAATACCTAAGTGGGTTCACCAGGTTCCAGGACCGTGATGTGATAGTATAATGATCCTGAAACAAGTATATTTGATATTGCACAGAGGGCAGCAGAACAAGCTGTGACAGTGAAAAAGTTGATAAAATTGCTAGTTTGAGAGAGATGTGTCGTTTGTTTACCAGACAACACATATGTGTTATTTGTATGCTTCTATTCATGAGAACGTTGACAGTAAAACCCAAATAATAAGCTGAAAGATGCTAAAAAAAATATGATTCATCTCTGAGTTAAAACTTTCGTGTTACACAATGTCATTAACATTATATCGTTAATATGAGAATACTGATAAGTGCACCTTCAAAGGTCCAGTGTGTACGATTTAGGTGAAAGGGATCTATTGAGAGAAAGTTAATATAAAATAAACCTGGTGATGTTTTCACGAGTGTGTTTCATCTAAATTATACAAATTGCTGTTATATTTAACCTAGAATGGGCCTTTTATATTGAAATACTTTATATTAACATCAGAGGGGGGGTCCTCTCTATGGAGGTCTACATGTTTCTTGTAGTAGCCCAGAATGGACAAACTGAACACCCTTTTATTAGAACTGAAGATTACCACAGGTTCTTCTTCATATTTGGAAGAGGAGGATGAGGTGAGGGGGTTTTCAGCTGCAACATGCAACTTCACCACTTTATGTCACTTAATTCTACACACTGCAACTTTAAGTTAAACTACGAGGGGAGGACGGTAACCTTGCATCAACCCAAAGACATTTTGCAGAAAATAAAAAAGAAGGAAGGGAAGGTGACGGAGCAGAAGAGAGCCAGAAATCATTCATAATGAGGAGAGTTTATAGCCTATCAACGCCAACGGCAGAAGTAATGGAGTCGGGAAAGACAGACTGCAGTCTCCAGCACTGCAGCAAGCGGAGGGAGAGACAGACATAAACAGAGCCAAGGAACAGAAAGACAGACGGCGCCACACACACAAAAAATACCCTGAGCCTTGTTCCTCAATCTGGCCCGGGCAGATAAGACCACAGCATTCAGGGATTTATCGGGTTCCTCTGTACAGGTGCATTACCTGGACGGCTGAGCGCGGCCCCAGTCACTTACTGATAGTGCACAGTATATGTGCCCTTGTGAGTGTGTGTGTGAATCCCGGTTTTCTAACACCCATTTATTTGTGAAGGTGTGTGTGTCTGTCTCTGTGTGTGTGTGACCGCTCTGCCCGGAGAACCACCGCAAGGCCGAGGCTCATCTTGTGGAAGAAGGACAGATGTTGGTGGATATTTCAAGTCTCTGGCAGATAAATAAATCATGGAACACTGGTTTAGATTTAGACAGAGATGAAAGCTTTAAGAGCTGAGCTTTTTGCAGCTGCGCCCTGGGAGAGAGACGGAGAGAGAAAGTGGCACCAGGCAAACATACACAACCACGTCCCATCACCCCAGAAGTGAGGCCACCTCCAAAAAGGACTCACCTCGGATCATATCAGAGGATAATTTCCGTGCTAAATATAGCTTATTAAATTCTTATGGGCACAAGTCATCTGCATTTCATAAAACATTAATGCAGTACGCAGCCCAAAAACAGTTTTTTAAAACTTTGGATCCTTAGCACAGGCTCCGACAAAAGCCCTTTTCTCTGTGGATGTACTCTGGAGAGAGTAAAGAGGAAAGAGAGGGGCAATTGAAACAGGAAGTTAGAGCCGGTGAGCTCTGGGAGTTTATCTCCACTCCTCTGTCTCTTTTGGTCTAGACAGAAGTATCTTTTAAATAAAAAAAAGGAAGTGGAAGTTGTAAGTGAGGGGCCTCTAGGCAGGAGGGAAGTGAAGGAGCCTTTTGAAAAATTATCCGGTCTGTCTCCACATCTTTTTCCTCTTCTTCACCTCCGTTTCTCTTTCCGTTACCCTCTGCAGAATTCTGCCAGGCGAGTGCGAACCACTGCTCACTTGAGTGTGTGTGTGTGTGTGTGCATGTGTGTGTGTGTGTGTGTGTGTGTGTGTGTGTGTGTGTGTGTCAGACTGTGTCCTGGTGGACCCAAAGACTGTGGCTTTCGTCTGCCTTTGATTAATCCTATGAATTATGCATCCTGCGTCCCTCTGTTTGTGTGTGTCCATGTCCGTGTGTGTCCGTGTGTGGAACCGCGCCAGAGACTGCAGTGTTTAGTGACAGTGAATGATACTGCTTCGCCCTTCTCACACTCTCTCAATGACTCCCTCTCTCTCACTCACTCTCTCTCTCTTTCTCTAACACACACACACACACACACACACACACTTCTGAACACAGTGAAAAGCCAAACATGTGTTTAACATAAACAAAACTATACATCGTTAATCAAAGTGCATGATGTGGAACGTTTGGGTACTACACTCTTGTTACAGACCCACACACAGTTTAATTTTTTTAAGTGGGTTCTAAGCAATAATAAGGAAAATAAAATAATAATAGTGATAGTAATAATATGAATATACCTGATGATCAATTATCAATATTCAACTGATTCAATTTGACATGAGGCGATTAAAGAATTATTATATCTGGGATGTTTCTATTCTCAGGCCAGTCTTTTTCCATCATGGAACTATGCAAACAAAAATGGTTCCGTAATACAGACATAAAACTTTACAGGCATAAAATACAAACATAAAACTTTTTGAGTGCTGTGCTGTGGTTTAAGTCTTCTGTTTATCGGTCCCCTTGCAGTTGTTAATTTCTGTTGTGCTGAAATGCTGAATTGCAAAGAGTGTTTTGACCGATCTCATTTAACTACACAACATCTACTGCATCATCTGAGCTTTAAAAAAAAAGTGAAAGCATTGTAATAGCAGTTTGACTAGGGATGTCAGTTAGGCATTAACCACCGTAAGCGACGGGTCAAATCCAAAAACCTTTGGCCATTTTATACCAGAAAATAAACAGTTTATATGTGTTTACTCTGTTATTATACTCATTATTATTCATGTGTAATGAATTGGGGATAGATGCACGAGAGTTATGACCGTCAAGATGAAAACTTCCAAAATCAGACTGAAAGCAAAGTTTGAGCACAGCACTACGGTTGTAACACAAGTGGATTAAATACTGAAATTTAGAATATTTCTTGAAAACTGTAATGTATTTGAAAACAAGGCAGCTTGTCTTGTGCATTTATATACATACATGACTGTACTTTGAAATATGCAGTGATTTTTACTGTAGCTGCTAAGACGCAGCAGTCCTTCCTCTTGCCGACAGTCTAGCAGGTGATGAATGCAGCCAGCTGTCATTTCTCTCACTCTCTTTTTTTCTTCTGTTGCAATCTGACTCTCTCTGCCTTTTCTACTATAGATCTTTGCATGCAGCATGATATTCAGAGGGAGACTGAGGAGTAGAAATACAAAAAAAAGGGAAAGAATATTGGAGATGAAGAGGAAAGAAAGGTTGGAAGGGTGACTGCAGTAGTGTTACAGCGGGAGAAGAGAAATGGCTGCAGCAGAGGGAGGGGTGGCGAGTGGGATATGAGCTCTGGGGGGAAAAGGCAGAACAGAGATAGAAATCGAGGAAGAGATTGACAAAGGGAATCCATTCAGTCCAAACACGGGCGTTCGTAAGGACATCGTCTGCCATCGAGATCCAACCATCTCACACACAATCCACCGGCCTCTTTGGCACACACCACGTTTAAACTGAGTAAAAGATACGGACTGTAGGATTCAGAGCTGTGAGGTGTCCCAGCTGCTCAGCGGGGATCAGAAATCACAATGTCGAGTTACAGGTTACACCCTCACCACACCTGTGATCCCCCTCACCAGCTCCCATGGCTCAATATTTCCAGTCTCAACAGGAGGGAGAACAGGATCAGATAAGCCACTAGATTTATTTTTTCGCTGTATTTCTGCTCATACTGCAAAAAAAGAAAAACCTAGATTTAGAAGAAAAACTTGCTATTGCACAGTATTTACAAACACGCAGACTTTAATAAATGAAGCTCGAGCAGGGCCGCATATGTGGTTTACCATCGGCAGTGAGGCGGAAGACATTCAGTGAGCTCGGTGAACAGTGTGTTGCTGCCGCTGCTGCCGTGTGCGTGTTTTTCAAAGCTGCCCCACTGCAGAGCCAACTCTCTCTCCTGGAAACTTTACACAGTGGCAGAAACCATAAATTGGACTTGAGCTGAGTATATGGACAAAACAAGTGAAGTCCTGTGAGAGTTGAATATTACATAAGTTCCCTCTGTCCTTGACTGGAACCTTTTCAGGATTCAGAGGCAGACAATCTGTATCTCCAGAAAGTAAAGTAAAGTGAGTCTGCTTGTTTGAAATCACATTGGATTCAAGGTTTTGGTTCACTATTTTAGTTAGAGCAATACTTTATATAGTATATCGCATTTTATATAACATTTATATGAACCTTTTGGTACATATGATTTGATCATATCACCTCAGAGTCATATTGGTTTTAGAAGCAACACTTGTGGGTTTTCCTGGAGGATGCCAGTCTATCACAGGGCTGATATCATAGAGACAAACACATATATGGGCAATTTAGAGTCACCAACCTTAACTGCATGTTTTTTAATTGTGGGAGGAACATGCAGACTCTACTCTCGATCTGTTAAATGCTACTAATCAAGATCCAGTTAATAGTTTTACTTAAACGATTCAAACTCATTTCAAAGTCTTAATCAGCAGATTCTTGGGTTTATTTTGTTTTCTTTAGATAACACTAGCTAGATTCTTTTAAAGTTAGATGCCAATTTGCTTGACTTGCTCCAAGGCTACTGATCATATTAATGTACCACTTAAAATGACATATGAGCTCTAGCCATTTTAAGGATATGATACTGATACCATACTTATTATATAAAAAATACTTGTTAGCCTGGCACCTTAGGTGAATACTTTATGTTCTCACCTTATAAACTGATGCAAACCGTGTGTATTTATGCCTAAATTCAAAGAGAGGAGTTTCAACCCTGATGTCTCATCTACCCTACGTGGACACAAGAATGACAACAACAGAAATGCTCAGACAACTAAGTAATGCCAGCGACACGGCTCTGCTCTTGTTTTTGCTGTTGGTCTCAGATTGAAATGAAAGGCCAAAATGAGCGCTGACAAAATGACGATCAAAGTCGTTTCTCCTCGGCTGCCAATTCGAGAGATGTTCCTCCATTCCATTCGATCCAGCCAGTGGGCTGCTAATCCATCCCTGTCCTCTCTCGCTGTGTGTATTGTTGAACGTTTGACAAGCCACCTCTGCCAGCCTCCAGCCACAGGACTGGCAGAACCGCCAGTGAGTCTCCCTCAGCGAGATTAAATGGATTCCCATCAAGTGGCGGTTAACCAGGCCACCATTTTGGGTCGTCCTTGTTGTCCCTGAGAATCGCTTACAGGTCAGTGACTCTACTAACAATCAATGGTGGGTTTTTTTTTGGACAATGATGCCACAGCTTGAGTGAAGTCAATACCAAACAGTAGGAGGAAGAGTTCAAGATCTTCTCTACAGTGTAGTGTGCTGTGTTTTGTAACCAGCCTACTGTTGGTGCTGGTTGGAGTAAGACCGTTATTCTTTATTTTGCAGGCGTTCAGACATGGCAGTCAAAAACACTGCGTCTTGAATAATTTATTGGCAGTATTTGGTCCTCTACACTCACCGTGAGAGATGGGGAGGTATCCCAGCATGCTCAGTGGAAATGTCTTAAAATACAAAGAAGCAGTCAGTGAAGGATTGATGCTCCTCTGCTTGTCAGCGAGACGGAGAGGTTGAAATGTGTCGACGCCGCTCTTGACTATCACGATGTTTAATCAGGTAACCTTGGATGTGATCGCTGTCTTTTGGATGTCAGTCATCTGCCCATTTTGCTGTGTGATGAATTTACCTTGTCAGTGCTTCGTCGTTTGCTGACTTTTTTCTGTGGCCCTAAGAATTAAGCATGTGGTTTATTTGGTTTACTTAATGGTGCAATTTATCTCAACGAATGTGTGTGTACGTTGAGACTTTTTTATCTGTGTGTGTGTCATGTGTGTTTAGGTCTGCGTGCTTGCGCATGCAGATTAAGTAAGGTGGGAACTGATGGCATGTCCGTGCTCGGCTATCTTCTCAGCCTGTCTGAGTGACGGGGGGGAGACACGCTCCGGCTGAATAAAACATGAATTCAGACACCCTGTCAGCAGACACGAGCCTGTGCCGGCTGACATGACAGACGTGCATGTGTGTGAGGAAGTAACAACTCCCTTGTGAGTTTAATTTAAATATGGTTTGCACAGTCTTTAGGGCTGCTGCAATAATCCAATAAAATTTTTCTCAAAAATTTGTGAAGATATTGTGATAATATCATTATTATATACATGATAATCATTTACGGAAAAACTCCTGCTTTGAGAGCTCTAATAATCTTACATAACAATTTATGCAGAAACTTAAGCAAAGACTCAAAGATCCAAATTCCTGCTCGTAAATCTCATAGCCTCTTCAAATATGTGTTTTATGCTAATAAGCTAATTTTAGAATGTCACAAAGCTTAATTAGTATTCGGAAATCAGTAAATATTCAACATATTTGTGAGGAGTGTTTGTAGTTTGCGTGTTGTGTGGCTGCAGATCTTTGGTCTTGTTTCCCAATGATTATTAGTTTAAGTTCATTATGTTGTATTTCCATGTTAAAATTTTACCGTCATAGTATATTGTTTACTTTTATGAGTTGTGTTGGATGAATAAAAACTAAATTTTTGTGTTTTTACTTAACAGTCACAGAACTAGCATTAGCATTTCATGGATTTAATTATCAGTTCAACAATAACATAATATGATTAAGTGGATGCCTGGTTACAGCTTGAACATACATACTATAGATGGAGATATTCTCAACATGAAATAATGTCTGAGCGTGTAGCGCTGCAAGGAATTGTGTATATGCTCTATATGCAACATCAAAGCTCATTTAATTCAATTCTTTCTGCAACCACATCACCTCAGGGAAGAAAAAAACATATGCAGCCTAACAAAGAAAAATATGTAAACCCTTAAATCGACAGTGACAATCTCCTCCATGTAGTGGAGATGCACACGTGATGCGCAGCTGAGTCACTTATGAACCAAGTATGGAACACAGTGTTCTGGGTCTGCAGCCGCGCTCAGCTTGACCTTGCCTCATCCATGAAACAACATCATCTCACCAATATGTTTTCTGAGTCTAATCTCATCCGTCGCCGCTGACCTGATCCCCTTCTTCTTCAATTCTCCTGCCGCCTCCTCGAGTCCTCACCACCGGCCTGTTTTCCTACTCACGCTTTCTCGCGTCTTTCCCATCACCCCCCCCCCCCCCCTTTCCTCCTGCCTTCCTGCCTCTCACAAGCAGCTGGTGGTCTTCTCTTAGCCCCTCTGTCGGTGGATCTCCCCTGATGAGACACTGGTCTTAACACGAGCAGCACATCGCATCTGCCAAGGCACAGATAAGTACACTCTTCCTAAGCACACTTCAGCTTCCCTTAAGCACACATCTGACAGAAGCCTTGGAAGTGTAGGTTGACCGAGCCATCTGATTACTGCAGGAGCGCTGACACAACATCGGTCTGGCTACGCTACAAAATCAAGACGCACTGTTAACGCCAAATCTTTAATCAGGTAATCAAGCCTTTTTCCTTTGAATCAAAAAGACAATGAGCATAAATTAATGACTTATCAGATCGCAAGGGTGGCAGATTATTATTATTTTATCTTAGTTTGATTAAGGAAATCTTGGTGTTCTTCTATGTTTACCTTACAGTTGACAAATACCATGAGAAATCCTAAATCATCCCTTAGTTTTTGCTTTCTTCACGACCCTGTCTGTGGACCTTTTGTTTCTTTCTTAGACGTAAATCTAAAAAAAAAAAAGAACAACATAGTCCAGAAACATTAAAGTTTGGCTAAGTTTAGGATCCCAACATGACTTAGTGATGTTGAAGAAAGATCATGATTTGGATTAATGGTTATTCGATCTGGGTCATTGGTTTTTCGTGTTCATGCTTAGAAGAAACCAGTACTGGCTGTCAGTGGCAAATGTCTCCCTGACTTTTTGCAGACTTTTTAACAACATTTATAGCAAGATCGCCACATTTCTGTGACAATAAACACTTCTGCTCAAGGTCCTCATAACTTCACAAATCACTGACACTGTTATTCCTGAGAGGACGGTGTCAAAAACTGTGTTTGGCTCTGTTTAAGAAAGAATCCAGAAGATTACTAATAGAACTCTGGATACATTCATCATTAAATCCAGCTAAACGATAATCTGACACAACTGCAGGGCTGCAACTAATGACTACTGTCAGAGTTGATTCATCTTGATTATTTTATCTATGAATAGATTCATCCATCATCAAAAAGTTTTCAGTCCCACCAACAGTTTGAACCACAAATATAGAACTTATCATCAAAAAGTAAAGTTGGAACAATTCATTTTTGGCATTTGGAAAAATGACAAATAACTCAAATCAATAAAGACTAAGACTTTATGGTTTAAATCACCCTCATATTTACTGAAGGCTTTATACCACACTGTAATGCAGTTGTAAGCAATATTTGATTAGACTGAAGTCCTGTGAGCAGCTGTAAATGCCGGCTGCTGTAGATATATAGATACTGCATGACAACACAATGAAACCCAGTTGTAAAAATAAAATAAGCCTTCATTGGTGATGTTTTAAATGTGGACAAATACTCTGCATTTAAACACACACAAATATTAAGCTGCTGTACAACTACATTGAAGAACATTATAAGCCATGTATATTGCTTACAAATGCTAAATAGGGAGACCCAAAATATATCGAACCATATTCTTCCATTAACTGACAAATTTACTTACTCATCTCTTATTATGATCTATATTGATATAATAGTAATGCATGTACATAGGCTGGGTCTTTGAGCTGTGATTTGTTCTCTGTGTCAGGTGAAATGACCTGAGCACATCGGACGTTTAACTGCAGCGGCTTTACAAACTGTGACATTAGTCTTTACCGTGGAGGACAGTGGCCCTTTTGATAGAAGTGTGCACGAGTGGCGCTCCTTGCTCTGCCCGCTACCTTTGAAAGGTGGATACCGATGAAATGCTAATTAGCCAGTGACACGAGGCCGTACGCGTGAAAAGTTCAAAGGATGTTTCTGGGTGCAGCCCGACCTCAAAGCGCGGGGCTGGATCTGTTCCGCTCCGACTCGCTTCATCTACCGAAGGCCAATGTCACAGCGGGGACAGCCCCTCTACCTGCTCGCGCTACATGTTACACAACCCCCCCCTACAGAGCGTGTGTACGTGTGTGCGTGTGTACGTGTGTGTTTGTGTGTGTGTTAGGGGGGGGACGCAGTGTGCATATGCTTTTGTAAGCATTGTAAAATGAGACTTCGTGTTTAGTATCCATGATGCTGCACATTTTAACGGCCTCACTCTCTCTGTCTGTCTGTACGTGGTGTCCTCTTCAAAGCGATGCCTCCTACACTTTAATGGAAAAAATAATTCTGCTGGACGTTTGTCTTCTTTTCTTACTTTGCATCAAGGATTTTCATGGAAACTTTAAACCTCTTCTCAGCTGATGAAACGATCCCTCCAGTTTTGAGCCGGTAATGTGTGCACAACTGGAATGAATAGCTGTGACTTGCTGCATTGCACTGCAGCAGCTCTGTGTGTGTGTGTGTGTGTGTGTGTGTGTGTGTGTGTGTGTGTGTGTGTGTGTGTGTGTGTGTGTGTATGTGTGTGTGTGTGTGTGTGAGCGCTTGCGTGCGTGCGCTGGGGGAGGTAACGATGTATGACAGGTAAATAGAGGTCACTTCCTGAAGGAGGATAACAGGGGCGGATTCACGGACATGCAAGCAAGATACACACACTCTCTCTCACACACACACACACACACACGCACACGCGCACACACAGATGCACACGCACACGCTGACTCTGCCTCCTCAGGTGATTTATGAAACGTGTCGGCTTAGCAAGTGTTTGCATTTGAGGGGGATTTGATGATGTATCACCCTCCAATGCTCAGTTTCAACAAGTCACTGCTGGACGCCTTTTCATTGCACTTGACAAAATGTGTGTGTGTGTGTGTGTGTGTGTTTGTGTGTGTGTGTATGTGTGTTGACTGCATAGCATAAGGGCATGTAGTGTGGGGGACACTCAACATTAGACGGAACTCGCCTCGCCATCAATCAGTGCCGGAGAATAATTGCACCAGTTTTCCTCAACAGACAGTTTCCTGCCTCTTACCGTTTAGGAAAGTCACACTAAGAGGAACACACACACACACACACACACACGACCTGAGAGAAAGAACATGTTATTATTATAAAAGAAAGGAATTGAGTAGTTTTTCACGCAATCTCATATCTTATTTCTGCCTTGGCATCTACGTGTTTCAAGTGAAAAGGAAATAGCAACACTCAAGTATGATCAAAGATGCACATGCAGCATGTTGTCAGCAGAAATGACATGTCCGTGACCAAAAAGTAGAAGAAGTGAAAACTTTAAAAACAGTGGGAAGATGTGACAGGGCTATTTCTGGTCTCGAGTGTCGTCCTGGTTTGGTGTTTGCGACTGAAGCAATAAGTGATGGGCTGATGGGACGTCATTTTGAGTTTCATCTACGAGCTTCGTCCCATCCTGCACAGCGACTGTGTCCTCGGCAGAGGTCTGAATAAATCTTTAATCGTTTTACATTTTTTCGCTACCTGTGTCAACGTCTGCTCTCTAATTAAAAAGAAATGCATCAACTTGTCGTCCGCACTTACGTCTCCAAACTGGAAAGGTGACTCTAACACGGAACAGACTGCAGGGGCTTGGCAACAGCAGCAGACCTGCAATGTGGAGGAACTTTGAGCAGTGCTATTTATTTTCACTCATGTGAGCCTGCGAGCCCCTTCACACTCTGCTGCCTCTGACCATGCCACAGGCGAGCCAGTTCAGGTCGAGCAAATTACTCCTGTCTGTCCTTCAGACTCTGTCGGAGGAAACATGTAGACGAGATGGAGATGAGGTGGTGCTGCACGCACCAGCTCTCCACTGAACCACTCCAAAGTTAATGGGATACAAATACAGTTTATATAATAGGGGAAAAAAGGAAATAAACTAGTAGTATAAAACCTGTTTCTGCATCAACACTGCTACATTTACGTTTTAAAACGTTTTATTATGCCTGAAACCATTTGTTAACACTGGTTTGAACCTTTTTATAATATGAAAAGGCCAAAACTGACCATCCAACCTTCTTCCTGTGAGGCGACAGTGATTCTAATAATTTAAGTGATGAATCTAATAATAAGTAATGTCTGTGTAGTCAATGGTTGTGGAAAAGAAAAAACATCAGTATAGCAACACCATGCGTGGTGAACATGAACGATGGAATGCTAATATGTAGTATTTGTATTTAATTCAATACTAATGCATCAACTGTGTATCAATCTGTTGTTGAAAAGAACAATGTCTAACACATGCACCAATTACTAAACATTTTCATGGTGAGAGAATGTTTTTGAAAAACATAAAATACTTTTGTGACAAATTTTTTTCAGACTAGTGTCTTTTGACAGATCCAATGTACTAAAAGCCTTTGTTGTAGCTCCTCTCATTCCTTATAGTTTTGTTCCAGACAGAAAAACAACACAAACCAATGGTTCAACAGACTTGACTGACACCTCGTTGGTTTAGCTCTTTTCATGGCATTTGTTGACAATGAGGGAAAAACGTAGAATAACGCCAGCCTTACCCTTTGAATGGTATCACACAGGCAGTGGTAAAAAGCCTCCTGAAGGGAGAAGGTGCTCCCCACTGCCCAGTCAACAGTCCTTCATTCGTCACCATCGTTGGCGGAGACTCAACAGGCTCAAGGCCAGAGATGAAATCAAATCAACTAAAGACAGAGGAGTGAAGCGAGGAGGACGAAGCAGCTGTTGCCATGGCATTTTCAATCCATTGATAGATCACTTATTAGTGGAGTTCTCTGTCACAGCACTGTATAGCCTACCTACTCATTTCTGCTGCAGTACTTAAAGAGGACAGATGCAGGCAAGGTGAAAAACCCAGTTCAGATAGCTGCACACCTCTAATGACAGAAGCTCAGCCGTCAGTGATGGAGACCAGTCAGTGCTACATGTATGAAACGTGGCAGACCTCAGTTTCTCTCAGTCTTTCCTCTCCTCCTGCCCTTGTCACTCTCTCCTGATCCTGCCCCTGCTGGGAGCAGAGCAGGAGGGCTGCCGAGCTGCACGGCCTCTGCATGGCAAACAGTTCAAGGAGAAGGAGGAGGGGGGACGCAGCACTGATGTAAGTGTTTCCATTAGAGGGCGTTGACACTGGCATTACAGGCTATTGACACAGCCACAGGTATTAATTACATGATGAGGGTGTTAAACTGTCACAGTGCGCTTTGTTAACACAATGTGAGCGAGTGCATGTCCTCTCGGAAAAAAGTCTGTCCAGTGCGGCACTTCTCACGTGTTACCACAGAGAAGAGGCTCTGACCAGACGTGGAGCGATAGAGAGAAATAAAGAGAGAAGCTGAGCTGTATTATCTTAATGGATCAGAGGTAGAGGGTTTCCACCACAGAAGAGAAATGCCTGTTTCTCGGAGCTGTGTTAACGGAGCTGCAGTAAGGTCACTGTTACCAATGTGTCTCTGCGATGTCCGAGGGCTCTGACCATCAATCTTTACACCATTTTCTTCTCCTCTGTGCCCTTGACAAGGCGAAGCTTATCCGGAGTCAAAAAAGCACATCGTTTGTTATCTCAGCTGACACGTCTCTAGCTCTCTCATTTATTATACTTTCAACAACTCTTTCATAAAAGTCACACTACTTTCAATCTCTTTAAATCACTGTCATATTGAAATGCAAAAAAGCGCATGAGAGCTTAAATGATACATTTTCTGACGTGCACGTTATCTCATAAATGTGAAACTAGACATTAGATTTCATGCCGCAATCTATAATTGAATTTGAGAGGTGCGTGTAGAAAAGAGAGACACGGGTTTATCTGACAAGGCCATAGCTGTTTAACATGACTGCAGTTAATGATATATTAATGTTGATCTTTGTCAGGAGGTAGTCGATCAACAAGGCAATCTGAAGATATTGCAGAACAACAGTTGTCTTTGCTTTTGATGAATCCTGAAATTATACCTGTGATAACAACTGAATGGAACTAAGCTACTTGTGACCCCAACCCTTGATAACAATTATGCAATATGTTGAAAAGTTGACTGTACTGTTTTCAGACTCTCGCTCACTTTGCACTTTCAAGGTAAAAACATTAGAAGATTCTAATTTTGTAAATCATCAGTGCCTGGAAATGTGAGCACAGGTTGTGGAGATGTATTTTGTGAAGCCACAGTATTAGCACAGATGACTGAGCCTTGTGCTGTGCGCTTGTGACGCAGTCTGAGTTGGCATTGGAAATTGCTGTAATCCTTTTACCCCCCGAAAAACCCCAGCGTATTAACAAGAGACGAAAATAAACCGGAAATCAAATCCATCATCTGATTGGCCAAATGTTGTTAATACAGGGCCCATGCATCCAGGGCTCTGATAAGTCACATGTTAAAATGCAGAGTTGTGTTGAGGTGGCAGCGGTTTGAGGCAGTGATAGTTCTGTGTACCCTCCTGCAATTGGCCAGAAAGTTCAAACTTTCCTAAAGAATTATCACACTGCAAATCTGGCAGCACCTTTCACACCTCTAATGTCAGATCAGACTAAAGAGAAAAGTCCAGAGGTCTGAACCAGACAAGGTAGGTGTGATATCGCCCTATAACCTGGTGAGGAACATTCATGTTTGACTCAGGCACTGCCCCAAACTGTTGAGAGCCCTTTGTGAAGATATGATGCATCCAAACTAAATGTTCATATTGTAACGATGATAAAAAAACATGAAGCATTAGTCAGCAGTGCTCTCTGTCATCCGGTGCTGTGATCCTACATTAGCGTTGTTTTTCCACATATCCACACGTATAAGTCAGCTCCTCTCTTCTCGTGACTCAACTGCCTGGTTTCCAGTTAGCTGCCATCTCCTCTCAGTCAGTGCTATCAGTTCTCGTTCCCGATCTCCTGGCTCCTCACTCATCTTTCTCTGCTCATCTCCTTCCTTTATCTTCTGTATCGTCCTCTCTCTTAATCTCTATTTTGCCTGCCTCTTTTGCATCTCACATCTTTCTCTCCCTGTCGATTCCTTTCCTCCTGCACGAGCTCGGGAGCTTGTGTGTCTGCAGTGTGACCTACTTAGCTGTGCTGTACTGCTGCTGCTGCTGCTGCTGCTGCTGCTGCTGCTGCTGACTGGCATGGTTGAGAGTTGGCGTAGTGATGTAGGCACCGCAGAGGTTTCCATGATGGGCACTGCCAACAGAAACTCAAAAAACACCAAGAGACAGAAAACTGTATCTGTGCGTCTCCTGACCTTGGGAAAAAATCTCCAGCAGCCGCAAAAAGACTTTGATTCCAAAGATGAAATATCGGCCATTTTGAATGTTTATGAGGAACAAATGATTGCAGCTAAAAGGCAAATACTTGGTCTGAGGGTGTGAAATACCTCTGATAGTTCATTACCGGTTTCCCTGTGTAATTCAAGACTCATTACACATCCCCCAGTTTCTTAATGATGGAGGTCATTTGCTGAAATTAGATTGTTTCATTTAGGTTTGCATATTGTTAGATGCTTTAGACTGAGAATGGCAATCTGCTAGGCCATTTGCACGTCCATCTGCAGATGGCAATCTCTAGCAATCACTGCTAATGCAAACCACATGTTCGTTATTTATTCCAAACAATCCGATGGTGTGGACCAACCAATGCCTACCGATTAACAAAGACCAGAGTTTACAATTATCTCAAAGTCAAATCCCACCCGGACCTGTTAACTGATGTGCTGCAGCCAGACCTGTGAGCCTTTATGAAACACACAGTCCCTAGCATTACATCTTCACCTGTGTTCCTGCAGCTGTCAATGTGTTTTCTCTGTGATGATGTGCGTAGCTTGGGGCTATAATAAAATAAATCCTTGCAGCTGACTCGGCATCACATAAGCTGATTTAGATGTTAAAAATACTGCTCAATCCTTTGAATTTCTGATATCTGTCCTGAAAAAAGACAATCTTTACTTATCACCATTCTGAACCTGTGAAATAGATTGAGAAACAAATGATTTCACAACATCTTTGCAGGTACTTAACTCGGTCTACCAGATGGAAAAATGCTAAATTCATTGTTTTAAGTTAATTGTAACAGTGGCAAGCTATGCTCATCAGATCTGTTAGTAGATAATTAAGATTCAGAAGGAATTCCTCCTGAATCTTAACTTGTGCTGTTGTGTCGATCTCATCTGCTCCTGAACCAGGTGTCTGTTGCTATTTATTTGAAAATGTAGCTTTCTAACTAAGAAATAAGAAGAAGTCCCCCACACTCTTAATAAAAAGTTGTGATTGTTTAAACTGTTTCTCCAATAGGTAGAAAAATCCATTAGTGGTCAAATCAGCCGTCCAATCTAATTTGCTGAACAAATGGAGTTTGTGGGCAAGATAATCGTTAACTTCTTCATTGGAAAATGGTTTCGGAGTGTTTGCTATGACCTAGTTGAAGAAACACATCAATGAGGACAGTTCAATCAGAGTTGAGCAAGTTGTTCATCACAATGGCCCAGTATTCAGACACGAATCTCGAAAACTCTCCAGCGACTTTCTTGCACTCACTGTTTTGTCCCTTGAGGCTCTATATTACTTAACACAGAAACTATCTGGCCACTTTTTGACCCACGTCTGTTTTTCTCAGTCCTTACAGCCCACAGCGTGACGGCACCAGGAGTGTGAGGAAGTGAGGGTTCGCCGGGAAGGGGAACAACAAGTAACACTTTCCTTATTTTAATTTCCCCCCTGTGTTATTTATCTCCTCTATCTCTCCAGACATAAAGGTGCACACCGAACTGCAGCTACAAAAACCCAAGTTCAAGCAATTAAGCCCCCCCCAGGGAGATAAATGATTTACCCTCCAAAATAAACACAAACCCGCGGCACAATTCATCCTGAGCCAAATCATTGTGGGGAAATCCAGGAGTTGTGCCGCTGCTCTCTTTGTTTTAATGGAAACCCAGAAGAAAGTGCACATGGTTAAATTTTGCAGTGATTTTTGCAAGGGGAATCTCTGCTCATGTGTGTGTATGGGATTGTGTAACACTGTGCATGCATGCATATGTATGTGGTGACAAATATACGGCTCCCCTGTGATGGGCTGGAGTGCATTTTCCTGTCACATCCTCTGTTTGCTTTCTGGCGGGATCGTGTGACCTACTCCAGATGTTGTGCTAATGAGTTGAGACATTAGCGCCACCTTGTCACACCATGTGCATTAATTAAGAGAAACAAATCTCCCCTGTATGTTTTTCCTCCCTGTAACCACACCTTACTCGATACAAACACTTTTTTCACTCTCTTAAACTCCAAAGCAACATTTTTTTTATCAGTTTCCTGACGTTTGCATTCCATATCTGTTCTGCTACCGGCCACAAAGCTCTCCTCACAGTCCTGTGTGTAAGAGTATCTCATTATACATCTAAGCAGCAAGGTCATCAGATATTTCATATAATAAAAAAGACAGATAGTTCCGACATAATTCTTCATTCTAATCTTTAGTTTTGCAGAAATTATTATGTGCATTAGAATCATGTGTATGATATCTCTGCACGTACGAGCAGGGGGAAGGGAGATAGAACGGAACATTGCATGTTATAAATATACATGCGTGTCTGTGCCAGTGAATGAGAAAAAGACTATATAGTAAGTTTTCCGTATATATTTTTGTCCAATGAGAAATCGGCAGCACAGGAAATAAATCAATGTTGGCATGCTGCTCTGCCCCTATGCCTATAGGTGCCTGTGATTGTTCATGAATCTTAGTCACAGTGCATATATATTGACTATATACTGTCTATTTGAACAGCACTATATGCAGATATCACTACGTAGAAATGTACTTTTTAAATGAGAGCCGAGTTATCATGCCTCAGTGCCTCCAGCTCAGGCTTTACTCCCCGCATGCCTGGTTTCCTCACGCAGGACTGACTGTCACTTTCCATCTATCCACCCATTACGCAGGACCCCGCACACAGCTCCTCTTTTCACTTGCCTGATTAAAACAGGCTAATTAGCTCAATACTGTTCCAGGAAAACCGCGCTCGCTTGATGGAAGCTTTGACACATACACATAGTTCAAATACATTACAAAGTGTGTGTGTGTGTGTGTGGCACATAATTGGTCACATCTACTTTCTGGCTGCGCAATTTCCCTATTCTCCCTCAGAAGAAGGGAGGATGTGCTGTGGATCTAATGGAATTCTGGTCAGGTTCTGTAAAACACATATGTGATTTGTGTGTGGGGCCATGATGGACGGTACCGGCCACAGTCCCTTGACTCCCGATGAATCATTAACTTGGGGGAAGAGAGGCTCTGTAGGAGTAGTGTTCCCTGAATTAAAGGGAGTGTTTTAGTCAGCACCAGTGGAGAGATAATGATGGTGTCGCACATTGTGGCTCTTATTTCACCGTAGGGATCCCGATGCTGCTCTGGACCTTAACAACGGGCACTGTTATCTGTGAGGATGAGTACACCGCTATGACAGTCAGAGTGTTTTATCTGACATTAGAGATATTAGAAGAGCACACGCGACGGCGGTCCTCTCAAGTAAGTCAGCCGCAGAGGCGAGGCGTTTCAGGATAAGGCGAGGTTGACGAGGGGGAGCAAAAACTGAGGATTGATCAAAAACGGCAGGTGAAAAGGAATGCAAAGTCATGTTGCTATAGCAACTAGTCATGCAGCCGAGGATAAAGGCTGGAGATGCATGCAGTCCCTTTCTCTATCTCTCCCTCCCGCTCTCGCCCAAGAAAATATGAGCCGAGCCGCTGCTTGGCCATCTGAGCAGCTTCCATATGCTCTCGGTGAACCGATAACACGTCAAATACACTGTCCATCCGACAGAGTGGACATCTCACAACTCCCCGCGAGAGGGGAGGGGGAGCACTTTAATCCTGCTACCATATTTTTCTCGCTGCCGAAGCTGGAGTACAACCCATTCCAGGATAGATCACATGCTAACCTTCCCATTTGTATGCATGAGACAATGTTGCTGCCGATATCATTTCCAGAGGCAGCTGCCTGCGTTATTGAATAATGGAGCCAGGAAGACTGCCGGTTGCTACAGCAGCAGTGAGGCTCGGAAGAATATTCTCACTGCGGCAAGATGCACCTGAAGGATGGATAATACACTTATACATATACTCCTAATAGTTTATTCTCGGGATAAAACGGATTCTGGATGCACCTGGCTCAGAGGCGCTGTTGTCTGTAAGTGAGCCGTGGGTGATTTAGAGGCCTGAAAGAAGTCAAACATTTAGATTTAGTAACCCTGGAGGCTGCAGAGATGTTTGCGTAACATTTGTTTGATGCCATCTGCATCCATATTTATCATCTGAAAGAGAAGCTGCCTCAAAAGCAGCAAGGCTGATGAAACATTAGGGTTTGGTGCTATATGTTAAAAACTGAGTTTAAACTGGGGGCTCCTTAATGTACAGCCCTCTGCACTGAAATCCAAAATATGAATCTGATGGCCTCATTCAGTCAGACCTGGTTTGGTCATCTATGTACCATTATGCCTGTCAGGCCTTCAGGCCCTTAACATATCAAACACAGATTATTATTCCCTGTTGCTTCCTCTTCAGAAACAGAGGGTGACAGCTGCCATAGATGGAAATAACAAAGCCATAGGCATGTCTTTCTTTTTTTAACTTCTTCTCCATTTGTCTGTCTGAGGAGTGAAAGCACGGGGCAGAGGCCCCTCACAGCAGAAAGTCACTTTTCTCTGAGTGATCAAAAGATACTTCAGTCTGATTTTAAAAGCTCAAGGCAAGTTCAAAGATCAGGAGAAAAGAAGTGCCCACTGAATAATAGAAAAACAAAACAACAAAGCAGTGCAGCGACCGGAGCAGGAAGCATAAACATCAACCTGTTCTTATTACCAAGGTAATTGACTAAGCTGACCTGGCAGCCATCTTGTTTAGACACATCTGCTGAGGAATCCTTTGATGTGCCTGAGCAGTGATGGCAGCCCCCCCATCCCATGAGCCCCTCTGTTTCTTCCTCCCTGCACATTGTGCCTCCCATATATCAAAGGCTCCTCCGCTCTCTCTCCCTAGGCACCGCCGGCGATAATGAAATTACGGGAAAGTGTGACGAGCGGCAGCGATCGTGTCCGAGAGGAGTAGGAACCACGTCCGGGACACGGAGAAGAGAGGGTGGAGAATGAGAGAAGATGGTGAGAGGAAGTAAAAGTGGAAATAAAAAAAAGGGAGGGGGTAAGGCAAGAATTATTTTTAAATCAAAGAGTTTGTTCGTTGCTTTTTAGAGTAAATGGAGCACAGGGAAGTCTCACATGGATGAACTTGTTATATTTTTGGTTAACACAGCACAATAATTAGCAACTGAAAATAACTAAAACTACATTATTCTTCGCTGACTGGGCAGCACACAGGTCCGGAGGCTAGGCTCAGCTGCGATAAAGAGCTGCCGAGCCAAAGTCTTAGGCTACGCTAAGCTAAAAAACTAGCGGTCTGATGACCAATCTGGGAGGCAGCTGCGGAATAGGAGGATGAGGGGATTAGGACGTGTTGGATTTAATAATCTAGACATCATGGACGAAGATGACAGGGTGGGAAAGTAAGAAGACGATAGATAGCAAATGAGGGATCAGCAGTGTGTGAGTAGAGGTCCAGGGATTACAGAATGGAGGTCAAGGAAAGCTCTCTCTCACTCTCACAGATTCAAGCATACATGTAGAAATCTCTTTCTTGGAGACAGACATGGAGCACGGAGAACTGAGCTGGGAGGGCAGAGACCTGACTTGACAGCCCTTGAAAAATTAAAAACCTGTAAAATGTGAAGCAGCACTAGTGACAGCTTTTCATTTGAGGCATTCGGAGAATATATGGGGCTGCTTGAAAACTTTCCTCGGATGGATTATGAATTATAAGACAAAATGGAAGAACATGCAGGCTTCTATTTCAAGAAGCTGGCGGGGGGCTTTTATGTCCCTTAGCAGAAGTCTTTGGATGCATTATTCAATTATAAAGACCATAAAGGCCATATGACCAGAATAAATGCATTCATTCAGGGAGTTATACTGATGAATAGTGCAGCAGGAACATGGACAAGAAAAGACGGCATCTATCGAGATCAGTCTTATGGAAAAGATAAGACTGACACGCCGTCAACTGAGAAAGCTGTTATATTTCACTGGTGTTAAAATAAGCCGCAAACACCCATCAGTGTGATGGAACGTGAGGTGCTAACATTTAACAATTTCTTTGTGGCCATCGAGAGGGCTGTTGAGCGTCGAGAGACACAGGCAATCCGTGTTACATTGTTATGCTCACAGAATCAATTTAGCTCCAGGTTTCATCAAATATCTCACCGGCAGGCACGGCCGAGTCAGAACAATGATCCAATAAACATCTTCATATTTTTTGATGGCGTCTGTGATTCCTGCTGCTGGTGACACCTCGAAATATCACAGTAAATGCACGTACTCGGGGATGTGCATTGGTTGGATTTGAAGTTATGTAATTCAGCTAAAACGCAGCCATAACTGATGTTCTTTTGGCGTTTTGAAGATGGAGCAATATTAACATTAAATTTGATTGATGTTTCTGTGCACGTGGTGAATGCCAGTCCAATATTAGCTCCCTCTGTTTCTCCAGCAAGGAAATATCTATCTATTCATCTGCCTAATGCTGCATTGTCTTCACTTGCTAGTCACTAACTTTATCAATGTTGAACATCTAGAGTTCGGTGGGTTTTTAGATTTCTTTGTGCAGAATATAGCGGTGTGTTTAATTTGAAAATGAACCCAAACACTTGTTGAACCACTTAAAAAAAACAACTCAATCCTATGAAAGTAACTTGTGCTTTAAAAATGGAAACAATTAGCTGAAAAAGGCAAAATGAGCTAATGGCAATTATAGCTCCTTCACAGTGCAGTCACTTCATCCATTTTTAACATAAAAGCATTCAGCAGCTGAAGACACGTTACCTAAAAATATAAAGTCTTAAACTGACGGTTGAGGTCCAAAGAGGGAAATGTCACCTTGTCAGGTAGACAAAAATGAATAAAACCTATGTAAATACTAAATCCATAGAGACAGAATATCCTCTTATCCTGCTTGCTAAACATTAATCATCAAAGTGCCTCGTGAAATCCTCTCGTATTTACGCGGCGGCACAAACAACACCAATCTCAATCTCCAGTTGAGTTGCTGCATTCCCAGTGTGACAATGGCTGAATGGGCTGCTATTGAGCACCAAGACAAGTGGCACGTCTCGACGACGCCTGAGGACAGACGCTCTTCTGTATTTTCCATTTGCTAAGAATGCTGATAGGCTCTTTGGGCCGAGGCAAAAGGGTAAACCCTCTTCCTTTAGGCACATCAGCCCCAGACGCTTGCCTGGCCACCAGTTATGCAGACATGTCAAACGAAGCTGCTGTCAAAGAGACAGACAGAGAGACAGATAGAGGGAGACGGAAAGAGCATCACAGAGAGGTGTTGTAGTACCGTGAGCTAAGTGGTGGGCCCTAGCCAAAGGCGACACTATACTCTGGGGAGCGGTGCATGAAATTCATACCCTGGGATATAAATATTTGATCGTGAGATTATACTTCTGCATCTATACGTCCAGTTAGCTGGGCTGTGTTTAAGTGACAGGCTGAAAGCCAATGATCGAGTCAGATTGTATGGAGTGGCTGCTGTGGGAGGTGTGTGTGCGTGTGTGAGTGATGTATAAGTGAGAGAGTGAGTTTGATTGCCGCCTGCGAGAGTGGGAAATAAAATTGTGTAAAATATTTAGAGATGCACCTGAAATATGAATGTGAGTGCTTATAAGTATTGTCAATTATTAAATGAAGTTAAATAATATGCGCCCCGTGATACTGTTTGTGCATTTATTTTACCACTTCTTATGCAGTAGAGATGTGTGTGTGTGTGTGTGTGTGTGTGTGTGTGTGTGTGTGTGTGTGTGTGTGTGTGTGTGTGTTTGTGTTCAAGGAAAGGTCGCAGAAGCTATTAACTAATAACACACGCATCAACACAATCTACTTCTACATACCTTACAAACATATCCGATAAAAAATACAATATGAAGACCTCCCACAGCTCTATGGGCATATACACTACACTGCAATACAATCATAAATTGGACCATTAACTTGATAATAAGTACTCAGGTTGTTATGTCTGTTTCATAGAATTACTCGTCGACAGTTTGTTCTGACAAACCGGGGCAAAGGGGATTCTCTTTCTCCAATGAATGACAATTTTCACAAACAGCTCCACTGATGGCCCCATCATTGAAAATGATCAAATTACAGCGTTGCTCTTTGTGTCCCCGACGTAATGGCCCCGATCCAGTAATGTCCCTATACATTTATCTGTCACTTCACACAGGCAAGTGCACAGGGGAGACATCAGGATGAGAGGGTGCATTATTAACTAATACCACCTTTTATGTGATGACGCAGTAAAGAGGAATTATTATTAGGATGATATAGGGGTTTATGTGAATTGCACTTTTTGGGCTTGGAATAAAGAAGATATTGGTTTCTTTTGCTACTGGTATATTGGTTTCTTTAGTGAAAAGCTACACGAGCAACGCGGATGATGAAAGTGCTGCTGAGGCTCCCCACTGTTCTCTGCATTATGAGCCTTGGAAAACATTTCATTATTCCTTCCACCCACATCCCCCCTAAACCCCTGCAAAACCATCTCTGCTAACCAAAAAACTTTAAACATAAATATAAAATGAACTTATTATCCTCTAATGGCGTCCTATAGGAACGCTAATGGGCAGGAACTAACTAACTGGGAAGCTGGAAAGACAGAGAACACTCGCACTTTATCACCAGTTGTGGCCATTTCACAGTCTTAGCCAAAATTACAAACGGATCATTGGGCTTTAGTGAGGTCAATCACACAAATGGGGGAGATTTATAATCGTTGTCAGTCTTTATGGGACAACGGCATCTGGACAGCAGGTTGAGGAAATGAGGCAGCGATATTAATTTTCCATCGGTGGAAACGTCCATATCAATTTTGATAACAGTGGTTAACAGGCGGTTTGCTGAAACTCATATATCATAGTCTATATACCAGTGCTTATAAAAGGTACAAATTCTACAAATTATTTTTAAATAATCTCTATTGATTTTGCACCTACGAGTGAATCCTGTTCCTGTTTCACAGTCCATACAGTTTACATTGCCCAGTCACAGCTGATTTATTACTATGGAAGCACAATATGGATGAAATTATATTACATCGTGTATGTTATTTTATGCACCAATATAGCTATACATTTTATTATGATGTATAACCAGTCAAGAAACTGCTAGTGAATGAAATAACAACATGTTAACATCTGATTTAAAGTAAATGGTGAAAAAGAAAGTAAAGACCCTTTGTAATACATGCTGAAGGTGAAGCTGCCATTTCATTAGTGCTATGGAAGAAACAAACTGAATAAACATACTGAATATTGGTTTTTGGAAAATATTGACCTCACAACAATTAGTTAAATGATAAGTGCACTGATATAATAGTTTGTTATAACTGTGCCACTTAGTTATTTCTTGAAATTGCTATAATGCTTGAAAATAACTTAATTAATTAAAACATTTGTGTTTTACTAAAACATTTGCTCGTCCTTTCCTTATTTGCTATGGTCTCAGAGCCACAACAATATACTAGATATGGGGATTTTTTCCTTATGTGTTTTTTTATATATATATAAATCTAACACCTTTGAGTTGACGGAACATTTGAGTGAATGCTTCATTAATGAATTTAAGAAAATTTACGCTGTGTATCATTAATCATTTCTCCTACTCTGCACCAGTCCGTTTAACCTTGGTAGCAATAAAAGTCAAGACACCTCATGTTGTTTTAACGACCAATGTCTGAATGAGGTGGAGTGGACCGATGTCAGGACAAATTAAAACAGATGTTGTGCTCTTCACAGATGAGGTCAACACTTTGAATCTGCTTTTATTTTTGTGTTCCTCCCTTTCCATGAGTTCCCACTACATCAGAGCTGCCTCATTAGTTTAGTTTGACTTGTTCGCAACGCTGAGAGTAATTAATTGGTGAAACCTTCTTTCATCATCCAAGTTGTATCATTTGCATGATCTGAACCTCAATCTGTGCACTGGAGTTCTTATGCAAGAGCATGATGTTGGCGCTGTACCCATCTTTCTCATTAGCAATTCCAGTGTGTCCCAAATGTTGTATCCTCTTTTTGTGAGTGTGTGTGTGTGCTTGTGTGTGTGTAGAGAGGCCACTGGTGTTCTGCTGGCTAGAACGAGAGTCCCAGCGATGAAGCAGGCTGTGAGGGATTGATCCCCCCTCCCCCACCACCCTCCCCTGTCCAATTAAGCGGCTGTGCGTTTGATTTTCGTCCAAGGTGGCCAGGCGCCGTTTCTTGCTTCTACAGACGCCACCACTGGCCTCAGTCGCCTTGCAATCCCTCTGCCCACTCGTACCCACCAATTAAGCTGCTTTCTAGTTTAAAGATACGGCCACCCCACACTCCCATGCTGAACAACACAGGTTCCTCCCACGCTCAAACGCAGGCAGGGGTTTCCACAGCTGAAACTGTGTGTCCACATAGCACCACCCCTCACGCCTCCTCCTAACACGTACAATAATGGGTTCCTCCGCTGCTGCTGGCTGACTCAGTCGCCAGGTGCCAGACTTATGCAGGCAAAATGGTGCATAAATGATTTCCCACGCTTACACTTGTCTTAACTTCTATGAATTCGCGCAGTGCCCATTCTTAACGTGCCTGTTTGGATTGGGCTGTTTGTGGGCTGATGTAGCTTGCACCTTTTTTTATGAAACTGTAAAAGTGACCTGAAGTAATTGAGCCGCAGCAAATAAAGACATTCAGTACAGAGAACCCTGAACCGGAGAATCAGTTGCTGTTGCCATTATCATGAACGCGATGCTGTCGTGATAAACGCTGCTACAGATCTCTGGATGTCTGTTTATTCCAAATGTATTAATAATAAAAGTATTAGGTGTTGAAACTGCTGTGAATTCGACATTGCTCCTCCTTGGGTTAGAGTTAATATACTATAAGTGTGAAGCCGAAACGATTAATGATTCTTGAGATGCGAGCTACATACAGATGGACAGATTTCTGAAAATATTAGATGACCTTTTAAGAGAAATTGTTGGTCCTCGTTTGGACATTTAAAAAATAAATAAGAAATTATGGTTCACTGTGTTAAATCAATGTGTGAGCGCTATAAATGTTGCGTGTAATCACTGCTGTTCTGATGCTGTTGGAGAGCAGCACTGAAGCATCACAATGCAAAACAGCACTTCTTTGGCTTTCTCCTCACTGACGGTCCAGAGAGCGACGGAGCAGGCGGACGTATTGATGTGTAAACGGAGGTTTGAGGGCATTTCTTCATCCATTTATGTTCAACTGTGGGAGTGGAAGTGAGCTTTGTGTACGTGCACCCAGCTCTGGAAGGACTGAGGTTTTTAAAACAGGTGTGGGTGCACTATGATAAATCTGCAGAAAAGAACGTGTGTGACCTTGTGTGGACTCAGTTTTAGTCATGAATCCACACCAAGTTTGAATATGAGCGTGCAGAGAGTCACTCAATCTACGAACACATGCTCAGGGCCAGGCAGGCACGTGATGGTGAGCCCATACTGCATAATAACTGCACTCTAAGATGAAAGAAAAGGAAAAACAAGTTGGCTGGTGGTTACATAGGCAATTAATGATGGAGCTGAAAGAATTGTTTTCCTTCCTCAAAGACGGAGAGGGAGACTGAGAGTGTGCCGTGACGCAGAGGTAACGTGTGAGCTCGGAAAGAGAGAAACGTGACTTCTCTCTGCGCTTTATGAAATGCTAATGATTTATCCACCAGGGAAACTCCCCCCACTGAAATACTGTATTTTCCTCACGAAAAATGAATGCACGACAGCAGCGGTTTGTTAGTAGGAGCTGAAGAATGGCTGGAGAGAGGCCGTTTGTGCTGAATTTTTGCTCATCACGTTTAACCTCAGTGTAAAGGTTTAATGCTTAGTAAATATATGGAAGATTTCCAACAGCCCAGACTGTAACCATGGCAATCCACATTACCAACATGGTTAATATTCTCCCTTGAGCCAAATGAAAACAGCTTGATAAGATGGGATGAAGCCAGGCTCACACACACACAGAAACACACACACACACACAAACACACACACACTATACAGAAGTTTCAATACAGTGACTGACTGATGCTTCTGGGCCGAGTGAGTATCACGGCTCTGACGATGGTCTCAACCGCACAGCAGCCAAATCACAGCCAGTACGTGCATGAGTGAGAGCAAATCAATACGTGGATTTTCATTATGGTTCCATCTCCTGGAACAGGTCAGCTTGCAGTAATGTCAGATGGGTGGAAATTGAGAGACTCATCAAGGACTTCGGTCTCTTCAATAAGGAAGCGGGGGAAAGGATGTGTCACTCCCCGACTGATGTGGAGCGTGTGCTGTCAACTTCTGATTTACTTTATCCGCTCTCTGCAGATTCACACAGAATTGTGCACCTGAACCAAATGGATTCCTTTTTATGGGACAACGGCAAACACTTGATACACATTTAAGACTGTTAGAGGAAAAGCTCCTCCTGCAGATAACGTGTTGTCATCAGTTTATAAGCATGTAATGTATGGAATGAACTCAAAATAATTCTGATTTAAGGTTGTAATCTTCTTTTCCGCTGCATGTACTTCACCTCAGGCTGGTTCATCTGTTTTTTTTGATGAATTCCTTCTTTTCCCAGCATGCCCTTTGGCAACATAACAATTACCCATCATAAAGTAACATCGTGGCCGTGTGATAAGCAGTTGTTGAACCCAAATAAATGAATTCCCGTAGCTCATGCAAGAATTCTGCCCCCACTTTGATTTTCATTTTAAAAATCAAACTTTGACCTTGAAAAAATGGCCTGTGACTGACCGTGACACCAAACTCCCTCCTGTTGAACACTTTTATTATTATGACCCACTGTGGCCAGAATAGAATTAGAAACATGCTGTTGGACAGTCTTCCAATGACAGCAGGTCGGGAAACGCCTCCAATGAACAAAAATGTCTGACAACTGCACGATAACCATGATTATGGAAACTACTTTCTGTGACCGGCTGCAGATGCTGTTCAAAATGATAAATCTGGACAGTCTGGACATAGTATATAAATGGGATTTTGTAATAATACGACTGTAACCTTGGATAAAGAGTATGGATAGGCTAGTTTTGGATTAAACATTGTATATCAAAATGATTTATGTAAAGGTCAACAATACAAATCTGAGCCTATCCTTTCCTGGATTTTCCTGTCTTGAAGAAATAATCCAGGTGGAATAAAATGGGACTTCCAGTAAATTGATCATCGTTTGGTATGTCATCATTTATCTTCATGTTTTCATTATATATAGAAATCAAGGGAAATATTTTGACGTAGTTGCGTCGTTTTTTCTGACAGTGGTATTTAAATTGCACCATTTATGGACCTTTCTAAAAGTGGGAAGAGAGAAGACAAAGGCTCCTGCTTTCAAGCTGCTTGAGTTTCCTCTCCCATGATTCATCTCTCTCCCTCACTTCCACTGACCTCGTCTCCCCCTCTATAAAAAACCCGCCATCTTTCCCTGTGACCATTCATCCATTTGAAATCTTTTACCTCAGAAAACCTCGGTGCCTGTAATTCCCCGCCCCTGTTTGTGTAGCTGGACGGGGCTCTGTGCTGCTGTAATAATACGATACATGAATTACATGAGTATGCAATCAATGTTATGTTATTTATGTTTTAGAGTCTAAAATAAAATGTATATGAAATGCGACACCACTGAAGTTGATGGTAGTGAAATGCTAAATAAATATTTCTAGAAAAGGGAGGGACAGCTGGTAGTCGGGTAAAACATGTATGACTAATGGTTGTATCTTAGCATCAGTGTGTGTGTGTGTGTGTGTGTGTGTGTGTGTGTGTGTTTTTGTGCATGAGCCCCCTATTTTGTTTGAGCCTTTCATGAGAACACTGAGTCGACAGCGAGCTTTGGAAAGCAGTGCACTTCACAACTGAATACACTCTCCTTCCTTTTAATTGACAAACCAATGAATGAATACCCATCCATTATATCTGGACACCCACTACTCATACTCTTATTAGCAACAAACCCCATTCATCTGCCCTGCTCTTGCGTAAGCCTTTGTAACCAGGTTTCATTAATACCTACCTTCAATAAATTAAATTAAGCGATATATAATTACAATCTATATTTGGACCTTTGCTCGGTGGTTGGTTGGCTGGAAACAGCACAGAGTCTTAAGCGGGTGATTTAATAAGCATGGTATGGTGAAATAGAGTTAAAATGTAAAGAAGTGGAAAAGGGCTGGTAGGAGCTGAATCAGTGGCTGTAACATTATGCAAAACTGATATGGTCAATACCATTTTGATTTTGAGTATTTCCCTTTCAAATACACTGGAGTCTGTAATAACAATAGTGGTCTACAGCAACATCCTACTTGGTTGACATGGCAATAGCATATTGAACTTACCCTATACAATTCCATAATACATGCCACAATAGGCCTGTGTGTCTCTCTACTCATGTGGAGAGGATACACTTAAGCACTAAGCTACTGAAAATGCAGAAATCGTTCTTGTGTGTGCAGCTTAAGAGCAGCTGTACCTTTCCATGTAACAAGTGCCTGTGGTTCTGTATTAGCAAGCAAGCAATCTCCCTCTCTCTCTCTCTCTCTCTCCCTCTTTCTCTTTCTCTCTCCGTTCACAGTAGATAAGTTGCAAAGTGTGTAGACAGAGAATAATGACGTTGAGCATGCACAACAACTGCCTCCCGAAGGAAAGGGCCCTGGGGATCATTTTGCAGTATTATGCAGTCAGCCATACTGTAACTACATTACAACCCTATTCACAGCTCTGACCAAGAGAGCGGACTGGCTGGAGCAGGAAGGAGGATGGATGGATGTATGGATGCGAGGATGATGGAATGAAAGGTTGGATAACAATAATACATTTTTTCCTCATAGCTGTTTTGTCTATAAAATTGTATAAAACAATGAAAAACACTTTAGTATCAGGAGGAAGAGATTTCAGGCTGGGTAGCGTTAGCCAGGGCTAGCCATAATATCAGCATTACATTGGTAATATTTTACACTTGAAAGTCGCAGAGACAAAACATTAACTTGTACCTACTATTGGATTGGTACCAAACACCAAGTATCAGAATTAGTATCAGAACATCTGTAATTTTCATGAAATCAAACCCTGTTTTTCAAGCTTTTATGAGGCGCCGTTCAATATATTTTCATTCTGTTATAAAGACAGACTTTATCGTTAGTAGTGGACACTATTGAAATTACCTTCACATGCACAAGGGATTCACTGAACTGATGCATGTCATTGATTACCTTTCATGTTTTGACAGTCATATCAGCACTATCAATTTAAAAAATTTGTAAAAAATGTCTTTATTCATACCATACAACGATTATTTTGTGACACTCAAGTTCCATGCATGGGATCAATAAAATTAATCTTATGTAAAAGAAGCAATAATCTTTGCCATGTTCTCTAAATGAGCCTCCAGAGAAAAGAGGGTGATCTATCTGCAGTGACCCAACCAGCAGCTGTCAGACGACCAGCTGAGCCGCTCTTCATACAGCATTACTTTGTCCAGGGCAGAACTTATGAGCAATATTCTATTCTGGTTACATAATGAAAACTACCCACTCATTAAACCAGAGCATATAAACCGATCTGACACAATAATGAGCGACAGAAAACATAAATGAAAACCTGAACAAACATTCGGAGAAGTAGCATGAAATCACTTTTGCTTTATAACAAGGGCAGTTGAACACTCACAGCTCCTCTTTATGGCGAATCATAAACAATGAGTGCCCTGACTGTCCAAGCAAACATCATATAAACTGTGAATTATCACTGTTAGGATGATGGAATGAATACTTTACATGATTCAGCAGGGGAAGGATATTTATTAACAATAGTGAAAATATGTAAAATGGTTCTCTGCCCAAAGCGAGAAACACGCCATGACCTGAAACCCAACTCGGAACCACAGCATATAGCACAACATCAGCCTACACCTGCCATTAAAACCTCTTTTTCCTGCTGGGATACAAGCTGCAGTGGCAGCAAGAATTCTGATCCCTTTACTATTGTAGACTTAAAACTTACTGATAAATCACCATTTTGCCCATCAATCTACACGCGATAACAAAAACATCCTTTCAATTTTTTAAAAGTTATAATTGATTAATCTCCGAATTCCATTAGCAGCAATAACAGCTTAATTCTAAATGGTACTCCACATATTTGCGCACCAGAAAGCGACACACAAACCGGGACCCGTGTGAGCTAGAAAACAAACTCTTAAAACGCAGCATATAACACAACATTAGTTTGCACCTGCCAGGAAGGAAATTAACAACTCTTGAACCCTCCCGTCCTTTTTGCCATCCGTCTCTCCACATCAATCCATCTTTCAGACAGTAACAGCTTCTCTCTTGTGCTTCAAAAATGGAGACCTGCTCTGCCATTACACCCCCTCTGCTGCAAATGGATCCCTGAAACTTCACCTTCCCTTCAACTCTTGATTGCATCTTGCCTCCTCACACTGCTGGCACTCCACCTCTCAAGTGCTTAGAGGAGGAAAAAAAATATGCGTGCGGATAATTAACAATTTGGAGCGAGGGTATCGTGACAACTTATGAATATGTAAATCTGGCCCTGATTGAACATGCACACACCTCTTATAGTTTACTTGTTGTTTTCTTTATTTCGCTGAGAATTATTCCTTTCATCTCTGCATGTTTTATAGTGTGCAGTGCAGAAGTACACAGCTGCAAACAAACACACACACACAAACACACACACACACAGCCCTCCATGCCGAGGCCTTATGCAAATCCCTATGCTTGTCCTCTCCCGGGCTATAACCCAGCCGTGTAATGAAGGCTATAAATCAGCACCTTGGACAGCGCTTCGCAGCCGTGAGCTGCTGGAGTCAAGGAGGATGGGGGGGGGGGCAGCTTCAGCACTGAGAAGAGTGGACAGCGACAGCCTCTGACATTCCTTCCGTGAAGAGAAGAGCGCTGCCCTGCGTCGGACTGATGACTAAACAGAGTTATTCAGGTTGTTGCACCAATGGCTTAGCAGTGCTGGGATTCAGATGAAAAGGTGCTTTACACACACACACACACACACACACACACACACACACACACACATATTCCAGTGTGTGTGTGTGTGTGTGTGTGTAAAGCACCTTTTCCACTGGTCAAAAAAATAACCCACCAACATTAGAAACCTTAGAAACGGTTGCAATGGGAATGGATACAATCGGCTTTTACTCACTTCTTTATTTTGACAGCCTAAGTGATGAACCAGCACCTTCTCTGCACAATGTTATGACGAGTTGAATAAGTCCAGGTCCAAATTTGACTTTTTTCCATAGTTGGAACAACGTGCAACAGCGATTTTTGCAGGAGGCAACACTGGCTAAACATCAAGGGGAGGAGCTTCTCAGTTTCAGGTGTGTTTGTGACGTGGAACCATGGAGAAAAATAAAGGCTACCTCCTTTATTGGCCTTCTTTTTGCGAGTTTACACGTGTTTTAAGAACTTTAAAAATACCTGCTAATTTTGGTGTAAAAGAGGTGTAAGTCATGTACTATCCTGGGGATTGGGGGTAAATGGGACATGTAGGAACATGGGTGCCAACTTTAAAACACCTCTCTGCACACAACTTCAAACCATAGATTTGTTTTGTGGCTTTGGACGCGCTTGGTAAGCTGCCCTTGATGGTTCCAATTTGTCGCACTTATAAATGGGGTCATGCCTCAATACCCCTGCCAGCCTCTCACAACTGCTGTCAATACTCTAAGCGCACAATTGTAATCCCCCCCACACAAAAAAAAGAGATGCCCGCATTAAGTTAAATATTCATGTTCCCAGCACTCGTCTATTTTTATCATTAAGCCCTTACAGGTAGAAGCAGCGGCATAGTTCTCTCATCCGCAACCTGTCTCTCCAGTGCATTCCTGAAAGCCCAGGACTGGCAACAACAGGGAGATTTGTGCACAACACAGGATGGGAGACATAAAAGGAAAAAAAGATACTGAGACAAATGTAGAGTGCATAAGGGGAAAAAAGAGGGCAGTGAGGAAGAGAGGTGGGCCTTAGCAGAGAGAGAGAGAGAGAGAGAGAGAGAGTGAGAGAGAGAGAGAGATGTGTGCAGAGCTACAGCAGAGATGAAGCTGGTTTGCAGCTTTTGCAAAAGCGAGTGAAGAATCACCCTCAGCTCAAATTAACCACCGAGTATGAAGGTGAAATCTGAAAATTAAAGTTATCGGACTTGTTCTGCATTCATGACTTCACACTGTTCCGAAAGGTGCAGAGCTTGTCCATTGCACCGGTTCAATTTCCTCTGGGGCCTAAGAAAGTACGTGCTCTCAGCTGAACAGACGGTAAAAGAGCACTCACATCCCAGCTCTGCACAAGCCAGCGACCCACAGGTTCTCTTTTCAGAAAGCCTGCAGAGGCTGAGGACCGGGCTGAGCGATGGGGATTGGATGGAGGGCTGGGTTTGACAGCTGGGGGCGATGGGATTAGCAGCAATGCTGGGTTGGTAACTGTAACTGAGAGCGTGCGAGTAATTATTTTATATTTTTTTGTGTGCGTGCTTGTGTGCGAGTGAACACATGCCGCCTGTCCACCGAGTGCCATATGTGGTGGGAATATTTACGTTGCCATGTAGAATGGATGAAGCATAGGGCAGCTGCACCAGAAAATGTTCCATTCCTCATGTGCATGAATGTATTTCTGTGTGTGTGTGTGTGTGTGTGTGTGTGTGTGTGTGTGTGTGTGCGGGTTAATGTGTGTGTGTGTGTGTGTGTGTGTGTGTGTGTGTGTGTGTGTGCTGTAATGCCCTTACACTCTCCATCCATTGTATGGAGTGAGCCCATTACTATTCCTGTCACAACAGCCTTGCAGTAAGAGCAACAGCAGTGGAGGCAAGCGGGCCCCTCCACCGTACCATGCTGTAACACACACACACACACACACACACACACACACACACACACACACCGACACACACGTACACACGCACACACGCACACACGTGCACACACACACACACACACACCAACACACACACACAGACACACACAAACACACACACTCCCCCGGTGACCACTCACTTTCATCAGGTTGTTTTACGTAAATCTAAATCATGCATGTGTATTGTGATGTAATTCTCGGAGACCCCTCTATGTATTTGCATGGGCAGATGTACAGTGTGTGTGTGTCTTGCATTGCCATGTCAACATCCCTGTTAACTGTACGTGTGTTGGTGTGTGTGTGTGTGTGTGACTGCATGACACATCCCATCACTCACCCTGGCTTTGCACTCCCCCGTCCCCCTCCTCCGTGTCGGTCAGGTTGTTAAGCATCCTGGCTCCTCTCCGGTGCTCTTCTTCGGCTGCGGAGCGGTGTCACCGATGAAGCTCTCGGCGGCTCTCCCCTGCGCTCCACGCACTGTGGTGCAGCCACAGAAATTGCGGGCAAGCAGCGTAGAAAAGATGCTCGCCGGGTCCTCCGCGCTCCTCTTCGCTCCGCGCTGCCCGTAGGATGCACGAAGAGAGGCAGCAGGAGAGAGAAGGATTTTTTTTCTCCCTTTGTAGATCCTCCTCTTCTCCACTGGCTTGTAAGCGTGACTCTCTCACTCTCTCTCTCTCTGTTGCTGCCTCTCTCTCTCTCTCTCTCTCTCTCTCTCTCTCTCTCTCTCTCTCTCTCTCTCTCTCTCTCTCTCTCTCTCTCTCTCTCTCTCTCTCTCTCTCTCTCTCTCTCTCTCTCTCTCTCTCTCTCTCTCTCTCTCTCTCTCTCTCTCTCTCTCTCTCTCTCTCTCTCTCTCTCTCTCTCTCTCTCTCTCTCTCTCTCTCTCTCTCTCTCTCTCTCTTTCTCCAGGAGGAGGAGGAGGGAAGTGGGAAGCTGCAGGAGTTTGGTGGATGATGGAACGCCTCAGAGCTGCACACTTGTTTTCTCCCTCCTTCCCTCTCTCCTTCTCTGTTTCTTTTTTCTCTTCCTTGCTTGATATTGATATCACCCACTCACAGTTTCCCAAAAAAAAGCAACACTCACTCTCCACTGCTGAGATGATGTTGCTCAGTCATTGTAGCGGCCAAACTGATTGCATATTCAAACGGCGGTGTGATTTCTCCTGTATCTAGTCATCCCCTCCCCTCCCTCACCCTGCCTCTCTCCACTCATTGCAGCTGTCAGACAGAGAGATGATTGGGGAAGCAGAATTGATGCTGTTAGAAGAGCGAGCAGGCGGTAGCCTCACTGCTCGGCTTTTTTCTGTCCATGGAGGTGCATTATGCATCGGCTTCTCCTCCTGTCGGCTTTGTAATAAGCCGCCGTGCTCCCTCCTTTCTTTAATGTCAGATGCAAATAGAGCCTCTGTTTTCTTCAAGGGAAGAACAAGCCCCTATCAACATCATCTGTATGCAGTTATGATAAACATGGAGAGCCGTGCACAGATGCACACGCACGGAGAAAGACACACTGTCTCTGCATTCGGGTGCTGGAGCAAGTGTTTGTTTTAGATGCACCGCCACATACACACTTGCTTCTCCGCTCCATATGCAGCCACAAGACAGAAGAGTGTTATCTCTATCTTTTATGTTTCTTTTTGCTGCCTCGTATAGATTTTTGGTTCCAACTAAGACGACGTGCATGTTGGCGTGCGGCACAACGCTGAATACTCACTGTCAATTAGACTGCTCTCGTTTTGATCCATGCAGATTCATTTTGATCTGGTACACCGTGTACTGAAGAAGACACTCTGCTCGTGTGTGTGTGTGTGTGTGTGTGTGTGTGTGTGTGTGTGTGTGTGTGTGTGTGTGTGTGTGTGTGTGTGTGTGTGTGTGTGTGTGTGTGTGTGTGTGTGTGTGTGTGTGTGTATGTGTGTGTGTGCGTCCGCGTGTCTTTCTATGTGCCAGCGATTGGGAGATATGAAGCAATTAATCTTGGTTTTAGTCATGGTAGTGCTGATGCATAGAATAGATTCCGACAAAAAGAGGAGGAGGAAAAATATAACGACACACCCGGCTCCAGTGAATAAATGCATTACCGATGTCTCAAACAAAACCAGTTTTGCCAAGCTACAATTATCTTGACAAAAAACCAATACCTTGAAGCTTGACACTACATTTCTTGCTGTGTGTTTCTCGCTGTGTGCACAGATACATTTCTCTCTGTTTGTTCATTAGTACTCACCCCATAGCCAGTTTATTTGTGACCAAAAAAGACAAGCACAAATTAAATTATAATATCCACGGGAGGAGCGCTTTTGTATTTACAGAGCTGCGGCAATCAGGTGGTTCAATTATGTCCTGAATGACCTGCTTGTCATTGTCTAATGCTGATTATAGTAGGTGTAGTTTCAAGCAATCAGTCAGACATGAAATCGGATCGTTTCCATTGGTTGCTACGGTGATTCTTGCATCGACTGGAGAGGCAGAGACTTATATTTTGAATGACATTGAAGTAAACATTGAAAAAAACACATTATTAAACTGCATCTATTACCAACAAGGGCATTGGTTACTGTAATAAAGGGTGCTTTACTGATGTAGGCACTCTGCACTGCACTCCACCCACAATCCTGGGGAAGCACTTCAATACAGACGTTTGTGCTGCAGTCGTTTCAGAAAGAGACACATTTTCTGTTTTTACACGAGGATATGTTTTAGTTTTTTGTCTTTTTTGTGTTTTTGTCTGTCTGTCTGATAATCAGAAGGATTATGCAAAAGCTACTGGATGGATAAACTTGGTGGAGAATGGGTCAGGAAAGCAGATTTTGAGAGACGGATTGGAAAGGAAGCATCTGTGAAATGCCATCTTCAGGTCTCTGCACAGATGTTCTATGGGGTTTAAGTCTGGGTTTTGGCTGAACCACTCAAGGACAGACAGACCCTTCCAGTTTTGTCTTGGCTGTACTCTTCAGGGCATTGTCATACTGTAAGTTGGAACAGTTGCCCCAGTCTAAGGTCAAGTGCACTCTGGAGCTGGTTTTCTTCAAGGACAGATATTTTAGTGTTTGGCTGCATTCATCCTTCCCTCAGTTCTGTCCACTCTCTGCCCCTGAGATGCCTCATTCTCAAAGCACAATGCTGCCACCACCATCCTTCAGTATAGTGATATATTCCCCATGTGATGAGCAGAGCCTGCTCTCCAACAGACATAGTATTTGGAGTTCTGCCCAAAGGGCTCAGTTTTTGTCTCGTCGGACTAGACAATCTTTTACCTCATGCTCTCAGAGTCCTTTAAATGCTGTTTGGCAAACTGGAAGCGGGCTGTAATGGGCCTTTTACTCAAAGTGGCTTCCTTCTAACTACTTTACCACAAAGGCCGGATTGATGGAGTGCTGTTAAGATGGTAGTCCTTGAAGCAGGTTTTCCAATCTCAGCAGCAGCGGACCTATGACGCTCTGATAGAGGGAACCTGGGGTTCCCACTCACGTCTCAGACCAGACGGCCAAATCTAAAGTGTGGATGGAGAACTGATTCCTTCTTATCAAATAATATAAATGGTCATTGGTCGCATTATACGTTTTGGAATACAGGTATTTATTTAAAAGCTAAATTATGGACATACATAACAAAATTAATTATATACTGGGGTATGTGGCTTTGGTCCATGTTATATATAACAACTGCAACTAACAGTTACGGTCATTATAGAATAATTTGATTGATGATTGAAGTCAAAATACAAAAACTTCCATTAAGTATAAGTCTCTAACCAAACTTATTTATTTTCACTTCAAAATTGATTGTACCGCGTAATTGATTATTGAAATAATTATTTTTCCATGTATGTTGAGAGAGAAGTGCACCAATATCTTTATCTAAAGTTAAGGTATGTAATTGTAGCAGCAATCGTGATTTCCACTGGTGGCACTGGGTATTTGTTTGGTAACATGGTGGGCTACTGTGACAAATAAACAAATGTAGGTCTAGGATCCATTCCAATCATTGTATAGTTTACTGAAATCAATGTACCTATAAGACTATCATCGTTTGAGTGGAAAAAGGGGTCTGTGCAATTTTAGGCAGCCAGTTCACATCCCTCCTATCCCAGATAACAATGAATTTCATGGTACCACTAATCCGTGTTGAGCTTGATGAGCAAAGCAGTTGATTTGGCAGAAACTGAGCCAAATCTAGCAGCCTGTTCAAACAGACAGCACGAGTGCGACTGCAACACTCACATGTGACATACTTGACAATCTTCAGCGCACATCAAGTGCACCCTTTTAACCCCAGTGATCTATTTAAACGGACGATGCTCAGCCCACTCCACTGACCTGCCTGAGGTGCTGCTGCTACACTACAATGCTTCATTGTCACTGCAGCTGCTTACATGCAGCATTTAATCAGTCCACATCCACCTGTGGACGCCAACGTTCCCTAAAGAGAGGTGGTGTGCTGCGATCATCACTTCCAGTCTCCCTCGGTGCACATTTAAATGTCAACAGCCTGGGCACCAAACTCTGACCTCACATTCTGATACAACAGTTCCACATGAGAAGGCCGACAGAAATTAAAACACGAGCAAACCAGCTGACGTGAGCTCGCAGGCTGCCAAATCTCTGCAATATGTTTTGATTAAGACAGAAACAAGGTAGGCAAAGAGCCAAATGTAAGCTTGACTAATTTGTTGTTTTGCATTGTTGAGCAATGTAACGTCTTGTTTTACAACCCTGACTTGGTCCTAACATAGATCATCGATTTGCCTTTACAAAATCTAAAATGTCAAAATGCACTCACAATCAATTAAAGTTATTCAAAAAGCGGCTGCATGCCACTCAACTTACTCAATACTTTTACTGCTGATTCATATATGGAACCATGGAGTCACGCATGATGAATTGTAGACTTATAATGCTATAGCAGGTAGTGTAAAACCACTGCTCTGTTGGCTCTGTAGGCCTGGATCTTTTGGACCCTAAAACTTTCTCAGCTGTGTTTAGGCTGCTTTGAACAAAATGCATGAAAAGAGAGAGTGAGGAAAGTTGAGGTTCAAAGAGAGGAGGAGGGGTGGGGTGAGACAGCAAGCAACAGATGAGGCTACGTAATTCATAATCATCAGGCAGATGATGAAAGGAAATACCTAGATAACTATACCTAGATCAATTTGGCAGTGACTGCTCTACTGAATGTGTCATTGGACCTCTATATTCTAACCAGGTTAAGATGTTCAGAAACACACACTGCAGATAAAAACTAGTATTGTGTCTGCAAGATTACAAAATAGTGCAATAGCTCAATAGAACTTCAGTGGTACGTGAGGGAGACAGAAGCCATGCACTGGGAGCAGTGGAGCAGAGGGACCTGCTGGCACAGCAGCTGTTCTCCAACAGAGGCTGAACACAGAAGGTTCAGTTACAGTTTCAAAATCAAAGAACATTTATTGATAACACCAGATCAAGTGATGACAGAGAAAACTTGATGTTAGGATGTAAATCTGAATGTTGTTGAAAAGGTTGTTAGAAGGGGATTCCAACCATCTCAGATTATATAGGTCTGATGTGACTGGCTTAAAGACTGTTTAAAACAAAACTGAATCTAATTAAGCTGCATTATCCAAAAAAAGAGAAATTCATTGACCAGATGTAGTGGTGGTAAAAGGATGGTGCTCTTCTCCTGGTGCAGCGACAGCGTTTCATTTCACTCAGAGCTTCTATAGCAAATGTTTCTGATTGAGATAATTTCAGATTCTGCCATTTAGTTCAATTCAAGCTTCCAGAAAGTCTAATTTAAGCAATTACATTTTCCGTGGGCACTATTCTGTGCATGTACCGCTGACTCAGTCAGGAACCTTCAAGGCTTTCTTCTTTCTTAGACAGCATGGCTTGCTGACAACTTAACAGTGTCTTGTCTACAAACAGGGGCCTGTTATTGGATTAGCCCAAACCCTTACAACAATCAGATATACTGCCAAAAGCAATTCCTGGGCCACAGTGTGGCACACAGAGGAAGTGAAAACTACAGAATAGCAGATGCATGTAATACTACAGTGAGACTAGAAGTGTGTACTAGAAAGTGCTGGTATGCGAGAGTGTGTAAAAATACATGCGCCTTGGAGCATTATAGTCAACAGGCAGCATTTTTATATATTTATTTATTGTTTGTTATAAAATTTTGCAGCTACAACAAGATTGTTGTTTGTGCTTGGTAACTATACAGAGAGATTGAGTGAAAGACGGAAAGAAGGAGAGAGGTCAAGGGAGTCATTTACTAATATGAGGCATTGATGTCTAAATGCCAGATGCATGAGTCACACATTTTACTGAAGTTGTGCGTGATCAGATGTGTGTGAGCTGGCTTCCATGTGAATATGAACACGAGTGCATGTGCAGTTCAGTTTGTGTGTCACGTTTTCCTCAGGAATACCTTTGAGAGAGTCATTTTCAAAAAGTCTAAACTTTCATTTTCAAGGGTTCGATTACAGCCTCATTTAAATGACATGATCTCAAAACTGGTAAAGGACAATCCTTGGTCAAGTAATGTTTCACTACACAGAGTCGTGGTCATATTGACCTGGAACGCTCTACTCAAGAGCAGGCTAATGAAGAAGACAAACTCCAACACTCTAAATACCTTCAACGATGACAGGCCATGGTCAAAAGAAATTGAATTATGTCTCTGAGTAGGGCGTGCTGACATATACTGACCTTTTGTCATCAGAAGAAACAGGAGAGGGGGAGTAGAGGAGAGGAGAGGAGAGGAGAGGAGAGGAGAGGAGAGGAGAGGAGAGGAGAGGAGAGGGGAGGAGAGGAGAGGAGAGGAGAGGAGAGGAGAGGAGAGGAGAGGAGAGGAGAGGAGAGGAGAGGAGAGGAGAGGAGAGGAGAGGAGAGGAGAGGAGAGGAGAGGAGAGGAGAGGAGAGGAGAGGAGAGGAGAGGAGGATGGCTGGCCTTTAAGAGACACAGGGAGCAAATGGATATGAGCTGAGTCGTAAAAAGAAAGGAGGGAAGGATCTACGTTCGAGTTTTGTAGGTAAAAAATAGCACTACTGCTAAACCTACAGTTGTACTACTCAAGATTTTAAGTCTTTAAAAAATAAATATTTAACTTGTTGAAAACTGCAGAAACCCTGTCAGAGGTTAAACCGCAACACCTTTTCTCACTGCACAGTGGTGAGTCCCTCAAGGATACTTGTGTTGTTGTCAGAGATAAAGTGAGAGAGGACACACTCCTAACCTACAGTATCAGTAGCAGAACCTTGTCTCCTCATGTGCTGCACTGTCTTGGACTCCTGCCAGATCATTATGGTCTGTCTGAGCACCTCCAAACGTTGACAAGGGCACGCAGCCCTTTCACACCAGCAGCCAAACAGACTACAGCTCTGGACACAGAGTTAAACTTCGACTGGAGAGAAAACAAAAGACACAAAGACAAAAATAGACAAGTAACAAAAATTGTGAGGAAGCTTGAGTCAGTTCTTTGCTGCTCGTCTCAGAGTGTTCGGCTAAAAGAGGCATCAAAACTTTTGGAATGAAACAGCATCCGTAATACTCTCTCCCTGAATTCCCTCTGAGTCAGAAATTAGAAAAAGATGTTTGAGTGCAAGAAGGCATTTGTGCTTAAATAATGCAAAACGCTGGCTTTCTTGATCTGTCAAAAAACATCTCAGCAAGAAAAGGCTCAGTCTGCATTCGTGTTAGATGCATCGAAGCCACCGCTCTAAACCCGAACACCATGACATTCACTACAGGTTTGCCTCATAAAGAAATGTGCTTTGAGTCCATTAAAACTATTCTAGATGTTTTATGATCCGATTTGATGGAGAATGAGCCACAACGTCGCCCTCATGTAATGATAGCTGCGGTAAATCTAACTGAAGCTGCATTGAGATAAATTATGAATTTTTGTCTCTACTTTGAGCCATTTTGGAAATGAAATATGTAAATGCAAAAATGACTTCCGTAAACATAATATGAGGCCGATGTGTTGTTGCAGAGCACTAGTGAAACTATTTGAGGATCGCAGTTTGTTCGCACGACATTCAAGCACTTGTGTTGATGAGTTCAGCTCCATAAGATTTCCCAGGTGTCTTATTCTCTCTCCGTCTCACTGTAAATCTGATCAGGCTCAGCTCTAAGCGCGGCCTAATTTCCTCCTATGGCAAGCCTGAGGACAAATGCATGCACCACCTCTACAGGATATACATGATAGAGTTATCAGATTATCTGTAGGAAACTATGTTAGAACAGTTTTCAGACTCAAGAAAATTGCATAGTAACAGTTTGAATTGAGCCCCTGCTCTCCGGAGGGGCTGTGAACAATAATGGATCCTGTTCGGGAGACACTGGGAGGATTCCATTTACTGCCCTTATTAAATCATACGTTCACACCCACTGCTTGAAATCTCTTTATTCAATCAAACCTGTTTTTTTACATTTCTCCTCACAAACAAATTTAATCATAGCTTAGAAAAACGCTGATTTTGCAACAAGAATATTACCCAGACCCTGATCATCGAATATGAGAGGGAAACATAAGAGAAGGGCAACAATTTATTCAGTACCTTCTACTTACTTATTCCACAAATGTCTGTCTGTCAGTCTGTCTGTGGAATTCATAACATCCTCAGCATTCATCTTATCGGCTTCACACTTGGTATGTTAATGGCCGGAGGAAGTGTGATGTCATATTTGGTTTGATGTGGACACGCGATACGTGTTTGTTATAACATTTTGCGGCTAAAATACGATTGTGGTTTGTAGATATAATTTGTATTATCATTATTATAAATTAAAAATGTGAAAAGACATTGCCTTGTAGTCAGTGGGGTGGGGCAGCGTGACTTCAGCCTGTGGACCGAATTGAACTCAGATAAACTAAAGCAGCGGCCAGAATCTCATGGCTCACGACCAAAACTAGCCTGCAAGCAGTAATATCTGACCTGCCAGACTTGTGAATCTGATTATTTGCATCAGACTGGCACAGAGCATTCATAGCAGCAACATTCGGATGAATACAAAGTTTTCTAACACTCTGCACCTCCGACTGTTTATAAAAAGCTCTACAAACAACATCCATCAGCCAAACAATAACGTATATTGAAGAACAGTTTAAGGAGGACTCACTAATGACAGGGAATATTGTTACACGACTATAAAGCATAACAATATGTTGTTGGGCGAAGCAGAGAGCCTACTGCACGTCTGTGATGTCAGAGATTGGTTAAGTGCTGACAACCTGCAGGGCTGGCATAACCTCCTGGTCCTCTGAGGGGTTGTCAAGTAATTAATGTGAGAATAGCTGGGGCAGTCTGGAGAAACAAGCCCCCACATCTGACACGGCTTTGATTGCAAGACGGACGTGTCAAGATGTGAGGGAGATTCTTGTAGCCTCGACAGGAGCAGTGAGCAGATCAAAGTGGTCCGGTGGTGTTTGGACACAGCGGTGCTGAGCTTTTGTTTGCTCTAAACATGTTTCATCCGATAAGGCTTGCCGGCCGATCTCAGAGCGATGGCTTTCCAATCGACTAATCTTTCCCCAGCAGCCACTGGATCTCAGACAGAAAAAACGAGGGACTAACACTGAGGTCATCAACTCTTTTTACATGATGAGGGTGTTAAAGGTAGTGTAGGTGGTGTAGGCTCAAACCACAGTTATCTGAATTGATACAGCAAATCATGTGAGAATAGTTATATCAATTTAGGAATTTTCTATGAATCTAACAACTTTTATGTGACCAAGCATTTATCAGTTTATCTTTATTTCTCCTATACCCTAAAATGGCCTTAGTTTCCTCCCATTGGTTACGGATATGCACAGATTATCATAAATTATTGCAATAATCTTGCAAACTAATGCATGTCACAAAATTTGCATGCATTGTCTAGCTATTGTGTAGCAAATAAATCACTAGTGCGGCTATAATAGCAGCTATTTTCTTCCTGCAGATACACTGCTAATTCTGATATGTGGTACAGAAACATTTAAAAATGTTTGTGTTAATTTAGAAACAATGCAGTTAAAATTAATAACTAGGTAACCTTTGTCTATTTGTGTGTGTACCTCATCTGTATGGATGCGTGTGTGTGTGTGTGTGTGTGTGTGTGTGTGTGTGTGTGTGTGTGTGTGTGTGTAGGGAGTATCTGACATCTTCTCACATTAAGAGGGTGAACCTGACAGAAGTATTGAGCTGTGGCGGCAGGCAGTCCATGCTGAAACGTCTGAAACGTTAGATAAAGATGTAGCAGGAAGAAAAGCAGCGGTGAGATGTATCTTGTACAGGAGAGAAAAAGACACACAATAGTGGATGAGATGCGCTGAGAGAGAAGAGATATGATTCAAGTGCTTCTGGACTGGTGTTACACAAGCAGCATTGTATGTACGTGTCAGAGCTGGAGGCGAACAAACGTCAAAAATGCCTCACATGCAACTTGATGTTTAAGACACAACCTAACCTGAAAACATGGCAACAATTCAAATAGACCCACAATGGAGACACAGGCGTTATATACATGTGATATAGAAGTCGTGCTAGAGCTGATTTAGTGCAACATATATCACACCTACATGTACATGCAATCTCATATGTACGCATATGCTACATCAACACACACTACACTATAAGTTTAAAGATTTGAGGTTTACAAAACCTTTTGAATTTCTCAGCTCATTCCACATGAATGAAGAGCATATAAATGAGCCTGATTATGCTCATAAAGTCTGTTTATTCCCCTCGTGCAACGCGTCCAGTCATTAATCATCTGCCCCTAGTGTCAGAAACTGTCAAAACATATTGATAATCTAGCTTCATACTCTCAGCAGGGATTTCTGAAGCATAACTTGGGTGGTGGAATTACACCGGACAATTTTATAGACTTAATATCAAGGATCCTGGGCATAGACAGTGAGAAGCCTAGAGGTCGCACAGGAAGCAGACAATTCAGGACAGGCAGGACAATTCATCGGTCCACCCTGCACCTGGTGCTCTATTGGTTTGAGAAATTTCACCAACTTGTTGCTCAAAGAATTCCAAGAGCAAAATAAAAAAGCAAAAGACAAATCCGAGAGCAGACATTTTCCGTGAACATGAGAAGAACAGTTGAAACTGGAGGGCAAGAAATCTGTCCAAGCAACAAAATGTCTGAGTGCAAGTGCACAGCTTGAGCACAAGCAGAGCCAATAATATAGTGTTTGCTACAGCTCGCAAAAGTATGCATTTACATACTTTAGCCACAGCATGTAGGCGGTAAAGGCACGGCATTTATTTGACTGAATCGTTTCCTAAATCGACTCCTCATATCCTTTTATGAGTCTACGCAAGCTCACCAGGTTTGTGATTGTGTGTGTGTGTGTGTACTACTGACAATGCCTACACTGCCATCCATACATCTCCATCTCCCTGCACATCCACCAGCTCTGAGTTAATTCACCTCCTTCTTTTCCGCCTTATTTCATTTAAACCACTGAGGCCGCGGTGTAGGAGGGAGGATATGACCCAGTTTTATTTCCACCAAAGAAAAGAGACGAAGCAACAGAAAGAGAGAAATGAACAGAGAGAAGAAGAAGAAGAAGGAGAAGCAGAGCGCGGAGAATGAGAACAGAAACTAATGAGGGCACATTTCCATGCATGGCTCTACATCTTCTGTCCTCTACCCGCAATGATCACTACCCCAGATCGGTCAGACCAGAAAATTGGTCTTATATTTACATATAAGGCTCGTAAAGTTTAAGTGGAACACACAGACACACATGCGTATGTCTAATGGTAGTTTTTATAATTCACTCAAACAGTGCATCAATGAGACGGTACATGAAATCAACAACACGGAGGCGTTGGAGGCAGTTTCCTCCCAGCAGCACCACCCTACAGGGCTTCACAGACTGCTCATGTAAGCTGCTTTGGAGCAGAGAACATCTGTTTACGTCAGAGAGGAGACACTTGACTGAGATAGAAAGGGGGCGATTTATCCAGTGTTACACAAATCAATGTTTGGTGCGGGCTCCACAGAAACATGATCAGAGGGATTATCTTTAGTACGAGAGTTGCTGCCACATCCGCAAATTTGTGGCAAACGATTCAGTGGATGTGTTTAAAATAAGAAACCGTTCTCCAACTGTACGTCCCTGATGAATTTCGGGAGGGGGTCGTTCTGCTCCGTTCTCAGGAGTAAAACTCAAATTTGAAAGGAGAAATGGTCTGGCGGTTTTTATGTGTTACTAATAGATGCATTTTGGTGCTGTTGTGTAACACTAAACAATGTCCTGCCTGCAGTTCTAAAGTAGAAAGGTTGACAGGGGTTACCGTAGGCTTAAAAGTGTGTGGGTTGGGATTTTTATAGACTTTCCACTGTGGCGGCAACTAATTTTGAACACACACACACACACACACACAAATACAGAATAAACTACCGACCCATCTCAGCAGAAACACCTTTTTTGGTGCTTGGCTGTCAGTAGAGAATTAGCCACTTCTATAATGACCACTAATATTTAACTTATTAATATTACATGTCGAAATTAATCATTAAAATATTTAAAAATTACCAGACTTGCGCTTTTACATTATTAATATTACAAAATGAGAAGTGCAAACACACAGGGGGAACCAAGCGACCCAAGAAGATTATGGGACAACAACATGTATAAGTAACATATTGTACATTTAAATCTTTGGTCCTGATGCTGAACACTCCTATAGACCCATCTCAAGCCAAAAAGTCTAAATACACGAAACTCCCAATTTCAATTCTAAGCAACTGAATGTTTACTTCATCCCCTGCTCAGTTGACTTGTCAGTCAGGTGCTATGTCAACAATGGCTGCGTTCCACTTTGATGCACCTCAGCCAAGACTCTGCTAATGTGCATCGCTGGCTCATTGTATTGGCTGCTGGCACACCTAAATGGAACGGAGCCACCATTAACACATGCGAAAACTTTCATTGAGGAGTTTCTGAGGCAGACAAGTGAATACAATGTAAAGTGGGGATAGGCAGCATGCCTAAGGTGATTCAGGCAAAGCAGGCAAATGTTTTTTTAACAACTACTTCTTATGATTGCTGTAGAATATGCAAGAAATATTTTCCTAAATTAGATAAAACTTCAGTCAGTTTCTTAATAGTAGTGACTAAGGACCCAGTACATTGGCAGTACAATGCAGGGAAAAAGTAATGCCCAAGAAAATGTCCATCCATCCATTCATTATCTATACCGCTTATCCTTTTGAAGGGTCCCAGGGGGGTGCTGGAGCCAATCCCAGTTAACAGAGAGGCGGAGTCCTCCCTGGACAGGGGGCCAGCGAATCGCAGGACCAACATACAGAGACAAACAGCAACCATCCACACTCCCATTCACACCTACAGGTAATTTAGAGTCTTCAATTAGCCTAACCTTAATCGTTTTGAGGAAGCCTAAGAACATGCATCCAAGCAGAAAGACCCCGGCCCAAAAGGGATTTGAACCGATAATCCTCTTGCTGCGAGACAACAGTAATAACCAACCCACATGCCGCCCTACTAAGAAATTTCATATAAGAGAAAAATCGGTGTATCGTTGGATTTGACTTCTTTCTCTCAATTTGAAAAGGGCATCTCAGTCCAAAATAATTCAAAGGGGGATGCTGCATGAACACGTTGTTGTTTTTCTGTGTCAGAACATTGGCCCTATGTCGGAGAACAGGTCTTTGAACACAACATCAAATAGCTCTAAAACAGAAAAGATATGAGGGTATCCAGCCGTACGTACTTAGCAGCCAGGTGTGATCTGTGTCTGGTTTGTAACGCACTATTTCTCATAAAAAAAAGGCCACAGGATGTGATGTCCGGATCTGGTGAGCTTTAAAAAGGGCCATCGTTTATCTGCTCCGCTCCTGTGCAGCTGTACAAACTTATGGGCCATGCACCAACAGATCAGGGTTTTTGAACCGGAATTAAGACAATGTGACAAATATAACATGCCCTTTTTATTTCAAGTGAATCTAAAAACGTCTACGCTTTCTAAACAACACCTAAAAGGATAAGTTGTGCCATGGCCCCTGTCTTAAAATGTCTTGTTTTTATATAACACGTCTAAGAAACTTTTCCTTCATAATCCTTCATTCGTGTGGTTTATGTGCTTAAAACCAAAGCTTGCAAGTTATGCGCTCCTCATGAAAGGTCACCTCATTACTGTTCCTACATTAAGCAATCTGATGTCAATTTTATGCCACATCGACCTTTGTTGCTATTTCTGTCCGTTCTGCAACAGTGAGCCTATAAGCTAGTCTGCACTAACATGACATTTCCAACCAAAACACTCATCTGCTCTCAGTGGAAAGGAAAAAAACAACACCCAGGTATTGAATGGCTAGTTAGCAGAGTGCATCGTGTTCTGCTTTTCAAGTCACACAAGCTATTTTCTCCCACTAATCTGCAGACCTTGACCAGCGGTACGGCTACTTTGCTACATGGTGTTGATTGTTTGACAGCAATTGGTCCGATTGCTCGCGGTAAATTGTCAGCTGCAGCGATGACTGAGAGCAAATACTCAGCCAGTCAACAACCCTTCATCTGGGGATGAGAAGAGGCAGACGAGAAGGGTCCTGATGCCAGTAAGACCAACACTCGTATGGCTGTGCTTGTGTTAATGCAACATTGTCCTAGAATACACATTGAACCTGGAAACTGAACCTGAAATACGCCTTTTGATGAGCGGCTTTTAATTTCAGCATTAATCCATTAAGATTCAGATTCAAGTTGAATAAAAGAAAAAGAAAAGTGTGTACGCAAGATGACCACTGAGAACAGGAGGCACTTATTGGGCTCAACACATATCCTTTATGAAATGTTGATATCTAATTTTACTGATATGTTTATTGCAGTAAAACTAAGATCAGGGGAAATGGCTGAATGTGCACATGACTGCTTTGTTTTGTGCTTTGTCTTATTTTAGCTGTACTGGTTGCAAAACAAGACAAGGAGAATATCTGAACATGGCTGCTTTGTTTCTGTTTCTATGTATCCCACTTGTACAATATAATAAATCAAACACTTAACACTTAATTATTTGAAAGAAGAAGATTCACTTATGTTTGCACATGGATATATTTTTTGTCATATATTCTATCAGTTGACGAAATGAGAATCAATAATGGATTGAGCTTGGCTTTTGTGGTCAACTGGATAAGAAGACAAGAGGCGAGACGTGGCTGATCAATAAGGAAGAATATCCTGCACAGTATTTGAAGCTAACAAAATTTTTAGGCTCCTTTCAGTATCAATGGTCCTTCCGTGACTCTTCCATCAAATCAGTACCTTTTATGAAATTCAACTAAAGTCTCAGTTTTGACAAATTTATGAACCCAACTATGCACTCGCAACCTCTGTGGAAGATTTTCACAATATGAGAAAAGCATTGGCATATGTAGAAAGCTCGAAGAGACTTATGCTGCTTTCCTTTATATTCATAGTTTTGCTGGAGCTGCACTGTTTGTACACGACAGCAGGACAACTCATTTAAATAAAAGAGGCTGAAACCTTGGTAAACACTGTCCATATATTGTTGGTGTGTGAAATATGTACAAAACCATTCCTCTAAATTTTTTTTTTTCTCAGTGAGCAGAGTCAAAAGCATCTTTTAAAACCTGTGTTCACATGTGAATCACATTGCTCCGCAGAGAGCAGCATGCAGTACACTCACACACCAGCAGGCCGATCCAGATCTATCCACTGAAGTAAAGTGTCTCATCTTCCCTATAATTAACTGATGATGGGAGTGGCCCGCATCACTAGAGGGACAACGTGATTGGATCAATCGACACCTCTGGCTCGTGATAGGTGATAATGTCCTATTCTGAGTGGATAATGCAGAGGTAATCTGCCCTGTGGAGATCCCCATCACTGCCGAGCCCCCACCCAACCCCAACTCCGTTAACAACAGATAATAAGATTAGAGTTCGGCCCGTGGCTGATAGAATTACGACTATATCAAGCAGGAAGATCATTTCAGGTTATAGCACGCCGCTCGATTTAATTGCAGACAGGGTGTCACCTCACCTCTGCAGTGCAGGACATGACGCTGACATTGTGTCTTTGGGTTCAACATGGTTTAGGGTTTTTCATTCATCTGTTTATTGTATAATGTCTTTTTGTCATAATTTCAATCAATCATCACAGCCACACTGTTTCTGGGATATCTGCCAAATAAATGAATAAAAAAACTTGTCACAAAGCATTAAGTTAAACTTCATACACTGCACATGTTGATTTAAACAAGCAGTGACAGAGCTTTAAATATAAGATGTAAGTTTAATAATCACTTATAGCTTTTCGTTGCCATTATTTTAGAGTTAGTAGGCACACTGTACGTGAAGCGTAGACTGTATATAAAGATGGATGGAGTGACAGCTCTCCATCAGTGAAGCCAAAACATCTGGATGGCCCCCTGGTGGCTGGCTGCAGTATAGGTAATTAAACCCAACTCGTCCATTCTACCAGATGAAAATTCTAAAGGACACGTCACGCACGATGGTTTATGTCATTTCATTACTCATGAAACCGATGTTTGTTTGAGTGTTCATGTTTCTGATTAGCTTGGTTTTAATTAATCATTTAATGCTATAAAAACTGGGGTGAGACGCCATGATTGATTAACAGCTGAGAGTGAAGGGTGATTGGTGGAGCATGTTCTTCGACAGGACCTTGATTGCACTGCTCCACTACACGATCGCTGCAGAGCAGACTGGCTCCAAATAGCACCAGTACCAGGGATATTCTGGCTGTATTTTTGTGCAGTGGTAGGAAGTAGAGAGACGCATCATCCATCTTTGTATAAAGTCTATGATTTGAAGCTGAAATGACGTCCACACATACTACACTGTCAAATGTCCTGTATTACATGGAACAGTGTTTTACTGAAAATGGGAGACAAGCAGGGAAGAGAGTGTTGTTCCTCCCGTGCAAAAGCACTCAGAGATTTTGACAGCGTCTTAGTGAGAGAAGATGCGGAGGATGAGTTAAAACCTGCTGGAAAAGTTTATCCTGTGGTAAAGCAAACTTGAAAAAACAAATCGTAAACCTTTGTGTTTTTGGTTGCACATGCTCAGTGAGGTGGCAGAACTAGGCGGTAGATAGTATCACACACACACACACAAAGAGCTTAACTGGAACCGCAGACACTGAAAAAAATGTACAGGAGGTCTGATTTAGTGCATCCACAAATTAGAGCCAAAGGCAGCAGCATGTTGTTGATGTAGTGCCGCTGCTGAGGTTTTCACAGGCGCGGTGATCTACTCAGCCTGAAGTGAGAGAATGTCTGCTTCTGAATCTAAATGCTATAATCGTATCTGCCCACTGGAGCAGGAAGCACATAGGCACTAAAATCCTTTGTGGTGATTGGCTCTGGCATTTTTTTTAACAGACACACACACGCACACATACACACACACACACACATACACACACAGAGTGGGCCCACCTCCCAACATGACTTACCCACTCACCTGAGTTATTGGACATCCAGGACTGAGGAGAAGTAATCTCTCTGGTTCTACTTCTCTGACTTTGTAATTCACAGTGAAAATTCTTTTTAAAGAAAAACAGTCATACATCGAGGGGAACTATCATCTCTCTTAAAGGCTGTTTGCTGGCTGGCTGGTTAACTTAAGTGCCTGTGTAACTGTATGAATGCCACAAAGCTATTGTGCGTCAAACTCCAGTTCATTTAATTTTCTCACACCACCTGACTTCAAAAGAACATTGAGAATGTGAATATTTACATATATTATGTTCATTCGAGTAATTAACATTTTATAATTTTCCAATATAAGTCAGAAAGGAATCGAAAACATGCAAATGGTTTCAGGTTGAAATTCTTTAACGGATAAAAACAGGATTTTTTTTTTTTTTTGCTGCAAATTACCTTCAAGGTTCAGATCCAACAGTTTGTGTGCGGATTTCATAACAATGATTGATATTGTGGTATTTCTCCTTATCATTTCTCGTAATTTCTGTTATACCATTGCATTTACTAATGTCAAAAATGTAATTAACAAAAAGTGAATTAAAGAACTATCAAAAGTATTCCTGAGAGTGAATAACACAACAGAATATTAGGGCCAAATTGAAGAGACAAAAAGTATAATATTTCAAGAAACATATCACAAGAATAAAGATGTAATTAAACACGAAAAAGACATATTACGAGATGAAGTCATAATTTAATGAGAAAAAAGTTCTTGCACCACAACCCTTATAACCTATAAACTGCAGTCGCTGATATCTTACATAAAATTATTACCGAGGATAACTGGAGGGATTAATTATTCACAGAGGGGTTGATGTATCAACAAAATTTCACGAGATATGCAATATTTAGAGAGGTTGAATGTTTCATGAAGGGGAGATGAATATAATGTAACTCTAATGTGAATGCTCGGCACTCTGTTTTACATTTGACTCTGATACTCGGGGGAAACGCTGCTCACTCCCTGCATCACTCTGATAGTCAGTACTTACTCTGTCCCACTGCTTTATCTGCACGGGTCTATTTGTGTTACGTGTCTCTGAACATGCACCATCAGCTGCTCCATCTCAGGAGTGAGAGGTTAAGACAAAAACCAGAACAAAGCTATAAAATACACTTTTACATGTTTTATCACTTTATGACTCGAATGTTTCAAGCTGAGGGGATCTGAACAAAGCATGGACAGTACACTGTATGCTGTTATCCTAAATGTTTGTCCAAAAAATATTTATCCAACACTGCACGCTGTAAAAATCTGCCATACAGTAGTACAATCCAGAGTACTTCCTGCCTCCAGCTACCTCTTTCCCTTTTCCATGTTGCTCGCACAAGCTTGAAATGAGCCTCGAGGAAAGTGGCGGCATCTTAAACAAACTTGAAGTGAGTCGGAGTGGAAGTGACACAGCGAGGTCAGCGTGCACCCTGCGGCTTCACCTGTTCTCACCTGACACACAAACCAGTGCCTCCGCAGAAACCAGCTGCTGAGTCAGCGGGGACGGGGAGTCGGCTTTGAGGGAGCGGACTTAGGTGACAGAACAAGTGACAGAGCTAAATGAAGAGAAGGTAAACTAATGTGAAGTGTGTTAGGACGCTCCAAGGACATGAGAGAGGTAGTGAGAAGAGAGGGAGAGAGAGGGGAGGGGAGTGAGGTGAAGTCATGACGGATGCAAAAGAGGAGTGAATGTCTTTAAGTTGGAGGGGGGAAGTGTTAGTACAAGAGCAGAACATTAAAGATGATTGAATAATGTAAGTGTTAAGAGGAAAAACACATCAGCCCCACCTTGTTGTGTTAACGTCTGACACATTCTGAAAGCCTGTGATATAATTAAAAACTGAGTTCACACCTTTGATCCTTTATTCCTGATTTTCTCACCCTAAACTGAGAACTGGCATTTTTTGGGTCTCTAGCTTCAAATGTTTGCGCGGCCCTTACCACACATGTAGACTAATCTTGTGGAAAATCATCCTGCTAATCCATCACGTCTATCCCGAGAGATCCAGAGCAAAACTGCAACTTTTAGCCTCTTTCAGAAGAATAAACATCTGTAACACCTGAATTTATACGAACAGGAAGGATATTTCCTCAAATACTAGAAAAACTCAGAGTGCATATCTCAACCAAGGCCTGACAGTTAAACACTAAATTCCTGGATCTGCCCCTTTATCCACCTTTCTCAATCCATATCCCATCCCTACACCAGTCTGTGTGTCAGTCTATTGGGCAGTTTTTCCATAATCTTGCTGACAAACAAGAAAACAAACAATCAGAAGCCAGGTATGACAACACGCAATAATCTTGATAATGATGAGTTAAAAAAACACCATTTCTGACTTCAAGTGTTGTAGTGGAAGCCATTTTGTCTTATGTGAACAGTAAACCACACTAAACTGCAGTTTTTCTCTTGTCTCGCCCATTATGTCTGTTCTCTATGTCTATGCAGCAGGAATAACAACGATAAACACTTTTCATTGGCCGGCAGATTAAACCGTTCGTTATGCTTTAGCAGACACCCTGGGAGGAATCACTACTTTGTGAGACACTCCTTCCTCCCAGATGTAATTATTCCTTTCTGAAAGTGTAGTGATACAGCGTGGATATGTTTTTCTATACATCAGGGACATTCATGAAACCCTGTACTAAGTAAATAGTGCAAAGTAGGTGGTGGTGAAGGAGGAGGTGGTAGAGGTGGTGGGGTTTACATCTATTGACTTTTTGTCAAAGTTATTTGGTTGGAGGAACAATAGATTAGGGGTCATGTCAGGGTCTTGTTAAGGTGGCAGTTCACTTGCTCTCATGAGGAAAAATATTGTATTTCAAGATCAATAAAGATTAAAGCAACATTTGAACATGTTCCACCAACAAGCCTTTGGACTTTTTTTTTCTTTCTGTTTAATCACATCAGCTCAGATTGAAAAAAATAACAAGACAACAGGTTATAATCAAGCCAGATTGTTTTTGGGGTCTTATACAGACAAGGTGATGATGTCACCTCATGGGTCTTATAAAATATTTACTTTGCTCTAGCTCGAGGGGAAATGGGTTTGAATGGGAAATAAACAAAAGTGTTGCAGGAGCAGGGGACACGGCAGAAGGAGCACCTCATTGTCTCTTTAAGTGTTTTCTGAGACTGAAACATAACCACCAGTAATGAGCAGGCCCTGGCTCTCGGAGGAGGCCCTGTTTATTTGATGAAGGATAGAGAACTCATTAGAAATTAATTGACATTGTGCCCTAGGATTGCTTTTATGCAAAAATGTCCTAAAGGACTCTCGCCGGGGGCTTCATACATTCAGTATTTCATGGAATGGTGCTCTGTGTTTTAGGTGAGAAAAAAAAATCTGCTGAAATAACTAGAGAGGGGAAACTATAAAAAGCTTTGCAATTCACGTTGAACTTTATATACTTTTTAAAAATTACAGTAGAGAAATTGGGCAATTTGTATGTGCACATTTACATATGTGCATCACAGTTTTTTCCCCATAAACCTTTAGTTCTGCATTTATACATATTTGTATGAATGTAAATAGTCAATATGTGCATCCAGGTTTGTGGTCATATTTGGTCGTGACCTGATGCTTTCAGCCTCCACTTAAACAAGTGACCTTCTGAACTCTAATTATAAATGAATGAAGTGTGCTCAGCTCCTGAGAAAACATGATGAAGGAGGACAAGTCCAGACATACATGTCTTTGTTTGAAGGAACCACCTTCAACAACAGTGCTTGAATATATTACCGGACTCATGTTGATGCATGATATAAAAACCATGAAGATTGTGAGATATTAGAATAAAAGTACACGATCCTGCCTTGGTTAAGAAAGCCAAAGTTTTTGAGACCATTTCCTATCTACAAGTCTCTAAAGCTGAGCTAGTCTTCATCTCTGGTTTTGCATGGATAGAGCAAATAATCAGTATAAATATACACAAATTTACTCAATTAAGAATACAATTTTACCATATTAACTTTTCTACTTGAGTAAAAGTAAGTGAGTACTTAGTTTATGATTAATAAAGTATCAAAAGTACGTGCTAAGTGCCTACTCCCAGTGGACTACTGCATCATTAACCGTGCTTAGCATATTTTGTTTAATAAAAGAGTAGTACAGACTCTGTCATATTAATTAGTTGCTGCAGATGATGCTACTGAAAATGTTAGAATTGTCATCATATTAGTTAATGGCTCAGCAATGGCCTCTTCCAAATCCATTCCATGTGCAGAGCAATGTATTGTAAAAACGTAGTGGTAGAAAGTACAGATATTAACTGACTTATATTTTGTAGAGTTAAAGTAGAGATACATGAAAAAACAAGTACAGTAATTAAGTAAAGGTACTCTGACACATCCCAAAATATAGTAGTTTTCTACATTAGTAGTGTAGCCTGTACAGGACTCAGAGGTAGAGAGCACAACAAGGACAGTGTGTTTTAGTTGGTGTGTATTTTGTCAACTCCCTGCATAATGCTTAAGTTCTGCCTGGGAGCACAGCATTTCTCACAGACACGATACTAAAAAAGTTTCTAGGGCTATTATGAAATGGAAAACCACCTTATCTGTTCTTTTGTTAAATGATGCATTCACACTCTCACATTTCATCTGCCTCCTCTGTCATTCTTGGGAAAATGTGCGTGTTTATTGCAGTGCGGATGAAATATAACTATAATGCACAGCCAAAACTCATCTTTCAACCTATCAACTTAACAATTCATGTTGTGATACAGCGCATTTTCTGTCAAATTAATTGTAAAGAGTGGTTTGGGAATGATGTAGCGCAACATGAAACAATAGATGTTTTTTTCTATAATCACAATATCATCTGGTCTAATCCAAGAATGACATTAAAACAAAAAATTGGAAAATAGTTCCAATTGAAGTGTTGATCAGATCAGAGTTGATACTTTGATGCAAATGTCATTCTATTTTAATATGTAGACCCAAACTTTTCAGAATAAACCTGGAACTAATGGGGATTGCCAGGTTGGTCTTGAGGCCTTGAAATGGGACACAGTTCATTTATATATAAATATAAATGCATACAATACTTAAAATATTGTATGCATTTAAAATAGGAGCGGCCAAAGTCTGACATTTTTAGTACAGACATCATGTATCACCCTTTTATCAACACAGACTTGAAACAGCATGAGACTGATATCTGATGAAAACATTTTATTTATTTGAAATTTGAGTCGCATAGAATTGTGACAATGGTTATATACACATCAGGATAGATTCGGTTTTTGCAGTTGAAATTGGAATGGAAACGAACCTCTGACATTTCTGTGACGCTATAATTATTTGCTGGAGATATTGTATAATACTGATAGACCTGCAATAAGCGTATATACAATATATCAGCCTGGGCACTTATGTAATATAACGTGTGTCTGCATCTAAATGGGAAACCCAGCTAGTTGTTTTTTTGTCGGCCTGCACTGAGCATCTGCCTCAGGATCTCTGTCAGGTTTGTTCACTGATTTACACTTTTAACAAATAACAGACAATATGCGTTGGCTGGAGGTGATTTTAAACTTGATGTCAATATTGCAGGATTTTACAGTGAAGTCCTGGCTGAGGAGGTGACTGATGGTATGTCAGGCACGCCGCTCCACCCGCTCAGCAGGCGATGGGCTGTGTGCTCTGAAGAGATGTGTAGTGAGTATTCCCGAGGGACTGGGAACACTAATATGAATGATTGAAAGACACAGGAACAGGAGCGGGAATGGAGAGCAGGAGGGTTAGTGGAGTGGTGAAGAGATGGAGGGGATAAAAGGTGGTGGGAGAGGAAGAGAGGAGGGGGGGGGGCACCTCAGAGGTACCGAGAGTGGGAGAAAGGGTAGAAAGACAGCGATGTAATCCATGATCCAGATGGAGGGTGGCTTGCTGTTGGGAGCAGCAGGGGATTGGGGCTCTCTGTTAATGTGACGGGCATGCTGGGTAAAAATAGCCTGGGGAAGCAGGGCAGGAGTCCTCTATGATGAATAATACACACAGAAGGAGGGAGGAAGAGTGGAGCACGAAGAGGAGGGGCCACTGGTTCGCTCTGATAATAATTTAATTAACTACAGGAATTCTGCCTCCTCATTAACAATCTACTCCTTATATAATGACAATGACAAACGACGGCGAGTCTGGTTTTCTTACACTTGTTTATATTGAAAATGTCAATATTTGAAGGTTGTGGCGAAGTCTGAACTCATGTTAGACCTTAGAGATCAGAGAACGCTACAAAACCATTCGGGTCTTAAGAGAAGTGAGAGGAGAAGCGGGGAGCTTTTATCCCCACTACATCCACAGAGACACAGGGAGACGCAGTAAGCTCTTTCTCTCTATCAAATATTCACACAGGGGAGAAACGCATTGAATAACACGGATCCCCGTGGATCCGTCTAAGACCCTTTGTACCGTGCATCAATACAGGTACATTTTGTTCCGTCTAAATTCAACAGACGGTAGCCTTATGAATTTCATTTGTCAGTGAAAAGCTCTTTGTATCTCTTTGTGCATCACCTGACATTACCGGATGATTAGAGCCCAGACAAGGTAATATAAATTAAGAAAGTGTCTGTGCTGGGTGGACACTCTTTAAGCGACACAACCCTGGACAAAGAAATACGAGACAAATGAAAGAGAAGAATACATTTAACACTGCAATGGATTTGATGTGGAGCCCCTAGTTTGTTTTTTTCCACAGCACTTCCTCAATCAAACTCGGGTGTAAACTTACAACCTTTCCTTGATGAATGAGTGTGCCTTCACTCGCGTCGTCCTGTACTAGAAAACATCACTCCGGCAAAACAGGAAACCTAATCCATGTCAAATTCCACAATGACAGTGTGTTTCTGCCACAGTTCCTTATTGAATGCTAGCAGCAGCGGCGCATTGTTCGTGCCTTACTCGTGGAAAATTGATTGCCATGAGCATTATGTCGCTGAATGAGTTTGTTTACCCTGTTCAGTTTACAAAAATGACAAGGGGGGGGTGGTGCAGCCACTCGCTTTCAAACGAATCACCCTCTCTCTCGACAGCACAACAAAACAACAACGAATTTGTCTCGCTGAAAAAGGTCGACATACAGTGATCACGCTGTCCGCTGTTTGACAAACAAACATTGACCATTACGCCTCGCTAATTACCAGATCAGCTGTCCTGTGTGTGTGTGTGTGGGGGGGGGGGGTGCTTTTACAACCATGACGTGTATGTACACAATCTATAAAAGTGACACACAGTCAATCGTAACATCTTTAATACAAAAAAACGTTGTCTGTCAAACAAGGGATGAATGCATGTGGGTCTCTCTGAACTGAACGGCTCTTTGTGTGCAGTGTGACTTGACTGAGATTATGAAGCACTCCAAGATGGACAGAATCCATTTATGGCGAGGCTGACTGCGTTAATCCGCGCTGGGTCACTGCTAAATCATCATATTCTTCATATTCCTTATTCTTAATTATTCTCTGGAACATTCTGCTGCTTGTGTAGACTTCAAAGGCTCGAGCAAAATCCCCTCAGTGTGTGTGTGTGTGTGTGTGTGTGTGTGTGTGTGTATGTGTGTACAGTACACGCATGTGAGAGTGTGGTAAAAGCGAGGGGAAGGTGTGTGTTGAAGGATGTTAAAACGGTCAAGATCTACAACCAGAGGCTAAAAATGGACTCAAAGTGCTTGGCGTCCTCTTTTCCTGGTGGATGGGAAACAGTCATTCAAATATTTAAATGACAATGCTGGTGTGACATTGAACCCTTTTAGCAGATTTACCAACTCAAGTAGAAAGAATGAATGAAGCCAAAGTGAAAAGTTGAAACCGGCGAATAAAGGAGGGTCAAGAGAGATATAGGAGTGTCATCCTTTGAAATTTAAAAAGGTATTTATTTGAAGTTCCGTCGAGGCGAGCGTGCCCTGCGCAGAAAAAAAACAACCTCTTAACACAAATGTACGAGACTTGTTTATCAAATTGCAAAGTGCTTCATGACGACGCTGACAGCTCTGAGGTTGCTTTTGTGGGCAGAGTGCACAGTGGGAAGTGTGTGGTTTTCAAAATACTTTTGTTTTTCAATAAAAGGGATATTTGGGTTTATTTGTGACTTAACTGCCCTAACACCCTTCAGCCTCTTTGTGAAAATAGCTGCTCTCAATCTGATCTTTCATGCTGCTGTGTGATGATCACTCAGAGCGTCATGCAGAGAAGGGAGAGCTTAACAGATGTCTGAAGGTGCAAAGGCTAAAGAAGGTTTAATAAAATAAGATCAAAACAAGATTTTAAAGGCTGACTATTTTTCTCTCAGTGTGAAAAGTAGTTTGCTACTCATCTCTCAATACTGTTGTGTCTGTTCCTCCTATTTCTAATGAGGATGTCATTTTTAAAAAGCCACCTGGTTTGAAATGAAGTGAAATGCTTTCAGTGTTGAACCTCACTGTCACAAGCAGACCGAGGCAGGCTAAATACGGTTGATTACCATAAATTCAAAATATTTTCATTCCAACACTATCTGATACTTAGGATTTGATCAGGGTTAGGGTTAGGGTTAGGGTTAGGGTTAGGGTTAGGGTTAGGGTTATAAGTGCAATATATCATGTAATAGTATCAATTCATTTGATAGGACGAGGGCTAAAATTGTTGCTGAGGAAAAAGTAAAATGCACATTTTATTACAAAGACCTTTAAAAAAATAAAGAATAGAAGGTTTGGCTGATTCATGCTCTGCATCTGGAATCACTGAGGTGAACTCAGAGCGCACTCGTCCATCTGTAAAATGTCTAAGGTAGAAACTCTTCCACTCCTCACAAAAGCAGGTGCACACTTGTGCAAACAAACATGCTGCACAGTGTACACAAACAAACAAATCATAAAATGTATTGTGGGAGTGAAAAACATTGTAAAAAATCTGTAGAAAAAAAATCTGTGGGAGTGCTTCACTGTACCTCATCTTATCTAAGAAGGTTGTATTTATCAGCCTGAACATCAAATAAAAAATTTGAGTACGAGGCAACACTCTGAATGTAGAATGTGAATCCTTGTTTAATTTGGAATCCCAAGGTCTGCCGAGCGTGAACACTTCTTTGATAAATATGTATCAGTCTGTTTTCACTGACCTTCAAACCCGACAGCTTTGAAAAAAGGCTGGACAAAATATAAAAACACATAAATCTTCGCAAAGCCAATAATGGGGGCTCTCTAAACTAGCCCAACACATGCTCTGTTTATGTCGGCCAATCCGACATCGTACGTGGCTGCACAAACATCTGTCAGGATGAAGAGAGCTGTCGGTTAATCTGGCGCTCAATGAGAGATTTCAAATGCCGGTGGTTCTGGTGCCAGCCGCCGTGTCCCGAACAAGGGATTGCGAGCGCAGGGTGGAGCGAGCAAAGGAGTAGCTGATTGTAGCGCCATATTAGCTGACCCCAGATGTGTACTGAACATCAAATCCTCTGCAGTAATTCCACTCGCTGCTCCAAATACCAAGCAAGGGCTGCTGGTTGCCATGGCAACAGTACTCCTGTCCAATATCCCGAGCGGTGGGTCTGATAGTCTCACTGTTTCACTCTTTTTTCCCTTTTCTTGCTCTCTCTTCTTCTTTATTCTTCTTCTTCGCTGTTTCATCTTTGTGTCTCATGTGTTAAATACCACAGCATGGATTTGCTGCAATGTTTGCTTTTCTTGTGGCTGGGGCCCCACGCTGACAGCCAATATTTATGGACCGTGTCTTCAATGCACTGTAAATAGAAGTTGAGGGATTTTTTTTTCTTCTATCCAGATGCTACTCAGTCTTGCTGGCTCGGATCATGTTTGAAGTGATCCGACAAAATGACTCATTAGCATTTGAGTTTTCAATCCCAATTTGCGAGGCTGGATTTGAGAGTAATCCGATATCTATTGACCAACGTATACAATGAAAATGTATTAGGACCATTAGCCAAATGAGCTTTACCTGCATTTACACACAGTTAGCAACTCCTATGTATTTGCAGAGATAATATAACACAGCTATATCCTTAATGCATTCAATACAATATTGCTTTTGCTAGATTTTTTCTATCCCTTAATAACATTCCCCTTTCTGTAATTTAGCAAATGGCAGGAGTCTATTTGTTCTGTTTCCTTTTCTAATCAATCCTACATATCTCAGTCCAAGATTCACCAGACTGTCCTTTTCCACTTGACTGCTCATGTGCCAGGCTGTGGTGCCCACTGCCAGAGCTTTGCCCTCTTCCAGTCCAGTGCCCCTCCTCCGCCTTATGCAGCCTACAGCAGGCACGCTCCTCTCACCTTGCCTGCCTGGCAGTCAGGCCTCTAGTGGTTTACAATGATAAACCTGGTCGCAGGAAATAGAAGAAAATGTTCATGATAGAAGCAGCTGTGAGTATATGTTGGTTGCAAGTTCTAAGGCATCATTCTACATTTACAGATGGCATCAGAATGGGTTTAGGGTTTCTCAATACTATAAAACTTTATGGACGTTTTAACGGGCCATCGATGTGGGCTGGATTTCAGTTTCGACAGGGGTCAATGTGACCATGACAGACATGTCAATATGTTTGTGTGTGAGTGGACGAGTGTGTGAGAGAGAGTGATTGAGAGAGAAAGAAAGACAGAGAGAGAGAGAGAGAGAGAGAGAGAGAGAGAGAGAGAGAGAGAGAGAGAGAGAGAGAGAGAGATGGTGTAAAGAGCCGTTCCAGAAAAAGTTTAAATTATAAGCTGATTTATGTCTGTGCCTCTCGTAATTTTCCCTGATCATACAGTGCGTCTACAAACGATGCCTCATTAGCTGCAAAGTACGACAGGTTAAGATGTGCAGAGTGAACCCAGACAGGTTAATTCACCTTTAAAAAGGAACATCACATTCTTACATTCAAGGGTGAAGTTATAATGGGACTTCCATCGCTGTACATCATGTTCCATTTCATTTTTCAATCTCAGTCATAGCTGCTCTGAACTACACATCACTCATGGTACAAATTAAAAGTAAACCACTTAAGTGGTTATCTGAAGTTGGAAAATTCATACTACTAGATAGATTTTTACTACTTCTAAATTTTAACATTCAAAATGTCATCTGCCCTCCTCCACTTGCACCTACATGAATATGACATGATAAGATGTATCTGCACAAAACTAGTGAAAAATATAAATATTCAAAATGTTTACATGATATTTCAAGCAAAACCGTTTGCTGTTGCAAATAAGTTAAATGTGAACATAATTTCTAGGTTTGTTAAATCATGTTTTCATAATGGCTTACATTCCTAGTTGTGATTCCATCCACCAGGAAATTCATCAGGCATAAAACAACATGAAAACACTCAGTTTGAGTTATATATGATGCTCATATATCTCACACTGAGTGAACCTGCTCCGCTGAGTTGATTGAACAGCAGCCTTAGGTCATGCTTAAACATAACAACACTGGACAGATGTTTCAAAGCTCTTGCTTAGATCACCCAGGCCACTGGGAATATCTGGCCAAGAAAACACAGCCATGTCTTAATCTGCTTTCACAGCTAAGCATATTTAGCCAACAGGATTACAAGCATGACCATCACAGTGTGCACGTGTCAGCAGAGAATATCAAATCAATGTTTGGCGAATGCATAAGCCTCTTATGGATCCACAAGGGAAAAGCACATACTAAATTATTTTTGAGGTGTGAGGACTGGTGTCCGAGTCGGACGAACACTGATTCAGAGATTTTGACGGCAGGGTAATTAGTGTTGCTAATTATTCTTTCATTAATTAACTTAGGTTTGTTCAGGGATGATAAACGCAGTGTAAGGCGGAGCTGGTTGAATGTTTAAGGCATGACATTTACTGTACAGATGTGGCATGCAGGTTTTGATTATAGGCAGCAGATACAGGAAGATAAGATTCTGAACGTAGGGTATAACAAAGATACACTTCTCTGTGTTTGATCTTTTAGTGGTAAACAACGAATACAGGAATAAAAAAAAATAAAGCTTCTGATTCAAAGCTCTAAACTTCAAATTGGAATTCATCAAATTAACCTTTCAATGGCCATTATTCTGCTGGATTCACATAGACGGAATTGAATATTTCTCATGTGCTCTAAAGGTGCAGCTCAATACTGAGAGTAGGCTAGTTTTTGTACTGGTGCTCTATGACTGAGCCAGATACCACAGTAGTGAGATGAATCACTCTGTAAATTCTCCCACATCTCACGCGCTGCCAAGGAGAAACCAAATCAGACCAGTCAGAAGGCAAAGGAATTCCACTGAACTCTGTTATATCATCAAGCGTTAATGAAATGTTCAGGAGCTCTCAAGAAGTCAAGTGTTTTAAATTTCACCATGTAGAAAATTATCTTTTTTACGGATTCATCTTTTACATGCCTTGCACAACTTAGTGTCACTAGCAGAAACCTTCCTCTGTGAAATAAATAAATAAAAAATAAACTGCATCTATTTTAAATGGTTTCCTTGACTACACGGTATCCTAGGCACATCCGTTAATAGCACATTGTGACGTTGAGGCTGGATTCCTTCCCTGAATAACAGGAGAGAAAAACCGAGAGAGAAGAAAATGAGAATCTCTCTCTGCACAGGGATTTTTTCATCTGTCAAAAGCTTCTCGGGGGAGAAGTGAGAAAACAAAATGTTTGACCACTCTAAAGGACTACTGGGATTCGACAGTCCAGTCCATAGCGCAGGGCTGTGTGGGACATTTGGGACAGTCAAGACCTTTAACCATGAAGAGAGAGTGGTTTTGTGTTAAGCTCGCCAAGGCACCACAGAGGAAGCCATAAATGTGGACACAGCTCCAGTGGTGGCAACCACAGAATTGATATTTGCAGTGTCTACCTGCCTCAGGGGCACAACACTAGGTATGAGGAAGAGTGAGTGGTTATCTGCTCAGCGCGGCTTGGAAAAGTGATAAATACACTCACCTCCACATCTGACTCGATAGAGAGCAGTTTGGGGTTCAATTGGTCTTGTGCAATTCAATTAGAGGTGTACACAAACAGCTCGGCCAATTGCACTTGGTCAATCTAAGCCTAATGCCGAAGGACAAGCCTGTGTGCACCGCAGCGCCTCGTCACCACTTTCCTAATTAAAGGAGGGAAAAAAACAGGCAATTTTTTCACTGATATACACCCACGCAGATGGTGAATATTCACACTATAAGTATGGCGAGATAGAGGAGACAAGTAATTTATTGTGTGAGGAGTGAGGGAACGGTTGCATCTGAAATAATGGCTTCATTAGATGATTACACACAGCAAGCACGGAAACAAACGCTATTAATTAGGTGAAGGAGAATAATATGCAATAGTCGTAACTTCATGAAGAATGAATTCGGTGCGCTGACAAACATCTCTGTGTATATTTTCAGCCAACACTTTGTCAGAAGGATACGTTAACACAAACGACATAGTTTTGCACAACTCCAGAATTATGAGGCTTCAGAAACCAATGAGACACATTCGGAGATTTGAACGCAGCTACATCTTTGTTTATCTGTGACAGCAGCTTCCTTTGCTGGAGACAAAAATCAATTTCAATTAAAACCAAGGCTGGCCAAGACAGGTCCCCACGTCTGGGCCTATCGTGGAGATAGCGAATGACAGCGTCAACATGAGCTGCTGACACACACAGGGCATGTAGTAATGTGACCCATACGTTAGGAGCAGGTGCTCACACAAACCTTGATGTGGTTAGAGCTCCAATGATCCATTGATCAGGGATTATACAATCCACCTCCGCATGGGTGACCTTTTGAGTTGTTGAATTAATTTCCTTTTTAATCACCTAATTTTTCATTGTTTCGACTCAAGACAAGAAATGCACATAAATTTAGTGACAAGAAGAGGAAGAGAGAGAAAAAGCATTTGCATTATTTCTTTCTATTTTGAGAAGGTTTTTAGTTGAAATTTGGTCTCACTCTGAAGTCGGCAGACAGGAAGCACAGCAGGTCTGTTTAATGTGTACTTGGTCTGCAATGGACTTTAATATGACACAGCAGGCAGCAGCTTTATCAACCATGTGTTCATGCTTCCCCTTTTTCCTCTTTTTCACTCTTGTATGGATCCAAAACACTTTACAAACATCCAAATAAAATTACAAACTAAATATCTGTTTTTTCTTGATCATTTTCATCAGTTGTGCTAAGACAAACAAATACAGATCAGGGAATTTAACCGTCAGTGAGAAGGTGGCATCACAAATCCAAATGCCTTGTGGAATTTGACGAAAATTTTTTGCTATTTGGTTGTTATTTGATTTTAGTGTGTCCCTGTGATCTCCAATCACATACCTGAAGACAAACAACATTTTTAGAACTTTTTTATAAAAAAAAATTGTTGACCTTGCTTTTTTGGCTGTTTTTTAATTGTATTGTTTTTGTTTTGGATCAGATACACTATATGTATGAAATTACCTGAGAGGGAAAGACTAAATGTATCAGACTACACAGAAATAAACAGAAGATTTACATAATTTAACTCTACAAAAGAAAAACTCTTAGAAGGGCTCAAAGGCAAATCCAACTTGACTCTGAAACCTCAGATTACAGTTCGACCAGAAACACAAGTGATGTCATTTTCAACTTTTAGACTTTACCAGGCTGAATTTTTAACTTCAACAAGACAGGATGTCTGAATAATTCACAGGAGGGCACAGCACAACAACACTTAGTGTACAGAGTCTACTTTGTCAGCTACAGTAGTCAAGAACAACTCCTGGTTATTACTTAGCTACAATCTGTGGGCCTTTCACTCAGTGCTCGTAACATGTCACATATGTCATGTGGCATAGGTGGGTGATACGTGCAAACTGTGACAAGACATTATAGGTCTCCAGGGAAGACAGTCCATGACCTTTCATAGTTGTGGGTGGCCATGTTGTCAGGCTCCTCATGTCAAGTGAACAGGAATCCCCACAATCCCCTCCCACACTGACACACACTCACATTCACGCATGACCAGATACATGCACACATGTAGTACACTCACTGCACTCGGAGGCATAAGAATGCACAGATAGATATAAGCTATTGTTCGCTGATGCAAGTACACACACACACACACACACACACAATCATGCAATTCCTTTCATTAATAAACTATGCCTGTGCCTTGAGAGGAGTTCAAGCATGAAAGACAAAAGCATTACGTAACGCATACATGGAATTCTAAATCACAGGCTCGGCTTTGGGTTTTCACAAGTGGGAGTGTTAGCCTTATACAGCTGGGATTATAACGAGGGATGCTTCACACTGGGTTTGCCTCGTCTAATTCTGCATGTTTCTGTGGCAGCAGCAGGCTAACGTGCAGCTGAGTGCCTACAGAAAGTGAGAAACAAATTGATTACACAATAGATCTTGAGTATATACGTTATGTGCTCCATGAATTAATTCATCTGACACAATTCGATAAAGCTTTTTATCGCTCTGTAACACAAAGCGTCTGTTGTTGTCCAAAAACTATTAAAAACATTGCGTGACCTGTTATTTCATTGTACTTGACCAAACACAGCCAGTGTAATTTAATTAAAGTCGACCCAGCATTTACAGATTTACTTCTGCAAGACTAGAGCACAGAACGTGTATTAATTCACAGGAGAAGTAGCAAAGTGATATTTAGGAATTGTTTCAAGAAGAACAGGTGAGATACACCATTTTTTTTTCATTATACTACGAGAGTGACTGGAATCCCCCTGTTAGCTTGTTGGTATGTCTAGCTGGGTAAAACAAGACACTGGAGAAGAATCCCTCATCCAATGTGTTTTAATCGGAGATGGCAGATGCAGAATGACGGAGGGCTGAGCCAACACAATGCCACTCATCTTTTACAGTGCCTCGTCTGGTCTATTCAGGTGTGATAGATGTCACAAGCAACGCATCTTACTGAGCCTTCTTCCTCTTCCCCAAGATCTATGAAATGTCTTTACTCCCCAGAAATCAGAGAGTGATCCATAATGAAAACTGGAGAGGTGGTTGCCTTGCAACCGTTTGTGAAATACAGGGCTTCTGAAGGCTGTGGATTGTGCATATGGAAATCAGGGCAAAGGATTGTGTTTGTGCCTTTTATTTCGAAACTTGCGCCGCTTTTTGATAAGGAAACGGTTGAGGTGAGTGTTCTGCTGATTCTCAAGGCTTTGTCTCTTGCTCTCGGTATAAGCCTGGAGAGAGGAAGAAAGTCAAAGAGATGGGGAATTGGGGCTAAAAGAAAAGAATAGGAAGTAGAAAGTGTCAGTCTTTCCATGTGTGTGTGTGCATGCTCGTATATGCAAGAGACGATGAGAAGGAAAGTGATAGAGAAGGAGAGAGAGAGAGAGAGAGAGAGAGAGAGAAAGAGACCTCGTTTGCCAATGCTGTTGTGTCTCCAATGTGGTGGTGGAGCCACTGCATTGCACCAAAACCAAGGGGAGAGAGGGTGTAAGAGTGAGGGGGTGGGTAGAGAGAGAGAGAGAGAAGGAAAGATAGAGAGAGGAGAAGGAAAGAGAGGGAGTCAAAAAATACAGAGAGGGGGGGGTAACGACAGTCACAAAAAAAGAACGGTACGAAGAGGTAGAAAGAGAGCAAGAGGGATCGTGTAGAGATGAATGGAGAGAGTATGACGGAGTGTGTGTGTGCGTGAAGAGAGAGAGAGAGAGAGAGAGACAGAGAGAGAGAGAGAGAGAGACAGAGAAAGAGAGACGCACAATAAACCTTTTTGTCATCCATCTCGGTTTAGCTCATATGACAATTGGGGTGGGAGGTGGGGATCTGTTGCGGGTGGGGGGGTTGTAATGGGTAAAATCCAAGATGTCAGGAATTCACTTTTCCTTTCACCTTGTTATTCACAGAGACAATCCAGATCCCTGCTGCTACAAGCAACAAACATCTGTGCACTCTTTGACACACACACACACACACACACACAATGCAGGGCAGCGCAGGCTGCCGATCCTCCCTCCATTAAGAAAACAAGCCAACCAAACACCTATTCACGTACCGGTGTTTTTTTTCCATCCATTCAGTGGGCCAGAAAGAAAGGAAGGGAAAGTGGCCCCAAGCTGAATGAGCACAACACAAGAGGAGAGAGAGAGAGAGAGAGAGAGAGAGAGAGAGAGAGAGAGAGAGAGAGAGAGAGAGAGAGAGAGAGAGAGAGAGAGAGAGAGAGAGAGAGAGAGAGAGAGAGAGAGAGAGAGAGAGAGAGAGAGAGGGAGCAAGAGCGAGAGCGAGAGCGAGAGCGAGAGATTTGGGCTGGTGGGTGAAAAAGTGCCACATGTGAATATCATACTTAGAACTGATGGAGTGTGGGCGTTATCCGCACATCAGGGGGACCTGCGGCGCAGATAGATCACGCTGCCACGTCTGTAGTTCACCTGGCCGACGACAAGCGCCCGGCGAGAAAACAAATGACTGCGGAGAGAGAGGATCATAACGCCTTCTTCATCATAAGCCCTTCCTCAAACACTCGCAGTTACAGCGACTCCAGAAGCAGACGGCTTTTGGCAAGGAGATAAAGGGAAGGTCACAGAGACATTAAAAGGGAAGGTGAGGAAGAGAGCAAGTGTCAGAGAGAGAAAGAAAGGGAGAGGATTAATGGGTTGTCATGACTCAATCCACTCTTAGAGCAACTGTAGGGCCCGTCCCCAAAATGGATAATGGATGGATGTGTCTAAACAAACTAAGTGCACTTGTAGAAAAGGACAGGAGTGAATGGAGGGTCAAAGGGCCAAGTTAAAAGATGGACCATATTAAAGGCTTCCCTTCACAGAAGGTATGATGAATGCTAAATCAATACGATGGGGATATTCATTTAAATTATTGGGCCAACTACGAAAATTTTAATTTATCTTTGACCACTTTAAAAAATGTTGGCCTTCTGGAATCTCCTCAAACAAGGAAGTCAAAGGTTTATTGGTTCGCTTCCGGAGAATTTGCTCACTCTCAATGTACTCTGCTGGCAGTTTAATGCACAGCAATTCAACAGCAGCACAAACAGCAGCCTCCAGACTGATCATAAAGTTGAATCAAGACCTTTGTAAAACTGTTTGAATGCAAACATTGTAATCTTCATTATAGGATTTATCACTGGACTGCTGCATTAGACTACATTAGTTTAAGCGTTTAGTTCATAAACCTCCGACAATGCGATGGCCTGCTTTGTTTATTTTGCTCCAACAAAATCAAATGGTTTAGTTCTGCTGAAGTCTAAAAGAAAAATATTATTTTTATCCAAAAGCACAATGCATGTCAAGTCACATTTACTTTTCAACTCTGGTGTTTAAAGTGGACTTGAGAAAGAAGTTAGAGACGGCACCAAAAAGTATGAAGTTAGTTAAAAAGTGCCTCATTTAAAAAAGAAAAGAAAACAATGACCTGCAGATAATTATCTATTCATGATCTCTCTCACTGATATGAGGGTTTGTATCTTTCTGAAGTTAAAAATAAATTTGAATAGTACAAAAGAATTCCTCTGACAGAAAGAGACCATGCTGATGGAACCACATCCGCCTCAACCACAGCCAACATGATGGTGTTCCAACCCCAACATTCTCATTACTGACAGTCATCGCCGGTGGTTTGAATCCCGTCACAAAATAGTTTCCGTTTTTTTTCTCAAATCTTAGAGTGGATGGGAATGACGGAACCTGGCATACAGTGATATTTGATTTAATAAGAACAAGGCTAGAACCATAACAAGCAAACAAAATATTGTGTATGCTGCCACACTTGCACAATTTATGCAATGTACTCGATGTGTCCAATCCCACGGTTTTCATCCATGGTTTGTGCGCTGAATCTATGTGCATGTGCTTATGCATACATCTGTTTGCATGCCTACAAAGTGACTATTATTTTGTGTGTTGCGTTGCTATTTCCTCAGACAGAATTTTAATACAATTTACACATGAAAAGCCCATTATGACAAACTACAAAATATACAGTCCGATAAAGTCTTGAGTTAATAACAAACAATCAAACTCAAAACTTTAAGTGATTATAGTAATTGAAGAAGCACCAGGCCATAAGCTTATTACTGTTGTGCAACCATGTTGTGCAGTACACAACCCACCTACATATTTAATATTAAAGTGTGTTTGTGCAACAGTAAACATTGTTAAAGTCTTTTGAGTAGAGTGGGACACAGTTTTCATAATGTTACTGCAAAATATTTAATTTAGTGGACTGAAGTATTAAACATTTACCACTAACATCTTCAACACGACAATTACTAGTGTTTTTGATATCTTCATTATTACTTGCAGTACGGCCACTGTGAATCAATAAGCCACAGTCTGACACAACAACAATTACAGTATAATGTGAGCCTCCCTAAGCACAGAATCAAGCCAGAAAGACAGAGAAAATTGGAGAGGTTGGAAATTTAGAAAGTCAAAAGTTAATTTTCTGAAGAGACAAAAGGACCAAAGCAGGGTTCTCTTAGCCAATAATCAAAAACCTAATTTTCTAATTTCTGACAAGTTGTTTTTACAAATTAAATCCTTAACATAATTGGTACTTTTTATGAAACGATCATGTATTGCCACTGGGACAGTAACATTAGTTATCAGACATTACTGACTGCTTGATGTTGGTTTATTTTAACAGTCAAATTTTGCAGAACATTGTGGCCCAGACTCCAAATGGAAGAATGTTCTTTGACCGACTTTTATAACAAACCATATTGGGACATAATAAAACTAGAATGGCGGTATCGAGAATATACCACTGCCAAGGCAGTCCCCTTAAATTCAATCAAACTGCAACAAATTGCACAGACTGATATATCAGATATCAGTTCCCTCAGAAAAAGTAGAAAAAAAGTCCAATCTCTCAAAGTTAAAGACACTGAAAGAAATGTCCGTCCCTGATCTGGATCCACACCAAAATGTAATGGGCCTGACCCATTACGCATCCTTCCACAAAGTGTCATGGTTATCCATACAAAACCTTCTTGGTGGAGCTAAAACTGCTCTGGCTGCATCTCTACTGCTGGCTGATACAGAACAGAACAGGTGTCTGTACTGACCTACTCCTAATGGCAGGAAATGTTCCAAATACTATTCACAACAACCTGTAATGCTTTTGTCTGTTTGGAGAACTCAAAGTGTGAGTGCGTGATGAGCTGTTGGAAGAGCAAACAACTGATTCTGTAAACATTAATGTCCAAATCCCCCTTGTAATAGATATGTGGCTTAGACACAATCCTTCTGCGCTTGGAGACAATAAGAAGTATTTGGAAATCCTATCTGACCCAGGCCTGCTCCACAGTCACCCTCTTGACATTGCGCAGCGGCAGTGGCATGCATGGTAATAGTGATGGAGTGAGATGGAGAGAGCTGGAGAGAGATGGAGAGTGTGTGCCCCCAACCAAGCGCAACGAGCTGACAGAACCCTTGGACTGTGGAAAGAAGTGGGCTGTGGAACAACTCCAGTGAGGCCATGCTCTCCCTCCTGCAGCACTATGGCACCTCGCCCTGTAGCCAGCCAGCCAAAAAAACATTATTCATATTCACAACACAAAATTCAAATTCAGGGCACACACTTAAAAGTCGTTTAGCTAGTGGCACAAATCCTCCATCACATACCGCATCCACCTTTAGAGTTTACTAAAAAAAAAAACTATGTCTCCTAACATGCAGTCCCAGCCGAAAATTATCTCCCTGCACAGAGACAGAGCCGGTCCTCGGGGACAGGAAACCCTGGTAGAATTCCTGAATACCAGCTCGGCCCCGTGGGGATCCATGACCTGCCTCTCTGGCCTGCTGCTCCCTGCCTCCATCGCCTCAGTAGCTGGAGCATGGAGTGCTCTCCAAATCAGACCAAAACAACACACACACACACACACACACAAAATCTGATGACAGTGATATATTCTGGCAATAAATCATGATGACCTATAAAAACAATCATGTCATCAAGTCATTGCTTCGTTTTCATAAGCATATTGTTTGTTGGGGAACATAATGACAGAATTCAGTTCGATGACGTCCAGGTTCAGCTCTTAATTGTGAATGAAGACTCCGGAGAAACTTGGCTGATCCTGACAGTGTTGAGACAGGAGAGGGCGGATCCCACAGGAATAATAAATCAATTCAGAGTGACGAAACTAACTGCAACAGCAGGAAACCAACAGTGACACATCCGATGCACAATGAAGTCACTTGGATTTAAATTCTTTAATCTGCTGATCATTTCTCAATTAAGCTTTGGATCAACTACAACATAATGTGTTTGATATACAAGCAATTGACGACAATATAATTGAGGGCAAATTAAACAAAATTATAAAAAAAGAGCAAATATTCGGTGTCATGGTATTTTGTTGCCCTTGGACCGAGGACATGGATAATCTTCAACTTTCTGTCACTGCATGAGCAATGCATTTCTTTTTCATCTCTAGTAAACACTATGATAAATATCAAATATGTGAACTACTCTATATTCCTCCCAGGATAAAACCAGGAAACATCCAGGTCTGTCTTGACGGGCAGGGAAAATAAATAAATGTGAAAAATATACACACAAGACCTTTAGAAAAGACATCTGGAGCCACTTTTTACAGGATGCTGTCGAAGGGCCTGACAAACGTGCAGGATACCGTGTGGGATACTAACGTCGGTGACTATGTGAGAACACAGGCATGATCGAAATCTCGAGTGTAAAAGGTTGCGGACCAGCAGCTGCGCCGCAGAGTCAGCCTGGATTGTCCGAGTTGCTTGATCGTGTGGACCAGAGATGGATGTGTCATAGTCGGAGTTGCGTGGCAGAGGAAAATGTTCTACCTCTACTCGCTGATGTTTTCTCTCCTCCTCTCTACCCCGCTCGTCCCATGTTAGTGTCACTGAGGTCTGCCCTGCAGCTTGCCTGCATGTGAGGAGGATTTTGTCACTTTCTATCAATTGGTCCCAATCCCCCCCCCCACCACCACCACACACACACACACACACACACACACACACACACACACACACACACACACACACACACACACACACACACACACACACACACACACACACACAGACACACACACACACACACACACAGACACACACACACACACACACCTCCCCCTGTTTGCAGACAGGGTTACATAACGGCACGAGGATTTCTAGGCTAAGGCAGATTTACTCCCCCCCACTTGTGCTTCTACCTTTTCCTCTTCTCCCTCTCTCTCCCATCCTCTCTCATCTTCACACACAACACACACACACACACACACTCTCTTCTCATCACTCACACACCTTCGCTCACACACATCACGCAGACTGTTGTGTAATTCGCTGGGTTCCTGATCCCTCTTCTCATATCAGGTTTTTCTACCACATGACTTTGACTCAAAGGAATCTATGCAGACGATGGTTCTCTTGATTAAGAGACAGGACACAACTGCCCCCTCTTGTCTCCGCAGAGTATTGCACGCATCTGGGTCACTGCAGAGCGATTACTTCTCACGTTCACCTCTTCAATTCATATTGACTTTAACACCTTTCGAATTCAAAAAGCCACAGTTACAGCTATATCATGTACATTTACATATCTGTATATTTAATGTTTAGTGAAGAGGTTGATCCCTCCAGCAGCCACTGATACAGAATCAATGCTGTGTGTCTATCGTTAAAACATTAAATTGGCTGCCCTCTGCTGTCGGCACAATGTCACCGCACCTCTCTGCCACACTTACCAACCCCCTGAAGAAGCCTCTGACCATTTGACTCCATTTAAACAGCCCTGGGGAAAATTAGATATGGACTGGGCATACAGAGATAATGGCGTATGAGTTGAATCGATCTGCACAGTATTGATGGTTCGCCCTCCGACAGAAAAAATGAATAGGAGGGTGAGTGATGGCGGAGAGGCTATGGCATTTAATGGCCGGCTAGATTATAAATCAATGGCTCTTCTGAGAGGGAAATTTCAGCCATTTAATGAAATTACTGTGGTACAGACTGGCAAGAAGACAAAGAAAGGTAAGTGGAAGGTTAAAGATGCCTCTCCCATGTCCACAGTAAAGTAAACATTATAGTCTTTAGATATTGTTCCGGCAATTACTGGAAAAGAAAGCACATAATCTACTGGGAATGAGAGCTTTCTAATAATGGACGTTGATAACAACTGTGACCTAAGAAAACATCTGCCATTTGTGTAAGCTAAATATCTATCAAATTACATGTTTTTATTTATATAGTGATTTAATTATTATTCTTTTATATTTATATCACTATTTTATAAATTTGTCAAGACATCTTAGAGCTGTGTATTTATATTGAATCCAGCTGAGCAGCCCCTTAAGTTGAATCATGAATTACATTATAGTGTTCATCAACATTAAGCTAATTTAGAATGCACAGTGAGTTTACATTTCCAACACGATTAAATAAATCAATACACCATGTGGAACTGGGACACAGATGTTAGTCAACAACATTAATACAACTGGGATAGAAAAAAGAAGGGATCAGGTGCTATGAAAACAAACCAATAGCTTCCATATTCCCCATTCCCCCACTGATACAGCACACACACACACACACAAAGACAGACACACAAACACACACACACACACACACACACCAGCGCATCAGCTCAAAACAAACAACATGTATTCATTAGGTCCTCACAGCTCTGCGTTGCCATTTTGTTGTTCCTGATGTGCAGGGAAGGTAAAGCCAGTGGAGCGTTAAAGGTTACAAACCCAGGCCTGGATGTGACAGGCTACAATGTTCAAATCCCCAGCCCGGCTTTGACAATGTGATTATTGAAAGATTCAAGACAAGAGCAACCTTGAGCAGAAGGAGCACCTTGTTTTTGTATTTCTGTTTGCTATAGTTGAAGTAATCTTCATATTAAATTTTCTGAATAAACTGCTATTAAACCCATAAGCATACGAGTGATTAGCTTTTTGTTTATAGCAGCCTGTAAGTATTTTAAGTATTCAGCTTATTCTATTGCATCCTGAAGTTGTTTTAAATAATGGGGCAAAGAATTATCATAAACGTAAACCTTGTAGTAACAATCACAATCAACAGTGTTAGAAAGATGGCTCATAATAGACTGTGAATGTCACACTGCCTGTTTGTCGTATTTGCCTGAGAAAAGAAGAGCTCAAAGTTATATAAAATGATTATTATAGTTGCCTTTAAATGTCAAAGAAAAGAGAATGTAACTTTTATCCCCCCCCAAAAAAAACCTACACATCTCTATCCCAATCTATTTCATGTGGAATGCTGATAAATACATGTGTTGTTAAATACACAAAAGACAGGACCGGTAACACAATGCTTTTCCCACACTGCCGTCCACCCTCTTCCAAGCTACACCACTATATTAATCCTAAAACATGAGTCACCCACAATAAGCCATTGTGATTCAATGTCTTTTCACCACTGGACATCACCAGGAGGTTGTCTATTATTTACATGGTTTTTATTACTGCACAGCGACGGATGTGCCTGAATAAACACAGAAACAATCCTCCATCTGTTCAGTGCACCAGCTCATTATCATGGAAACACAATTACTGCTGGATTCAAGCATCAGTTGAAGTCAGATGAGTGAATAATACTAACAACACACACACTGCCGCTATTAGCTGTGCAGGCACAACCTGATACAGTTGGTTAGTAACATGTTTAAAAACATTAACAGGACGGACAGTTGTACTGGGAGGTTTCTCCATTACTAAAGAACCAACATGGTCACTGTAGTTTACTTTGCTTTGGACCCACATACTTTGTCATGCTGCTGAAAATATTCCCCAACAAATTCACTATTTATTACTGTGAATAATTGCCACTAAAAGCCATAAGCAGCCAGGAAATTACTAAGGGATTAAAAAGAAAAATGAACGTTTATATTTATGACCCATTAGAAAGATTTACAACTACAACATTGTTTGGGTTTGTTGATAATAGGAACAAATCCAGAATATTGTAGGTCTTGCTCTTAAATAATTCAGAAAGGGTCTGTGGTGCTCTGCTCTGGGTTTGGTGGAGGAAGGCGGTGATAAACGAGAGGGCGCTTCACCGAGCTGAACAGAGTAAAACACCATTTGTATCAGAGTGAAAGGAAGTGCGTAGAAAGGAAAATTGCACACTCGTTTCATGCAACAACTCTATTTGTTCTTTGACGCACACATTCAAATTTAAACAGTTTTTTGCAGCTTTCCTGCGGTTGTGTTGTTCTTTTGTCGTTACGGTTGTTGTCAATGTGCTGCGTCATTCTCTCTCCTAGACTGCAAAACGAGAGAGGACATCCTGACACAGACTAAACCTCGGCCAAGTCGTCCTCTCCGTTCATGGACCAAAACATTGAAGACGACAGACGGGCTCACAGTTGTTATTGTCCATACGTGTGTTTTGTTCAAAACTCTTTAGCTAGTTTCTGTTAAGACATGAATACAAATAAACCACAAGTACAGAGACAGAGAGATTTACAACTTGTTTGGGCAATCACAGCCTGGCAGGAAACCGCAAGAGTCAAGGACAAAAAGGGCATTAATAATAGATTGTATTATAAATGAGACTAGAGACCGATATGGGAGTTTTTTAATGGCTAATGGCAAAGTTTAAAGAGCAGGGCTGTTGATGGTCGATATAGAATGCGGAAAACATGTTGTTGTTTAATTTGTTTTTGCATATGCAATGTAAAAATACAAATAAATAATGAGCAAATTTGCTGAACTTTATTTGCTGTGTTTCTCTTTCTCATAACCAAAGATATTGGATATAAGGAAAAGCTTCGATAAACACACCTACACCAACACCAAACATCACAAAGAGAGATAAAACTCAGAGGAGCATTTAGCAGCAGACAGATATTTCCTTTAGGAGGTAGTGGAGACCAAACAGAGCTAAAAGGGACTTAAATAGTTTAGTATTTTATTGATCAGGTGGAAAAATATTCAACTCCAAATCTTCACTATTGTCTGTTGGTTGTTTGAATAGCACACCCGGCAGCTTTCCATTTATGTTCACCATAAAAACATCATGAATTGACATGTAACATTTACAGGTCTCGTTTGATCAATGAGCATTTCCCTTGTCCAATAAACGCATAAAATAAAATATATGGCAGTGATGCATTCACAGGTTGCTGTCCAACGTGATTTTAAATGATAATAATGTTTACAAAAAGTCATATTTCTGTCAGGTGTAGGCTTTAATGCAAATTCTCTTAGATGCAGGGCACTGCACTTTGCCCACGGCCACACCATTTTGTGGAATTACTATGTTTTTTTTCTGAATGACTTGCAAACCTCCCTTTAAAACCTCCCTTACTTTGCCAACTGGCCATAACACCCAGCCAAATCCTGAGCCCCTCTGGAACCCATCCCACTGGGGGCAAACGGATCTAACGAAGATATATCTCCTCACACCGCTGCAATGTCAAGGGCATAGAGACCTCTTGGCAGCCAGATGAGGATCTTCTGCAGCCGGTTATCAGGATGGCTCAGCCGATTGAGCTCACACCTCCCTGTGGATCAATAGAATCAGGATCACGGGTGCAGGCCAAGAGGGAATAATTTAGATATTGCTCCTGTTCACCAGCTAAAGCAGGAACCGTTCTGAACCGTGCTTTAGACACAGGAATAATTACATAGCAGGGAAACGTCGAAGGTGGAGTCATTGCATTGACAGATTCAGATTGGTGCGCAGACAAAACCTCTACAGACACTTTTAGGTATAATTATATTTTTAAAAAGCCTTTGTTTAAACTGAACCAATTAAGCATCTATGTCCACAGATAGATCCACAATGACCATAACCTGTAGTCCCCTAAAATCTAACTCTATCTAATTTACAGCAGAAATAAAAAAAGCTTTTAAGATTTAAAAGGTTTGAATCATAAATTGAATATTAAACCCAAAACATATATTTCCAAAAATGTTTTGCCCTCATGCAACATTTTCAAATCACCAAGAACAAATATCATGTCAAGAGAAAATATCACACCATCCGTGCAAAAGATTGATTCCATAATGTCACTTGCTCTATCTTAAGTGTTTCCCCCGTCACCGCCAGACCATTCGCTAGACAACTCTCGTAAAAATGTACTGCATCACCATGGCAACCAGGAAAGTGGATGCAGCGACGCCAGTCTCCACAAGCCTGCAGCTCAGCAAGAGCATTGCATATATGAGAGGGAGTCCTTCAATAAAGCCCTCCCCATCTCTTAAGGGGAACACAAGGAGATGGTTTGATTTGTTCGCACCACCACCACCAGCCATCTCTCATGTCCGGAGGAATGATTGATACATGCCAGGGGCATTTGAGTATAGAAACGCTGAGGAGGCATTATTATGTTGATTAATCTTCACAGGAGGAGATGGTTGCATGGGTTGAAGCGCCAAGGCTTTCTGTAGCTACATGTAGCAATGAAGGGGAGTGCTGGGCTGATAATTAAAAAGCTTTCATTCCCTGCCTAAGTGGCTAGCTGGCTTAATAGTAGAAATCTGTCAGCATAACTAGGCTGCAGCAGGAATGATTTCAAGACAAGGGAATGAGGCGTATTATTCCTATATCCAGTGATAGTCTTATGTCCTGTGAGACGGGTAAGTATATACCATAAAGTGTAAGAAAAGCCCAGAGAAGCAGCGAATCTAGAGCCGCAATAAAGGCGTTTATGGGAATCTAGGGAGAAAGGCCGGTACAGCTAAAATGTCGTTAACATAACAGCCTGAGCACAGGATGAAATGTATTGATTCATTTGCAGAGAAATCTTTATTTGCACTTCACCGGCCCTGAACTGTTGTGGCGTCTCTAAAGCCGTCACTGGGGGGTACAGAGATTCTCTGAATACACAGATCGCTTCATGCCTCGATTTTTGAGTCTCCACTCATATCTTGTTTGTTTCGTTTTAGAAAAACGTTCACATGCTAGTGATTTGAATTTCTCCAGGGCTCCTATTATCTCAAGATTGAACCACAACGGATCTGGATCCTCAGCAACAGGACTGGGACTACTGGAAGGAATGGAGATCACTTCTGACTTCCTCCTTGATCAGATTCCCTCTATATGATATTTTACAAACTACAGTCACAACAGAGCCTGATAACACACTTTGATCGCTGCCACTGTGTCAAATCTTTTGTCCACAACACTGAGGCACACTTGACATTGACATCTCCTTTCTTTTTTTTAACACTGGGGAAGCAAGTGGTTTCTCTGCTCTCGTGCTGAGCTTTTAAGTGGAATGTGAAAGCATGGACTGATGATTAAGTACAAACTGCTTGAATATAATAAATTATAAATCGTATGAATCAGGTCATAAAGGTGTCAGGGTTTTAAAGATGGGGAGACAAGGAGCACACGTGGGCTACTGTCTGATTAGATGAGGGGTTAAGGGGAAATACAATGATGCCCTTCACAGCCACTGCAGATGACTGATGATAAAAAAAAAAAAAAATACGTTTGAATGGAAGCCAATCACAGATCCTAGGAAAACCAAGCGAAACAGAACAAACACGCAACTTCCAACATTTTTCGCACAATACACCTGTCACCATACGAGCTGGTGCTGTAGTTATCTAATGGGAACAATGTCCGGAAGATGGTGTTTGAACCGGCTCTGCTCACGGAGCCCTGAGAGGTTATTACACATTCAAGTCACACACATCTGTCCACAGCCGCTGAGCAGCAGCAGCAGCAGCAGCAGCAGCAGCAGCAGCCGGGCTCCAGGTCTGCTAGCATGTAGCATGTAGCTAACACACACCGGGGATGAGTGAAGTGTCTGCTCCTACCTTTCAGCACCAGCACCACCTCCTCGGCGGCGTCCTCCGCCTCCGCTCCGCCGCGGGCCGGGGGGTCGTCCCCCTCGAACAGCTGGTTCACCTCCCCCTGGATGTCGGAGGGGCGCCGCTCGCCGCCGCTCTTGGACACGGTGAACCTCTGGCTCATGGTGGTCGCCGGTGAGACAAGCGGCGGGTCCCCCTCTTCTCACGGTGCGGGCTGACGTTGATGGACAGCGGGGAAGAAAGGAGAAGAAGAAGACACAAAAACAAGGGGGTGTCTGGCTTCTCTGGTGCCCGCTCCTCCTGCTCCTCCTCCTGGGTCAGTTCACCTCCTCCTCCTGGGTCGGTTCACCTCCGGCTCCAGGCTCCTGGTCCTCGGAGAAGCGGCTCTTCAGTGACAGGGGGTCGGGGGTGTGATGCGGAGTCGAGCCGCTCATCAACCGGTGTCTGCTGCCCGCCGCCGCTGCTGCTCCCGGGTCCTAACGCCGAGGACCTCCGGGCCGCAGCGCCCTTTTAAAAACAACGTGGAAACACAACGAGAAAAACTGTTTGTTACGATTCTTCACGACACGTTAAACTACGTGTTTTGTTATTGTTGACATTTATCTGAACGGTTTTAATCTAGTTTTATTCAGTGGAAATATTTCAGGTGAGGCGTTCAAAGCTAAGCAGCCCGGTACGTGTCTGAGTTGGCGTTGCTAGGCAACCACAGGATAAGCTAAAGCCGCTGTCAGTCCTTCAATCACGTACAACTTTATTAGTGGATGTATTTATCTACCTAATACTATTAGTTTATCCATTTATTTAACTCTATACGTTTATTTATTTAACTTTATTAGTTTATTTATTTAACTTTATTAGTTTATGTATTTATCCACCTAACATTATTAGTTTATTCATTTATTTAACTCTATTAGTTTATTTATTTAACTTTATTATTTTTTATATTTATCTGCTTAACTTTATTAGTTTATATATTTATGTATATATTTATTCAACTTTGTGGTTTTATTCATTTATCTAACTAACTTCATAAGTTTATTTATTTATCTACCTAACACTATTAGTTTATTCATTTATTTAACTCTATAAGTTTATTTATTTAACTTTATTAGTTTTTATATTTATCTGCTTAAATTTATTAATTTAAATATTTATGTATATATTTATTCAACTTTATGGTTTTATTCATTTATCTAACTAACTTCATTAATTTATTTATTTGCAGTATCCCATATGCTTACTTATTTAGAATTTAATTTCTTCCTACTGCCACTGTAGTATTAGTTCCTCTCAAAAGCCTCAATTCTATTTCATTACAACTTCATCACCTTATTAATCTTCACTTTTATTCAAGACTCTACTTTATATTGTTTTGTACTGTAATTTTGGCACAAGCTTCCACAAGAATTTCCTCTGGGATAAAGAAAAGTCTTATCTTATCCTTTCGTATCATTATTTTAAACAGGGCCACAATTTTTCCAGAGGTGCCAATTATATGTCAACATCCATTCACAAGTCCTGATTCAGTAAGGTTTCACATTAAATTAATTATTTGGTTATTGTTGACTCGATGGAACCTAAAAAACATTAAGTTTTCTCCCAAGCTGTGTTTCCTTTGTTAAAAGATTTAGTCAGAAGTTTGCATTGCAGAGCTACAATATCAGCGCTGACTAGATATACACTCCAAGGAATTAAGGAATTAGTGACTGGAATACTTGTCAAACTGTATACTAACTCATGTAGGTATTAAAATAAACCATTTGGCAAAACACAAGAGGCAAAAAAACTAAACCAGACACAACAAGTTTGAATGGAAAGGACAGGAAAGTAGAGAGTTTGATTAGAAGGATTCGATTAGACCACATCAAACTAACTTCATCACTCCATTTCATTATTGTAATAGTTTATTCTGCATTTGATAGCTTACAAACACAAACTTTAATGATTTCAAGAAATGAATCGTGGCGTGAAGAAAAACTTGAATGATGATTATAATGAAAAGAAATAGTCTAAGTTAAATATGACAAATATTACAGAAGAATAATTAGGGATACAACATATATTAAATAAATGTATCAAAGTGAAAGGTAATTCAGTAAGTTTCTCTGTCACTGCATCTCATTGGAAAGGATCCACATAGAAACTGTTGCATCTGCATTGTTTTTAGCAAATAATGTTAGTGACAGAAACTTACTGCGTACTTTGATGGAACAAATGGGGTAAATGGATCTTTAAAAACCTTCACATGCCAGCAAGAAGCTGGATGGGTAAGAAGAATGTAAGGACTCTAACCGCCCAGTAGGTGGTGATACACCTCCGTTAGGATTCTCTAAAGAAACAGAAGAAGAAAAAGAAGCGTTCATGCATTAAGTGCAGAGCAGCGGTTTGAACCTAGTCACTTATTCATGCGAGTTTTTTATGATCACGTAACGGATTTCCAACCCGAACTTTGACCATGCAACAAAACAACAATAGAGCAGGTCGTCTTAAAGGTTCAGGTCGAGCTTGAGTCTTTCTGGGTAAAGTTTAACCTTTGGGCAGGTTTGTAGTTTTTCTTCAGAGCCCAGTTGGACTGTTCGTGGACAAGACCCAGTTTCTCCAAGTTCCCTGGCTGACGTAAGAATGAGCAGGTTTTCTTTACAATAAGCTTACACACAAAATAATTGATGCTGTTTTTTGATTGGTGTTTTGCTGTGAGTTGAATTCGTACAACTGCACACCAATGATTTGTGTGTCACATGACCTGTTCAATCTCAGCCCTGGACGAGTAGTAACATTGATATTAGTAGTAATGCTATTGTTATAATATTTTTATTATCATTATTATTATTGTTAGTGGTAGAGGTAGTAGCAAAAGTATTATTAGTAGTAGGGCTACTGTTATTATTATTTGTATTGTCCTGTTTTACTTCTGCTCAGGAACAACAAGTGCAAATTAACTCTGGTGTAGTTGCTTTTAATCATTGTTTGCACTGTTATAGTTAAAAATAATACTAATAACGTTAAATTTGTCTGTCTTTGTTTAAGTTAAGTGTTTTTTGCTCCTGAGTGAAGGATCTGGTTTTAAACCTTTCCAAAGAATGACAAATACAATTTTTCTACAAATCTGAGATAGATGAACTGTGTGTTATTTTGTTATGTTGCCATTGTTAGAAAATCACATTGTGACAACTCTTGATACTGTTCTATTGCCCAGCACTAGTCTTGGAGCATTGATGTCAGTTTTCTTGCTTAATAATTAACAAAAAGGCTTAAGATTGAAAAAAAAACTGAAATAACATTTGTTGCGGGTGGAAATCAAAGGCAGGAGTCGTCGTTCTCAAGTTAAAATTAAGCAAGTTTATTCAGAGGTCACAGGTCATGAAACAGCGGTGTCAAGCAATTGGACATGCATGGGCCCATGCATGGGCCTCCAGTCCTACGCAGTAGGCTGACAGGAAAAAAGGCGTTTTTACAAAGTGCGCACATCGTTTATATATCGATATACTGGGTGTGACAGAGGTTCTAGGATTGGTCGAGACTAGACGGAAGCTGCTGTATCTTACACGGGGCAGTGCCTAGTTGGCTGGTTCACAAGGCAGTCCTGGTGTCGCGGGTTGATGATGCTGAAAACCACCTGTATGATTAACACCTGTCAAGAGAGGGACCGTTGAGATAACACTACAACTGTTTCCCTCAATTTGAATGATGTAAATCTTCTCGACTCAGACGCAAGGTCAGACACAGAGCAAAACCACAGAAAGTGCAACGAGACAGGAATCCACCATAGCAACGAACTGGTAACCATGCACATGAGAGAGGACGTCTCAGAACTAATATAATGAAGTGATTCATGAAATATTGTGAGAAAAAAGGTATGACAACCTCCTTGTTTGATAAGGAGCATGGGAACTTCTAAAGTTGAGATGACGCACCGTGTGTGTGTGTGTGTGTGAGGGAGGGTTTTGGCCGAGGTCTGCTCATTATCCTTGTGTGTGTGTGTGTGTGTGTGTGTGTGTGTGTGTGTGTGTGTGTGAGGTGCATGAAACATCTGAAGTTGAGAAGCAGAAGAAGAATGTATGTGCGTTTACGCTCAAAGGACATTATGTGTATCTGACTACACGTTAAAGTGTGTGTATGTGTGTGAACAGTGGTGTATTGTCAATACATTTAAGTCTAAGGTCTAAACTATCTTTTATAATCTGCAATGAGAAGATATTAACAGAACATCTTTGTGTTTATGACTGAAATAATCAAAAAGGAATTTGGAGACATAAACTTAAGTTCTCTGAAACCACGAATTAAACGGTTTAATTTTTTTTAATGTTTCATAGACAAATGATTGATTAAGAAGAATAATCAGCAGGATAAACTGATAATGAAAGACAAAGTTGTAACCTTTATGCTTAAGGATTTACCAAAAGTGCAATAACAATTTCACATGATCATTATTATTCTTTCCCCTGTCTATTTAGTCCCTTCTGGTCATGCAGCTGGTGATCCGTCGGTACCGTCCCTCAGACAGGGACACAGTGCTCGCTCTGTTCAGCAACGGTATTTTGGAGCACATCTACCCGTGTTTTCAAAACAGCATGACCAGGCCTCACTTCCTCGCCATCACCCTGGCTCTGTGCGCTGCTGGCTACCACCTGGGCTCTGTGTTCGTGGCTGTTTTGTTACCAGGACTCTGGATGGGCCTTGTCTTCTATTGTTGTAATCAGATATATGCCGGCTATGTCAGTATGAGGCTCAAGACGGACATGCAGGACATCCCTGGGAACTTCCTGAGCAGACCTGATGACTGTTTCTGGGTGGCTGAGGCTGAGATTGATGGCAGGGACCAGATTATGGGTACAGTGGCTGTGCTAGCTAAACAAAGTGGGAAAGAAAAGTACGGGGAACTGCACAGAATGATCATCTCACCAGAGTGCAGACGGGTTGGCCTGGCCTCCAGGATGACTCAGACTGTGGTTGACTTCTGTAAGGAACGAGGCTTCTCCAAAGTGGCTCTGGAGACCAGCTCCACCCAGACAGCTGCTGTGGCCCTGTACAAGAAACTGGGGTTCTGCCACGTCCTGTCGGGCATCAAACCTGATGCTCCCTCATGGGTTTTAATGCTGGCTAATGTCTCAGTTTTACAAATGGAAAAGCAACTGTAGAGCTATGAGTAACAAAGTCTTTTGAGAGTTGTTGGACCAATTGCACTGTGTGGATAGACACCTCTTAATTGGTTTGAACAAGACACTCATTTAGATTACTGAATCATGATGAACCAATTGTTGATTATGTGCTTTGTGTTTTTTGTATCAAATACTGTGATTTTATATCTTAAATGAACCTGTGATTACCTCCCCACCCCCCCACATAAAAAATGCCAGAAATAAACCCACTACCAAGGACGTACCAGATTCTGTGTGTGATCCCCTCCAGCCTACACACAAATGCCCTGATTGCATTCCCTGATTTTAAAGCCCCTGTGCAGCCACATAAGTGATTTAAGAACCTATATAATGAAGGTGTAACTTCTTCCTTTTCATATCGCTCATACTACTGAAAAGAAGTTTAATCCAGAGAAACAAGATCTTACCTGCGTGAGTCAGGGTTTTCACAGCTGATTAACGTGTCTATTTCTGTCTCCATTTAATATCTAAAATCTCCCAATCCCACCTCCTTATACACAATATGGAGTGAGTGTACTGATATATCATAATTTTTTACTCTTAAATTTGTGATTAAAAACAAAGGAGGTTTTACTTTTGCTTACATCTTTTACTTAAATTCAGACATTAAATACAGACTCTTGAAGGCAAGTTTACAGACAGGGCTGTTTATTGTGTTGTCAGTAGAGGGCGCTATTTATCTAAACAACACTGAGACACGTCTCTGGTGTAAATTAATAGGTTCAGTACAGTACCTTTAGTTACAGTTTTGCATTCACAGATTTTCAGATTATCACATATAGAACACACATGGTCAAATATCTGTAATTTGCAGTTGAATATAACTCATAATAATGAAAAGCAAAGTACGTTAATAGAGAACTGTATTCAGGTGTTAGTATATTACACCTATTAGAAAAAGAAGCGGCCCTGCAGGAAACTGCAATCAGTAACTCTAATGGGAATAATACAGTTGTTCTTCATTTATAGTCATACACTTTCATTTCAGGTTTGACATTACTAGTACTGCACACTGTTGATCACAGAATAACACCTGCTGCCACCCCCCTACAATGCTATAAGGAATCCTACAGCACATTTACAATACTTGCATTGGGTATGCGTTCCTTGTTTTTTACAATGTACAGTCTTAATGTTGAATAGTTAGATTATCTTTAAACATCTTCTTATTAAAATAAAACTAATGGTAGAGAAGGAGGTATTTATTTTTTGATTGTACGTTTGTGCCTGAGAAAATGACAATAAAGAAAACTTTTTTGTTTCATGAGAGAGAAGTAGTTAAATTAAGTCTAAAATCAGGAAGTTAGAAATAACCTGAGTTTACATGGCACAGTCCAATGGTGGAGGAAGTACTCAGATTCTTACAAGTAATAGACACTGAAATAACTATCTACACAGTGAAAATACTTAGAGCGAACATACTTAGTTCTGTTCCTCAAAGTCTACCAGTTTCAGCTCACTCATTTAGCCACAATGCCATTTCGGTTTGGACCACTAAGGGGTGCCAAAGTTTTCAAATCCACACTACGGCTGTAAACACTTGATCAGACAGTTTATTCTGAGCAACCACACTTTTCTGTGTAATTTCCTTTTTCTGATTTGAAAAAAACAAGCATTGAAATGAGTATTTAGATGTTCTAACATTGACAGAGAACCTCAGACTGTGTGGTGAGTTATCATGTTGCTGCTCAAGCTCCATGTGTTTCATACAGAACATGCTGTACAGTTCAGGTGAGTGGGCGCCTGAATGGGGCTCATGTGGAGAAAGGAATTTGCCTCTGTACTGCATTTCCACCACAGGAACTTTTCCTTAGGGAACAGAAACCTTTTGAAGAACTCAGTTCCTCTATGAGAAGTTCAACCTGGGTCGGAGTTTGTAGAATTGAAGCTTTCTGATTGGTCAAAGACGATAGTGTTTCCCACAGTGTTGTTCACCCAGCATAAAAACAAAAGCACAACATTTAGCTTGTTGCTGGTGGCCATCATTAGCCCGGCATCGTCAGACCAATTCACATTTGGAACCCCTCTCGCTTTATGTACAGTTTCCATTATGTTATCATTGGTCACAGACGCAGCTGGACCCATTTGACAAAAAACAACAGAAAAATAGCTTGAGGCTCTTGACATAGTATTGTGACTGTTTTAAACCTAGCAAAGCTTTAGAAGAGTCTTCAATTGACACAAGTAACAGGAATCACAAATGAACACATATATAATAAACATATAGTGGCGACAATTACATTACATTACATTCAAATGTGGGTTTGGCCAATTGAGTGATTTATGCTTTTAAAATTAAAGTGTCTCATGCTCATTCTATATGTCAGATTTCAGCTTATACTTAAACCATGCATTTTCATTGCAGATTTCACCTACAACTGAATGATCTGAATACTTTGTCTTTACTTCCTCTTCTCACACTTCCAGAACAGTTTCTGTGGGAAGAAAACAAGCGACCCACATCCCCAAGTGCCCCATTGGCAATAACTGGGAAGCACAGACACACACACACACACACACACACACACACAGCATAGGACCAGTCAACTGTTCACACAGCAGGACAGAGGAGCTCTGGCTCCATTGGAACAACATTACCATGCCGCAGTATATTACCTTATTTACAACCATGTGGAAAAACCTCTGAATGGATCCAGTCAGGCTTGTAATAAATGTTTTATCTGTAGTTCCCAATGGGAATTTAACGTTGTTGTTTTCACTCTAAAGGCCCCATAAACTTATTTTTCTCAATCATCCTTTAAATGTTTGTTATGTGATCCCACAAACACTCGATGTGCTGCTTAGGTTTGACAGTTTTGTTGTTTTCACTTGAGGAATTTCTCTTTTCACAGGACTGAAGTGGGCAGGGCTCACGTGAGGAGATGATGTCACGTTCATCTGCGCACCATCAGGATGTAGAAACAATGATGATTATACATATATCTGCAGAGATGGTTAAAGATTTTTTGTAACATTAATTGTTGCTTATTCAATTATGAATATTATGTAACTTATAGAACAGATTTTTAAACCGATGAGAATGATCACCTTTTGGTCTTTGGCAAAGAAGATGCAAATGTTTGGTGTATTTGACGTAATCAAAGAGCCATCATGTTAAATAAAGATTATGTGGTAACAAACAAAGGATTCACTTCCCTCAAACACAAGCAATGATGCTGGTGATCAGGTGAAGAATAAGTTGGTTGTGCACATTTTTGCAGCATCAAAGTCTGTTTATTTTACCACTTTTCTTACATACCAAAATACAGAGGTCCAGATCTTTGTGACCTTGATCGAAGGACGCCAAGATGAAATTAAGTTTGAGTTGTATAGCTCATATTCCCCAGTCACAATTGCCTCATAGTCTGTACCTGGTGTGACATCCTCAGTCCTTAACCATTGACTTTCGGGTGAGGAAAAACCCTGAATCCCTTTTTAACAGGGGGAGAAAAACACAGAAACCTCAGAGAGAGTCACATGTGAAGGATCCCATTCCCAAGATGAACAGAAGTACAGTAGATGTCACATGTAACAGAGCACAGAAACCAAATATTTAAAACATTCATGAGAAAATACTGGGTTTAACATAAATGGAGAGGTTTGTTGGCTGCCCTGGTGTAAACTAAGAAGATAATGCAAAATCTATTTTCAATTACAAAATTTATGCTGGAACATTTCAAAAAGGTCATTGTAAATATAATACATGCATTTAAAATTGTCAACTAACTTTATTTGTTCATATACAGAATACATAAATCAAGTGTTTGACCCTTTTGTCTACATTCTTCTCACAAAAACACAAATCTTCACCTCGATAATGCGTTTGCTGATTGTCCCCCCTTGTACCCACTAACACCAACACATGACACTTGTTTTGAGTTCATCTCTACACACATTTCAGGTGAATGACACTTGGCAGCGCTCCAAAGCAAACAGTGAGATTGAGAAACCAGAGGTAAAGTTACTCCTGCCTGTGTTATAACACTTGGCAGTATTTGTGTGTGCTCTATCTGTCCGTCAAAGGCTTTGAGTTCAACACTTGCGAAAAAGCCAAACAACATGGCAATACTGAATGTGTGTCAGCTGTTGGAGAGGCTGAGGGGACAAACACATCAAGGCTCGTGTTGTTAAAGGCCAGAGAATCGACAACAGCAGCTATGGGATTTACTGTAACTGTTTTCATGCTGTTCTTTTACACACATGTACAGTGAACGATCAAGAACAGATTATGTTACTTTTTAAGAGCAAATGTTATAGTATAATAATAACAATCAAGTTAGGAATATTTAAATATTAAGGGGGAAACTGGGGAAAAAGTAGCATAAACAGTGGAAAATAATAACAATAATAACAACATAAATAAGTCAAGTGATGAACTATTATGAAAAGGTAATTTGTTGACACAAATCTACAGGATAAAACAAAGTAAATAATAACATAATTAATTTTGTCTTCATGAGCAAAAACTGTAAATTAAGAGGATACTGTATATCTACAGCTCAGTGCCTCATTAAAAGCAGGAGCTACTTTGACCCTGGACTTTATCAGCAAATGCTGTGAGCAAATACACTGAAGAAATACAACTGGAACTAATAACATTTTTTATTGAGAAATACACATTAAGCTATAGTTTTCAACAAAAGTCCTAACATTTCTATAATTTTAATCTTCATTACAAAGAAAGGAGAAAAGGGATAAACATTTCCTTTGTACTTTACAACCCCTGAACAAATACATCAATAAAGTTATATATAATTGGGAGGTTGTCTGTTTTAACTTTAAATGTTTGTGTATCATTCAGAACTTACAATCATGAATTCAGTCGACTCATTTTTAAATGGATTATTTACTTAACACATCAGATTTAACGGCATCACTGTTAAAAATCTTTCACAGGCACTGAGTCATATTTAAGGGTCATATTGATTGAAACATTTTCAAACAGGCTTATTGTGACAGTCTGGCAGAAGCTATCATGAAGGAAAAAGCCTGTCTTGACCTCAAAGGTGCCTCCCTGATCTTTGCAGATGGTGGGGTTGTTTTGAATGTGAGGAGGCTGGGATGAGAATCAGCAGCTGTAGGTTTTGGGTCAGAGTTGCTGCCCTAACTGAAGAAGTTACCTTACTGTAGAGCTGTGTGCAGTTCACTTCGCTCTTTGTGTCTTTCACAAACCCATTTACTTGTCTGTCACACTCAGATTGAGCATTGGCAGTATTGAGAGAAATCCTAGCTGCGTCGCTAGCTTGTTTAAACATTCATAAAGTTTTTAGGGTCCTGTGCAGGCAGGATTCAGCAGAAACTCAGTTGAGACAGATGTTGCTGTGTGTGTTCATGAGACAAGGTTACAGTTCTCAGTAGGCAGAGACCTCAGTTTAACACCAGCCCTGCTCTGTAAAGCTGCTTTTAGATATGCACTGAACTCCGCAGATCCTCCTCCGCATATATACAGAAAGACGTCTGTGCAGAGAACCTCCCGCTGCATTGTGCATGTTTAAAAGGCAAACTCTAGGTAAACTCCGGACCCAGTTCTCTGGACTTTACCAGAAGGTCATGTTTGAAGCCGGTTTAAGAGTATACTGGGTGCGTGTCCTCGCCCTGACTGATCAGCTGTGAAAGTTAATCATCTGGAGATACCCTTCCAAGGAACACCCCCTTCTGGTTTTGTGAAAATACGTCACTGCTTTTTTGAGTTATTTTATACACATACAGACACACAGACAGACATGAGAACAAGAGGCTGCTCCTGGATATGCCGCAAGGGTCCTGGGCCTGTCCTTAAAGATACGATAAGGATAAGCAGCCCACACATGTGGAGGGAGCTCAGAGTAAAGTTGTTGATCCTTAACATTGATATGAGACAGACCCAGAAAAAACTGGAGAGATTATATATCTCATCTGGCCTTGAAACACCTCGCACACGTCACAGGGGATATCAATGTGCTCATTTAACCTGCTGCCACCATGAATTGACTCGATACAAATCATTTATTAAAAGTGGATACAGCATACAGGTTTGAGTTGAATTGTGAGATGTTGCCAGGGGCTTTTTTAGAAGGTAAACGATAGCTAAAACTGCAATAATAAAAAAAGATAAAAAGGAGTGTTTGATTTGTAAAACAAAAAATAAATAAATAAAAGGACGGAAGGAAGGATCAGCTGTAATCCTGGTTTATTCATCCACATTTCATCAGGTTGTTCAGTTGCTAATGCTAATTCTAATGCTAATGGTCCCTTAACTTTTGAAGTGTCACCTGTTTGCCAATTTGTCTAAGAGGGACGTCAGTATGCCTGAGCCTGAAGGTTCATCTCATTGGTTGGATTTCCTCACCTGCCACTCCAACCTGTATATTCCCATGAACACCAGTCTGTTCCCCATCACTTAGAATCACTACTGTTACCTTAATAGGAGGGAACAGAACATTGGCAGCTTCACTATGAGTCATGCCAAGATGTAAATGTTTCTCATGAGATACAGACTCAAGGTTCACCAGAGACAGGGTGACCACTCCTGACACCAAACATCTAACCTAAAGCATTCCTACAGAGGCCTCCAGACCTCACAGGCCTAATATAAGTCATAAACAATTAAGTTATTAGAGTGTGTATAAGCAACACATTCCCTGACACTATGGCTTGATGGATAATAATGTAAACATCTACAGGGCATTCAACTTTCGCACTTTCCCAGAGTAAGAGGTGAGCTCATCGTAATGGCAACAGTAAGCAGACCTGACACGGGATTGGTGCTTCATCATCTGAGCTAAAGTGAGGCAGAGATTCAGAACAGTCGAAAACAACCTTAGCTTCCAGTCTGCTTCAGTCAGATGAAATTAGGGCGACAATGCAAAACTGAGTGGAGTGGATATTTCAGCATTTGCAGCCTTGTAGGTATCAATCTGCTGTTTTGATCGATGTTATGAAACTGTCACCTTATCTTACACGACAATAACACACACACACACACACACACACATTTGTGCACGTGTCCAACAAATGGAACAGAGACCATGGTTTCACAAGAAGCTACTAGTTCCCCCCCCCCCCCCCCCTCCAACACACAAACACACACGCACTGATACAAGCATGAGCACAAACTGCCAAAATGTGTAATAGTTATTTGATCAGGTCATGTTGACAGATCGACCCTGTAACGACAAACAGACGGACATCTCCTCTGGGCTCACCAGGAGGCAGCAGACCGCAGGACCCTGACTTCCTTTGCGGGCCGTTAATACAGAACACAGCATGGGTCAAACAAATAAACAGGCCACTGGACACGCACAGAAACCCCCCCCACACACCCCCCCCCCCCCCCCCCCGGCTCCAAGCTTACCGATTGTGTCGTGTTACCGTAAATGGGCGACATGAACTAAATGTTTTTTTGACCCTGTGGCCAAAAGCTTGATAAGGCATTGGAGGATGTCAATTTACAAAGGACCAGTCCAACAAGCAATAACAGGGAATGGTGAAAGAATAAACAGAAAGATGAAAGAGAATTTAAAAAGAGAGATATTCACAGACAGAGGAATTCAAAAAGGTCAAACTTTGATAAAAGATGATGTAAGTCATTTTAAAAATTGATTGATGATCGTTCAGACCCTTTCTTATTTTTATTTATTATTAAATGTACCTGTTGAGTGATTAAGACAGAAATTAAAGCTGCAACACATATCTTTGAAATTTATTTGCAAATGTATTAAAAAAAATCTGATTTCATGATTATTATAATAACAAACTGGATGAATGTGAGCTACAGCAGTAATTACAAATACAGTATCATCAATATGTGCTTGGTTCGTTTTGGACCTTTAGATGTTTAATACCTTTGTTTAACTCTTAATCCGAAATGGACGAAGGGCCATAAAACAATAAAGTCTGATCACTTACTGATGAACTCCATGTGACATACTCAGAAACATTGTTTTGTCAAATGAAACACTTCACCCTAATCCCTTTCTTCCTGAACTCCTGGTTTTCATTTCTCCTAATCCTACACGGCCACAAAAAATGAACTTTTCACTCTGTCGCACACTTAGTTTTGAACTGCCGACTACACACTGTAACTCAACACAAATTACAGCAATAAAATCAGGCCTCATAGAAGCTGAACTTAATGCTGAACAGAGCCAAATAAAGTTTTACAGCGCCCTTTGGGAGAAAATGACTTCCGCTACAGTGAAATAATATTTACCACCCAATAAACTGTCACTAATGCATTATTAAGAGTAACCACACCTCACAACTCTTATAAGAAACTTTTACCAGAAGTTAAAGTGCTCCAAGTTTTCTTCTGATTATAGGAAGTTAGCCCACAGAGACACAAGACACCTCTCTCCTACTGACAGAGTGTTTTTCCACTTTGTGTCCGTGGTCAGAAAAGATCACAACAAGTCAACAGCAGATCAGAGTCCTGAGGCCTTGAGGAGGTGGTCCAGGGAGAAATCAATACCGTCAAATCAAGTACAGTAGCAAAAAAACAGGGTTAGGAAAGAGCGAGAGAGATGGAGAGAGACGCAGAGGAGAGTACAAACACACACACACACCCACACACACATACAGGTTGGTGTGATTACGCAGTGAGGGGTTAACGATCAGATGGGCGGCCTCATTGGTGTAATAACATCTGAGCAGAGGTCAGTCACTCTGTGGCCCCGCTGGCCTCCGACTATCATCCGACATGGATGCACAGTGAGCCTGTACACGCACACACTGTACACGCGTAGTTCATACATCAACATTTGACAAAAACAAGTCAACCAGAGCCAAAGCACCACCATTTTAGGATCTGTGCTTCCGGCCTCATTTTGAAGTGAGTTAAACTTTTTATTGTTGGTTTGCAATCCACTGTCCCCTCCCTCCGCACTCCTGCTGCCTCAGGTCATTGAACACTGTATTAAATGTACCAACAGTTCAGACAAACAAGCTGTACTGCTACGTATTTTTCACGTCAAGACAGCCAATGGTTTATAGTAACATTAACTCATTGAACTTAACACATCAGTCATGAGTAAAACAATTTGTTTCCACTAATGGACAAAACGTCTGTATCGAAAATACTTGTACAGTCAGTGGAACCTTACAACCAGTACAAGTGTCATGATAAAGAGTTACCATTGCAAACATAACCAGGCAGCGCTACCACATACCCATGGACCCCAGACCCACAAGACTCCTAAAATCCACAAATTGACATATCATTTCAATCAGGATCCTTTCATTCGTGACAAATTTGTCGCAAAAAGGGTCTCAAAGAGTCTAAATATAGTTTTAAGACATTTCAAATTCAAATTCAAATCGAGCTCAATTTATACACATTGTTTTGTGTGATTTAGTAAATTCCTGTTTATAGACTGATTTCATTCAGTGAATAAAGATTGATATTGTTTACAGCCTTTGTTCTCTTACCCATTTTGGGCTTAACTAAATATTTCTATTGAGGAAAATATACCCAAACTATTACCCCTCTGACTTAACTTGTGTTTTCTTAGGGTCCTAATCAATTTTGACTGTCAAAAATCTTGCTGTTTAAAACTCAGCATTGTGTGAACAGTGGTGGAATTCAGTTGTTATGGGGTTATCCAGTAGTGCTGGTTCATGTGTTCTCTTAATGTGACTAAATTAAAGATATTTTGCTGCATGCTGGGTTTTAACCTTCAACATAAAAAATGATGCAAATCTATCACAAAATGTATTCTTTTTTATGTATAAATAAATCACTTCTGAAGATCTATTGGAAACGTCATTAATGACGCACACGGTTTCACGAGGTACTGCATGTTATCACCGTCACATCCACACAAGTACGTGTTGAGGGGAAAAGAGTGTGTGTGTGTGTGTGTGTGTGTGTGTGTGGGTGGGTGTGTGGGTGTGCGGGTTGGGGGGGCATCACTTTCCACCATGTTGGCACAGGCAAGGTCGACCGGTGCATGTTTTTTAGCTCCTTCACTCATTTACCTACCACTACCACCCCTTTCACCCCGCACACACACACAAACACACACACACACACACACACACACACACACACACACACACACACACACTGAGGTTGCAAGAGTTCAGAGCAGGGTACACAAGGACCCCTCTGAACTCAACAGGCTGGCTCAATTTGCAACGAATATCTCACCTCAATTGCACAGCTCATAACAGAGTCTCCGTGCCCTCGTTACCTTGTACAGACACAAACAAATAAAAAAACTCCGCTTCATACACGACCGTGTTTTTCAAAACAGCCGGGCCAGCCCTGATCAACCTTGATGACCTCAGGGCTTTGTTGCTCCGTGACATCAACACCGACGCCAGACAGATGTGGTAACAACCAGCATAAATGGTGGTTGGAACCACAGAAGACTTTGTAAACATGTGTGAAAATGGTGGAAAAACAGCAACATAGCAAGAAAGCAAGAAGACAGAAATGATGGAGCGGAATAATCACAAAGTCTATTGAGTCGTGCACGTGTTAAGACGTGCATGTGTGTTCCAATTGTGTGTCATTGCAAGAGTTTAAAAAAAACATTTGGCTGAAAGTGGAAAAGTTAATTAATTGTGTTCCCAAAGCACACAAACAGGAATTACAGTGCACAGTCAATCATACATCAAAATATAGAGATAAACCTTCAAAAACTGTCAACGAGAACAAACAATACTGAATTACTAAAACTATTGAATAACTGTTGATCCTCTTCTGAATCAATGTTAATTTTCTACATCTGCGGCTGATGGGAATATCGAAATCGAAATCGAAATTTAAATCAGGTTTCAGAGTATTACAAAGGACAGACACTGTCCTTTAGCAGCTGTTAGAGGAGAGAGCGCAATTTTAATCCTCGTGGACCTAAGTGCAGCCTTTGATAATGTAGATCATGACATTTTAATTGATCGTCTTAGAACCTGGGTTACCATTAAAGACACTGCACTTAGTTGGTATAGTTCCCACCTTTTAGAAAGAACCTTCTCCATAACCATAGGAAAATACACATCCTCCAAAACTCAGCTTACCTGTGATGTACCACAGGGTGCAATTTTAGGTTAGAATTTTATTTTCCATTTATATGTTCCCTCGTGGCCAAATCCTCCGACACCACAATGTCCTGCTATGCAGATGATACACAGATATACCTTCTGCTGGGACCTGATGATCATGAAAGCCTAGCTGCTGTGTGATGGTGAGTTCACCAAGAAACTACAACTGCAGTGGTGAAAGTGTTGTGGAAATGCCGGAGAAGCCTAAGTTGTTGTGTGTGGGTCCACAAGCCCACCAGGAGGAGCACACAGCTAGGGGACTGTCACCTTCTCCTACAGGAGCTTTGTGTGGATGTGGTTTCCAGGGCTCCCCTGAGGCTGTGCAGTGACTGGTCCGATCTCCCTCTAGCTTGGATCGGTGCCAAGACCTGATGGCTCAAAAAGTATTTACAACTCAAAAACTCAAGGTCATAAGTAATTTTATTCAATCCACCTGACGCCATCAAGCACATTGACTGTAGCCACACCCTTGGTACCCTGTTTGACACAAAACTAAACTTTCAAGCACTAATTAAAAAAGGTGTCCAGTCCTGCTTCCTGCAAATCAGAACCATCTCCAAATCAAACCCATACTGATACAACCAGACTTGGAAAAAGGAATACATACACTTGTTTTCTTGAGACTGGACTACTCCCTCCTCTCTGGCATAAGGCCGGTTTCAACTAGAACGTTTTTGTTGTCTCTGACAATATGATATTTGAACGACAAGGTCTTAAATGTGCTCTGAAAATTGCAAATCAAAGGTAAACAGAGACATGAACCTTGATCAGAATGTCCAGAGGCGAAAGGCTAGATCTGATTATTCAGATGTAACACAGAGTTCTTACAATTACTGCATTTAACTGTGGAAGAACTCAATATCCCTTGACTCCTAAGGTTGTTGATGACAGCGAAGGTAAAGTAGACTTTATACTGCATCTTGTCAGGTAGTCACGCAGGTTTAAACCCCTCTCTCTGTATCTGTATTCAACAAATCCTGACTGACGACACACTGTTCACACCCACTTCATGTCGTTGTGTACAGGTCACAAAGCAGACACTTCTCATGTAAACAATTGAAAACAAAACAAAACAACAGCGAGGGTTGTCAGCCGTTTGTGATTCTCGAGTGCTCTACTGCTTCTAGGTGGTCTGCACCGGCCTATTTGCAGGTTTACATCTTCTACTCACAACAGGGCGAGTGCCTATTCCCCTGCAATGGTTACAGGTGTGTTTTTCTCTTTCCCTCATCCCCTCATCCCCCCCCAAGTACAGTAAATCTTCCCAAAGAGAGCGATCAAAACACGGCCTTGCACAACTCCTGTCTGGAGAAGGAAGAGTTGATGAAAAAACTTGTTGTTGCCCACATGAAAGCCCATCTCCACTGAGAGCCTGTGGATGTTGGTGGGGGTTACGTTTGAGTTACTGCACTGCCTCAACATGCTTGTTTTCATGGCCTTTATCTCCATTCTTTTGAGACTCTCGCTCCTTGTGTTTACTACGTCATTGAGCAATGCGGTTCCTTTCCCAATGAAACCCGAGAATGTTACTGTACGCTCAGGAATGTTTTTCACCCGGTGAGTGGCAGGGTGTGTTCACATCCCCTCCCCTGTCCCTAAAAAGCCCCCATGTGAGGCTCCTCTATTTGCTTGCTCTGTCTTTATGAATGAGAAGGAACTTGTCATGGGAAAGATGAAGGCACAACTTTTCCTGGAAGTTTGCGAGGGGGCTCCTTCTCTGTAAAACCAGGGCTCTGGGTAATCCTCATAACAGAGGAATGAGTGGAAATGAGTGTAGCAGTCCATCATCCTGTAGTAAACACCACTGCCCTACAAAAGAGGGTTGTTATGCTCTTAGACATTTTTTCACACATGCTCTGAATGAAGGAGACTCCGCTCCGTGAGGCTGAGCAGTCAGTGGAGGGGAATCACCATCAGTCCATCAGTCAGCCGGCTCACGTGGAACCAATTTATTTGTATTCACAGAGTTATTTGACATCGAGAGAAACATAAGTAGTAACATTGCTGGGTGTGTGAGAAAGTCTGTTTCCCTGTGTCTGTTTTTTGCCTGTAACCTAAACCTGACCTCCACTATTCATCTCCAGTTTCCCTTGAAGCCGGCATCACAGGAAATTATGATTTAGATGGGGTATGTGCCAGATAACACTTATTTTACACGCCATACACCAAGATACAATAAAATACCTCTAATGTAGTCCCAGTGAGCAGATATGAGTTCCCCACAAACGGACGATATTAGCCCTCATCCACTGTTGTTTACTGTATATCACTTTCTTATATCTATATCCATGCGTCATTTGTAAGTTTGACACTTATGCTCAAATTGCTGTTTGGCAGGATCTGAGAAATGTATCCCTACAGTCACTTTGTGGCTCTGAACAAGGCTCATAACAAACTTTTCAAGTCTGTGTTCACAGAACTTTGTCCAGATATTCATGGTTTCCAGAGGATGGGCCCTTAGGACCTTTGTGATCCCTTGAGTTAAAATGTACCACCACCATGTCGAGGTTTGTATGTTCAGCATTATATACAGCTGTCACTGTACAGCCTCACAGAGCCATGGCTACAGGCTCTTTGCAAAGGGAACTACCCATGGTTCATAACGCTGTGAGATGGGTAAACAAACCGAATGGTGTTGAAGGAGGATCCATACCGAAGTTGACAGTTTTAATGTGTGCATAAGCGTGTGTTTCAGAGCAACAATTTGTGTAGTAAGGTGCTCTATACATTTACATTTGTTCACGATGATGCAATTTTTTTTTAAAAAGAAGAAATTTATGTTTAAAAATTACCTTTAGTCAATAAGTTACCAGCCTGGAACATGATATCCAGCCGTCAGCAAAAAAAAGGAAAGAAAATAAAATATATATACAGTTTTAAGTCCAAAACTAATCTACTTACTCAAATAGTATTTGAGATCCAGTCTTAGTTTTGCTTTATGCTTTTCACAGCTCAGTATTATCACATTCAGAGTTTGTATCCATGAGAATGATTATTTATTAGGATACAAATAGCTCATAAGAGCAGGCTTATTAATTTCAGATTTACAGAACACAGCGACCTTAAAGGTGTATTTTTCTGGACCAGCTAAAGGATGTTTTTAATTCTCTAACCACCATGAATAAGCTCAGATGAGTCACGTGGGTGTGTGCGTCCAAACCTCTCTGTGTTCTGCCATGCACGGCCTCGTTTGAATGCCCCCCCATCAGGCAGGCTGACAGGACATAGGTGCATGATGACATCCACCCGGAGCCTTTGTTTATCATAGATAACAGAGGCAGGGCGATGAGTTGATGGGGCCCCGGGGGTGTACTGTATCTGTGGGTCAAAACTTTGACAAATTTACTTCTGAGGTGCAGGTCAATGGAGGGGTCAAAGTTCACCGGAGTGTGCCAACGATGTAATCAACGAATTGATTGGGGTCATGGCAGCGATGGTGACACACACGCCGCATAATAGTCATAGTGTAACATTTATTTTTGATCAGTAGTTATTATTGCTACTGCACTTGTTGCACTCCTTCACTCACTGACATCACTTCCTAAAAACGATCACACCCGTTAATCTATTGGCGCCGCGCCCACAGAAAGTAGAGCAGTTACAGTAAGTCAGCGTCTTCAGCTGCATATCAGAGCTCACTGACTTCTAGTCTCTGTTCTCTCAAGGTGCTGCTGCTCTCTAACCAGCAGAACAAATACATGACAGTCAAGAACAATCAGCCATTGACGGTTAGTGTTCATGACCCACTCACCCTCTGAGCATTTAATCTACATACTCACATATACAATCCATATATACACACGGAGTACATTCTTAATGATGTTGTCAAAGGCAAATACATGTAATCACACAAAGGTGAAACATAGCATGTGGTGGTACTTCATGGCAAGAAGGTTTCAGGTTTGAATCCTGGTTCCACCGGGGTATTCCAGTGTGGAGTTTGCATGTTTCCCCTTGTGTCTGTGTAGGTTTTCTCCGGCTGCTCCTGCTTCTTCCCGCAGTCCAAAGACATGCAGTTGGGGATTACGTTGATCGGAGGCAGTAGGTTGTTTGTGAAACACTTGCGACTTGTCCAGGGTGTGTACCCCACCTCTCACCCAATGGGTTTGGCTCCAGCTCCCCCATGACACTCAAAGGATACGTGGTAATGGATGGATGCATAATTATTAATATACACAAGGGATATAAGGATAATTGGGAACAGGTAAAAAAACTTTGGGGTATGGGGAACACACTTTACAGGAAGTAAAGTAATCAAAAGACAAACAAGAAAAGAGCCTGCAAAGTAAAACAGGAATTAACAAGTTTAAAGTCTAAACAATTTTAAATACAAACCAAAAAATTCTTTATAAAGTAGATAATGGGACAGAGAGACTTGTGACTTCTCCAGGTTGAACCACGCGTCTCATCCTAAACAACACAGCTACCGGTACAGTTTGCCAATGTAGGTTTCTACTGTATTTTAACGCATTTTAACCCAGGACATCTACAAGACCAGTCAAACTTCACTTGATATCAACATCCATTCAACGATCCATCCATTATCTATGTCCTGTAAGGGCTCTGACACTCCCGATGCTGTGAAGTCATCTCTGAATGTTTTTGTGAAGAAACATTTTACTGTAACTGTTTTGCATACATACCACATAACAAGAACAGGCCTGTAGCCTCTCTTCTGTCCCAGCGCTCTCTGTTTCCTCAGCTTGCTGCTGTCAGAGAGGAGAGAGGTGGGTCCTCCTCCATCCAGGGAATCCTGACCCAGATACTGAGCAGGCCTCTCCCGCCGCAGCGCTGAATGCAGCCTGCAGCCAGCAGCCTGCAGCCTCAGTGTATAGGAGGAGGTCAGCAAGTTCACGGAAATCTCCTTCCTCACCAGCTCCAGCTCTTCCCCATCTTCTTTATCAATAGGAGTGACCTACTTTCTGGCCACAGTAAATAATCTATAGGCTGTTGTGGCACCCATGAAATAAATAAAACCTTTGTTTGTCAGCGTGTCAAATCTTTTATGTTTCGTGATATTAAAATTGGCTTGATATCAAGAATTTTAATGCACAATCATGGCTACACAGAAAGTGCAACGAATCGGGACACACTGAGTAACGGTGAAGAGGAAAGGCTGTATGACAGAATAAGTAGTTAAAAAGCAAGCGGGGAAATCTGTTGCCGGCACTGTCAACACTAGTTAAGAATATTTCTGTCAACTCTGTGGGAGCCTGAGCCGGCGTGATGTAGGGCAGAGGGTGGAGGATGCATTACTTCACTCCGACTCTGTCGTAAATATTTTCATTCTTAGTAAGAGTGAGCTTCGTGGAAGGGGGCACCTCACATTCTAGGTCAGCGTCGTCATGCGACCGCTCCGGCTGATGTGACTGTACGGAGCATATCCATCTCAACTAAGGATCCCAGACTAATCTCCTCCTCTGTGGCCTCCAGGAGCACGGTGGTCTCTCGCCACGCAGATGAATGTGTGCCTGTACTCCCACAGATGAATGTGCATCTTTGTATGCATGCATGGCCGTGCTTCTCCTTCGCATGTGCGTAGATACGGTTCAACCTCCGTTTCAAACCCGATCACCGAACCCATTGACCTGTCAGTCAATTGGGATGTGAGTGAGTTTGAGTCATCAGGTTTGCCTGCCCTGTGTGCTGATGACTCCGCTGCTGCTGCCTGAGAAGGTCAACTGCCCCCTATCTCAGTTCCTCACTTATCTCTGTGCCGGCCGATGTCCCGACTACAAAGCCCTCGCTGATTTCAGCGTAAGACACAAAGAAAGTGGAGTCGGGGGGTGATCAAGGTGATATCTAAGTGAGGAGATGATGAGATGAGAGCTGAGTGATCAAGGATCTGGAGGAGTTCAGTTGATTCAGGATGCTTCAGCTTTATTTTACACAAATCATCTTATTAAAGATGACACAAGAGATATGAAGAGAAAAATCCGCTGAAAAAGTTAGTCCTTGTTCTTTTTTAACCAAGCTAACGATGGACTGATAATGCTTTGATATTGATTCATGCTATTTACTTATATTCTGTATTTTCTGCAAATTCATTTTTTCCTATGTCAAACACAATAAAAACCAGAGATATTATTGACTTTCATTTGTGTCATTTTTCAGACCAAATTTTCTGCTTTTGAGTTTAACCTGTAAAACGGTAATTATTTTTATTGTTATCAGTGTTCCATGAATGAGTAAATTACACATTTTGTTCCTTCATACTAAACATCTGAATCAAACATAGTTACAAAAGAGAGAAACACAGCTAATGCAGTTGTGTTAAATTGTGCAACACATTTGCGATAACTTATCGCAGTTTCTTCCAAAAACAACTTGTGCTTGTGTTTCAGCTAATATTTAATATGGAAAGACAAAATGTTCCTTGACAAATATTCGCTGATTACCCCTGATGAGGAAATCGAACAAACACACGTCAACAGTTATTACACTTCAGCCCTCTCTCACTTATACACAAGGCCATGGAGGGGGGCTATTGCGTCGCACTATTTGCCGACAGACAACCTCACGACAAAACATGTTTTCTGTACGACTTGCACCGTGCGTGCTGCCAGCTGCCGTGACACTGCCAGTGTTACCTCGTGTTCAATATGCCAGACCAGACCAGGACACTGCGAGGTTGAAGTCCTGGGATGAAGCCTTGCTCAACAACCTGCTGTTCCGTTAATAACAGCAATAACATCAAGAGAGAGAGAGAGAGAGAGAGAGAGAGAGAGAGAGAGAGAGAGAGAGAGAGAGAGAGAGAGAGAGAGAGAGAGAGGACAGTTTCTCTTCAAGTTGTAGAAATACCTGAGATTCATCAAACCAATTTGAGTAGTTAGTCTGTGAGTAAATGCTGACTTAAGTCAAATGAAATACTCCTAATTCAATTGTTTTTTCCGTTTTGGTTAGTCGTGTATTTCTGTGGCATATGTTGATTTGCTGGGAAATTTGTAAAATATAGGCTGTGAATATGTTACCTTTTATATTCCCATTATCTTCCATCTGTTTATTTTAACTTTCTTATTGTTTTTCATTATTGTATCTTAATTTTTCTCTTAATCCAAAAATTGTTTTTACTCCACACATTTGTTCTGTACTGTTATTGCCGTGGAGATCTGCATGAATCTGTACCAACATGATATGAAATAAAGTTTGATTGATTGATTGATGAAGTTTGAAATTCTTGGATGTTGTCTGTGGCCATAATGGTCTAATAAAAGGTTTTGAGTGGCATCATGGGACACATGTTATTACTGAGTGGACCTTATTTAGAAATAAATTCTATCTATTGGGTGAATGAAGAGATTTTTGCCGAAGTGAGATGTTGATGTTACATTGAAAAGTTTGTTTTTTTAAAGTTTCTTCTTTAACTTGCACTTACCTGTTTTTGAGAAATTACGATTATACACTAGCTACACTAGCTACACCTCATCATTTTATTGTAAGCTGTCCTCTAGTGGCTGTATTCATTATGACGGGACAAAAGGAGGAAGTCAGGCTATGTAGGAGCAGAAACTCCTAATGGTTGGTTTGGTTGGACGACTCTTTGGACGTTTATGTAGCCGAATGAAAACACTTTGGTTTGGGAAGATAAGAGTGTGGTTTTGATTAAATATTAATAACCATATTGGGTCTAAAACCACTGTGAAGTTTAATATTACTGCTGTTACACAAAGTGGATGTGAGATCGGATATTTAGGCAGAAAACAAATATGTTGTCATTGAACATTGAACTACTACTCTATATTCAGTATTGACATGTTGCTGATAATATATAATATATTTGCTGTTGTAAATTAGATGAATAGCACTCTGGTATCTGTATAATGAATGTGTCCCATTGACTTAATCTCACATAGAGACTTGAAACAGGGGGAAACACGGAGCCTGGTTTTGCTCTAATGCAACACATCCATCTTCTAGCATCTCGAAACCTCATTATTTGCTTAATCTGTACGGAAACCGTGGAAAGTCACAGTGTCCTGCCAAAATATACACTCCTGTGCCGGACTTGCAACATGTAAAACTGCAACTTGTGTGTTTTTGCTCACAAGTTCTTTTTGCAGATCAAACAAACAAAAAACAACAACCAACGTGTAAAACGTGTGTGAGCTTTAAAAGCCGATGTTTCCAGACCGGCTGTTTGAAACCGGTGTTGATCTTCTCTTCTAACGTCAAGCAAGAAAACACACACGCGTGACACGGCACCTTCCATTCCATATTAATAATAAATGGACAAAAAAAAAATTACAAACTGGCAAAGCTGCTTTATATCATGTGATACTAGTTCATGTCTGCCGTGCTCTAAACCCCAGGGAGCCAAATGAACCCTATGAGCTTGTATGTGCAGTTTTTTTCTCTTTCTGTCTTTTATTTTGGAGGCTGGGGGGTGATTGATGTGTGTGTGTTACACCTGGGGAGGCTCTCGCTCACCCCCCAACACGCAGCAAACACCAGTCAGAGATCAAGGGCGCTGCGATGCAACCTGAGTCAGTGAATGAGAAATTTACAGGGTAATAATACTGGGCCCCGGCACATGTTATTTAAGCCATGCCAGCTCCTAGGGGGTAGTGTGTGTGCGTGTGTGTGTGTGTGTGTGTGTGTGTGTGTGTGTGTGTGTGTGTGTGTGTGTGTGTGTGTGTGTGTGCTCTATTTTTCTTACCTAAAGGACCTTTCGAGCAGACACACAGGACCAGTAGTCCTCACCAGAGGAAGTAATAAAGTACAAATACTTTGTAACTGCGCTCAAGTGGATCTTTCCGATATCTGTACCTGAGTAATTATTTTTCTGATGAATATTTATTTTTACCATTTAAACACAAATATTTGTATTTTCTACTCCTTATATCATCAAAACAGTCTCGTTACTTTTGTTTTTATGGGTTTGAGAGAAATTATTCATTATTTTTATTTTGCATCGTCAAGTGCTGACTTCCCAATATCCAGAGTGGTTTGAGCACAGAAAAGACAATTCCTTGCTGTTTATATATTGTATTTTTTATTTAAATCAAATCATCAATACATATACTTTGAATTGAGTCATTTTTGGCACAGGTATCTGTTCTTCTACTTGAGTAGAGAATGTGAGTACTTTGCCACCTCTGGTCCTCATGGGGACAAAAGCCCAGTTCTTTAATGATCAAAACTTCTGAGCTCCTGGTTAAGATAAGAGGTACGATACGAGTTGTGGTTGGGTTAAGGTTTGGGTAAGGCAGGAATTGGTCGTGGTTAAAGTTAGTGATAAGGTTTGCGTTAGGCTGTCCACGACTAATGGAAGCTGATGCAAAGTCCTAATAAGGAGAGCTGCAAAAACCTGTGTGTGTGTGTGTGTGTGTGAGTGTGTGCAAAGAGGGATGTTTCCCTGCAGGTTAAATTGTCCAAAGTAAAATGCTCATGTGATTAATTTTACAGCTTTCTGTGGGTTGTGTTACCAACGTTTTATCCTTATAAAGCTTGGGACAGTTTTGCAAATCCACATTTGATTCAATTGATCTGAAAACGTTTGGATTCAAGGACAATTCCAATTCCTATACAACGATGAGGACGAAGTATGGCAAATTCAAACCAACCCATTGTGTGTTTGAGATATTTTTTGATCTGCAATTATCCCATAAAACATTCACAACATGTAATTGCTTTGAAAGGGCTCAGGTAACCCCCCCTCCCCTTCATGCCCTCCACAAAGAACACACACTCCAAAACACGAGCAAAGCAAACACACTCAACACACACACAAACACGACCTGCAATCTGTCAAATATTTGCCCACGGTGCAGAAGTGTGGCACTAGTATTTGCTTTGCCAAAGTTTCGGTTCTTGCTCTGAAACACGGTTCAAGCGAACCGCGTCACCTCCGCTGCGGTCTGCGTGTTTATTTATAATACGAGGGGAGGAGGAGGAGGAGGAGGGGGAGGGGAGGAGAGAGGAGGGGGGGTGGGGGGGCATTTCCTCTGGTCTATCCGGGGTCAGGTCCTCTCAACGTGGATCCATAAATGAATGGTAGGCTCGACGGCCACACCATGCAGCACCGGCCCCTGATTGGTTCGGTGCGCGGCGGCAATAAACACTGTCAGGGTATATATATAATGCAGCAAGGTGTGCCACTTCCAAGAAATAAGACACAGGGAACCCCCCCATCCATCCCCGAGATAAGAAAGAAGAGTTGCTCAGAACAGTAGTTTTTTTTTTTGTTTTTTTTTCTGTCAAATTATTTTCAGCAGAGAGTTTGAGAGGATGAGGACGCAGATCAAGAAGGTCCCTCAGATCGTGGAGCTGCTGAGGAAGAAGTCCGTGCCTGGGCTGCAGCACTTCCAGCCCACCTCGTCAGTGTGCGTGCTGGAGCAGAAGGATGCGGTGCAGGCTGCGCAGTGCCCGCACGCCGCCTCCTCCAGGGCGCACAGCCTGGACGCGATTCCGGGTCCCACCAACTGGCCCCTGGTCGGCAGCCTGGTGGAGCTCCTGCGGAAAGGAGGTCTGACGAGGCAGCACGAGGCACTGGTACAGTCATATTATCGTTTTTTATCGTAGAATGGAGCTTGTTTTTCAGTCAGTAGCACAAGGAAAATTGTGCATGGAAAAAAGTATGAAAAAAATGTTAAGCAGATGTCTTTTCTTTTAGGTTGATTATCATAAGAAGTTCGGAAAGATGTTCCGGATGAAGCTGGGCTCCTTCGAGTCCGTGCACATTGGCGCACCTTGCCTGCTGGAGGCTCTCTACAGGAAGGAGGGAAATTACCCTCAGAGGCTGGAGATCAAACCCTGGAAAGCATACAGGGACCTGAGGAACGAGGCGTACGGACTCCTCATCCTGTGAGTACTCCTTCCTTCCATCCCTTTACGCACAGCTCCCCAGGACGCTGTTTGAAGTGGAGTTAGAGGCAGAAGCAGAAGCTGTTTTTATTGCTGCTGTTCTTTAAAGAGCCGGATCCTAACGTGTTGCTTTGCAGGGAGGGGAAAGACTGGCAGAGGGTGAGGAGCGTCTTCCAGCAGAAGCTCATGAAACCCACCGAGGTGGTGAAGCTGGATCGCAAAATCAATCAGGTGAGATTCCGGTGCCTGAAACATTTGGAAGAGTTTTTATTTTTTCTTGTTTTATTTAAAGTTACTTTTGAGGTTTTTGACTGTTTCTGCTTTTGCAAAACAGGTGCTGGAGGATTTCGTCAGCAGAATTGGACAAATAAACGTGAATGGGAAGATTGAAGACTTGTACTTCGAACTGAACAAATGGTCGTTTGAGAGTAGGTTCATTTTTTATTGTTCGATTATTCATTAAAGCTGCAGCTTGTAACGATTTTATTCTGCTGAGTGTTTTATCAATTAATTGTTTTTTCAATGTGTCATTTTAAATGCCTTTTCTATCACATGTCACAAAGCTGAAGATACAAAGAACATTTGATATTCAACTTTAAAGTTGACTTAAACAATAAGTATTTTCATCAATTAATCATCTTATTGTCAAATAAATGATTTAGAGACTAATCAATTGATTATTTATACCTGCTTTTCTATTATTCATATCTGAAAGTATGTATTCTGCTCTGAACCTACATGTTATTTGAGTTTGGAATCTCACTCTCTGCACTTTTTTTGTGGTTCAGCCATTTGTCTGGTCCTTTACGACAAGAGGTTCGGTCTGCTGCAGGAGGAGGTCAACGAGGAGGCCATGAACTTCATCACAGCTGTGAAAACCGTGAGTAGATGCCACCTGTCATCCTGTCATAGTAGCATTGTGTCCTGACACCGAGGCTGACGGCAGCAGTGCAGTTCATCAGGTTCACTAGGAGCCGGGGTTTGCTGAACTGCAGCCGGTTCAGCATCTGATCCACACTCTTGCTGTATTTACTGGGGCAAACCAATATGGTCTAAAGTCAAGAGATGATAAGTGGAGGCTCACGAGGGTCGCCCAGGGCAGTGGGTGCACAGAGAAAAACCTTGAAAAAGATTAAATCAAGGATTTCCAGTGAAGATGATTAGGTTTAAGTTTTAATCCCATTTCCCCTCTGTCCTCTTTGTAGATGATGAGCACATTCGGCATGATGATGGTCACACCGGTGGAGATTCACAAGTGCCTCAACACCAAAACATGGCAGGACCACACCGCAGCGTGGGACCGCATTTTCAGCACAGGTACAAACACACACCCAAGTTTACACAACACCAGTACCACACCTGCACCTCCACAAACTCATCGTTTCCAAATGTCCTGGGACAGTTTGTTTCACTGGTCCTACACGGTGTCATGGGATGGTGTATAAATAGTTCAAGGACATTTACTGACCATGCATCTCCAGCCTTTCACATGTCATCCAATGCCGTTTCAGTAAGGGTTCAGGTTAAGGTTAAGGAACAAGCCTGTAGCGACTTGGCATGATGTTACGCACGAAAAGCAACAATGTGTCGTGATAACATTCAGACCAACTTCAGGAGCCGGTGTCGTGCTATGCATGTACGAGCTGGTGATACCAGGCTATAGATTTAGCCCACTTCCAATCAGGAAAGCACAGAGGGGCAGGAGTGAGGTTTGAACCGGGTGCTTCAGGGTTCTGTGTACTTGGCAACCTCGGTAAATGTCAGCCAGAGTTGTAGTAAACTGCATGACCTAAGAGGGAGAAATCTGTCAAATATTTGTAGTAGCGGGAGGTGGAGGGGGTGAAACATGGAGGGAGAAAGAAGATGGTGCTGTTTACGCGGCTGCCGCTGCCTCACAAAAACAAACACGCACAATACTTACATGGAGCATGGTTTAGTATATTTTGAATCGCAGCGGATTGTCATTCATTTAGTCGTTTTAATGTCATGTGATTTAAATGATGCTCTGCCCTAATAAGCTTATGGCTGATGAACAGTCAGAGATCATACAAGTTGAACTGGAATGGCAGAACCAAAATAGCAAGGCCCTCGCTGGTGCCTTGGAGTCTCATATGATTTAGTGCCTTACTTAACATGTAAATACAAAACATGAGACCTACACATTTACATGTAGAAAGTTAATGTCAGACATGATGGTGGCATTTAGGTCTTGGCTGGAGGCATTTTATTTTTGGTTCGTCCGTCCAGTCCCGTGAACGCAATGTCTCAGGAATGCCTTGAGGGAATTTCTTTAAATTGGGCACAAACGTTAACTTGGACTGAAGTAGAGACTGTATATAAAGATTGACTACAGTATGTGTCTCCGCTTCCTCCCACTATCCAGCAGTCAAAATAACTCATTTAAAATAAACGTACGGGCATTTGGACAAACATGTGACGAGGAACTACCTAAATGACAGAAACTTTATAGTTGGGTTTGGGTCTGTGTCACAACCAATAACACGGAGGAGGCAGCGTTTATGTCCTACCTCAGCCAAAGGTGAAAGTCAAAAAAAAGTCAAAGGTGAAGGGTCAAGGTCACTATGACCACATGTCCACCCCTGTTGTTGTAATGACAACATCACAGGAATGACATCTGGTACAAACGTCCATTTGGATGATGCAAGGTCAAAGGCTTTGGGCACTGTCTATGCTAATTATTACAAAATACACTTAATACACACACATTCATTTGACTGGTTGGCAGAGGCATTCAAACATAAGACAAGATATTGAAAATAAAATATATTTAACCTATTGAACTTTTGTAATTGTTTTGTAGATGTGTACATGAAGACCAAAGTACTTTTTAGTCTATACATCATGTAGATGTGACCCAAAATCACCATCTGCCAAAATATGTGATGAAATTCACAGGAAATACGTCAGTCTACATTATTTGTTCCTTTGTGTTTCCTCAGCCAAAGTCTACATTGACAAGAAGCTGAAGAGAAACTCTGAAGAGAGAGCTGATGACGATTTGATCGGTGACATCTTGCAAAACAGCAACCTCTCGAAGAAGGAGCTTTACGCTGCCATCACAGAGCTGCAGATCGGAGGAGTGGAGACGGTGAGTGATGTTTGGAGCTGCGCAGAAATATCTCATTCACAGGAATAGTTCCCAAGAAAACAAATAAACATGTCAAACTCTTCCATAAAGCTACTTCTGCCTATTCCAGCTTTCGATTTGTGAATATTTGACCCATTCATTAAATGACATTGGTGATTACGTAGATGGAGCCCACCCACTTACAGTTCTGAACACGAGTTCAGAATGTTTTACCTTTCGCCTATTTTGCTCCAAGTGGGGCAAAGAAAAAAAATCTGTTCAGCCTGTAAAACAAACAGGTGCTGCAGAAAATATGTGTGGTGTGGACGTAACTGAGGAGCCTTTGAGGAACATTCCTCAGCTCCTTTCAGGACCCCACAGAGGAATGCACTAAAAGTAGTTGCCTCACTAAGTGACATTTCCTCTCTGCCTCACTCTCTCTCTCCCTCTCTCTCCCTCTTTCTCTGTGTTTATGTTTCTCAGACCGCCAACGGTATGCTGTGGGCTATTTTCAACCTGTCACGTAACCCTGGCGCCCAGAGGAGGCTGCGGGAGGAGATTAAAGAGGCGGTGCCTGCTGACCAGAACCCGAGCGGAGAGCACATCAAGAGCATGCCCTACCTCAAGGCTTGCCTCAAGGAGTCGATGAGGTACGGCCAGGCACTGTCACCCACAACGCTGCCAATGCACATCCTACAGATACGGTTACATTATGAGCAAGTGAACTTTACATCAATAAATTCAGCCAACAGCGAACAATCTTCTTCTTCCTCTGGATTTGGCTTTATGCTCCCTGAAAGAGAAACCTGCAGATGTTCTTGCAACAAATGCAGGACAGCATATCTGCAGCACACAATTAGGTTAGAGATAGTTGCTCTACATGACACGACACAACATCTAATGATTCGTTTAAATTATCTAATTAAATTAATTCCTATCAGTCAGCAGTAAATCAGTCATACCATGTTCATTTGCTTATTACCAATATTGAAAAAAGGATTAGAGAGTCGGAGAGGCAGAGAATCAAGACTCAATCGAGAAAATGAGCCGTGGGGAATTACTGATAGATATTTCCAAAAATAAATATCCAATTTGGAATATGTAGAATTGGGGCACAGATATAACTGGATGATTCCCCTGCTGAGCTGTCACACACCTACAGTAAACTGGGATGAAATTGGAGTTTTTAACAAACCAAACTATAAATCTATCACTGAATAAAGTAATTAGCTTAAATTCATAATGAAAGTAATCATTAGCTGCACTTTGATACAAAAGAGCTGCACACTAATATCTACAAAAGTAAAATATAGCTTTTAACATAATGCATGATAAATAATAATGTAATGATAAAATATAGCCTCATAATAAAAATAATAACAATAATAATAATGTTATACCCTAAGTATAGAGTTTCAGTTAAAACTCATTGGCAGCGTCATGATTTCACCCAGTACCACAGAGATTAAGAAGGAGAACTCACACATGATGGGCTCAAGACCGAGCTTCATGAGATATTGTGGCATAACTAAATACAACCAGTGGTCCCAGCTTAAAATATACCATGTGGTCACGTTCCAATCACTTCCCAACCAGTTTCTGTTTCTTCTCGTGCAGTCACGAGAAGAAGTTGTCAAACATGTTATTTAAAGCTAATTCCGTTACCACATCATCCAGGGAATGTACATGACCTCCGACTGGAGATTAAATCTCACCTTATCTTGCTCTGTGTGTTTAGCTGCTGTTAAACAGCTTAGAGATGTGTGTCATGCTATAATATAGCTTCACCAAGTCCATATTCCCATGCGCTTTTTTTCAAATTCTTCCAGGTTATCGCCATCAGTCCCCTTCACCAGCAGAACCCTGGACAAAGACACTGTGTTGGGAGATTATGCCATTCCCAAAGGGGTAAGTGGCTTAGCTCTTAGTTGCCATACACCTGACATCAGCAGATTACATTCTTGTATTCATTTACATTTTACTGATGTCTGAATCAAGCATGTTAGAAAAGAACTGTACAAAGTCTGACTGGAGAAACTCTAATAGAGCATGTAAAATAGATTTACAGTAAAAAGGTCTTTATTGGACTGTAGCCTTGTAATCTCCTGCACTATCTCTTTAACTTGTCTGGAACAAATACTGAGAATTCTGCCACTGTTCTTGCATGATGAAAATATTGATTTATTTGTTATTTCCTCCATGAACAGACTGTTCTGATGATAAACAGCCACGCACTGGGCTCCAATGAGGAGTACTTTGAGGACGGGAAGAAGTTCAAACCCGAGCGATGGCTGCGAGAGACCAGCACCATCAACCCCTTCGCCCACGTTCCCTTCGGCATCGGCAAGAGGATGTGCATCGGCCGGCGGCTGGCGGAGCTGCAGCTGCAGCTGGCCATGTGCTGGGTAAGATAAACCAAGTCCAGCTCAGTTTATACAATCAATCAACAGGAAATCATCCATTCAATATTTTTTGTTGCATCTTAACAATTGAATTGAAATAGTTGTCCCTCTAACAGTTGGTCAGAGACTACGACATCGTGGCCACAGACAATGAGCCGCTCGATGTGATCCATTCAGGACTCCTGGTTCCCAGCAGAGAACTGCCGGTTGCCTTCATCAAGAGATGAGGTGAGAGCAAAAGTTGGATCGCCTATCAATCTTTTCGTCTAGCCCGCTTCAAGAAAGCGACAAATTGTATTTCCCAAAATGAACTATTCTCTTGAGTGTGGTATTTCTTTGTTAATGATTAATTACCTCTCTCCCTCTCAGGATCCTTATTCAGCTTTTCTGGACATAGTGACGGGAAGACGATTCCTCTGTCGCCACGGCCCGAGCTGGTCCAGTGACTCCCTGTATTGCTGCTCTGTAAATAGAACAAAAAGACAAACAAATTACTATACATGTAATCATGCCGTAAATACCTCAAACTTATTTAAAAATATTACCTATGACCGTTAATGACTGACCAAAATACCAGTTGTTATGTACAAATCGAATGTTGTACGAAGGCAGCTGTCCTCAAATCTTAATGTTCATGTCCTCATCTCAGACATGTATGTATGTAGATTTCAAGCTATATATAATGTTGTGCTTTTTTCTTGTGTCATAGTTCTTTGTGTATATAAAAGTGCAATTATAATATTGTAATAATGTACATTGTTTTATGTAGAGACCTATTTTATTCACTTCAATGGATACATTAATAAATGTATTAAAGACACAAAGCCTCTGTTTGTTTTTCAGACTTCTGCGATTAGAGCTTTTGATTGAAATTTTATAACTTCAGAAATGGGCTTAAAGGGAAATCAAAAGGTTTAGTTTGGCATGTAGACAAACTCCAGATTGTGGCTCAATCACTTGATTCAAATAATAACAGGCAAGATTAAAGCAGCTTAGCTTTTTCTTTAACATCAAATGAATCTAATCCTATTCAGGAAAAGCAAAGGGAGATTCTAAATAAATGTTTCAAATGAAAGAAAGTCATTTGAGAGGTCACATGTTTAGAATCAAATATTTTCTCCGTGGGTGAGGAGTTGCCGACCTCTTTCCCTCGTGATTTTTAAATGGCCTGAAAAGGTGAAAGTGTGAATAAGAAACCAGACTGACGGACGGTAGCACAGCAAAGATTTGAACATGCTTAAAGACATGTTTTGTATCTATCAAGAACAGGAAGCAACAGAAAGGAGTTGACTAAATTGCATGAGTAAAGTTTATTTTTAGACACGAATGCTAATGGGAACATATCTGTGATTTTACTATAAGTAGTTAAGTATCTGTACTAAAACTGCAGCTGAGGCCTGGGAAAGGATCAAACTCCTTGAAATTGATCCACAAAGGACTGAGCCACAGAGCCGCTGATCGACACTGTGACATCAGCCTGATGAGGGAGGAAGATGCTTTATTTGTTGTCGGTGTTTAAGTTATAGTCAACACAAAAACATGAAATTCACATATGATTAATGCAGATACAAAAGACTATTTGTTGAATCAAGTAATAGTTAATATGTGTCTAATTATACCAAACTATTATATATATTTCGATGAATTTAATCTAATTTGAATTTTTGAACATTGACTAGTGTATAACCTTGAGATTTTGTGTAAAAACAACACATACTGTTTCTGACACTACCCAACCTTATACTCTGATTGGAAGTTACACATCGATTCACATTGATTCATGTTACTGACGACTCAGATGACTCACGTGTGGCCTCAAGAGTCACATGTGACATCAGGTGACATCACCATGTGAAGTGGATAAAACGCCTGGTTCATCAGCCTCACCGGTCAGAAGAGCTGAAGAACACATGATCATCCATGATGAATAAATCAAGACAGTTCGAGAGGATGAGACTCATCATGTACACTAGTTAACAACAATAAGTCACAATCTAATCAAACTTATATCAGTGACTTGTGTGGTACTCAAACATTTTACTAACATCATGTATAAGTTCAACTATATAGACAAAAATATACTCAAGTTAAAGGAGAAACCGAACTTGGGTGTGGACTAGGTTGTACAATACTGGCGCTCAGTGGCCAAAAGCTGCGTGCACTTACTTTTCTGCTTATTTTCTGCTACTATTTTTGGTGCACACATGTAATATATTCTGATTTCTCACAACTGTATTTTAGATTCACTTTTAATTTTGTAAAGGTTTAAACTTATGCTACACCTTATAATGTGTATATGTGGTAGAGCAGCCCAACAGGTTCCAGTGTAAATAACACACACACACACACACACACACACACACACACACACACACACACACACACGCACACTAATGATGCCAAACTAACTTAACCTACATTAGTTTCCTGTATGATATATTCAAACCTTTGACGTCCCCTGAAGGAAGACAAGTCCCCATAATGTGACTGTTAAAACAAATTCAGGTCATGGGTTACACCTTCACCACACACACCCACACACAAACACACACACACACACACACACACACACACACACACACACACACACACACACACACACACACACACACACACACAAACACACACACACACACACACACACGCACACAAACACACACACACACACACACACACACACACACACACACACACACACACTCAAACACACACACAGACTCACCCTCACACACACCTCCTGTCTGCTTGTCACCATCAGCCGTGACAGGAAGCACCAGCTCTCGTTCTTTGTGCCTCGGAGGAGGATGGTTTCTTTGAGCAGCTGCTAATGTTTTAAACTCCTCTTAGATAGAACTTTTAATTTAGTTTAATTCGCTGACGGCTTTTTAATAAAGCGCTTGAATTAGGTGTTGAGTTATTACAAGTTGTTTAGTTGGGGGAATCTACACATTCAGAGCTGGACATGAGTTTGGGTACCACCGAGAGTCTGGGTCGCGACATTAGTCAGGAGGAGCTGGACTTCAATGACCTGTTCCTGTATAACCCACCTGGAGAGGATTTCCCTGTCGGCTGTGACAAAGGTAGGATATATGTTTATATTTATAAGCGCTGTAATTACTTTGAGAATTAATCAAATATCTCCCATTGCAGTTTGTACTGTGTGTTTCATCAGCAGTGACTGTGTGTTGAATGTGTAGCTGTAGTGAAATGGCTCAGAGAGTACTTAGCTGTCAGGTACTGATGTTACTCTTACAACAGGTGGAAGAAATCTAGACCCTTCTTTCAGTCTAGGAACATTATTTTTAGAAACATAGTGAAAGAAACAGTGCGATATTATGACTTTTAACAGGGGAGACAATTTGAATTTTGATCCACTCACAATCTTCGTTTGATTTACTAAACTGTGCAATAACATTAATGTGTCGATTATTATAAGGGACACTTTTAACACTTTGACTCTATGAGCACACTTTTTTTTGTACTCATCCTTTATTTAACCAGGAAATCCCCATTGACATAGATACGATCTTCTGTCAAGGAGTCCTGATCAAGATGGGCCGTGACTCAAATAAAGAAAAAGGTTCATCAACTGTATATATACTAAATACAAGCAGGGACGGATAACACAAAAAAATACAAAAACACATTGACCGAAAGCATAGAACAGAAGTGGAAATCAAGGGCAAAAGTTAATTGTGCAAAATTAAAAGTACATTTTAATTGCAGTGAAAATGATTTTTAAACATGCCAAGAGAGGCTAATGATTCCAAGTTCAGGATATCTTACATCTCTACTCTACATTAAAGCAAAAACTTTGTTTGGGAAGTTGAGACTTTGACAAAACTTTTCTGTGATGTGTTGTAGCTGTTGGGACAATATGAACAGACTAGATAGGTATTGAGATAACTTGCCAAGTAAAGATTTTATAATAAAATTTGGGTTATGGATTTTTCAGACCAAAACATGTTTAATTTACAAAGTTGTGTTCCTTAAATCTGAGTTTAAGACGCATGCACATACCTGCAGGATATATTGACATCAGATCTATCTTGAAAGCCAGTCCTGATTCAAAATGCAACTTACAGAGCGATAAGGAAAGTTGAACCTCCACCGAAAACAGTCTTTTGAGATGTTCTGGATTGTTCAATTAAAGACATAGATGTAATTATCAACACCAAGTGGTCGGGTATTCAATAAATTCTCTGCTTTTGTTATTTTCAGATGATCCAGTTGTCCTCTTTCAGAATGACAAGCAGCCTCCTCTGCTGGTGGTCGACCATCACGCTGCGTACGTCTCCAGCTCCATCCATCCGGCCTCCGGCCACAACTCCTCCTCTCGCAGCCCCACCAGGGACAACCTGTCAGGGGCTGTGTTTGAGTCCTTGGGCCTGGTATCCAGACCAGAGAACATCCCGGCTCCCAGCCCCAGGATTGAGATCACTCCCTCAGGCGATTCCCTCAGCTCGCAGACCCACCAGCCCAGCCCTGGCTCCAAAGTCCTGGCAGGCTACAGGGAGTGTGTGAGCCCTGCCAGCAGCAACTCCTCCACAGGATGGGCAGCAGAGACCTACTCTCCTGCAGCGTCCCCATGTGTCTCTCCTTCCAATCGAAGTGGCTGTAGCGTAGGGTTTACCGCCTTAGACCTCTGCCCGGGCCTCCAGGGCATCCACACCTCTTCTGCCAACTCCTCTCCAGGAGCCTCGCCTCGCAACAGCGTCACCGATGAGCCCTTTCTCCTGCCACAGCACCAACGTACCGCTGCACCACTTCTCCAGCAGCGCTCCCATTCGCCACATGGGAAGCGAGCCTACGTCCAGGCCCACTCCTTTCAGGGTGGCACCCCTGTCAAACAGCGCTCCAGGAGCCCGAGCCCCATCCCCTCTCCGCTCGAGCAGCAGGGGTCCCACTATCTCCACCAGGCCCAAGCAGAGTTCCAGACCCAGGTTCAGGGTCTCGGGGAGGAATGGAGCTCCAGTCTGTCCAGACCAGTGCCCTCTGTCCTGGTGCAGGGTGCACATGGGCAGGCCCAGAGGCAGGACTGTGTGTATGGAGAGGTGTATGACTGGGCCATTGAGCAGGAGAGGATTGGTAGGTCTGGAGCCGGGGTCAAGCCGGACATGGTCTACATGGTCCCAGCTGTGTGGCCCCCCTCTCATCCAGTCCAACACGGAAACTTCAGGTGTGTTGTTGTTCCTCCTTAATGAGCTATAGACAATTGATGTCTTTCTAATGAGCTCAAACATACAAGCAAAAATCAAAGAATACAAAGAAATAAAATATGAAATATGGTACAATTTGTCGACATTTTGCTCTCTCTCTCTCTCTCTCTCTCTCTCTCTCTCTCTCTCTCTCTCTCTCTCTCTCTCTCTCTCTCTCTCTCTCTCTCTCTCTCTCTCTCTCTCTCTCTCTCTCTCTCTCAGTGGTCTCTCTGTGACCCCACTTCCTCAGCTAGACAAGCAATTACCCAGCCAGTCTGGTCAGTATGAACTGCTGATCCGGCAGCAGCCCAGGTCTCACCACAGAGCTCACTACGAGACTGAGGGAAGCCGCGGCGCCGTAAAAACACCCAAAGGAGGGCACCCAGAAATTCAGGTAGATTTTTACACCTCTACCAATAAATCAGGCAGTTTGAATCAAATATTACAGTGGAAATATCAATGCAGTACTAATCGTCATCTCCTGCCTCCTTCTTGTAATTGTTAAGTTCTGGAAAAGGTCATAATATAGCGGTGCTTAAAGGTTAAAGCTATCGATACATAAACATGTTAAAGTGTTGCACATCTTAAGACCGTATGCAGCGTGGGTGCAGCATCTCTCTGAGTGCCTTTCTACTTTTCGTTTATGCCCGGAGGTTGTGGGGGTTTGTTTGTGTGAATGCAAGGAAGGAAACAAAGAAAACAGATCACTCTCACTTTTCATCTTCGTCACAGAGCGGGAGCACAAGGTTATAAATGTAGGTGGTGCTTCCTGGAAAATGTGTTTGTGTAAAGACGTTTATGCAAATGAAAGAAAGAGCCGTATGTCACTTTGACATCAGAACTCCCACAAGGGCAAGTCATTAATGCATGAATTGTTTCAATCTGCAAAAAAAAAGTTCCTTAATATTTACAATGAAGATATAAGTATTTGTACATGGGTCTACTACATTAATAAGCCTGTGTTGGTTTTGCTGGCGCTGTGGCAAAAACAAGTTATGGAAAGCAGTGTCCCTGCTCTGCCAGTTAGACCTGTGACATCATCCCCACAGGGAAGAGAGATGGTCTCTGCTGTCATGCACATTAATGGTCTTATAGTAGTATAGTTAATTAATTTCCGTGTGAAGCGTTGGGTTTGATCACATTTTGTCACCGTCACCAGCTCTGTGGGTATGAAGGCTCGGCTCCACTGGGGCTGCAGGTCTTCATAGGCACAGCCGACGAGAGGCTCCTGAAGCCCCACGCCTTCTACCAGGTGCACCGCGTCACGGGGAAAACCGTCACCACGCACAGTATGGAGATGATGATCCAAGGGACCAAAGTGTTGGAGATCCCTCTGGAGCCAAAGAACCATATGAGAGTGGTGTGAGTATGAGACATCAGATACAAGTTAACCAAAACAAATAACTGACAAATGCACTTAATAAGGCAAGAAATCACAATTTTAGGATGGTTGCCTGTGACCTCAGACTTATTAAGCAATCTGAAGTCAATGTGGTGATTTTTGCATTAAATCTCTCAAAGGTATAGATGCAGAGATACAGTTAATTGAGTTGTTAGTAAGTTTGATTTGGATCTTGCATTTGAAATATTGTTGTATTTGTGTGTATTAAATGCTCTTGTCTCTACACAAATGTTATCCGCGATCATTTATATTGTCATTTGAACAAGTTGCTGTTGGCGCTGACAGAAACTTGAAATGCATCACTTCCTGTGTGCCAGAGAGGTTTTCCAGGAAGCACCTACCAGAAGCTGTGTTTTTACAGCAAATAAAAAATCTTTGATCTATAGATTAACTGAAAAATAAATTTTATTCGAAATAAATATGTCACAAAAAAACTGGGTTACAACTGACTCATCAATCAAGTATAATTTGACTGTGACTGTGTCTGAACAAAGACAGTTTTGTGGTGTACTTTCAGAACCCTGTTCAACTCACCGAAATTTTCTTCAATTTTACAGGATCGACTGTGTCGGGATCCTGAAGCTGAGAAATGCCGACATTGAACTGAGGAACGGTGAGACGGACATCGGACGCAAGAACACACGTGTGCGTTTGGTGTTTCAGATCCACGTTCCCCACTCTGGAGGCCGGTCCGTGTCTCTTCAAGTTGCCTCTGAGCCCATTGAATGCTGTAAGGATTCATTCATGATAACTGCTGGTTAACAAGATCCAGTATTGTATTTTTATCCATTTTTTCATACCAATCATTTTATGTAAATGTTTTATATATGCTAATAATAAAACTAAAACTTTGATTAACACAATACATTCAGTTTTCTATTGTTATATATGGTCCATTGCAGGAGCTCATGATGGTTGATGTTTGAAAAAGCTTTGTTGTGTTGTGTTGCTAACAAGTTTGCTAATTTTATGATTCTTCTTTATTTGTGCAACTGTTTTAATATTTTATCATTTTACATTATCATTATAATGGGAATGCCCTGCAGGCTTTACCAGTCAATACTGCAGTTTGGGAATTAAAATCATCGGATATTTTAGGAAATGTCGAGCTTGGTCTTTCATGGAGCTCTACCTTCCTGTGTCTCCTCAGCCCAGCGAGCTCAGGAGCTCCCTGCAGTCGAGAGGCAGGACCTGGACCTATGCTCGGTGCTCGGGGGTCAACAGATGGTCCTCACTGGACAAAATTTCACCCCTGACTCCAAGGTGATATTCTCTGAGAAGACACAAGGTGAGGAGGAGATCTTTGGCTGACCACTGGATGTTGGAATTGTTAACTCTGACAAGCTTATCCTTTTCTTGGGGAGAGTTAGAGTTTTCACACAGTTTTCATGTCTGTACATAAATTAAAAGCTAGCTTCGTTAACTTCGAACAAAGACTGGAAACAGGAAAACCTTACTTACACTAGACCCCTATCAGTATTGTTGTGTTTTTTGTTGTCTGTTTTTCAATAATTTCATTTTCCTTCATATATCACGTTTAAAATCCTCACCTTGCCATTGTTTAGGTTTCTTACTTCAGTACTTTATTGTCTACATGACCACACGGTTCATTTTGCAGCAGACATAGTATCAACATATAATTTCCAAGAAACATTATGCAATGTGATCACCACGGCCTGACTGCAGACACCAGAGTGGTTAATGCTTATCGGCTCGGTGCAGCGACAGACCAAACTCCAGGAAGTCAATCTTCATGACCAAGAAATATTCAAGCATGTCAACTCTCCCTCTGTAAAAACACAAATTGTCGACTAAGCAGATACAATGTGTTTAATGAGCTTAAGAGATGATGGCAGATTGATTCTGTTACTTTCAAACTGAACCTGCTTAGCTGTTTCCCTCTGTTTCCAGTTTTTAAACCAAAGTAAATGACTTTTACTATACTACCATGACTGTGGTATTAGTCTTTCCATCTAATTTTCATCAAGAAATTTAATTATTGTATGTTCCATAAATGTTGAGCTATACTTTTGATATATACAACTTCATGCCTAGTAACAATGATTGTATGTGTGGTGTGTAATATAATACACCTGCATATGAAACTGTTTTTTTACAATTAAAATAGACAACACCCAGATGCTTCCTTCTCGACATCCCGTTAGAATGGAACATCTTCCGTCAGTCCATACTTTAAACTTTGGTACAAACTTTTTCAAATGTACTGTTTGTCTACGTGGAAATTTCACACCCTGTTCGCGCTCCTTCTGCCCACACAAAGTAGTTTGGTTGCATGGTTTGAGAGCAGGATGCGAACAGATGACTGCATGCGAAGCCTCCCTGCTGCTTGGCGTGGGGCTTCGTGCTACAGGATGTGGTTCCACAGACTGATTCAGACCCAGAGCAGAGGCTTTTTTCTTTGTTTGGTTTTTAAGCGTGGGTAGAAAACAGACACTGCATGTAAAAACAGTAAACTAACCCTAAAACATGAAGTAGATTTCCACTGGCTATGAATAAATTGTGTACACATGCTGCACTGTGAGTCACTGACAGGATTGATATCTTGCAAACTCGTTTCTTGTTGAGTCGGGAAATCTTTATCAATGGTCTTATCTTACTCTATGCAAAGAGAGAAATATGTGGATTTTCCAAAATGTCAAACTGTTGTTTTCAAATTTCAATACCTGCACATTATATTCTGTTTTCAGAGGGGCAGCAAATCTGGGAGATGGAGGCTACGGTTGACAAAGATAAAACACAAGCTGTGAGTTCACTTTCACTTTTGTAGACAAACTTATTCATATATGTAACCGTAGATTTAGATTTATCCAGGCTGTCTGTCGCTAAATTCAATAACACTCAAAAATAATTTTATTTCGATTGCAGCAGGGGAAGTATATGCCATGATCTATGACAGTTTGTCTGAAACATGATCTTTTTTTCTGTTCTAGAACATGCTGTTTGCTGAGGTCCCACCATATCGAGACCGAACCATTTGCCACCCGGCCAAAGTCAACTTTTACGTCGTCAACGGGAAGAAGAATGCCAGTCAGCCTCAGCACTTCATCTACACTCCTGTCATAGGTATTTAACTGTTTTAGCTAGGTGATGAAGGGGTATGCAGAATGTTGGGAAAGTGTCTGAAAGGTCAACAGAACAGGCTGGAGATACAATACGAAGACCAGACCATCTAAATTTGGTCCGGCAAATGAAGGATGCCACTGACGTCGGTTGTATAGATCGGGTTTTCCAAAGGACTCAGGCGCTGAATAGAAACACAGCTTTTGTGAACATTATACCTGCAAAGCATCAGCATGTTAGCATTGTCACAGTGAGCATTCTATATGCTTATGTACCATTTAGCCCAAAGTGGCTCTATGACCTCACAGAGATGCTAGCATCAACTAGGTTCTCCTCTTGTCATGTCCCCAGCGAGCTAATGATAGACTCTGATGATAATGTTGAATAATCTTTGTTTTTATATTCTAGCCGTTAAAGCAGAGCCACTAGATGACTATCGGTTGAATTCATGTGGCTACCCAGTCCCTGGCCTGTCGGTGAAGCCACTCTACCATCACCTGGAGCAGGACAGCCACCTTCAAGCCTTGAATGTTTCTCCAACACTGTACCATCTGACCAACATGGACCCCAGAGCCTGCGTGTTAACACCTGATCCACTGGATGACCAATCAGCCTATTACCAGTCCAGAGCCGGCACTTTGATCACCAGTCCCATGCTGTACCACACTGTCAACCAACACTACAGCAGCTGTGATACAACCCTTCTTAATGATTCCCCGATGGCATCCTACTCTGCCTCCACCCGCAGCCAGTGCGTGGGTGCCAGGACCCCTGCGGGCAAACTGTTCGAAGGTCCTCATGTTAGTGATTCCTGTTTGATGTCAAGACAGCAGACGATGCTGCCACTCGGGAAGTCGCCGCCCACAAGATTTACCCACGGTCCAGGCCATGGGAGGGCTGTGTGCAGGGTGGAGCCAGGTGGAGGTAACCATGAGAAGTGGGCTCCCGAGAAGGTCACAGTCAAACAAGAGAACCTCAGCTATGCCTACCTGGAGGATGGTGAGTGAAACTGTTTCATACTGTTCTCCAGAACCGGTCAGTGTGCCGGGGAGGACATGCTGATTGAACTTCCTCTATATCGACTCACACCTCTCTGACATGAGCACTAGGAAGGCAGTGTCCGACAAAACCAACAGTCTGACAATCACCTCAACTTGTAGCTACAGTTTGCAACTTTTTTGAGCTGTACATGTATAAAGAGTCACTAGCAATACATTTACATCATCTTGTCTGTCTGGTTTCTAATTTCGCTGCCTGGTTCATCTTTGTCAGAGTTTTTAAAAAGTTCTTATGAAGCAGACTGTTTGGCAGATGGGAATTTGTGGTCCAGTCAGCAAATGCAAACAAGCACAATGCTACTGTGCGCCTGCAAATCCTGTCTTGTGGTTTTTTGTAGGGCCTTTCTATTCACTTTCCCACGAGTATCAGTATGACTGTATCTCTTTCACACACACACGCACACACACACAGGTTGGGTGTTTCTGTTTATAACTCTGTGATGAGACAGAAACAGGAAGTGTATTTTACAGGCAAATGAATGTGGTTAAGACGAAGAAGAAGAGACAGAACAGAAACGTCCATCAGTCAGGAGTAATAGTGAAAGCTGAGGAAAGTACCGGCTGTTTGATATCAATAGATGATCAGCCCAAATGTCAATAATTTGTGCAAACTGTCGATAATCTGTGATCATGACAATTAAGACATCCTGTGGACATTAACGAAATGCTACACAGTTAAGGCACCAACCACAAACCTCAATGTCCCCGGTTCATGTTAAAGTGACAATCCAGACTCCTGCAGTGACCGTTAAATTTGCTCACTCAGTTTTTTTGAATGCTTTCCAGTGAATGACATCATCAGAAGGGACCTGAAAGGCCACAATGGAGAGTGAACCTGGAGACCTGCAGCAGCCTTGGTGTCCACAACATCCAAAGTTCAAGCAAACATAATCCAAAGCATAACAAAATTAAAAACGTACACATCAAAATCTTTAATCTATCAGAAGAAGTCTTCACCTGTAAGAATTACATTTGAAAAATCTATCGGATAAAAGGAAACCTGAGGCAAAGAAGAAATTAAAAAGACTCCATTAGATGCTCATGTTAACATTATTTCAAGATGTGTCACTGAATCTGTGAAACTAGGGAGGGAGGTGGTTCACTGTAAAAAACATTAGCTGCCCTCCGATCACTGTTGCTTCAATACTGTCATAAATATTTAGCTAAAGACTCAAGTGTCATACTTATACTGCTTGTCTGTTTTCCATCTTCTCTCCATTCATATACTTGTACAACGGCTCTTTGTAAACATGTGTAAATATTTTATAATAAATCTGTTTAAATGAATCAGTGTGTTTTGACACTTCAATGTCCTACAGCCAATAATAGACAACTGTACAAACTACTTCAAATTATAAATATCTTCTACATTGCACAATCCCTTCTCTAGTATACAAATATAAATATATATTTTTTTTCCTATTTATATATTTTTTTAGATATATTCTTGTACAAACACAGCACAGCAAATTCCTTGTATCTGTAAACCTACTTGTCAATGAACCATGTTTTCTGATACTGAGAGCACAAATATATATATTTCTGACTTTATTATTTAAAAAAAACTTAACAGTGTTCAGTGGAAACACTAATTATTTGATGGTTATATAAATTTGGTATTCGAATAATACCTCCTTATGTGTCTAAAGGAGACATTTCTGTGCCTCAAAATTAATCCACGTTGAACAAAAGCTATAGGGGGCGACATTTTCAAAACAATCATTTCCCAGGTCGGAAGCGACGCTTAGATTTATGACATCACTTCCGTGAAGCGGAAGTTTTTTTTTGCCCTACCTTTGTAAAATAAAGCAGCCTCTTTGTGTTCAGAGGACTCTGGAGGTTGCTATATTTCTACCTGTCCTGTAACGAAGAAGAAGAGTGAAGTTCTCCCGCCACAGGTACAGATGTTCTCCTCTCTGAAATCAAACATGGAAACATTGTGTCGAGGCTCAGATCCACGTAGTGAAGAGTTGTATGATCTATTCCCAGGGTTTTGCTACATTAAAACGTCTAAATGGATTTATATCGATAACCTACTGTAGCCATGGTAGCGAAAGAAGAACACATCTGACTTCTTAGATTCTCTTTGTCATAAATTCATCTATGATATAAAGCCACAAGTCAATGTATAGATAGATACATGGTTTGATAGATAGATAGATAGATAGATAGATAGATAGATAGATAGATAGATAGATAGATAGATAGATAGATAGATAGATAGATAGATAGAGAGATGGTTTGATAGAGGGATAGATAGATAGTAGATAGATAGATAAATGGTTTGATAGAAGGATAGATAGATAGATAGATAGATAGATAGATAGATAGATAGATAGATAGATAGATAGATAGATAGATAGAGAGAGAGAGAGAGAGAGAGATGGTTTGATAGAGGGATAGAAAGGTGGATAGCCACAGAACAAACTAAACAAGATGTGAAAATGTAACAGCAAATCTAAAATATATATGATACTTAAACATAAACATGTATACATATAAAAAATGTATATATGTATGTGTGTAATGTGTATATATTATCTTTTATATATAGAGAGAGTTTTATATCATGATAGTTGACTGAAAGTAAATTAACCATCTTCCACTTTAATAACCATTTCAACCATTGTCAGTGGAATTTCAACTTAATTTCACAAATATTTCGTGTGAACTTTTGATCCTTATTTTATATGATAATATTTCATATGATAAACAACATATTAAGAAGTTGCTTCGGGGAGACGTCTGAGTTTCTTTCTGAGCTTTTTATGCGGTTTTCTGACATTTTCTACACTGAATACCTTTTCAAGTAACGGTATAAACAGTTTGAAGATTAATATCGAAATAATATTAGAAAGTACATCTTATTAAATGTATTCTGCACACATTATTTCTATGAATGAGGGGTTGTATGATGACCCGTCCGTAAGCCTCTATTTAGAATAACTTGCATTGATCCTCCTCTGTGCTGCTGCTGCTGTTCACACAGAGACGTCACTGAGGGAGAGCGACTGCACCGAACATCCAGCAGCATCATGTCTGCAGACCTGGACCTGTCCCCTCCAGATGTCCCTGAACCCACCTTCCTTGAGAGCGTGCTGCGCTATGGCCTGTTTCTGGGCGCCATTTTCCAGTTTATCTGCATCCTGGCTATTTTCCTCCCCATATCCAAGGGGCATGAACAGGTGACGTACAGACCAGGAGGACAAGAGGAGAGGGGGTTGTGTGATGAAGTGTTTCCCTCCTTCAAACTGTGTTTCCCCTCTGCAGCCTGGTTTAGTAATACCTTTTGGGCTATACAGTAGTTTGTCAGATTCATTCATTTTTACAGACTACATTATTTCTTAATGTCCATAAAGACTGAGCCATGAAGGGTTACTTTCTCAATCTATATACTAACTAACTGTCAGGGGAGATTATTTATAGACCGGAGCAATTAAATCCAACGTCTAATTATTCTATTTCCAGCCGCCGTCATCAGATGTACTAATTACTTTCCACAGTATGTCTTCATTTCATCCTGCTGTCATTCTTCCCTGCTAGAAAAATAGGAAAGATTGCAATCGCAGCAACAGTGCTGACAGAGGGAAAGTGCTGGAACACGCCGGAATGTCTTTGTTTGCAGTGTGTCCAAAAACTTTTATGGAACCATTTATTAAATGCAGATTACTCTGAGACCAAGCTAACTGGAAAACTGTATTAACAGGATCTATTTACACAAGTTACAAAACCTCCTCTGCACATTTTACTTTTAAACTCAATTTACCTGGGAAGATAAGATAAAATTGTGGCATTGTGGCAAAACCATCATCTAAATATATCTTCAAATCACACGTTATGTTTAGCATCATGTGTTTTCACACCTTATTTGAATGACTCAGAAGATTTATTTTGAAACCGCCAGGTGTTTCATGCCTCATGTGTTTGCTCCACAGGATGAGCACGAGTCCACGGATAGTAAAGCTGCTGAACAGATAAAGAAACCTAAAGGAGGAGCTCCTCAGATCCGACAGAAGCCAAAGAAAGAGAGCAAGAAGAAGCGATAGAAAGCTCTGTGTGTGTGTGTGTGTGTGTGTGTGTGTGTGTGTGTGTGTGTGTGTGTGTGTGTGTGTGTGTGTGTGAGTGTGAGTGTGAGTGTTTGTGTTTATCACTACATGTTTAAAAAACTGTCTTACTACAACACTAAAATATATTGTGTTCTTAACTTGAGAGACTTCAGAGTGAACTGTGTCCTGTTCACCATCAACATAGCATTACGAGGAGCAAACTGCCATGGTGTTTGTGGCCTGCAACGTATTTTTATTGGCTAAATGTTTTTGCATTAGTTTCATTTATGGTTGAATATCATTGATTGAATTATATTTTAACTGTAACAAACAATTAAATGCACTATACAGTCATGTGCCTCAGGTGTGTTGATTCATTGCTAAATTCCAGTTTGGTTTAATGATGTGGAATAGGATTGTGTTCGGTCCTTATAACATACTTCTTTTGAATGGCAGAATATATCTCAACTCTGTTGTAAAGTTAGGTTTTTTGCACCAGAAAACAACGCTTTATAAATAAACTGATGTTTGTTTAAATTTAGACAATATTAAGCAATTCATAACACACTCTATTGGTACATAATCCAAGATGGAGCGAAAGGTGAGAACAATCCAACTGTGTGGGTCTTATGTTTATGATGTTGGTCTAGTTTGCCAGTATATGCCTAAAAAAATCTGATCAGACTTAAGTACGAACCGTATACATGAAGTGAGGCAATCAACACCAAAAATAATTTCACGGCGTCTATGGCAATAGATGCGGTGGTAGAGTTCTTGTCCTCCAACCAGAAGGTCATTGGTTCAATCCTCAGACTTCCCCATCTGCATCTGCATATTGAAGTAAATGGATTTGTATTTATATAGCGCTTTTCTAGTCTGATGAAGACCACTCAAAGCGCTTTACAGTACAGTTTCACATTCACCCATTCACACACACATTCATACAGTGCATCTACTTGCAGCACTTTGTTATTCTATGGGGGGCTATTGAGGGTTCAGCATCTTGCCCAAGGACACTTCGGCATGCAGATGGTTCAGACTGGGGATCGAACCACCGACCTTCAGGTTGGAGGACGACCACTCTACCCCTCAGCCACAGCCGCCCAAGTGCCCTTGGGCAACATAAAAAGGTAACTCATAGATGATGAATGCACTAATTGTCAGTGGCTTTGGATAAAAGCATCTGCCAAATTACTTGTAATGTAAAAATTTGTCAAATAACAAAAACATGAACATTTCAAAGGGAAAACCTCTCCAATCAAAATAAAACAAAGTCATCGTATTTAAAAAATATATACGTTTAGACATTACATCGAAAAAATACTCCACATAACAGAAAGTTAATCGTCAATAAATGTTAATATTTATTGCAAACCTTATTCACGATCCTTAATTCAAGTTGTCTCCAGTGAGTGGTACCTACCATCAGTTGCTGATTAACACTCGAACCGATTGGAAAATTATTTTGAAGCTTTATCAGTTAAATTATTAACATTTTATTCGAAAAATATGAATAAGCCTTATAATTATTTCATGAACAGATTTTTGTAACAGCTTCAAAAAATATTTTCACTTTAATTGAAGTTGTTTCATGTGAGTATAAAAATCCCTAAATACGTCGCGTAGCCTCAGAATCTGAATGTTGACGTCAAACCCAACGTAACTCTTCACAGCGATGTGCTTGTCGCTTAGCAACCGATTGACCTTTCCACTCAGTGTTCTGGTGAACACGAGGCTTGTTGTTATTAGATCAATAACAATAGTACAAAATGAGCGGTAGATGCTATGATGATTTTTATTATTCATTCATTATGTTTTTATTCTTGTACTACTCCGTGGTGGCGTCAAGTTACGCAAGGCGACGTGAATCCCCCTGACTCCCACCGCTGCTGCGTAAACAGCGTAACAAAAAAAAAAAAAAAGCCCACACTCGTCATATTTGCTTCCAGTGATGCACGATCCCGTGGTTTTCTCCCAACGAGCCATGTCTTCTTCTCCTGCTTCTTCATCGTCTCCCACCTCTTCTTCCATCCTGAGCCCTTTGCTCCCGAACACGGCTTCTACCATGACCTCCTCCTCCTCCTCCTCCTCCTCTTTCTCCTCCTTCTCCTCTTCCTCCTCCTGCGATTCAGCCGGGATCCGCTAAATGGGATTGGTGGCCGGTCCGAGGTTTCCACAGCAACTGGCCGCCCGCTTCCATTCCGATCTAACCCGGTTCCGATCGAACCCGGCTCCCCGCTGCGAGGCTCCGGTGCTCGGGCTGAACCTCCGGACGCGTCCAAGGTGAGTTAGCAGGAGACCTAACGGGACATTTCTATATCATTTCTATACTGATTCATATGCTGCGTGTTTCCCAGTCTGGAGCCCCCTCCTCACGCTGGGTCTCATTGTTGCACAGGCCACTCACTGGCTCGTGTTTGTGCCAGTGGATTCTCCTCGGAACCTCCGACACGCCGAATACAAAGCATCCTCCGGCCTCACGCGTTTAGACCCAAACCATCCTGAATCCCACTCGCTTTAAATTGGACCGCGCGGACAAATGAGAGACCAACAATCCATCGAAATTCAAAATGGAGCTGCACCACCAGCACCTGTTTAGATTCATCAGGCCGCACATGCAGCAGCATTGTCGCCTTTCTAGTCCTCGCTCCCCATTCACAAATCCACGTTACGCACCTGGCGTGGATCCTTTGAAGAAACCGTAGACGTTTTTCCCCTCTTTTAAAAAAATATTTGTATTATTATTATAATTATTATGATTCAATCCCTTCCTTTTATCATCCTGACAGCTGCTTCTCTGGCACAGGCACATCCCCACCCCACCCCTTGTGTCTTTAAAAAAAAAAGCTGCTTTGCTGACAACAACTGGTGTTTTTAATCCGGTGGAAATAGCATTTAAATTATGTGGCTAATCTATTTACTGTCGGTTTGGAGCTTGGGGCATGTTCCAGCTCATTTCCATATGGCTGTGGATTCAGGTTGGATTAAGTCACACAAACAAGGGGAAGATCAACACTGGATCTCTGTGACTGGACTGTGACATACAGCAAGAGGAAAACATCCTGATTCCCTAGTTTGAGTAGTGTAGTGGATATAAATACAGTGTTGTCTTTCCCAGGACAGTAACAGACTGGTGTTGGTCTTCCCAGCAGCTCAAGAGCATTTCTTTATTGATCCATCCGCCAAGTGTTGTCCTGATAAATTGTTTAATCCATACAAAGGTCACAGATATACAGGAAATGGCTCATTACAGGTCCTCAAGGTTACACCTTCATATGTCCTGTTTTTATTTCAGTTAGAAACCCCCACAATAATATATGTTTACTACCATGAAAAAAACAAAAACAGAAAGCAGTTACTCTCATTTCAGAAGTGTCACTGATCTGTTGATTGACCGTTTGATGAATTCATTCATTGTTGCAGATGTAATTTGCTTCAGTCGTTAGACAGGCTGCGAGACGAATGCATATTACCTTCAATTTATTCTAATATCCCAGAGAAACCACAAAGAAATGCTGCCTGTGAATTTAATATAGATCATGTGCTGTTATTAATGAAATTCCCATGAATATATATTAGAATGTGCCACCTCTGCCCTCCTCCATAGCATCAATCATGCTGTAGCAGCCATTTCCCAGAGCCTGGATCATTTGCAGCCGGAGCCCCCCCCAGTGAAAGATAGACAGCAAACGGAAGTGTGTTTTTATCAGCTGAATGCCACAATCCCCCCTCCTCTCCTCCTCCTCCTCCTCTTCCTCTTCTTCCCCTCACGTGTCATCTGTGTGTTTGTCACTGAGGACGAGTGAACGTGAAGTGGAACAGCTTCAAACGGGCTCAGAGTGGTTAAGGGAAAGATTTGGGAAGCAGACCGGACAAGAGACTGTGATGGGACGATATTTGATAGTTAAAGTGACTGCTTTGTTTCCTCTTTGGCCCTTTTCTCTCAATCCACTGCCCATTCTGTCCCTCCGAATCCGGCTATTTATAGAGGATGTGCGTATGAAACATGTATGTGCACTGTGCTGCCTCATGTTATCATCAGCAGATAGCAGGATGGGACAGTGACGCTAATGTGCACATTTCCTTTCATTTTGATCTTGAGGGAGCCATCGTTCGGTCGTCGCTCCTCCCTCGCCTCCCCTCCCCTGGGCAAACTGTAATTTTCCCATTTGACTGAAACATTGGCTGGAACTCCTTGGGCTCTCCGCAGCACAGTGGCAACTGTTACCGTCTGTTGTGACTCAGTGAGGTTTGTCATGGCCAAATGGGCTCATGTGCCTCAGCAGATCTGTGCGGCTCCAGTGTGCTCGGCCCCAGATGGAGGAGCACAAATGTTGATCAGGCAGAGGAGATGTGAGGAAACACAATCATGGTTTGAAACGTTTCATCATGACATTACCCTTTGATTAGAGTTGCATTTAAACACACAATTTGAAGAAGAATTTGGCAACAATTACAGTATGGGTCTTCAGCATCGGGCCCGGTGGTTAGCACTGTCGCCTTCAGGTTTCGGATCCCTTGTCTCTCTGTTTGGAGTATGCATGTTCTCTGCGTGTTTGCGTGAGTTTTCTCTTGGTACTCCGGTTTCCTCCTACAGTCCAAAGGCATGCAGAGTAGTGTAAGATTAATACCAAATATTTAGATTGAAGGTGTGTGTGTGTGAATGATTGTTTGGCAGTGTGTACCCCGCCTCTCGCCCAATGTCCACTGGGATCGGCTCCAACTCCCTCAGGCACCCTCAAAAGGTTAAGCAGTGTAGATGATGGATGAATGGATCTTCAGCATCAAGGCTAATTGTTCGTTCAGTTTCTATTATACAACCAGATAATTTCCCTCATAGATAAGTCGGGCAGATGATTGGGAGGCCTGAGGTAAAGACATGCCGTGGAGCACGCAACATCCCTTGTTATTCAAGTCTGTCTTACAGCAGCACTCGCATGTTAACCCTCATTTCCTCCCTCGGTCACGTCTGTCCGGAACCATGTCTGCTATGAAGAGATTCCCCCCTGGCAAGATAAAATCCACGATCCTCATACTGTGGGAAAAAAGAGCTTTGTATCATCAGACATCACAGTTAGTCTAAAGGGGTTTTCCAAAGTTGCAGTTCCCTTTTTGTTTTCCTGAAACTGTGAGTCTACAGCTGCCGTCTTGCTAATGTCTTGCAGGTGTAATGTTTACCATGTTTTCCATCCATCATATATCTGTACAGCTTATCGTTTTGAGGGACTAGGGTTAGCTGAGGGGCTGGAGCCAAACACAAACAGCTTAGTGTAATTATTCAGATGATGTAATAATAATTAATGTCTGTTCAAAAAGTCGGTTTTGTCAATGCAGCAGTTGTTGAGATATTTCAGTCTGGATAGATCTTGCCACGTCCTTCTCCGTGCTGCCAGCATTCCTGAAAAGACTGTGCCTGTGGTAGAAAAGCCACCTCATCTGGTAAAATCAGACGGTCAAAGATTTTAATTATTTGGCTGAACAACATATTTCTACACTCAGCCAGAACTGTGGATTCTGAGATCACTTGCATCTGAAACACAACATGAATGATTCTCAGTAGCACATAGCTCCACCAAGGACCCGCCAGTCCCCTTCAATTCAATCATGCTGCACCAAATCTCACTCGTTGAGTTCAGTTCCTCTAAATATACTTTGATTCTTTCCATCAAGATTCATGAGTCATTTCCTGGGAAATGGGTGATAATGTAAAAAGAGAAACTCCCTATCTCTCGTCGTGATTTAATGGATTCTTTCTTGGCTCATGAGCCATCCTTCTACCAAGTTTTGTTGAAATCCATTTGGTAGTTTTTTGCGTAACCCTGGCGAAAACATAACCTCTTTGGCACAGGAAGAATTGCCGTGACTACAAACAGTTTTTTTGACATATTTGTGTATATATATCAAAATTGAAATGACAGTGTGTTTGTGTCATTTCAATCCAAGGGGCAGATTGGAGCACATGTACAAATGACACATAATGAGAATATCCTCCTGATGCGGTGTGGTTCCTCTGAAAGGTGTTTTTCAGACCTTACTGATTTATTAACTTTCATTACTGTCAGGCATCTCTGCTTGTGGCCCTTACACTACCCCCCCTCTCCACAGTGTTTTCCTGTGTATTCACTTCACGTGGCGAGACAGTTTTATAGATTTTGTAGCACTCGGTCAACACTGAGACTGTGAGAGAGACACAGGTTAGTGATGAATGTAGTGCGGATAGTGAAGTGCTCTCCAGGTTCTGAGGTACAAACCACTCAGAGAACAGCTTCTGAGCTGAGCCTCTATTTATCATCGTTCGGCTGGTTTTCGTTTTACTGTTGACCTCATTTTATTTGATAAAATTGCATTCTGCTCAAATATAAGTCAATTGAATTTTGTTACTTTTTTGTCACATCAAGGTTTCTCAAAATCCAGACTCATTTTCCCACATAGCTTTTTAATTGTTGTCTTTGATACATTTGAAGGCTACGCTTGTCTCCGTCTTCTTGTTGTTACCACGGTTACAGGTGTCTCTAATAAGATGTCCCTCTGCTGTGCAGTAGAACAGACTGACTCACCTCAGTAAATAAAGTTAACATTTCAGAACTTGTCTGAGCAGAGACACTCTCTCTAATCGAATCCAGCCCAGTTGTTCCTGTGAACCTGACAACACTGCAGCTACCTGTGCTGCTGGCTGCAGAGCACTGACTCGTACAGGAGCTGGATTCACTCACTTATTCCTATTCTGGGTTGAGTTAGAGAGGAGACGCAATATAGAATGATTACATGGGTATTGTCACGATACCAACGATTTTGTAGTCGATATACGGATATACCTTGAATGTCAACGATTCTCGATACCCAGTTTGCTCTCCACACTGGAGTATTTACCTGAAACCAGGAGGCATCTTGTTCCTCCCCTCCAGATTCTATATATTCACATTTAGAATCTGTTTATAGAGTTAATGTTACTTCAGCTTCCTCAGCACTCCATTAGCTCACTTTTTTATTAATGTCAAATTGCGGCCTATATGAAGTTAATTGTGGATTCTCAGTGAATTGGGACTTTTTATATAGTTTTTGTTTTCGTCATGAACGTTATTTTTGGGATGTTTTTAATGAACATCAAGGCACAGCTGTAATTCACGTGATCAGCAAATCTGTGTATTATCATATCCTTCAAATTCGTTGAATACCTTTATTTTTTTACAGCACCTTTCACACCAGAAATGCTTCCCATGTAGCTTTAAATAATAAGAAATCAATTTAGAAATCATTATTAGCAGAAAAAGTTCAAATATTCACCAATCAAATTAAATCAGTCACTGTGATCATTGGGATTTAATAATTTATGATTTATCAGAGTCAAAACTTCTTTTTTCCTTTCGAAATAAGATTTCTATTTAAATCCTGGGTAAACAGAAAAAAAGGGCTTCTCTGTGCCCCCTTCACCCCCCCCGCTCCATCCCCCTCCTCGCTTCCTTCCCCTCATCCTGGCCTCCCACTGCTCAGGTGCCTGTTCTTGTTGCAGTGTCTGGCAGCCGTAGAGCGCTGTGGTGCAATCTGGTTCCCCCACATTCCTCCGTGCTCCTTTTTGGATGGAACAACTCACTTCATCTCCCATTTTATATTAATACTACTATATTTTAATCCGATTTTACAAAATCTCTATTTTTTAATTGATCAGATCTTTATAAGTCATGTTCGTTTACCCCGATTCGTCATGTTGGATGGACTCACATGTTAGCACTTCTTGACGTAAGGACACTTTGACACCATATTAGGAAGAGGCGTGGGGCTCTGTTGTTTACATGTTCAGGCTCTGAGGCTTTCGAGGGTATTCTGCTGTGAGTTCAGCGTCCTGAGGAGCCGCTGGAAAGCGTTGGACACTGTGTGCACTGCGACTCTCAGAGGACACGAGTGCTGCTCTATATCAGGATGTGTTTGCAGAGCCGGTGGAGGAGCATTAGCTCTCCTCATCAGTGTGTGCTGGAACTCGATGATTAGTCTCATCTCTAACCCTGTCGGACCAAACACTTGCACGATGGAACTGGCCCTGACGAAGATATTAGCTTTGTCCAAAAACTATAAAGATCAATCAATTAATCAATGAGTTGAGAAAGTGTTAGAATTGCTGCTTTACAGTATAGTATAATATATATATTTTGGGCATCTGGATTTTTTGGTTGGACAAAGCAAGACATTTAAAGACATCACATTGGGTTTAGGGAATTGTGATGAGCATTTTTTTCTGTTTTTCTGTTTTCTGTTTTATAGATCTGATTTTATTGATGCTTAAGATGATACACAACCAGAGTTAATGTTGACAAAACTGTACTGTTGCCTACTTTAAGTTTAGTCAAACCTAAAATAGCAGGTCTGAAAGGGGGCTCGGATCCTGGTCTGATCCAATTGCTTGAAGATGTGACAACATCAAACAATAGAAGAACGAAGAGAAGTGGCAGCGGCTCGCAGGATTGCTTGTTAAGCCCTATGAGACAAATTGTGATTTCTGAATATGGGCTTAATGCAATTATAATTTGATTGATCGATCCAGCTTCTTTGCCTTTTTACCCGACTCTTAAAGCTCTGCACTCTGGACTCACTTTAGTTCACTAAGCAGATCTGTGATGCAGCTCTGGGTCGGTAAAGGCAGGAGTCAGGAGGAAGTCCCAAATCAAAGCCTGTGAAGAGCTTCTAATCAGTTGGCGTAGATCAAATTGAAGTAACCTGACATTCAGTTGGATATCAGCTGATTTGTTATTCTCTTCTAAATTTAGCCGGTGGTTGAACTGCATGTATACACAATCAATCCCCTAAAAAAAAAAGCACATCAGCAGTCAGTGTTTAAGCAGCTTTGGCTGTTTGACGACAATAATCGTTTTCTTTCCTCAGATTCTAGCACCTCGAGTATCTGTTTGTTTGCATATATTGACGACGTGGGCTGCTAAATATATCTGTTGCATAAGTGCCTCCATTACTGCTTTAAATCTGCCAAGGCTGTAATCCCAATGTGTTTCATGGTGTTTTGTCTTGCACTCGTCTGGGCTCTCCTGGATCCTCAGCGAGCTGGTAGACGTGAGAGGCGGAGGCAGGTCACTGGTCACCCGCTTCACTCAGTCCTGTCCGTCGCTTTCTGCAGGCCTTTCTCTGTGTGACTCAGTGTTGCACCATGGGATACGTTAGCCCCCCCGGTGAGCCAGATTTCATACTGGCAAGGGTTGAATCAAAGCTTGCATGACTGTGCGTGTGTGTTTGACATCTCTCGTGCTCGCTCATGCACACACTCGACTCTGCAGCTTACACACGCCCACACTCCTCCGCAGTGGGATCCTTCTGTATCTCTGAGAATCCCCGTACCTGTGTAATTATGTTCGGGTTGCACATTACACTTAAAACACCCACTAAGCCTCAGCTGTCCGTGCAGTACACAACAACAACCACCCACACGTTCTTTTTCCAGCCACTGGCAGCTCCTTTCTCCTCATGGGTTCTTCGCTCTCCTCGTCCTGTGTGTCGGAAACTCTTACAGCGACACATGCATGTGTTGGAAAAAGGATGTGAGGGGCGAGGGTGGGCGAGGGTGGGTGTGCGACAGAGTCTTGTTTCCCAAAGACGGAGGGACAGCTGCTCACACACACACACACATAAACACACACTCACAGACGCACACATCTTCATATATGGTGAATACCCTCTGTCTGGAAGGGAGACTGCCTGTCCTCCTACAGGAACAAGGCTGTTGCATGTGTGTGAGTGTTTGTGTTTCAGCTGGCCTGAGGTAGCCAGCCTCACAGTGAGTCACTCTCCAGGGCCTTGGGGGGGCAGGGGTGGGATTGGACTTTGTGTGTGGACACTCCAGTTTTCTGTGGCTGCACTTGACTGTCTGAGCAAGTTTGTCTTTGTCTGGGCTCTTGATGACAGTGCGCTCTCGACTTGTTGCATTTATCAGCTCACAATAGTCCTACTCGGCAGCCGTCCACAGTAATTATCTGCAGGAGGAGCCCGAGCTGTTAGTGTCGCGTCGGTTCACCGGCACCAGGGCTCTTTTGTTTGAAGCTTTGTTTTCCTTCGCAGACGCTTATTGATTCGGAGCAGATTGAATCAACAGATAGGAATGACCTTGAACGTGTGTGTGTGTGTCGACTGGCTCGAGGTGTCCTGTTCTCTGAGTATTTGCATGCTAAACGTTTCTAACCGAAGCTGGAGCGGCTCCAAGGACTGGACCAGGCTCCAGAGATGAGGGCGAGGCTCCGGGGACGTGTTTCATTAAGAGAGGGCAATGAAAAGAATCTTAAAACACAGTCACTTCCTGATCCTGTTTTTAATCTTCTGTCTGCATGAATTGAAAGTTATTTCAGGCAGCATTCATACAATATGTAGTATGTATATGAAAATACAGGATTAAATAAATTTGATTTAATTATCAATTGAGTTTTTCTGTTCTTGGGTAAATTCTTTTTACCTGATGGCAGCTGTTAGTTGAGTTTTGTAAAACACAGAACTCGGTACAATCAGGCAGTTTTTTTAACAAGAAAAGTTGTGATTTTGGGATAAAAGTTATTAAATTAACTTTTAGTTTTGTTATTGATCATAAGGTGTCCAGCAAACCATTACAAAAGTCTAAAGATATTAAAATAACATAGACATAACACAGATAAGCAGCAGATTTTCATATTTGAGAAGTTAAATGTTTTTGCTTTGGAAAAAACACAAATGGATGTTATCATATAAGAAATGAATAAAAAGATTTGGCAGTTGTTATTCTGTCGGAGTCGACTAATCATTTCCGTCCTCTTTGGCAACCACACAAAGATATTAACGATGCAAAAGACGCCTGGTTTTTATCCCCTGGGAATTAAAGTGTTGCAGTCATACTTATCTCTGGCTCTCGTCCCAGGTCTGCACATGGGGGCGGGCAAGAGCAAGCCCAAGGAGCCCGGCCAGCGCTCCATGAGCCTGGACGGCACCATCGGCACAGGCTCGGACAGCGGGCGCTTCCACCACCTGGGCCCCTCCCAGCAGACGCAGACTCCCAACAGGAGCCCTGCGGTGGGCACGGGGAGGCGGGGTCATCCAGGGCAGCACCACCACGCGCCCACCAACACTCCTGAGCTGGCTCTGTTCGGAGGAGTGGACCACACGGGCACCATCACCTCGCCCCAGAGGGGACCGCTGGCAGGTAAGGGACTTGTCGGGAGATTGGTTAAGTTTGGACAAACTCAAGAAAATAACTGTTCTATTCTTGAGTAGACATTTCTAAACATGCTGAAAATGTCCCCCTCGGGTCTTTTATATGAAAAAAATACATTTTGTTTGAAATAACCAGCACCATATATATCCACCATTAAAACTGCAGTCAAAAGCAGGTGGTGGTGATGTCACAAACCTAAGAAGCCAATCCTGGTAACTTGTGGGTGGAGCTCAGTAGCTGGAAAAGTTTCCTCAACAGCTGTGAGGGCGAAATGAGAATGGAAGGTGTAGAACATTTAAACTATTTTAGTCCATGAGGGGAATTTTCTTGGTGACAAACCTTTTAAATGGGTCATTTTGAGGAACAAAGAGCGTGACTGTAAATGGTGACAATGCTCTTTAAAATAGTTCTACATGGGAAATACATCAGTGTGTAGTCTTGTTGAGAGTCAGATGAGAAGATCGATTCCACCGTCATGTCTGTGTGCTAAATATGAAGCTACAGCAACCAGTGAGTTTAGTGTAAAGAGCTGGAAACTCCTCATGCTTTATCTCACGCGTCTAATTTGTGTGAATCATTTTTATTTACCTTAGACAGCGGCAGGCGGGTTGTTTCCATTCCCAGTCACTTTGTGCTGAGCTGTTACTTTGCTCCAGCTTCATCTCACACACAGATTTGGTATCAATCTTCTCATTTGACTCTTGGCAAGAAAATTGTTGAGCTGCTTCTTCAGTAACAAATTATAACCAAAGCAATCGTGACTTATCTCCGAGTCAGCCCGTAGACCTGCTTTCATTTAGAAAAGAGACCAGCATCTAAAGCAAGGATTCACAGTGAGTTACATTATCACAGAGCGTTATCGGGAAGTTGTTTCTTTTTCCCACCATCAGCCGTCAAACAGGCTTTAAACCTTTGAAGTCTGATGGCTCTAATGTGTCTAGCCCGGCCAGATGGTTGAGGTTAATGTTGCCCGATAGCTGGAGAGCGGAGATGCTGCTGGTGCATCGGCTCCGCTGGCTGCCCCCCCCCCCACCGTGCATCCAATGACCCGATCGATGATGAGCTGGAGTGTTCCCAGGCTCAGATCACAGGTTCATTAAAAGGAAAGGGGAGAACGCTCGCAGAAAATGGAAAAGCTTTGATATGATGGCTCTGTCCTTCACGGGCGATCGCTCACAAGCAAGTCTGGACGTCGATATTTCTCATTAGGCTTCGGCAAATAATTTCACACAGATGTGGAGCGGCGGGGCGAAATAGATTTATAGCGTTACAGTGGATAGAGCAAATTATTATCCTGGGCCTGATTTGAATTGTTAAAGTTGGATTATGGAAGTTAAACGTGAATAGGAGCAGAAAAAGGGAAGTTCCATTGCTTAAATGACATTGTTCCCTAAATATATATATTCCTCTCATGTTTGTGTGTATTTGTGTTGTTTCCTGCAGGAGGTGTCACTACATTTGTGGCGCTGTATGACTATGAGTCACGGACAGCGTCTGATCTGACCTTTAGGAAAGGCGACAGGCTGCAGATTGTCAACAACACGTAAGAATCACCTCTTCTGTGCCTCTCTCTCTCTCTCTCTCTCTCTCTCTCTCTCTCTCTCTCTCGCCTCTCTCTCTCTGATGCCACAACTTCACAAACATCTAAATGAGCAGATTTGTCGACGCACATGTGAGCTTGCAGAATCCTGTGTGTGAATGAACACAGTGGGAGTCAGTCGGTAGCAGTGGAGCAACGCAGATGCCAGACTCTGATTCTTCCCATCTGTTGACGAAAGCAGAGCAGACACATTCACAGGACAACTGTTGTCATCACAATCACTGAGGCTGCAATCCACACTATGATTTCATCTGATGCATTAACTCTGCTACAGATTCACCTGGAGTCCACACTTCTAGTTTTAGAGCCACAAAAACAGAGCTGGTGTGAGCTGGTGTGAAGAAAACAACCAGCCTTGGCCTCGGCTGCAGTGTAGAACACAGAATCGCAAAAGCTGACCCTGTTGTCTTCGCCGACAGCTGTTAAAGAGCCTACAACTGCTGACATGCGTAGGAGACCAGCTGTTATTCCAGCAACCTGCGACATATCTGCAACCAACAACCAAGTGCTTCCTGTGTACACCAGCACATACACACGCATATACGTCTTCAGGTGTGTTAGTGTGGAAAATAATAGATGTATGGATGTAGCCTGAGACACAAATCTGTCATAGCAATATTTTCCACTCCGGTCCCTGAAGAAACAGAACATAGATTTTACTCAAATAACAAAGAGGAGTGCATTAGTTTCCACACACACACACACTCACACTCACACACACACACACACACGCGTGTGTAACATCAGAACAATGCTGTTTTGTTTTGTCTTTTCCTCTGCACTCTTTCCATAACCTGGCATAAGTCTGGTCTGCTGTTTTTTTTAATACACATATAGTGTGGGACTACACAGCAGGGGCTTGAAAAACATAATGAATTCATCTTTCATTAATATTAAACAAGGAAACGGGACGTCTCCATTACAAAGCATGAAGAGATGTTGAGTGAGACTATGAGTCCAGAAGAAGTCCCCCCTGTGATGTGAGGAATTGATCATTCATGCAAAGTTAATCAGACGCTTCTATTGTGGAATTGAGAGAAATATTACAAATGAAAGTTAAGTTAGAAAACCCTGCAGTCTGTGCACCCCCGCTGTGTTGTCCCACATCCAGCTCCTCAACTCTCTCTCTCTCTCTCTCTGCTGCTTTGCCGTCGCCACGTCTCCTTGCCGTGTTTTGATGTGTCTGCCGTGTCTGTTATCTCTCCCCCTTCTCTTTCTCTCTCATGCTTCATGGTTTCTCCTAGGAAAAAGTACAGCTTCAGGTCAGTAACACTTAATGCAATAAGAAATCTTCTGCAACCTTTTGTTCACAGTCCCTCTGCTGCTGCACGGATTTGTTTGGTCAAGCTCGTAGCGTAACTATGATGAATTGGGGAGTGATTTGGTGCATTCATAAATCTGGATATACAGTTTAAAGCCTAAATTGTGAGCTTGGGGGACCGCGTGTGGAACAAAAGGTTGCATGTGTCCGTCCACTTCCTCTCTTAACAGTCTGTTTTTCCTCACATCACTGCGCTTTATGGTGTGGAAAGAAATCAGCATTTTGTAAAACACCAATTTTTTCAAATGTCTCTTTTTTTAGCAAAGAACAATGTTGGTCTTCAGTCCAGTACGAACTTTTCTCAGATATAGACTCTCTCCCTGAGAAGTGTCAAATGTGAATCATCCTGTTGTGCAGATATTTAGAATTATATTTAAAGGAGACTGTGAATGTCCTGACTTCTTATTGGCAACAAATCCAGTGAAAAGATCAAGCTGTAAGCTGGTGATTCTGGTCTCATGCCAGATAATAATTATGTTAATGATTATAATTGTAATGATAATATTAAAATATTACTTTGTTTTAAGTTGCTCACACATATCCTGTTTTGGTCACAGAGATTTTCTTCAGCATTTACTCTTGTTTGAGTAAATTTGACTCAAAGCTACAGTGACTAGAGCCTTTTTTACAAAAATGTAAACTATATATTTCTGAGCCAATTTGAAAGATTTATATCTTTAGTAGGAACCAGTTGGTCTGGGATTTAATCCGCTGACACGACAGGGAGCTTAGTGTTTGTAGTATTCAAGTATTTGTTGGTTTTGGCATTTTCGTTGAATTTGTTGTCAGTTAAAAATAAGCATAAGAACAACAGTGTTATATTTTTCAACATTTTGTATCTTAAACTGGCAGATGATTAAACTAAAGAATAGAAACAGTGTCTCCTGTCAGTTTTCTGTGTGTTATTGACTGTCTTTGGTCTCTCTCTCTTTCTCTCTCTCTCTCTCTCTCTCTCTCTCTCTCTCTCTCTCTTTCTTTCTTTCAGAGAAGGGGACTGGTGGCTCGCTCGCTCCCTGACGACGGGCGAGAGCGGTTACATCCCCAGCAACTACGTGGCTCCGTCCGACTCCATCCAAGCAGAAGAGTACATAACCCTCCTCCTTATTTCACTCTCGCACTTTGTTTGGCAGTTTTTCGTTCCCTACAGAGATTCTCAGTGTAAAACCTAAATGCAGTTTTTTCTGACTTTGCATTATGATGACAGATAGAAAACAAGGCTCTGTCTACAAGCTAATACAAAGAGTATACAGACTTTCTATACACTCTTCTGAGTGTGTCTCTGCCCGACTGCTCCAGACGCACAGTAGTAACCTCTCGCTGACCTTGTTCTCCTCGGCCCACTTTTGCAGGTGGTACTTTGGGAAGATCACTCGTCGGGATTCCGAGCGGCTCCTTCTGAACCTGCAGAACAGACGAGGAACCTTCTTGGTGAGGGAGAGCGAGACCACTAAAGGTGAGAGGTTCACGTCCCGCTCAGTCCACTGGTGTTAACAAGCTGGTTCTAGTGGCTCCTCTGCATTTCATACTATTTCATCTGGGACTCTCTGCTATTTTGAGAAGTATTTAAAATGACATTGAAGTTATTTGACCTTCAAACAGCTTCAAAGATCATTTAGATGGTTCACTGACTTGCAATAGAGAGAATGGTGTCTTCTATGTTGCTCTATGTAACTTTGGTTAGATTCAGGGGACCCGGAAAGGAGAAGCAGTAACGATAATGGAAAGATGGAAGTTGTGTATATTGTCGGTGGGAATCAAATTTACAGCTGCAATAGACGCGTCAACTGAAAGAGTCTTTTAATAACTTGTTTGTAATTTTTAATGCAAAAATGCCAGTTAATTAAATATCTTAATGTTTGTGACTAGTAGTCATAACCTGAGAAATGTTTAAAGTATTTTCATCTTGTTTATTTAACGCATATATTAAATTGTTAGAAGTAGAAAATAATCCTGAAGAACATTTGTTTTGTTGCAGCTCTAATCAAGCTGTAAAATAATGACCTTGTAAGAAAAAGGTGTTGTTAGCAAACCCATGCATTATCCAACACAGTTCTCACTACACAACATGATTATTAAAAACTGGAACATTTATATTTTGCACTCACAGGAAGTCTTGTCACTTCCTCGGTGTCCCGGGAGCTTTCTCTGTGCAGCGGATGTGATCCTCCTTTGAAACGACTTCTTCAGGGACTTAATTTACAGAGCAGTATTCTCATAATCAAGCCATTTGTTAACTTTCCCCCACTGTGCTTGTGGCAGAGATTTATGTCTTTCTTTGAGAGTGAGAGCTGGTCCCTGTGACATAGGTGGACTCAGTAGGGGGGCTTGTTTTGGAGGAAGTGTGGGGGGAAAAGGGAGAGTGGAGTGGGGGCTTGTGAATGGAGAGGGGTGAATCACTGCCAGAACTAGGTCAGCCAAGGAGGGTGCTGGATTTCCCCCCAGCTTTGAGTCCCTCTTTTCCCAACACACACACACACACACTGAGAGGGGGGGGGGGCGTACACAGAGCGGGTGTAACAGTAAAAGGGGTAAAGGAAAGTGCGAGGAACAGGGGGAGGAGAAGGAGGAGCTCTGGCAGGAGGAGTGATGGCGTCAGCAGGTGTCCTGTATTAGATGTCAGTGTATTAGATGTGAGGTTGACATTGTGATGGATGAGCTGAGGCCTGCAGGTCATATGTTGCTTAAAGTGTGTGTATCATGTTAGAGCAGGAAACAAGAACACAAGTCGTGACTCGCTGCTGGTAGTTATCGTTAATGGATAATGTTAGAGGACCTCATCTCGCATATATAAACCGAAAATGTCAAAGTTAATGTTGTTGTTGTTGTTGGGGCCCTACACAGCGTGAAGGCCCTTTGGTCAACACAGATCCAGAAACCAGGTGTTATTGTTTGGCTGCTGGGACAGTTCTGTGGTGATGTTGATATCATGCACCACTGGTTCATAATTAGGGGTGGGAATTGGCAAAAATGTGACGATTCAATAGTATTGTGATTCTGCGATATATTGCGATACTGCAAGTATTGCGATTCGATTCTGCGATATATTGCGATTCATGTCCCCCATATTATTCAAAGGCAAAATGAGGAAAATAAGACTGTTCAACTCACTTCAAATGTCACATTTAATTCTATGAATCTTATCTTACGTATCTTACAATTATTTAAATACAATACAGTAACATAAAGCAGACATAATAGAGTAACATAAACCTGAGAATAATCATATAAATAAGAGTAACCTAGAGCTTCAATCAAATTGAGAAAAATAAACAAATGTGTACTTCTAGAGTCCAGTCCAGTTGGCTGCAAGGTCATGACACAAAATGTTAAATTAATTTGCGAATATTGGCATTTTTGTTCAGAAAAAGGAGTTGGTCAACATGCTCAGATGTTGAAGTGCTCCCCTGGGCCGTTACTATGTTTCCTGCAGTGGAGAACACCCTTTCCGCATACATACACACTAGGTATCTTTTAAACTCTGAAGCTCTCCTCTTCATGCTTTGCCAGCCAGGGGCTGTTACATATATAATTGTAAATAAGTATTAAATTAAATTAATACTTTGTGCAACAGTATCGATAGTATCGCGGGTTCAAAATATCGCGATACTGAACAGAATCGATTTTTGTTCCCCCACCACTATTCATAATGTGTGTGTAGTGGATCAAATCTGCTTATCCACATGTTACCCCTTCTTGTGTTTCCAATGAGATGTGAGAAAGTTTCTTCAAATCCGGGCAAACGTTCACTTGGTCTAAAGGATGAACACTTTGACCTAACTTAACCTGATTATTACAAATATCTGCAAGGATAAAATCGTTAAATGATGATATAATGAAATGTATGCTATTTTTTATCTAAAGGGTCAAAGGTACACTTCAAAATATCATCATTATATTCTGTAAAGATCCTCTTCTGGCCTTTATTATACTACAAAACTGAGATAATCAACCTGTTTGGTGAGTGGTTGGTGGAGGATTATGACCATGAGGCAGTAAAACTACTTAATATTTCTCTTTACTCTGAACCACCTCTTAAAAACCACATTTATACAAGTTGGGTTGTTTTAAACAACTGTAAGGTTCTATTTTCAATCATTACTTTCTGATGGAATATGATTGTCACTTTCTCATTTCTTTAAAACATTTTTTAGTTTTATGAACATTTTCTGTACAACAATTGGTAAACTCAGAGTTGACCAGCGTTTGTCCATGTACAAGGACATGAAGTGTGAGCTGAACTTCAGGGTCCCCGGGGGGCCGACAGCCCAGCACAGCTGCTGGGAAAACTCCAGAGAGCAGCTGTCGCACAGGCCGAGGAACTCGTGCTTTTATTGTTCTAACCTGTCTCTGTCTGTCCTCCGTCTTCAGGGGCGTACTGCCTGTCAGTGCTGGATTATGACAACACCAAAGGCCTGAATGTTAAACATTACAAGATCAGGAAGCTGGATAGCGGCGGCTTCTACATCACCTCCCGCACCCAGTTCACCAGCCTACAGCAGCTCGTCTTCCACTACCGCAGTGAGGAATCAGACACTTGCACTTTACAGCAGCTCACAAATGTCAATATCTGTGGTGTTTAACCGTTTTACAACCCTGCTGCTCTAACCCCGCCCTTCCTCTTTCATTTCCCTCCCTTTCTCAGAGCACTCCGATGGGCTGTGCCACGCTCTCTCAGACGTGTGTCCGGTGGCTAAGCCTCAGACCCAGGGGCTGGCCCGGGACGCCTGGGAGATCCCCCGCGAGTCGCTCCGCCTCGACCTGAAGCTGGGACAGGGCTGCTTTGGAGAAGTCTGGATGGGTCAGTGCTCCACACTTTCCCCTTCCTACACATATTAAATGAACCCATAAAATAGGTCCTACATTGAATGTACAAAACAAAAAGATGGATTGCACTTTTCTTAAAGTATATATAACGGAAATCCTGGTAAGGGATATTATACCTTCAATTAAATGAATGGTTTGATGTTTAGGGGGATATTTGCTTCCTGGTGGAGATGAAAAGATTGTGAGCTTGTTAAATATAAGGCTCGTATAAGATCTGCACAGTAATGGCTCCTCTAATGATCACAATAATAATATTTTGTGTTGGTCTTGGTCAAACCTCTCAACTGTTTGTTTTACTCTTAGGTTTTTGTATAGATTAGATAGGATAAGATGAGTAAAATAACATTTATAGTACTGGACACATCCAGGCTAGCTGTTTAGCCCTGTTTCCAGTCGTTATGCTAAGCTAAGCCAACCAGCTGCTTATTGTATCAAACGGCAAATTTGGGGAAGGTATCAAACTGCTCCTTTAAGTTTATATTATGACATGAGGGGTTCAAGAGCTTTATTAAAGAAGTTGCATGCTGAACCTAACAACGCTGTTTCCTCACAGGTACGTGGAACGGTACGACGCGAGTAGCCATCAAGACCCTGAAGCCCGGCACCATGTCCCCGGAGGCCTTCCTGCAGGAAGCACAGGTCATGAAGAAGCTGCGGCACGAGAAGTTGGTCCAGCTGTACGCCGTGGTGTCCGAGGAGCCCATCTACATCGTGACAGAGTACATGAGCCAAGGTGATGCAGAATTCAGTGGTGGCCAACATATCTGGTTTTTTAGTCATAATACGTTTTCTTCATACTGTAATTCTGGTCGTGTGTTCCCAGGAAGCTTATTGGACTTCCTCAAAGGGGATGCAGGGAAGATGCTTCGTCTGCCTCAGCTAGTTGACATGTCCGCTCAGGTAAAATTACACAAGTTTCTGTCACATAAAACCACCCAGAATGCACACACTCAAACCCTCAATATGATTCTTAATAATATAAAATGTCTCTCCTCGCTCGGTCCGTCCAGATTGCTGCGGGCATGGCGTACGTGGAGAGGATGAACTACGTCCACAGGGATCTGCGCGCAGCCAACATCCTGGTGGGAGAGAACCTGGTGTGTAAAGTGGCCGACTTCGGTCTGGCAAGACTCATCGAAGACAACGAGTACACAGCAAGACAAGGTGAGTCCACGCTGCGTCTTTCCACAGAGGACCAGTCTTAACTTAAATCTGAACCCACATGATTTTCGATCTGTTTTCTGCAGCATGTTGCATTTAAACTTTACTCACTTGTAACCATTTTTTATTATTTTGATCATTTTGACCCTTTAGGAGCTAAGTTCCCAATCAAATGGACGGCACCAGAGGCCGCTCTGTACGGTCGCTTCACCATCAAGTCGGACGTCTGGTCCTTTGGCGTGCTGCTCACAGAGCTGGCCACTAAAGGCAGAGTCCCCTATCCAGGTAACGTGTCCACAAACCAACATAGACATGTGTGATAAAACCAAACAGCTGCCCACTCAAACAAGAGCTTGTTGAATAGAACAAGCTCAAACATTCAGCTGGATGGCAATTCATTGATTAACCATTCAGCGGATCCAGAATCAGAAATATTAGGATTTGCCGCGAATATTTTAATCTTTTGCGATCGTGGAAGAAATATTTTGAGTTTTGAACTGTTATCTGATAGATTATAGATGGAATAATATCAATAATGTATAATTAATGAAGACAACTGCAGCACAAAAATTATGAAAACTACAGAATAGATCATTTAATATTCTAGAAATGCATTTCTTGCCACACAAAATGCTAATTTAATCCATCAAATTTTGACTGTATTGTTAAAGAAGAGGATCTGTGTTCCTCTAAATCTCACTTCCTGTTCCTGTGGGCAGGCATGGTGAACCGGGAGGTGCTGGACCAGGTGGAGCGCGGCTACAGGATGCCCTGCCCGGCCGAGTGTCCCATCTCCCTCCACGAGCTCATGCTCTCCTGCTGGAGGAAGGACCCGGAGGAGAGGCCCACCTTCGAGTACCTGCAGGGCTTCCTAGAGGACTACTTCACCTCCACAGAACCCCAGTATCAGCCTGGGGAGAACCTATAGAACCACACACTGAACCGAACCGGAGGGGGGGGAACCTCAACACGGAACGATCTGCACTAACCGACCTCAGAGGAAAGCCTGTGAGAGGATCCGAGCCTGTTAAACTCAGCCAGGAGGAACTTCAGATTCTTCTGTGGAAGCAGAACCAAGAGAAGCACTGACAGAGAACCCCCCCCCCCCCCCCCGTGCTGCTGCAGAAGAACCCGGAGAACCTTCCTCCCTGAAAGCACTCACTGTTTACTTTAGGTTCTCCTGTAGCTGTAATAGGAGAACTCCTGCTGGACAAAAGCTCTGATTCGATTTGAGGGACTACACTTGCGGTTACGTGTTTTTTCTTTTTTGAAAGGTGCCACTGATGTGGGAGGAGCCGAATCAGGATGGAGCAAGAGGGGGGGGGGGGGGGGAGAAGCCTCCTGCTGAAGAGAGAAGGCCAAGGGAGGATATTTCTGCCGAGCATGAGCTGTTTAACGACACCTTCCCTCTTCGCTCTTCTGTCTCCGGTCCCGCCCCCCCCCCACAGAAGAGCACTGCCGCTGAGGCTCAGGTGCCAAAGGCAAGTCAGTCTCTCTCGTCCCTTATCTCCTTTCTGCCTCTCTCTACTTCTGTCTGACTTTCAGTATCTCTCTCCAGTTTTTCTCAAGTGCTGCTTCTTCAAAGTGTGTCCAAATAACTCAGCTCTGGAACTCTTCTTTGCATCTTTATTTATGTTTACTCAGATAATAAATGTCCTGGTTTTCACGTGTGGGTCAGTAGCAGATTCAAGTTCCTGTTTTCTCTTTATTTTCCTCCGATTATGAACGGAGGAGTTTGTTAGAACCACTATCACGTTAGTTCCAGGATACATTTACCACTACAGGCAGGTGCTGTTACGCTGGAAATTGGTTAAAATTTCAATAAAACTTTGGGTCTTTATCTCTCGTTTACTCCATGTTTTTCTTGACACGTGCTGAACAAGCGTTGTGGCCTCGTGGATCCAAACCACGGCGAGGATTCAAATCGATTTAGCGTTTGAATGCTTGTCGTTGATTGATCTTGATTTAACTGGAAAGTTTCCTTGAAAATAATCGGCACGGTTGTGTCAGCGTTGCAGAGCGGTTTTTAACAGATACCAGCTTGTTTCCTCTGAGGCGTAAATCGGCCGTCAAACAGTCATGTGACCCACTAAGACGCTGACACGGCCACCGACAACCGATTCCTATTATTAGACTCGGCTCAAGACGGGAAAACCCTGAGAGCTCGAGCCTGCTGTGTTCTGTGCCAAACGATTCACATTTCTTTACTGCTGTCCATGTATATACTGTTTTACTATCAACTGGCTCGTTTGGGTTTTTAAACTTTGCACCATTTCCCCCGGGACACGTGTTGGTGAGCAGACAGGACGGATCAACCTGACTCTGTTTGCTGAAGGTTTTTATTCACTTCCCAGCTGTTACCACCATAAAAAATATGCAACCAGGCTGCCCCCAATGAAACTGTAAAACTTTAATCAGGTAACCCTAATAAAAACTGTGTTTATGACTTGCTATGAGAGTTGATTTTGAGACCAGTTAGCATGCTTTTGTGCCGTTTTTTCTCTTGACCACTGGCTGGGTTTGTATTTATGCTGTAATGTACATCTACATGTGTATGTTTCCTTTAACTCGAGGTCCAGGTGAGGTGAGGGGATCATATAAGCAGACTTAGGAACCTTTTTGCCATCAACTTCCGATTTTAATTTTGTATTGCTATCCACTGCTGCCAGTTCTCACTCATACTGTACATACTGTAGCTCTTTAAGGTTGATTTTTCATGTACGCCACTTTCAAATGGCAGGTATTTATGTTGAGTGTCACACATTTCATGGTGGTTTGGTTTTTATGACGTAGTTGATGCAGAAACAGTAGATCTGATTATAGATTAATACCAACGAATAATATTAAGACACAAAACACGAGTCATGCAGCAATAAGAGAGAGAGGATGGCCCAGGTGCAGCAAAACCCCCCCCGAAACGATGATGAAAGACGACGGCCATTAATCAGTAACGTGTATGACTCTGAAGCCACGATGACAAAGTGAGTTTGGGCTGTTGTACGAGATGAAAAATGAAGTCAAAGATGTAAATAGTATCTTAAAAATGACTGTGACGATCATGTAATTTGTTTTTGTACAGTTCTTCTTTAAGTGCACCTCCACTCTGACGTTTCTACAGTGACGCACACGCCTGCTCCCAAAACGTTTTCATAAAGATAAGACGCGACTGTAAATGAGGCTTATGGAATGTTTTTATTTATTTTTTCCCAAATATTGGACTTAATAATATAAAATCATACTCTGTTTGAAATCTCTATATCTGCAAAAAGACAATTAAAATTGGGTTTGACACGTATGTTTCTAAAATAATAAGTGTTTTCCTCTTTTGAATTGGGAACCCCCCCCCTGTTTGTTCCAATGCACTGAACCTCCTGTATGTCACTGGGACAATGTGGAAGTGGACGGGCTCATGACAAGTATGAGTAGCCAAGGTCTGATTGTGCCATATTTTAATGTCTCGGCCATTTTTTTTTGTGCTGTTTATTTTTTTATAAATCTATGCAGTTTGGTCTGATCTTGCAATTTTATGGCCATTTTGTTCTTAAGTCAAAAAAACGATCTTAAACCGAAGGTGTGAGCATTTTGTAAGAACTTTTGTCTTCTTTTTTTTTCCTGATGTAACAGGATTGAAATGGGTATCGTGCCACTTTATGTTGATCTTATGTTGTGCAATAAATTATATTTCAAATGTGTTTTGATAAGAGTGTGTGCTGGTGTGTTTGCTGTCCTTCAACCTGGAGACATCCCACGGCCACAGGGATGAGTCACGTCCTCGCAGAGCAACGAGTTTAGAGAAGTGAGACGAGAGCATCGGCATTCACGGAATTATTACGACACTTGAAGGCAGTTTGAAAAAAAACTGGTGCTGAAAAGTTGAAATAATCAGAAGTTGAGATTTATGAAGGGAAAGTTTAAACACAAGGACTTAAAACGTTGAAATGGTTAAGAATCACTGCAAGGTGGTGATATTTGAGCTCTGCTGAAGTGGGAGGCTGAAAGGAAAAGATCTCTTAACGTCCATCAACTTAAAAATAATATCAGCTGAAACTGAAGCGCTGAGAGCAGCTGGATCGTGTATGAACAGTATTAGTCCTGAGAACTGAACACAGCTTCTTTCCTGCTAAAGTGAAGAACTGAAACCTGAAGGGAGATGAAGTGTGAGTTGGCTTTTGAGCCTGTGACAGATCATCATTGTTTAGGTTGCCTGGGTTACTGGGATATTTAGGGAAAATTTAATTTGTGACTTTTGGATCCTCTGTGTAAAATGAGAACATTTAGTGTCAGATTGCCTGCTGTGTAAACCCAGGGGAAAGTTATCCAGGATTATATTGTATCCATGACACACTCTGATATCTGATAAATGTATGAATACAACAGGTGTACAAGGTTTAACAACATCAGGGAAACTGGCTCGGATGACAGGGCAGTAAATCAGAAACATTTTGATAGAGGGTGTGACAGTCGGGCCTTGACCTCACTCAGAGCTGCTGAGGTGTTGTTGCCCACATGGGGGCAGTATTTGTCAGGAGTACTGAGGACACTCAGTGGAAGCGGAGGAGGAGGAGGAGGAAGAGGCCAAGTTCAGCCCCCGACCAGCAGCAGCAGCAGGAGATTAGAGCCCACCTGCTGCGGCAGCCTCCACTGAACAACCCTGACCTTTGCTAGTCATTTACAGAAAGTGTGATGGATGACGACCAGTGACACATTTTTCATGAACTCCCTCTCATGACACCGGGCTGTGGTTTAAAGTTCATTACATACGGATGACCTCACTGGCACATTGTTCCCTCTCTCTGCTGCTTTATGTAAAAAAACAAAAACTCTGAAAGTAACTGCTGCTGTTAATTGATCACAGATGATTTCTGCTGGTTATTGGCTTGAAGTAGATGCCAGGCCGAGCCAATCGGCAGCCGACGATTCCCCAAACTAATGAGGAGCTACTCTTTCCTGCGGTTTGTGCTTCGCTGTGATCAGGAGCAAAAACATATAAGCTGATAATGTGTTTGATTTCCAACAGAGACACAGTCTGTGTTAATGAGCGGGCTTGTTGATCTAGTGTCGGTGCCAGATTGCAATTAATTGATGCCCAAACAGATCAATTAATAACTGTGTTCATGCAGGGCCTGGGTGTTCATACGTGTCCATGGAAATGTGTGTGTATGTGTCTATGTGTGTGTGTGTGTGTGTGTGTGTTGTTTTTCCCATCTGCTGAGCCGCAGCACGAGTCATTTATCTCAGTTATCCAGACAGTGTCAGAGCTCCATCTGTGAAAACAGTAAACACACTGACGCACACTCTCTAAGTGACTGCCATTGATACCAGACAAGAAAGTAATGTAGATACACACAAGAATATAGTGTGTCTGCACGTGCACACACACACACAGACACACACATGCCGAGAGCTACAGTTACTGTTTGTTTTCATCTCATTACAGTGACAGGAGCATGGCAACCCTGGAGAGAAGTTGTATAACAGTGGTGTTTTGTTTTTCTAATGGCGCAGGTTGCCCTTCTCTCTCAAACGCTCGCTGGCACACAGGCGGCGCAGGAGGAGACATCAGAGCCATTCGCTGCTAAATGACCCGTAGCTGTGAAATTATGGTTTTGGCCAAGTTTCTGTTTCCTATTTCCAGCATCGTGACTGTCAATCAACCACCTTCACAGAAAAATCATTAGTAAACACTTTTCTCAGCCACGGATTGTTTCGTGAATTTTAATGGTAGTTGGCGAAAAAGCAACAGAAGTCACAACTATGGTCCAAAAGAAAGTTAAAGATTAAGAAGACAGCAAACAAAGGGAATTCAATCGAGGTTGCCCCAAAAGTCAATGTGCAAAATAAAAGCACAGATAAAACACTGATAAGAACATTTAAAACATACAAGTCTCAGAACAGATGCGAACGAAAAGTAACTAATGAAACACACATTTTCAACAGAAAACAGAAGTCAGATAAAAAAATTCTTATATTTTACTTAGAGCCAACAATATATTTATTTTGCTATTAGAGTGATTTGAGATCTTCATCAGCAGCAGTGGACTTCACCGATGTTCTGGCTCGCTGGTCGTCAGATGGATCCAGAAGAAACAGACAGAAGCCCAGCGGGGTTCTGGTTTCAGTAACAACAGATTTAAATTGTAAGAATCCTTCTGGAAAAATAAAAACATGATGAAGTTGTAATATTACACGCACAAATATTAGCCAGTGGAGAAACAGAAAGTATCGTGCTTATGTAAATATTGAGGAACTGTACTTTTACTAGAGTATTTCCATTTTCTACCACTTTAAACTCTTTATACTTTCCAGATTTCAGAGGAAAACTTTGTGCTATTTTGGTTTAGTTTAATTTAGTTCACAAATTGTTTTATACTGTAAAAACAGACACTTGGGAAATATGATTATTTTTGACTGTATAAAACAGCTTCACCATAACCAATTGCAGATTTAAAAGTACTGCTTACGTCTTGATGCATCAATGAGACTAAAATGAATCTCTAAAAGCACCCATTTAGATTTTACTGTTTACTTCTAAATGTATTTAATTGTGTGGCATCTCTTATTTTGACTCCTGACAACAGATTTCCACGAAACTTGGTGTAAATATGGAACATTGGCCAACGAATCTTTCACTTTCTTTAACATTGCAAGCTAAGGTTTATTGAGGGGACTGATCTTTTTGAGTTTGTGCAGTTTGGTGCAGCTTGATTTAATCTGAGGAGACTGTTGAGCCTCTACTGCAGTTCTAGTTTGTTCGGTTGAACCCATTCAATTAGATCCAGTTCACGTCGTGGATTTTTTTAATAACTTTCCTTAACATTGAGAGATGTATTTTTTAATTTTTCTGACATTTTCACTAATTTCTCAGGGATCGATTCGTGGATCTTGATGAAAAGAGTGTGTGGGCAATTTGGTGCAGATCTAATATTTAAACGTGGTTTCATGTTCTGCGACGAAGAGCAGGATTTTTATGATTCGCGTTGTTTTATTGGTTTAGCTGCACGGCTGGATTGAATTTAAAGAGACTGTTGGGCCTTGGCGGAGGTCTGCGCTCCACTGAGTCTAGTTAACTCCGATACCGTCCTTTTTCACTTCTTCACACCAATTTCTCATCCTTGCATCCAACAATCTTTCTCTGTCTCCGTCTGCACTCTTTTTCTTCGCCTCTGCTTCAAGGCAAGAGTCTTCAAAACGACCCACATGTTCTTCATCAACAACCAACTTCAACCACGGAGCATCACTCAGCCACTCGTACCTACAACCCTTTCAGTTTCCTCTGTGCTCCGCTGCAGCTAATGACTCTCACACACTCTGGAGGACACACGGTGCACAGCTCCTGAATAGAAACACGAGATTCTTTTTGATATCAGAGGATGAACAGGTGTGCGGACTTTAATCAGTTTTCCTTTGTTGCGAAACGCTGTGTTGACAGAGATGTTCGGAGTCAAACCTGCATGACTGTCTGACAGTTTCGCTGCCAAGTTGCCACAGGTTAGCTCTGCGTGGCACGAGGTTGCACCCTGTAGCTGTTACTGATTTCAGTCGTCCCAGCGGGAGGAATTACGTCTGCGGCTCAGTCCTGACTTGCAGGTGAGAGCTGTGTCGGGACAGTTTTGATACGCATGAAAACCTGTGCATACACCGTGGAGAGAACTGAAAATATTTCCACTGGTTTGATGTCAGAACGAGAAGCGGATTTAATCTCTCTGCAGCGTGGCCTCGAAGGAGTGTTTTTGTTTTTCCTGTTTTCTTTTACAGTGCCTTTCGTCAACGTAGTCTCATGAAACGGTTCTTGAATGATTGCCAGGTAGATTTGTCTGGTTTTATTCTATCCTATTAATGAATGTGGAATTATGGCATAGATGGATTTGTACACACACACATGAATAGCACAAGTCCTCTGCTCTGTGCATCATCGCGTCACTACTCCCTCCTTTCATCTGCCTTTCAACCAGACTGTGTATAACAATGGACAAAGACTCCACGTCCACAAAGCGAAGCCATGAAACCCGTGGTCTCTCCAGGGACCAGCAGAGGGCGACTCTATTGGATACAAATAGAGGTAGAGTCTATAGAAGTCAATTAATTTGTTACATCAGTAAACATTTTATTAAGAAGTTTATGTTCTCTATCAACAGTTTCACTAGTGTGGACAAACAGAATCTGAGATATTTTGGAAACAATGACGAAGACACAACCCTTTGATGGTTGGGTCTTGCGTTCACGATGTAGCCTTCACTGATTCGTCCAACTCCTGTCACATGACCCCATTTAAACATACTAGTGTGGGTGTAGCCTAAGATAAAAGATGTGGAAAATGTTACACCTGAGCATCAGCATGATAGCTAGCATGTCTGTAGAGTCCGTGTTGTTTCTTTCTTTGCTTCTTTTGGATTATCTGTCTTTGTTTCTTCTCCCTCTCCTCAGACTTTTCTCCCTGCTCGTCAATCCTCTCTCGCTTGTCAGCTCTCCTCCTCTTACTAACACTTTGTCACATTTCTCTTTCCCCCTCTCACTCCCATCCCCTCTCACTTATCACCACACCCACCCTACCTGTCTCTTCTATCTCTCTTTATCTCTTTCCCTCTCCTCCCATCCCCTTTCCCTTGATTCTAACATCTTGCTGCTACATTCATGTTTCGGACCTCGCTGAGACCATCCGCTCCCCCTCGCCCCGCTGTTATCCATCATCTTCTATTGGTCCATTCATCACTTAGCCAGGACGCTATTGGTTCATTCATCAAGCGGCCAGCAGCTGTAGACAGCAACCAGCTAGGGCCAGGAATGCGTAACCTCAGAGTTCTGTCTCTAATGTTGTACGGCACTTGAAACTGTCCAGGGTAATTTTCCCAGAGGCCGGACCCCTTTGATGGAGACTATTATAAAGTGCTCAATATTTAGTGATAATATTCTGATAGCTGCTCGACAAGAATGAGCTGTGAGGAGGTCAGTGAAAAAGATGAGTTTGTTTATTTGGGTCCAGCTCAGTTACCTGTCTGGTTCAGAATGACGAAAAACAAAGAAACACTGCAGCTTTTAACTGTAATATGGTTTGAGTACAATGAAATGTCATGAACTCACCTCCATCTCGTTCATAATTTTTGTACAGCAGGCTCGATTTTCAAAAGTTGGTTCAATTAAGATCCTCACTGAAAACCATTACAGGTCTCACACACACACACACACACACACACACACACACACACACACACACACACACACACACACACACACACACACACACACACACCCACAGAAAGGCAGGCCCTCTGAAGTGAGGCACCGCTGCATTCCTCTGGTTACACATAAATGTTTGCATGTGCAAACCACACACAAAACACACACATGCAGACATGTGTTCAGGGTCTCTTTGAGGGTAAAAGACACACCTCCACACACACACAAACACATGCATGCACGAACGCGACACAGGTGAAACTGTTAGAAGCGGCGGACAGGGATCCTAACAAGCTCCAACCTGACCCCGGTTTCACATGCTACACACACAGACACGGTATGTAAACTAGCACGCTATCTCCAGGTGATATTCATTTTAGTGTGAACATTTCTATGCGTCTCTTAACGCCTGCGCTCTCAGAGGACTCAGCTGTCTCCGTCGCTGACGAACTGGCTTGTTTGCCAGTTGCCGTCCTTGTCTCGTTCTCACCAGCTAAAACCTTCTGGCCCCAGAGAACGTGAACGAAAGATGGACAGAGAAATAAACACACACACTCACTCAGACACACACACACACACACACGAATGGGAATGTACAGATAGTTGTCAGCAGGCACGTATTATCATGGAAAGTGGTTTCATGTCATCACAATCAGCTCAAAATTCGTGACCTACTCGTGACCTCAGTGGCCCTCGATGGAGGTTGCCAAATTTTTGTAACCCCTTGGTATACTGAACATTTTCATAGCCAATTAGATCTTAAAAAACGTGGGGACGTCAAATTAAAAACAAGGTGTTTTTTATCCATTTTCGACATTTTTGGACTTTTTTTAACCCATTGACAGTGATACGTTTCTGTGATTAACAAATGGGGCCACAGCTGTCAACTCCGAGTATGAAATATTAATATTTACACAGGTTCAACTCTCTGTGATATTCAAGCTTAAAGGGTCGGTTCACCCAAATTAATTCCAGTTGTATCCATGCAGCTTCGGTAATTTCATATTTATTTATTTTTAGAGATCAGCTCCTTTGATGTCTGCTGCCATCTCAAGACAGTAGTTTAGATTGTGAATTAAATTTCACTTTTAATGATGACAATATTTAAAAATACAATCACCAAGACAGATTCCAATGCTGTTACGCTGACAGTTCATGAGGCCTGTAGTGTGCCGCAAAATGCTAATATCAACAAGCTAAACCTAGCCTGTCCATTATCTTAGTGTTGCATGATAGCAACATCTGCTACAATAAACAAAGCAAAACTAAAGTAGATAGAACTGTTATTTGTTTACAGGCATTTTGTCATAAAGCAAAGTTGGAACAATCTGAAATATTGACCTGATGATGCCGCACAGTTCGGAGACATGTACAAAAATGTATGGAAATCCATCTCATAGTTGTTGAGACATTTTACATAAAACCACAATTGTCAGTTCTGTGAGGATGAACAATGCTAACATGCTAAGGTACCATGCAGTTATGATGTTGACCTCGTTTGCCATCTTATTTTACATGTTAGCATGCTAACTCATGCTAATTAGCACTATAGCAAAGCTAAAGCTAATTGGAATGTCATTGGTCATGTGGTCTTAAAGCAGTTAGAAAAAGTTAACTTGATATTGGTCCTGAGGCAAAATATCCAAGGTGATTTGGGTTCATCCTCTGGAAACCATGACTGACACAACTTGCTGCCACTCCATTAGGAAGCTGTTGAGGTATTTCACACTATAAGTGAGAAGGTTGACCTGCAGGTGGAGCTGGAGCAGGAGGATCATGGGAATCAGTAGGTTTTATCCTCTGAAGACAATGAACTGTGCAAAGTTTCATTGAAATCTGTCCAGTAGTTGTAGAGATATGTTAGTGAATCACCCATAAAGTGCAAGTGTGGCTAAAAGCTCCCTATTCATGTCCTGCATGCAGCCACACAGAGAGTTAAATATATGAAGTGTTGAGATTTCAGTCTCTAAGCAACAGAGGTGAAAGTAATTTAATTTGTGGCGCGTAATATAACAATAAATCTCATTTTAAAATCCCCCCAAATACTCTCCTGGTTATTATGAATGGACCTCAGACTTATTTTTGAAAAGTTTTCTTTGGAACCACTTTACACCAAAGAAATAGTCCCTCTGAAAATTATTGACTGCATGTTTTGCGGAATTTGAGGCAGTAAAAATTTAATCGAGCAGCAACTTCTCTTCGCAGAAACTGTCCCTCGTTAATCCACACTGGAAATCTCAAAGATTGTCTCAGTCCTGGACATGTGAAACAAAAACAAGCATCACAACACACTGTCTTTGGATAATTAATGGGCCGAATATTGAGACACATCAGAGTCACTACTTGCCTTTGACAGTTGGACAGAATACAGAGTTTGTCTGTGCTGTCTCCTGCAACTGTAACTCCATAATGAATGGATGGGATGGCCCGTCTGTTCCTGTGCAGCAGCCCATATATCAGCCAGTGACCACACAGCCTCCAGTGGTGCGACAGGGCACAGCTGAGAGCCGGTGCCAACATTAACAAGGGCCTCCTTCAGCGCCACATACCCTGCTGCAGCACCTGTGCATGTGTGTGTACATGTATGTGTGTGTGTAAAGCATGTAACTGAAGAGACATGTGGTGCTCATACACATTCCTTCCGCCGCGCTCATGAATCACTGTGACCGCGCCTCTGCAGCCAGCGGCCCCGGGTCCTCAGGGAGAGGAGAAGGGAGATGGGAGGGCGACTGAGGAGAAGTGTAGGAGGGTGAACTATGTGCAGCCTAACTATCAAACTTTAGTGCCGTCTCCTTGTCTGTGTTGCTTTCCCTGCTTTTAGGGTTATATATTATGTTTACATGAAAACTATAGTTGCAGGATTATCATACCCGCAGTATGTTGGAGGCTCTTAGAGCATGTTTACAGCTGTATTGCTGCCTTAAGAGTTAATGACAGCATGTTATGATGTGCATGGTTTACACCTTTTCACATATAAGTTTCACACCCCATTTTAATTTGAACTTGTAAAAATCATCTCAATAAAACATCCTAAAGGGGGAGTATTGAGTAAGAAAATACAGTGGTACAAAACAAGACAATGGTCAGACAAATCAGTACCAAAAACCTTAAATAAGATGCATATGTGAAGTTATTTGTAAATTTAAATGAAGATGTTAATAAGAGTGGTATCGGGAGATCTCGCTAAAAATTAAGAAAATGTATCAATGTAACAGTTTCAGTATTATTTATGTTATTTTACTTTTTGGGGTTTTTGTTTTATTGACCTTTATTTTATGTATCGTATTTGTTTCACTCGAGTGGTTGCCCAGGACGTCAGGATCATTATTTCTCATTATATTATTGTATTTTATTTTTCAACTATTCCCTGGAGAAGAGTAAAATGAAAAATTTACCTATTCAATCCTTCAAGGAAGTGTTTCCATTCAAAGTAAAGCCAGAAATGTTGAAATATTAAATTAAAAAAGCATACATGAGTCATGGTGCATTTGTTTAATTCAATGATTTACATCATTGAACATGGCTCATGAAGTTTATGTTTCTATGAGATTTGATGATAATTCATGATAATACAACAATATCAGCCTTATATCCATTTCATTATCTGCAGCTCCTCTTGATGAAACTCATCCCACACTGTGCAGCCCTCTGTGGAAAAGCCTGACACTGGCTGCATCCCGTCCACTCACACTCTCCCACCGGGGGCCCGGCATGCCCCAGGACATAATGTCAAATTCCACATGGCTGAGCTACCTGGCCGGGTTATTATTGGACAACATGCCTGACAGGACTTCAGGGGCAGGAGACAAAGAGCAACTGTGGGTCTGATTAGCAAGGTGCTGGAGACAGACAAGAGTGTACGGGGGGGAAAAGCCTGACAGGGACGAGAGACAGTCAATATCACACAGGGGAAAAGTTCCAGGAAACCAGCAGGAGACAGACAGAAGCATAGAGATACACCAGCCAGTTTAAGTGGCATCATCTATGATAACAGATGAATACAACTTTAGAGTCCTGAAACTGACATATAAGGAGAAGCACTAAGTATCTGGATCAGAGGAAGGATCCAGAATAATTTTAAACTTTCTTTAACATTGCATTTTTCTTTGTTGATTTCTCAGAGAATAAGTGATGAAAACAACCAGGCACATTAAGGCCACTGATATTTATGAGTGTGTGAAATAAAGGGACTGTTGTAAGTTTGTGGTTGAATGATTTTTTTCCCCCGTAATGTCAAATTAAATAAGAAAAAAGAACCATTAGGTAGATTTACCTTTATTAGAATTTGATTACAAGTCAAAATGCTTTTGGCCACTGCTGCAGTTTTATGGTGAAAGTAGGTCTATGCCTGAAAAGACTATTTGTCCTCGTGTTTTCTACTCTTGTGTTGGACACATTGTCAAAGACGTAATAACACGTCCCTGAGGAAGAGGATGTGGAAAGCCACGGAAAAAACCTGATGGAAAAAGTGACCTTCATGTTTGTTCCATGCATGAATTTGAGGACGATCACAGTCGCCTCAATTCACCACACGTAAGTGATGTTTTCATCACTTGGAGCTTTTCACCCTCAGCCGAGCAAACTTCTGAATGTGATATCACAAGGTTTTTGTCAGCGTTTCCACTCAGATCTTTTCCATGTGGCAACTGAAAACACTTAACAAGTACAAGAAAGTGCACTTAGATTTGTTATATCACTTTTAATGTAGTTTTTTCTTTGTTTTCAGGGTAGTTTGGTTGATTTTTTTTCCTTTATTACCTCTTCAAGGGAGGTTATGTTTTCACCCATGTCCGTTTGTCCCCTGATTTTTGCAAAACCTGGTGGAGGATGGGTTGGGGGAGAAACCCATAAAATGTTGGTGCAGATACGGATCAGGGAGAAAATCCAAGCTTTTAGTTGGTGCAGTTTGATTGATTTAAAGAAACAGTTGGACCTTGGCGGACGCATCAAGAAATACATTGATATTGCAAATATTTGCAGATCTCAATTTGCCTCATAGGGCTGAACAATCTGCACAAGGTGCGACATCTTCTCTCTACTGAGTGTCATTCTAGTTTCATTCAATTTCTTCACAGACGATTGAAAGTTTTCACAAGCATTCGATATGGATCTATTTATTTTTCCATATTCCAGACATTTTGAAGTTTGACGGCAGCTCACGGATCTTTAAACTCACCACAATTATTAAGTGTTCCTCACAAGAAAGTATTTGTTTGTGTAAGAGCCTGATTCAGTCACTTTTAGAAATGTTTTCCCTGGACAGGCCGCTGAGTCTTCTGAGCTGCATGTGTCCAGAAAAACAAGAATCTGAGATGCTATTTAGGACGACTGGAAGATAATCTCCTGCCAGAGGAGCATGAGATCATCTCTGAATCAGCAAAGCTGCGATCCATAATAACCACACATTACAGCCAGACGCTGTTGTGTTTGGAGAAATATGTGACGAGCCGAGGCGCTCCTTTCCTGCAGGGCAGCCTCTTCTCACAGAGACGCTCATATATTTGTAACCTCACCTTCAGCCCACCCCCCTGGCGCCTGCTCTTCCTCCTCTTCCTCCTTCTCCCAGGTCAAAGATCTATTATATACAAGAGATGGATAAAGCTGTTTTTGGGGAGGGCGAGTCCGAGGGTTTGTTAGGGAGGTTGGCTGCGGAGGAGAAGGAGAGAGCAGAGGAGGCCAAACACAACAGATGTTCTGCTGTGGACGTTTGGGTTTTCAGCTGCCGAGGGGTGTGAAACAGAAAGGTCTCAAAGTGATTTACATCTCTCACTCCTCTGCCTCCTCCTCCTCATTTCTGTTCTCCTCTGCTATTCCTTTCCCATCTAATCCTCTTCCTCCTCTCCCTCTCCACCAGGCCACTCTTCTTCCTCCACTCCTCTTCTCTTTATCCCAGTCTTCTCTCTTTTGTTTTCATCCTCTTTTCTCCTCCTTGACATGTTCCCCTCTCTGATCTCTCATTACGTAACAGAGATTACAGACTTTAATATGTATTTTCTAATCTTATTCGTGGTATCAAATTGTCTCTCGTAGCTAAATCCACTGCATATCATTATATTTCAGGGATGAAACTCAGTTCAGAGCTAAACGAAGGAGGTTTGAAACCAGTCAACATTGAAGCGAGGGATAAAGTTATTTTTGGTTCAGTCTTAGGAAATGATTTGTGTTGGGATGGACCAGAATTCACTCTCTGCCTGCAGCTATAACAAATGGAAATCATTATGTGTGATTGGAGGGTTTGGCTGCGGGAAAGAGAGCCGACTGTCTGAGTGAGTGACGAACTGGACCAACCCGATGGAATCTGATAAAGCAGACGCCCCCGAGGATTATAAAGACGCTCCCCATTAACCGGGGTCACCGTTAGGTTTAATTATTGTGTTTGGCTGCGGTTTATCTGTATCGATCCCAAATGTGGTGATGCTTTGGGTTTCCTGCTGAAGATTCCCATCGTGCAAACACTAACGTCTCCGTGCCAGAGGCTGATAAGCCCTGGAAGAACAAGATAATTAGCTCAGACCTGTTGTTTTCTTGTCATTCTTTCCATGCAGCCCTGCTCCTGACCCATAATCTCCCTCTCTCTCTCTCTCTCTCTCTCTCGCTCCTCCGTCAACCTAATCTCCGTCTCCCCTCTCTCCTCGTCTCCTCGCCCCCCCTCCTCCCTCCCTCCTCTCTTTGCTTTGATGTACCTTGTCAGCGTCACTACTCCCCATCCTCCGACCCCGGCCCTGCCATCGCCAGACACCCGGGTTAGTCCAGATTACAGGGCGGCGGTGGAGGGGAGCGGTCACACAAAACAATCATTTTTACATTGTTGTCTCAAGGAGTCTTTAAGTTCTTTCATTCTTACAGAAAAAACTCTTTTAAAAGCTTTTAATCCCTGAGATTTCCGGTGGTGCAGTAATTAAGTACAAGTAGGATTTTGGAGTTTTTAACTTAACTTTAGTTTCATTTCATGCCCCATTATGATTTCAGAGGAAATTAGTTATTTCCTTGCTAGTTCCTTGTTTTTTTTCAAACCAAACGTTATAATCCTTAATCATTATAATCCTTATTTACACCCTCATTATATAAAATTGTTAAAAATAGCCTCAGCTCATCCAAATGCATCAGTTAAAGTTTATTCAATGAATGTAATTTAACATCAGTAACCCTTACAAGGCAATCTTTTTACAGGCTAGTTTTATCACTGTTAGTGAAGTAAAGGATCTGGATACTTCCTGGATTCCACCCAGAATGATGAAGATGAATGCAACTTTTTTTTTTGCTGCTTCCACGATTGGAAAATTACATTTAAAGTATTTATATCCGTCTCCAGTAACAATGTCGTATCTACGCTTCATAATCCAGCGAGCAAACGGTCAACATTCTTCACATTTCTCTCATATGGTAAATAGTTCTCAGGCTGGTGTTAAATAAAGTTCAGGATTTGAGCTGGTGGTGTACAGCTGTGAACAGAGAGTCACTGGTTTAGGGTGAAAAGGTCAAAACAGGTTGAGATTCAGAGGCAAGTGGGACAGAAAAGTTTGTGTGTGTGTGTGTGTGTCTGTGTGTGTGTGTGTGTGTGTGTGTGTGTGTGTGTGTGTGTGTGTGTGTGTGTCTGTGTGTCGGTGTGTGTGTCTGTGTGTGTTGCTTTTATTCAGAGACATTATTGGCCTTCAAAGAAAGGTCTGAGCTCGTGCCTTCATTTGAAACTTTTACTTGCACTCATTCTGTCCTTCAAGGTGTTTTTTATTTCTCGTTGTGGAAACTGAGCATCAATAAAATAATTTAGATGAAAATCTAACAGCTGAGACATAAATGGGCTGAATCCTCTGTGCACTTCCTCCAGGAGCATCAATCAAGAGAAGAAAACCTTCCAAATATGTTTTTATGAATATTCTGCAGCAGCATAAACCAAACTCAGTCACGTGGCAAACGACAAAGAGTGATCACAAGTTGAATGAACAAAGGGATACTTTGAATTACAATATAATATATGCATGGTGAACGGATGCGGCTAAATTGTCCATTTAACACGAGCCGGCTTTGAAGAACAGTTTCCTGAAGCTCTGAAGCTTTCGCCTCGTTGAGTTTCCTCCGGTTTATTGCTTTGTTAATGAAATTCCTACAACGTGGCCTCCTGCAACATCCACTCCAAGCCCTGCTCCCAAATCCCCTGCTAATAATGCACAGACTTGTAAAAGAACAAGTGGGATTTCTCCAGCGACCAGCCCTGCTACCATGGAGCCTTATCCCCCTAACCCCCCCCCAAGAATCTCCTAATCTTGAATAACCTCGTCCACGCAGTCCATTCTACCCCGACACCCTAATGTTGACCCCGGCCCGCTCTGCCCCACTCCCCTAATCCTGACCTCCCTCCCCCCCCCCCCCCCCCCCCCACCACCACCACCTCCTCCTCCCCCCCCCAACCCCCTGGTCGTGTCAGTTTAACAAATGCACCTCCATCCTGAAACCCAGCATGCCGCCGGGCCGTGATGGATGTGCATATCACGGCCGCAGTTTACAGAGCCTCAGTGAATACAGTGCAGCCACCCCGGGTCCTGTCAGCTGAGCCCCCCCCCCCCCCCCCGAGCTGGGCCCTTAACGCTGCACACAGAGGGGCTCGCTGCTATAACAACTTTTAAAAACCGGATAGTGGAGATGGTGGAAAACCTCATCCATAAATGTCAAGCCTTTCTCTCTGCAGCCCCCGCCCCCCCCACACACACACACACACTCACACCAGAAGCAAACACACAGAGAGTTTCACTTTATGGGGGTCTTACACGGGAAAAACTCTGGTGTGAAATCGAAGATGAATTGTTGTCACTTAAGAATGTGCTGCAGAGACGTCGAGAGTAATTGCTTATTTTGTTTGTGCAATAAAATTCCCTTTTTTTTTCTTTTTCTCTCTGCACTTTTTCTTCTGCAACGGTGTTATTCATGTCTCGGGCAACAGGCCGTTAAACTGTAAATCAAACCGGGATCCGGAGGCGGCTCGGACAGATCCCTCGGACAATAAAGCTTCCATCAATAACCCGTTACCTCCACGCGAACTGGCACAGTTTAACATTGACTATCTGTTTCGTCCCATTCCCGACTCGCCACAGCCCTAAAGCTGCAGGAACCTGAGCTCTGCCATGATACTGCAACGCACCGGAAACAGGAATTGTGTTTGTGTGTGTGTGTGTGTGTGTGTGTGTGTGTGTGTGTGTGTGTGTGTGTGTGTGTGTGTGTGTGTGTGTGTGTGTGTGTGTGTGTGTGTGTGTGTGTGTGTGTGTGTGTGTGTGTGTGTGTGTGGAGGTGGTGGATTGAGGGACAGCGTCAGCCCCTAAGCCCCAAGATCAGCCACCTGTGTGTTATCAAGGGCAGCCTGATAATCCTCCCTGCCCTGTATCTGCCCTCTTTGCCTCCACACTACACACACACACACACACACACACTCACACTCACACACACACACACACACACACACACACACACACACACACACACACGCTTCACTGGTTTACCCCTGCACATAATATCACAATGGCCGAGCTCTGCAGACCCAGTGCAGATGATACAATGTGATTGTCTCAGCAGTCAGGAGCTGGAGAGTCGGCCTGTTTGATCCGTTCTGCATCGCAGGGTGTTATTAGCAAACGCAATCAAAATATTTCGAAAAGCTCCAGCTCCTCCGGGCAGAGAAAATAAACCGACTTCACTTCTGATGAGGGGGAATTTTTCCTTTTTTTCCCTCCACCACATAATTCAAAGTACAGAAGAAGCAGGGGAGCAGGTGAAGACCTCAAGACGCAAATCAAGAGAATATGAGCCCGGCTGCAGACTGTAATTTCCTCATCAAGAAGAAAGACGCACTGTCACAGGAGCCGCTTCAATCCAAACCACATCTCAACAGGTAATTAGACATCAGCCGTTCCCTCTCTAACCGAACCTCCAGCAGGTCTGTCGTAGCCCGGGACGCAGGAGCCAACATGTCAGCCGCACACTGCCGCCACAAACCAGCTCCACACTCCACTTGGAATTTTTCACTTGCTCCCTCTGACCTGTTTTTGCCATTTACTCCTGCAGACATTTCCAAAGAGAGAGAGAGAGAGAGAGAGAGAGGGGAGGGTGGGGGGGGATGTAGGTAAACCTATCCAACAAGGGAGCCTATTCTTTTGAAGGATCACTAAATTTCGGGTGTAATTTAATTCCCTGCATGCCTCCTGTCCCGTATCACGGCTGCGTGCTCCGAGGTACAACACCACAGTAAATAATGGCCTGGGAGGGGGGTGTGGTGGGGGGGGCTGTACCTCGACTGGCCGGGCTGTTATTCCTTTACAGTAGAAGAAATCATAAAGGGACTGCAGCCATAAATATGCATCGTCCAGCAGCTCTATAAAGACTCCACAGATTTGGAATCATGGCGTCTGCATAAATTAAACATCATAAGGCCTTGAAATCGGACGCCTGTTATTATAGAGAACCGCAGAATTATACAGTACAATGAGTTTTGAGCACGGCTGGAACCAACATGTTAATGAATAACACGCAGGAATCATGGAGGCGCAGGACTAATATGAATATGAGAGAAAGTGCTGTCATGTGAAACCAGTGTATTTGTATCAATCCTAATGAGCTGCAGATTTTAGATTCTTATTGGGATTGGTCACGGCGCCTGTCACCGCTCGGCTCAGCCTCAGTCCAGATCTGAGAACTCAGCTGAATGAAAGCAAACAAAAATCACTGAGGATATGCAGACAGATGATGAGTGCACGTGTGAAGGGGACAGTGCATCATACAAAACTAGTGGAGTGCCAGTTTCAGTCTTAGAACCTGAAGCTGCTGGACTAGGAGCTGTTCACCTGTGTGTTCCCAGAACCCTGAACCTGGTCTCCTCTGTGGTTCTCACACGTGGGTCCTGTCCGAACTGCATCAGATTCAACAGTTGCCAAGTGTGAGACCGATAAGATGAAGAGTATTTGAAATATGCGAGCCACATTCAGAGATTACAGATGGTAGATAGCAATAATCTCAGTGAGTTAAAATGACTTTGTAGATGATTAAATATGATCTTTTCTTAGATTGGATTTAGAGATAGTTGCGGATAATGGATCAGTTTCAGAATCAAGCTTTTTCAATGAACTGTTTTGGACCAATTAAAATGTGGAAAACCAGACAAAAAGTCAATGAATGAATGTATGGAGCAAATTTGATAAAGTCCATCAAACAGTGAATGAGAGAGTTCACCAATAACCACACATGCAACCTAATGATGGCATAGAAATATAAAGACTAGATGTGTTATAAACATCAGAGATGTAGTTATGACACTGCATAAATTATTAAATTTTTAGAAAATAACATAATTATTCATAAGTATGCAGTGTCATATCTACATCTCTGACGTTTATAACCAACCAGACCGTTTCAAAATCGGTTGAAAATTTAACAGATTATGGTTATTTACCACTACCAACACAATGTTATGGGTGAGCGATCAACCTCTGGCAAGATGGCCGCCATGTGGTGACGTCCGGCTCCGTTGGCCGGCAACACAGATGAGACATCTAGTCTTTATATATATCTATGAATGGTGGGACAAGAGGAATCGTATCATTGGGAGTCTTCCTCTGGGGACCATGAACGTCTGATCAAATGTCATGGCAAATAATACTCGTCCCACAACAACCCAGAGTGAAAACAATCCAGGTTCCTTTCTTATATTCTTCCAGATCTTCTAATAAAAAGACACCACTGTAGTAGATCATGAAACTTAAATGTCTGATTTCTTTCTTGACCTCTATGCATTGACGAGAGACACTTTCTCACCTCCTGGTTTTGAAAACGTGACATTTCTCATTTTGATTACGAGCGTTGCAGCGATCCAAACAAGTCCCTGCATTCTCGGTCTTAGTTCCACCTCAGCTCCTCTGGCTCCGCCCCCCCGGTAACCCGGCACCACTTCCCCTCTTCAGGAGCGAATGCAGGAATGAAATCTATCGTTTCCAGATCAGCGGAGGAGGGAGAGAGCAGGAGGGGGGGGGGGGGATGAAACAGAAGCAATAGCGTGACCTTCTTTGATCCCGTCTGAAGGTCTTCCTCATTCCCAACCCTCCCTCTGCCCCCCCGTCCTTCAAGCTCACACGCATGCCGGGCCCTGCCAAGCACCTGTCTGCAGGTATGAAATTAGAGAGGGGGGGGGGGGGAGGCACACAATCTCCCCTGTGGTCTCACCTGCCGCTTCCCATCCGTGCCTCTGATTATCTCTCCATCCTTGGCTGCTCTCACCACATCTGTCAGCATCAACATCTCAGAGTCGATTACAGACCTGGAGCGGCACAAGATGGAGGCGATGATGATTAGAATCAGACACGAGGATCTGAGACCCTGGGGCGTTAAGAACCAAACGCTTCCCTCCTCTTGTTTAAAGGCTCAATCCAAAGCTTGATGTGTCTCCAGCGCTCGTGTTTTTCTCACCTGGCGTTCTCTCCATGTTCAACAGACTTCTAATCGGCTGCGGAGAGTGAGGAACACACAGAGGAGGTTGTGCAGTATCAGAACGTTTTTAAAGTTTAGAGGGCAACATATCATTAGAAAGCTAAGATTCTTCTGATTCGACTGATGTAAACCATTTCAAGATCCGATCACCACAGCCGGTACAATTAACGTCTCAGTCAAGACACTAACACAAAAAAAACAATCACAAAGTCGACGTCACTCACCTAAGAAGCTTCATATTAATCCACAGATCGATAACATTCCAACCAAAACAGTCTTGGTACATTGCCAAAGGTCCAGACGATCCAATCCAGTAACATAATCAGTCCAAAACACACTATTACATCAAAGAATAGCCACAGTCAGCTGTTGCGTAATCTCAGCGCAGCCAGCATCTAGGTGTAAAGCACATGAAAGATGTTTATTTGTATAAATTTTAAACCAGATGACCGGAGGAAAAAATCTGTGAAATATTCATTTTCTGGGGTATTGTTATCAAATTTGAACCACGGCTAGTCAAGGCTTCATGCTGGGGTCCCAGTGTGTTTTCCAGCTCAAAAGTCCCAGCTAGAGTCATCTGCAGGCATCGGTTTAACAAAAAATATTCAGGCGGAAATAAAAACCTTCTACTTAATTGTGTTCCAACTGTCAGTGTTGGGGAGTAACGGAATACATGTAACGGCGTTACGTATTTAGAATACAAATTATGAGTAACTGTATTCCGTTACAGTTACAAATTAAATAGATGGTATTCAGAATACAGTTACATTGTTGAAATCAGTGGATTACATGACGGTACTTCTCTGTTTCACGAGTTTAATCACTGTCTCGTAAATCCACCGGAGGCAAAGCCCCCAGGAAGCAGCTGGAGACCAGGGCTGCCGTAAGATCGCCCGGGCCCCCGGCGGCGTGAAGGAGCCTCACCGCGACCGGCTCGGGACCGTTACAGGCCCGGGACCGTGGCTCTGAGAGAGTTCCGTCGCTACCAGAAATCTACGGAGCTGCTGATCCGCAAGCTGCCCTTCCAGCGCCTGGTGAGAGAAGACCGACCTGCGCTTCCAGAGCTCCGCTGTCATGGCTCTGCAGGAGACCAGCGAGGCACGCAGGGTTCACACCGGACGCTGAAGCGACGCTAAAATAATATCACCCGTTGACCCAGTAGTATAAAAGCATATGGTCACTTGTTGCTCCAACATTAACTGCAACAGCGTCCCAATTTAATGTCATCTATCTTCAAGAACTTCTCCGCTGTTTGCTCCGTTCAATGTCGGGTGTCGAGGGTAAATGACGTATTCTCCGCCCCCCCCCCTCTCTCTTTTTATCTTTATGACTGCTTGTGTGTCTGTATGGAGGGGGGCATTTAATAATGTGATCGGTCAAATTGGTAAATTTAAAACTCCAGGACAACAGAAGGGGAATACAAACTATGGGATGCATGCTTTATCATTTATATCATATAAAATATGTCATCAATATCGTTTAAAATCATTTTTCAGTGTGTTTCCTGGAGCGATACGCTCGCGTCAAGCGCAAAAAATAGACTCGACGCCGAAACGATCGCTGCACGGCGCGAGGCAGCCTTGGCGCAGGGCGGGGCTTCAGCCTCCGGTGGGACCGACACAGAGGTGGGAGTGGATGGGAGCCGGACATCCAGCTGGCCCGACGCATCGGCGGAGAGAGATTTTAAACTGCTGCTGCTCCACTGACTATAACAACGCCGCAATCATACACTTAAAAAATGCAATACAAACCGGAAGTATTCCAAGTATTCAGAATACGTTACTCAGATTAGTTAATGTAATGGAATACGTTACAGAATACATTTTTGTGCATGTATTCTGTATTCTGTAACGGAATACGTTTTGAAAGTATCCTTCCCAACACTGCCAACTGTTATTACTCAATGCCAGTGGCACTTAGAGTGATTCTGACTGTTGGGGGGGAAAGGTCAGAATGTTACCTTTCAAAGAGACCAAGATCATGCATGTACTCCAAATGGTTCAAGAACAGCGTTCAAATTACTTTCGGTACTCCTCAGACAGGCATTTGAGGCGAATCTCACCCGCTTCTTTTGAGGCTACAGAGCAGGAAAGAAGTTGGGATCCAGCCCGGAGCCAAAACTCTGTTAAACAAGTGTTGATGTCGACTTAACGTTATCGTGTTATCGTTCTGCTCGTGTTTACAGCAACATCCACAAATAGCAATTAATCACTTCTGATAAGGCAGATTTTTTTAGGCGAGAGAAACATGTGAGTTGTCAACCTTATCAAGATCAGGACAAATCCCTGCTGCTCTTTGGATGCTCTGCTGTAAACATGTTGATTTTTCAGTGACATTTTGTTGGAATCTATAAATCTGAGACGTCCAGCAGAGTTATGTGATAATGTTCACACATAAAGTAATTTAACACTGCGGGTTGGGACTCACCAGATGTAACTGGGGGGTTTGGCCGCTCGGGAGGAGCAGAATAACGCTGACAAATTATCACCTATAATGTTGTCATGGTGACCACGCTAGTGTCGTTTCTTGCTCTGAGTTGTGAGGTATTGTGGTTTAGTACCACACTTGCCAGGACTGTCTTTCTTCACTCTGCAGCAGAGTAAAAGCAACATCACGGCCTCCCTACAACTGAGGAAAAACAGATCACGCAGGAGACACGTAAAACTTCTCCTCTCACAAAAAGGTTTGTCACGTTTATATTGTACAAAGTTAGTGAACAGAGGCAGAGGGAAGAAAATGCAAACTGCAAAAATCGAGAGTGAAAAGAGAAAGTAAAAAGATAAACATACTTAGTGTCCCCACTTAAAGAAAAGTGTAAACATTTTGGATTAAAACATATTTATTCTCATGATAATATATTAACAACACTTTGGGAAACATGAAAACAAAAGGAACAGTGACAGCCCTCAGATCTAAAAATCAAACATTGTCAAAACTTCCACCATCCAGGGCTGAACATGAATCATGATTTGACTTGATTTAATTTCCCCTCAGTACAAGATCAGCTTCCACATTTTTATTATATTTAATTTATCCTTCTTTTTAAATTCTGATTCATTTCTCATTTGGCCACTTTCCATATCCTTGGAGGTTTTATGGTGCTGCTGTAAAGCACTTTGTAACTTTTAAGAGTGACATAACTTTCCCTTACTGACATGTCTCATTCATTCATTCGCCTTTTAGCTTTGTTTTGGCTCAATTTAGGAAAGAAGTGGTTTCTTTCTCCCTCCACATTCATCAGATGAATCATTTTGTGGTATTGCACATTTGGAAGTCTGCTAAATCTCTGTCTCTCACTCCTCCCATCCTTTGTACATGTTTTATTATTTTAATCGAGTGAGCTGTGCCTCTTTGACGCACATTTTTTCAACCCTGTTTATATCAGCATGTGTCTCCTTCACATGTGTAATCACGTGAAATGAAGCCCCCCCCCCCCCCCCCCCCCCCAAAGACCACCATCATAGGTGGTGGAAGTGCTGTTAGTGCTTCCAGAGCCACTATCTGTGGTCAGGATCAGCCCTCACCTCGCCCGGCCTCCTCATGTCTCCCTATAATCTTTCATACTGGGACCAGGTTTTGCTGTGACCTCCAGTGGAATGTGACAAGTCATGAGACTGCCACCGCTGCATCCCTCCCTCCGCGTTTCCCTCCCTCTTTCATGCACCCACGTTTTGAATAAGGCAATAAAAACCAGAGGATATGAGACACAATAGCACCCGACCAGGGTCACTTGAAAATGAAATATTGGAGGTGTGCTTGATTTACTGCACAGTGTACAATGGCATTGCTGTAAAACCAGGCGGGTGGGTGCTGGTGAGCTCCACGGGATAAATCAAGTGAACGTCACATGTGATAAATCAAAACACATGTTCAATCCGCTAACAGGCCGATGTTCAATATTCAAATGTGCCCCACGCTTTACATAACTTTACACATTTTTGGGGTTTGATGCTAAAAGAATGTGATGATTACGTGTTACATCGCTCATAAATCATCATCAGCCGTGTCAACCTCTCAAGTTGGTCTGTGAAACGTTTCGCTCGGCCCGTGGATTTAATCCGACACGACTTTTGCATGTCAGGATCCTATTTGCAGCTCGGGACCAAATTTCTTTTGCCAGCCGAAGTTGAGTAAAATAATACGGCCGCAGATTTGCGAGGGCAAGCGATACGGATCCAAATGGCAGATGACAGCGACAACAGAGTAGAGTGCTAATGTGTGCACGTGCGTTTGTGCGTGTGGCTGCGGAGTGTGTGTTTGTTCAAGTGTTTCCTTTATACATGCGCGTGCACATTCCCTGTAGCAGGAGATCCATCATCTGGGTCATATTACAAAGCAGTGGGGATGCTCGGTCAATTCCGGCTGACGGATGAAAAGAAGACCTAAGATGGCAGCTATGTCAATAACAGGCGCGGCCTCTGCTGACATCTGCCAGCCTCGGACCCTCACCCACTCACCCCATTAGCTCCATTCTCTACGCTTTACCAACCAGATGTGACTCCTGCCCACATCTGTCGCAGCCGTAACCTTCCCAGGGTTCAAATTCTAATTCACTCATTCAGTCGAGTTGTTTTAACAATGATACCAGATACTGATATTAGATGAGAGTATGTATTTATTGCATGTTAAACGCTCCCTCTCATCCCTTACACACACATATTCCTTCACCGCCACAGTTGCAACCCTAAAATAGCTGCGGTGCTGAACCGTGCAGTACTTTGCCGTAATTGAATTACTTTTGCAGAAATACTTCATCTAAATTGCAGTTTGGACGTATATTCCGTGAACGTGCCGACTCGATTTTCCATTTTGGAGGACAGTGACAGAGAGATAATTTTTCGCGAAGCAGCAAATACATCAAGAAATCCTCACATGGCGTAAATTGAAACACATGTTCAATCCAGGCACGGGCTCATTTAAACATTAAACTAATGAGAAACACTTGTGTTGAGGCACAGAACGTTTCACACATGATGAAGTCTCTCAGTAATTTCACAGAGGCTTAATGGAAATGGAGATATGATGAGAACAGCAACCTGGGAGGCTCTGCGGGGGGGGGGGGGGGGGGGGGGGGCGGCACATTTTCAAGGTAGCACAATCTTGCACAAGAGCAGGACTTCGCTCTACGATATCTGCTCCGACTGAGAAGAGCAGAGATATGTCACATGCCACGAGATTATCCAACTCTTAGAAGTGAAGATAGTAATAGAGGGAGGAAAGTGTGGAAAGTCTCCACCTCCTCGTCCTGTCGATAACGTCTGTGGAACCCGAACTCCTCTACAGGAGACCCAGTAGATTCAAAAGCAGCCAAAGCTACCAGATGTTAAAGGTTTGATTCCCACTCCGGCCACACGTACTGAAAACATTCTGTACTGATATACTGAGAACAGTATTCACCAAATTACTAATTTTATTCATTTATGAAACAAGTTTTGAGTAAATACATCATAAAATAATAATGAAAAAGAATAATAATTTGAAATCAGAGAAGGAGACACAAATGCCAAGACTAAAGTAAAAACAATGGTGACATTAGAATATCTTAATAAAACTAGACAGTAACAAATGTTTTGTTTGTCTTTTAAAAGGTTGCATTTCCATGGGTGAAAATTACATAATGTTTTTCTCGGATTAACACGGCGTTAACAAAGGATCATTAACTTATCTCTGTTCCTCTTAGTTACTGCAACGGCCTCAGGTTGCAGGATCTTCCTGATTAGGTGGCCTCACCTTTATAAGATGAGCAGTTTCAAAATGTCCGGTCCCTCCCTCTCTCCCTCCTAAGAGGTTTGATCCTGTCGGCTATGATCGATTGACAAATTAGCCTCTGGGGTCAACAGCCAATATTTTGTGGCTTCTGGTGCAGGCTGCAGATATCCGGGGCCAAGACTCCATCTTCCTTTTTGCCACAGGCCTCTACTCTACAGTGGATCCTTCATCATTTGGAGGAGCCTTTGAAAAAGAGACAGCCTTGTTGTGCCGCTGTGGCTCAATCAGTCTTAAAATGCAGCTTTTAAATTGGGATACAGCTTGATGAAACTATTTCTTACACAAACTCATGACACCAGCCACTTATCCCCTCAATTATTCCTACTACAGCTCCATTAACACCATTTCAGCCTGTAAAGACATCTCAAACTTCACACGCCTGTTGTGCATTGTCACGGTTGCAAAGTTATGACTTTAGCAATAAGACACTTATTGATTTAAAATAACAAATGATGCTGTTTTGAAATCATGGTGTTTAAAAGAAAATCTTTGCCAACGTGCCGGCAGTGTAAACCCACCCTGATTTGTTTCATTTGACTAATGGAGATGGAAACTTTGCAGAGTGGGAGCGACTGTGGAGCAGATGTGGCAACCTGCAGCCTGGGAATAAGAAACACGAAAAAAAACTTTGGTTGGTAATCATCTGTTAGCGATCAGTGCTTCTGAATATCTGCTCAACTTTTCCCTGAGTGGATCTGCCAGAGACACTCCATCTGGCTCCCACTGTCCCTGTCAGGAGACACTTCAGGACCCTCAGCTGCCAGGGCTCCTCTTTGAATCCCTGTTTGCAGACACACATTGGTTATAATAATAAGAAGTTTACCTCTGAAAAGTTTGAGCATGTCACAGGTGTCTCCACACATCAGTGACTCCATTTAAAAGCTTCCACTATCTATCACAGTGTGGCAGATACACGCTGACAGAAAGAAGAAGTCGCCCGGAGTTCTTGTGTGCTCCCATAACGATCGAAGACATAATGACATTCCTCCTCTCGCCTGCACCGTAACGTGTTTCGACATCTGCAGCGGGATTACAACATCAGACTCAAACGTGCTGCCTATCTTCTCATCGGCATATTCAGGGAAACATCACAACATCACAGTGTCTCAGACCTCACCTGGTCACGCCACCCACTGCGGTCAACAAACCCCAGAACCTTGAATGGGATCTGCAGTGTTTAGCTCAGGACGACAGCTGGAGCAAACCCAAAGCACCGATGCACTCGGGTTTTAGTTTCTTCACGGTGAAATTTCATGGACAAAAGGTGAAGAATAATTTGGGTGTGTTTCCCTGCTGCGCGTTTGGAGCTCTATGTGAGTGTATGATGATTAAAGAGCAGTGTGCTATCTGCAGCATCACGTGTGGTTGTGTGTCGGGAGGGGGAGTTTGTTAACACTCACACACACACAACACTCCATGGTCTGGTTTGAAGTGTTGGGCCAGTTTTAGTTCAGGCTAATGCAATTTAGACAGTTTCACAAAACTAAGGCCTTGTTTATGTTACACATAATTACATTGATCTTTCCCAGAGGAAAATGTTCCTGCTCCAGCTTTGCTCCTTTACAGCTCTAGAGACAAGTGTGGTTCTCACTTCAGACGTACTATGTTTTTATTTCATCTGATACATTTCTCATATTATTCTAGAATTCCCTACAACCCACTGACACAGGTTTTTATCTGATCAGGCTCCCATAGGCAGTGATGTTGAGTCCAGTTACTTGAATAGAAAGACTCTACTGAGCTTATTCTATCAGCCTAAAAATCACGGAAGCATGAAGAAGTCTGCACCAGCTTTCCAGGTGAACTCACCACGTGCCTAACCTTCTGAGGAACAAATGGGATAAAACAAGATAAGATAAATTAAGATAAGATGTGTTATTGATACTCCTTAGATGAAATTCACAAATGACAAAGCAGCACAAGATGGTCGCAGTGCAAGGGAGAAATTTAATAAGAGTAAAAGTATTAATACAAAAAGAAATATGTAATTAACATGTGATGATGAGATATTTAACTAATTTGATGTTTTCTTAAAGTTCTCTCTCTCCTGGTAGCTGACATTTTTCTTTCTTCCATCCATTAGATTAGGAAAAACACTTTTGACTTCCATTTTCACACAGCGATCAAATTTCACACTTAGCTGATTTAAAAAAAGTAATTTTCCCTACATAAAACCCTCAGATATCCAATTTAAAATAAAACGTCTTGGCTCTGGATGGGATTTAAATTACATCAAGCTCGCCAAAATCACTGGTTATTTGTAACTGTTGTCTGTTCTTTTTTGTTTTATCACCTTCCTTGCTGAGGTATTGCTCAGATGCAGATGCTTTGATACCCACTGAGTCCTACAGGGGGCGCTATGAGCATGTATAGAGACATGGTAATGGGCCTTGGTCCAAACCACCAGAACACGAAATGACCAGCATGAATGAACCCAGTCTAAAGTTCTGTGTGAATATGTGGCCCATGTGTAAGTGTAAGTGCTTATTCAAGTGTGTGTGTGTGTGTGTGTGTGTGTGTGTGTGTGTGTGTGTGTGTGTGTGTGTGTGTGTGTGTGTGTGTGTGTGTTGACATGTAGGATATGTGCCCAGGCAAACACACACCACACACAGAGCCCAGCACAGTTGATAGCTCGTGCTTGGTGGAGAGGTATTAGTTTCAGGATTGAGAAATTATTTGATTATAAAACAGCGCTGTGTGTTCTTAGGCAACTGATGCCAGCTCCTGTATGTGTGTGCCAGCAGGCCGGCCCCAGTGGAGTGTGTGCGTGTGTGTCTGTGTGTGCGTGTGTGTGTGCGTGTGTGTGTGCGTGTGTGTGTGTGTGTGTGAGGCTGAGTATCAGAGACAGGAAAGGGAGAACCGGGTGTGAGATTAAAAAAAATGTGCATCCATTTACATCGACATCAGAGTGCAGTACGTGTGTGTGTGTGTGCGAGTGTGTGTCCTTGAGTGTGTGTGCATTCCTAAGAGGACCCTGAGTGGATCAAAGCTGCTGACACCCCGGGCAGTGTCCTCCTGAGGGAGCCAGCTGTCAGATCTGGGATCAGAGATCAGCGGCGTCTGTCCTCCCTCCTCTTCACTCTCTGTGGGGTCTGTCACAGCAAGTTAGCATTTAGCCAGAGGCACTGATCAACAATCAGATCAACCCCTCAAATAATAGCTGCGTCGTCTGTGGACAGCGAGGATGGCACCGTCCTAAGAGAGACGAGGCAGGAGAGACGAGGAGTCAGACCATGTGACTGATTGAAACGCACGATAAGCGAAGGCAAATGATCTAAACTGGAAGATCCCAAACTTTAAAACTTTACACCAAGGTCTTGTTCGGACCTGCAGTACTCAAATGTTTAAATTAAATAAAGTAAATATTGGCAAGTTTTAATGCAACACTGTCCCCAATTTCATTACATCAACAAATTCATACTTTTCAACTACTGTATACAAACAAACTTTGAAGCAAATAGAACCCGTCCCCCCCGCCCAAGTTAGGTTAAGCAAACATTGTTAATAAATATATTTGGTAAGTCACAAAATGTTGGTACTGAGTGTTTCAAAGAAGTTACTCAAAGCTCTTGGTTATGTAACGATTGGGATTCTTGGTGTATAATGATCTATTGTCACTTGAAACACGAGACATATATGTTTCTAATAGAGAAATTTAACCAAATCTATGAGTCAGGAAGAGAACTTGAGATTTTCATGTCAAAGTCTGGAATTTATATTCATTCTAACATCTTTCCCAACCCTCCATCTGCAAAGTCTGTGTGGTATAACGAACTTTGTGTGTTGCTGTGTCTTTGAGCCATCATTTAAAGTACCTCCGCCAATTGAAATCCCGTTTATACTTTGTTAACATGTGTTAAAAAGTATAAAGTATGTTGACATGAGTGGCATAAGCAGTCAACACCATGATTTAATATTTCCAACATGGAACGGCACTGTAGAAATTTGTAAACTGACTTAGACAGCCAGGGTTCACCATCACAAAGAACCAGTCTAATCCCCTCACAGAGGAGTTTTCCATAAACTTTGCATACCTCTTGTTTCATCATAGCATCACTTTTTCACAGGATTTTGCAAAACTAGTGTTAGCAATGCATTATTCTCGATTTGATACATGTAATTCTTAGTCGTTTCTGTACTTCTCTACTGTTAAGTTGTTAATAAAACCAATGACATTACCATTCATTGACTTGTCGGTGACCCTGCTCAATTCAATCCTCTTCTCCATCTTCGATGTTGGTTTCCTGTTTAAACAAGTGTGTCTGGATCACTCTCATATCACCACTTGCCACTGTTCAACGTACAGTACAGACCAAACATGAGAAAAGCAGAGGTATGTGTGTTGGAGGAGGAGACGTGAAGCTGAAGACAAGGGGGGCGAGTGGATTCAATTTGCATATTTGTAGATGCAGAAATACTAAATGAGGCAAAAGTGTAGAGTTACATCCATGAAGGGACTTTTCTTCATGGGTATAACCAAAGCCAGGAGAGGAACTTTAGAAATTCTCACATTGTCTGACTGCTCATGTTTCGTGGCCTGTCTCCCTGTATTTTTAGAGAAGGTTGAGTGTTCCCAAATGTCGGGACTTAGCTCGGGGAGCGCGGCATTATAACTACGGACAGGAACAATGGAAGAAAATACAAAAATAGGATCCAGATTCTAGGAAGGGGGAAAAGACGACAGAATCCTCCTTTAATACTCACCCATGTGGTGTTTTATGACCTTGACAACACAGCGAGCAGACTGTGAGAAACTCTGAGTTGGTGAATGTTCGACTCAGGAGGAACAGGTTTAGGCAGACGGACAATTGGCAAAGAAAGTTTAATACAAGCAAGATGATGCATTACAAACCTGCCATAGAAAACACTGCGCCATAGATAAAATTACTCAGCCCAATTGCGCTGGCCACTGTGTGTGTGTGTGTGTGTGTGTGTGTGTGTGTGTGTGTGTGTGTGTGTGTGTGTGTGTGTGTGTGTGTAGCGGTGTGGGGCATGTATGCACCCTTGACCGTGTGCCAGGGCTCTGGTCAGCCCACCCGTCGTAGATGTGCTGCCAACTCTCACTTGGCAGGCACTTTGAAACCCTTCTTTACCTCCGCAGCGGTCAACAGTGTCAACAGCTCCGTCGGACCACATGTGTGCACGGAGCCGATGAATCAGTGTGACTGGAGCGTTTGTGTGTTCATGTGTCTTTCTAATGGGGTGTGATATGGGTTTGTGCAAACTGTGTGTGTTTGCAGCTGCTGCAGGTTTGAATCTAGACGTTTCTTTATGGGCGAATTTCTCTCAGTGTAAAAGTTCAGATCACACAAATTACTTGAGACACTCTTTCCCGCTCACCTATCGTACTTTGCAGATAGTTTTTGTTTTATATGCAACAGATACCCGTCTATGTGATTTTATCCTGCAGGAGTAAAATGAAAAGCGAATGGAATTTCATTTGTGGTGCTCGCAGCGTTACGAAAAATGTCGTTCAAAATGTCAACAGTAACATCTATTCCCAGAAACGGTGTTCCCATTACTCCCCATAAGCCACAGATCCGACTGTGAGTAGTGTTCATTGGGAATATTTTTTCGGTAGAGGGTAATTCCAAAGAAAACTGTTCACAGCAAGGTTTGTGGATTATTCAGAGGAGATCTGGCATTCAGACACGTTGCCATTGAGCTTCTTTTACTTCCTCAATCTCAGTCATGCTGTGCGTCCGAGCACCATTCACACTAAGAGGACTTTTTTTTTCTCTGCTATAGGAAATCCCATATTTTCTGAGGACCCAATACGTCATTTTTAATTTTGGAGAAAAGTGTATGAAGTGATGACCAAGACAAAAAATATTTCCATGTGGCTGTTCACGTTTGGGGGAGCAAGAAGGTTCCCGGCTTGAACCCTGCCTCTCCTCCAGTGACTGCTGGGATTGGCTCCAGTCCCCATGTGACCCTCAAAGGACCAGCAGTAGTGATAGGATGATGGATGGATGTCCATGTTGCCTGTGGTTGTAATAAAGAGGGCATCCGGTACCAAAATGATCTAACTTTGGAAAATGTCGATTTGAATTTGTTTGAAGCTGCTTTCAGACATCTGCGGATGTTCTCCAGAGTTCACGTCTGAAAATGTCCGATTGCTAAAGCCAAAAATTCTTACTTTTTACTTTATTTCAAAATATGGAATAGATTGTTTGTGTACAGACTCATAAACCAATCAAAGTGCTTTACAGTGCAGGTCACATTCACCCATTTACACACGCACATACAAGGCTTCTGTACACAGCACTTTCTCTATCACAACCATCATTCACACACTGGGGTAATTAAGCGTTTACTGGCTTTCCCAAAGGCTGCTTCATCATGCAGACCTGTGGAGCCAGGGATTGAAACCCCTGTGGCTTAGGACGTGGAGGATTGTGGATTTCGTCCCCCATCACTTCCATTGGAATATCCTCACTGTCAGTGCAGAGAGGAGGGATAATTAAAAGGGAGCGTCACCAAGTTAGCACATCAAAGTCTGGAAACTGGGGCAGACGAATGAACATGAAGTTTGTTACTGATACAGAAGAACAAGAGGCAAGAAGATTAAAGATTAAAAGTTGGAGTCAGTCAAGGCTTGTTTTGTGTTTTTGGATTAAAATAAATGATGAGCATTGTCTCTTTTGAATCTTTAATCACAAGGAGGAATAATTACCAATAGATGTTGCCCCATTTATGTTGTAATTATTTCAATGTGCTATTTTATTGGTTTTGCTTGTTGGATTAATTATGTATGTGCCCAGATTTGTGGTTGACATTTTTAACTTTCAGAAATCTCTACAAGCATAATTAAAAACAAACAACATGGCCGGATACAGCGAGCGATGCAGTAAGTGAAAAACGTGTTTGGTTTATTGGCTGAAGTGTTAATTCCTATTCACCACTGCACTTTTACACCTTAGCCTAACAGCTCCCCAGAGCTCTTACTTTAGGAAGTTGAAGCTTGCCTCCTCCACACACACACACACACACACACACACACACACACACACACACACACACACACACACACACACACACACACTCTAAAATGTTCTCCATCTCTGCTCTCCCTCCATCTCTCTCCCTCTCTCTCCTCCCTCCTCTCAACTCAAAACTTTAAGAGCCAGACAGGACGCACTTTACACACACACACAAAACACTCCCTCCCTCTTACATGCACACACACACACACACACACACTGGCTGCACATGCATCAAGTGGAACAGATCCACAGGGCTGCACAGTGGTGAACCAGCAGTGTGTGATAGAGAGAGAGAAAGAGAGAGAGGTGTGGGGGGGTGGAGAGAGAACGAGAGAGAGAGAGAGAGAAAGAGAGAGAGCATTTACTCTCTCTCTCTCACCAACTGCAGGGAAGCACCAGTGTGGAGAAGTTGCATGAAGCGAGAGGTTCCATCTCAGGACTTTCTTCACAGACTGACCATGGAAGCCAAGCAGTGGAGGTAGAAGAAGAAGAAGAGCAAGAAGAAACAGAAGAAGAGGAAAGACAGAAGTCTGGCTGAAGAAGAGAGCAGAGTTTCATCTGAGGGATTACTGGACATTTTATATATGAGCTCCTGTCATGGTGATATCCTGCCTGATCGTCTCTCGCTGACAGGAGCCTCTCTGTTTCTTGGATTTCCCGGGGATCAAAGTTTGTTTTCAGAGCAGTGTGTGAGTTTGTGAGTGTGTGTGAGTGTGTGTGTGTGTGTTTGTGTGAATGAAGTGTGCGGAAGCAGGAAACATGTCAAGCGGACGTTTCAGTCACCTGTTGAGGGGAGTCTGGCTGCTGTGGCAAGGTGAGTGCAACCACTGTCTGCACAGCTTTTTGAATATATATTTTGTTTTTTAACGCAACTCTTTATTGATATATTTCTCTTCCATGAAGTGATGCAGATTTAGTCTGATTTAAGTTCTATTTATAACCTTATTTTGATCCCAAAAAATGTTGTCGTCCTGGGTTTAAAAAATGTTGAAAGTCCATGTGAAGACATGTGTTCTGAGTTTGTCACATGTCCGAAAAATGTCTATATTATTAACCACCTCAAAAAATTTGAAAAACTTCAAATTTCAATTCAAAGACTGATATGATTTATTTGAGGGAAAAGTTATAGCTAGCTAGAAAACTGTCAACTGTGGTAGGTGTAGTCACTCAAACTTTAACCAGAGAAACACTCATGCTAACGTGATGTAGTATCTGTGACGTTATAACATAATAATGCGTAATCAAGTAAATCCTGAACGCAAAAATTATGACAAACTGTTTCAAGGTCACACTCCACGTTTCAGTTTTACATAGTTCACACTCTTTTCACCTTTTCAGGAATTTTATAACTCCACCAACTCAATGATGTGTTAAAGTTGTTTTTTTCGGTGTAAGTTAATTTGCTGTGTAAATCTTTCCATTAGAATCTGATCTTTAAAGATTATGGCAGATTTGCCTCTGTCCTCCAAAGCCGCTCCAGTATGAAAACAATGAGATAAATGGTCTCTCATGTGAGGAATCAGCCGAACCCTTTCGGGGGGGGGGGGGGGGGGGGGGGTTCAGCTTCAGGAGCACATAGGGCAGGACACGGAGACAAAAAGGAAGAGATTAAAATGGACAGACTCATAATTACGAGGAAGTTGTTATGTAATTTGTCACAATTCAAACAATTTGCAAAAGTTCAACATGTGGATCATCACGTGAAAAATAAAAACACTCCCTGTGCTGACGTTAGGCTTATGAATGCCCGGTCTGTGTCCCCCCTCCGCTGCGGCGAGGGTCTTCAAAGCATCAGTGGTCAGTGGAGTCTTGAAAAGGAACTGTGCCTTTAAACAATGGTTCCCCAGGAGCAGGGAAGCGTGGCCCTGGAACTAATGTTGCCATTATGTTAATTGTTAGAATAACAGGAGACCGCCATTACTGACCCCACCTCAGGCTGCTGTGCAGAGCCGACTGTCCAGCCGCCGTGGCCTCGATCGCAGATGCTCAGCTCTTTACCCATCAGGGCTGGTTAGGGTGACGGGCGGCAGGAGACAGCCTCCCAAAACCAGCCTCCTCCCCTCCAACTAGCACTGATGAAGCTGTTTCACGGGCATACTAACAGACTGGAACAATATCTGTGGAAGGTTTTCTAGAGAAGTATGGGACGTCTTAATCCATGCCCCAAACAGACAGATTGAAAACCTATTAGAAATTAATTTTAAGGGCCACTGATACAGAGTGGAATCATTTGGACCATAAACTTTGTATTGAGATGAATTTAGACAAGTGTAATGTTGTTTGTCTGCATGAGAAAAGCTTCCCGTCCGCCTTAAAAGTGGCGGAAAGCAACTGCAGGGAAAGACTATAGTTTGAACTCAAGACGAAAACAAACACACTCCTCCTGTCACTGCTCCCACAGAAGCTCCACCCCTCACATCCACGCACGCACAGTTCTGAGGTGAACCACTGATCTCAAAAGGATTTAGCTACCGCAGACATCAGTGAGCTAAAGAAAATTAATGTTACCCACCTGCCATTGCCTTTCATCCCTTTCATCCCTTTCATCTCCCGGTGGTCTCTCCACGTTGAAGCGGCTCAATGTTCGGCCTTTCGTTAGATCGTTATCTTCTTTGTATTAGCTGTCATCTGCTACTGTAAAAAAAATGATTGCGGGATTAGCGTCCCATGAGATAGCGGTGTTAGCATTCCCAGTGGCTAACAGTAGTTATCACATTCGCGGTGTACACTTTCAGAGGATAATTTTACAGGCCCTCTCATCCCTCGATAGTATAACGAAGAAGTTCCAGATGTAACAGTCAATGTTTCCTTGTGTTTTATTAAAATCGCTTCAAGAATGAGGATTGGCATTCTATTAGCTCATACTGGTTCTGACAGTTCCCATGGACATTGGCTGTTTCTGGTTGAGAGACCTTCATCTTCATCTGCACAAGCACATACACTCTTGTCGCTGATTGACTGGAACAGTGTTTTTTCAATACAGGTCGTCCACCTTTCTAATTTTCCCAAATAGAGACTGGTCGTTGTATTTAAACTAGATTTTTGTTCACACAGAAAGTACAGCTAGCCATGGATCAGGAGGAGATATCAGCAGTATAACCACCTTTAAATAACACTGACTTTGACACATTGACTCCACACTGATCACCCTTTGAACCCAAAGTTTAAAGCTACAAACAGCTGGTCTTGAACCACTGTTTCCAGTCTTCTAGATAAAAGTCTCCGATGTGCTGTTACAGAAGAGACTTTACCGTAAATGTTTGGATAAGGTCTGGCGGAGAGAAGAATTTCCTCTCGCGGGTCAATGAAGATCTGAACTGAACTGAACTGAACTGAACTGGATGTGAATATTTCTTGATCCAACCCCTTGATCACATTAATTTAAATGAAACCTTGGATTCAGTGTTCAAGTTCCGGCCCATATTAGTTCACTTTAAACATGACACTCTCCAAGTATGTGAAACACACACCGACTGGATCTCCCCCAAAGAAACGCCTCCAAACCCGATCTTTTTGATTAAGGTATAACCGATGTAATCGCAGCTCCAAAACATCAACGGACCATCAACTTCTCTTGTCCGCTATCAACTTCTCAAACGAAGAGACACAGCATTGCATGTCAGGTGCTCACAATGAGGGCTCTCCTTTCGTGTGTGATAGCCTGAAAACTAAACATCCATCAGTGCCTGATGAAGAGCAGCAGAAATGTTTTGTTTGAGCTCATAGAGCAGACAAGATGAAAAGATGAGGACACGGCGGAGTAGGTGGATGCGCTGGTTTGATGTGGCAGCTGTTTTCTCGGGGGTGAGGGTGTGAGAAGCGACGGGCCATTCTGCACGATGCTGCCTCGTGAACAGGAGCCAGAGTTCCACTGCAACCACAGTGGACCTGGCATCGGTGTCCACTGGGCAAACTCCGGTAGATCCCTTCTCTAAATAAACGAGGCCGCTGGATTTACCAGCTTACACTGTGATGAAAAGACAACATGTGCTGCCCCAGGGACAGAGGGATACTCGTGGTCTGGGAGACACACTGGGGTTAAAGCCCAAAAAGGGTAGGCGGACTGAGGGTTAGAATAACACAACAGACCTCATGTTCTCTAAATCTCTAAATCAACCTGACCTTTGCCTGACTTTGGCGACAAGCGTGGAGGGAAGTGAGGGAAACAGAAGCAGGGCGGAGCAGCAGCGAGGCCGATAAGCAACAAACATGGATTCAGTGTTTCATCTGACGCTTGTTTTATAAATAAATCACTTAGTTTATGAAGAATCAAAAGAGAACAAAGTCTGAATTTTCTGTACAATTCAAACTTGTTTTGTTCAACCAAAAGTCAAAAAACACATTAACATGTAGTTTACAGTGATACTACAAAGAAAAACAGGAATCAGAAACCAACCAGAAATTGTACACATTATTTCACTAGTATATTGCTCATTAAATCTGATTATTACATAATCAAATAATAGGTTAATCATTCCGGCTCTTTTAATCTCAATAATCACATTAAAGTTGCAGATTTGAGGAACTTGATTACATCGATAATTTGGGATTCAACCTGTGGTGTCACAAGACCACAGCACATTCTGCATCATCAGCAATTGTGTAAGTTTGTTGCCTCAAGATTGTATGAGATGAGAACATTTTGAGGCCTTTCAGAACGTGTGTTGAATATACGGTGAAGCTGTGATGAACTGAGAGAAAGTTTAACATCCTCATATGCCTTCCCCCTCAACCGTCTTTTTCATTTTGCCTCCATCACATTCGTGCGTGTTGTTTTTAAAAAATTGTGCTGACAAGCTGTTGATGACAAGCCTCTTCATTCTTCATCATTTAATGCTGTATCCTGTTTGGTTAGTAGATGTGGATCCGACATCCGCAGTGTGATTTTGGTCCCATGTTTCCCACACAACCAGGCAGTCATGGTCACCAAAGCTGGAAATAGGCCGTCGGTCAGCGTTTCTCACAGTAACCCCTGTTTGGGACGGACTTCCAGAGACTGTGCCACACTTGTAAACTTTGGTGTCGGACATTTGAACATCTCAGAGTGTGGACGGGCTTTTACCGAAAGTTTGTTTGAGGGTTGATATTAATTTGGGCTGCAGTGAGATATGTGATGAGGAGGTTTGTTCCTACGTACATTTGGTTGGTGAGACTGAAACAGACTGCTGGCTCACAGTATCTTCTGTTTCTTTGTGGGAGACCCAAGATGTGATGAGTTGACTAAAGACACTTTTGATGGAGTACAAAAGATTTACACTTTCATTTAGTCTTTCAAGCAACAACTACAGCATAATAAAACAGGTTTTACAGCAGTATAGCGCAACTCCTTATTAATGGAAAAAGACAGGACCATTCTGACCATTCTATGACATGCAGCTGGTTGTGTCTCCTGTGAGATGGTGGACAAAATTATGATATTGATGGAAATCTCTGTATTCATCGATATGTGGGTAGTTTCCAGTGTGAAAACCAAACAAAAACCCAAGGTATTTTTAATTTATTGTTTAACAATGGTTCTCAACACTGGAATGAGGACCCTTCCAATCAGTCATAAGATATAGCGAAATAAAGAAAAGGATATTTTCCATATTATTTTTCATATCTTTTCATTTAGACTTTTTTCTAAACTGTAGAATAGTTATTCTTCCTTTGGCCTGTGACAGTTATTCAAAAATAAATGTGTGCGAAAGATGAATATTATAAAAAGTGTTCTTTGTTATTCACTGCCCATAAATAAAGGAGACACTCCTTCACTCTACAACCCTAGAAGAGTCCGGACTCTCCATCTGATCACACCTATCGGGGGTGTCACCTAAATATGTGGAATCTCTGAGCTACAGTAGCATTTGATATTTCTGCTCACATACACACACACACACACACACTCGTCACTAATCATGTCCCTGCAGCTCATGAAGACGCCTCGCCCTACCCCCCCCCCCCCCCCCCCCATCCTCCTGACAAACTTCATTCACCTCATCCACCACCGACAGAGATAGAGAAGAAAGAAAACAAAGGCAGAAAAAGAAAAGAAATCTGAGAACCATCCAGGAGAAATAAGCCGTGAGCGTCACAGCTTCTTCATCAGGGGAGGGGGATGTGGGCCAGGAGGGCACGGGCACTTCAGGGACAGTCGGGTGGGTTTTGTCCTGCAGCACTGAGGCAAAGAGAGATGAGAGTGGCTGTACAGTTCACGGGGGGGTAGACACAGCAGCCACACTGAAAGAAACGGGCTCGGAACGAAGGAAACACACAAGGAAGCAGTTAGAATACTGGAACATGAAGGACTTTGCCATCATTTCAGTTCACCAACAACATTTTCTCTGGGAGAGAATCGATTTCCTTTCACCTCCGCGGCCTCCACTTTGGCCGGTTTGGTGATTCTCCGGTTAAAAGCCAAAACAAGTATGAGAACTAGGAATCAGACAAAGGCGTCTCTCTCTAATGAATGAGGCACTGGCTTGACTTAAATGTCAAGCACTTGATTTCCCTCTGCAAAGCTAGGCCTGAATCAAAAGTGCCTGCGTCTGGTTCTTGTTTTTCCAGGATGGCTCAGAATAAAGGAGTGCATTAAACCGGTTTCTGACTTTGGCTCCGCGGATGAGACGCGCGAGAGACGAGACCGGCGGCTGCCAAACCCTAATCACAAATGCAAACAAACAAACAGAGTGCAGCCTGGAGGTCCTGTATAAATGGCATCCCTTCTGCGGCCCTACTGTACATCAGTGTGTGTCTCTGTGAGCGTGCAGGCGTGCATTTGTTCTGCCTGTGGAAAACAGACCGGAGACGTGGAAGCTTACGGGCAGGTAGATGACTTTGGCCGGTAATCAGTGGGATGAGGCGAGGCCGGCCGGCTGCTGCAGAGTCACTGGTGATGACAGACTGACCAGCCAGACCACACGCAGGCCACAGGCGGCTGCACTGACCTCTTGTGGGGGAACTGTGGCGCTGCGGGGTGAATAGTGTGTTGTCTGTAGTGCATGAACACGTGTTGTTCAGCTGCTTGTGACTGTGTACTCAGGTTTTATGCAGATGAGCTCGCCTGCTCTTTAACTAAAACTTGCAACATAACTCATGAGTCTGTATTGATCAACAGCCCCTGGTCTTCATGAGGAGAATGACATGCCTTCTCTCATTTAGGCCAAAACCAACAATTGTTTTCATGATCTGTAAGAATCAGAATCAGCTTTTTTGGCCAAGTAAGTGGAATATGACTCCAATTTAGCATTGCTCTGACTGTAGCTACAACGTAAACGAACATACAAGTGAACATTAACCTCAGAAAAGGGCAAAAATTTGACAATATATAAAAAGATGGATGGATGAAGAATAGTGCAAAAACAATACAGAATATATTCAAACTATATCTGTATTCGACTGTTTCTCAAATGCCAAGATTTTTCAATAGACCAATAAATCTTAAAGTTACAATGCGGGAGACCTTCTGCTGAAATGTCCAGTGCTGATTGGCTGATTGTCACGTGACTGAACTGACCAATGACAGCTCCAGGTGTTGGCAGGTGCTCTGCTCCCCTGTCCGTACAGAGCACGTGACATCATAGGTTTTTATTATGGCCTGATTCTAGTGATGTGATGACGTCACAGAAGTGTAATTAAATTGAGAAGAGTTCATCAATATATGAGTTTAATATACCTCAATAAATTATTGAAGGAGAAATTATTAATAATGAGTGTTTACTATCTCTGAAAGCTCCTCATTCTATCTGTTAATTATGAAGTTGTGTCAACACTGTAATTAGCCGACTGCTTTCTAATGAGTTTCACACTCAACACCTTGGAATTCAAGCATTTTATCATAATGTTTTCTCAGTAAACCTTAATTCTACATATAAATATGTAATAGCTCATAAGTCAGAGGCCACCGTTCTCATCAGGGTTGAACCGGACGTCCTCTAATTTTCATTGGTAAAATGCTGTGTTTTTGAAACAGGGTATTATTCTGTCACTGGGAGGTGTGGACTGCATCAGTGGGAGGTTTGAGGGTCCAGAGCGAAAAATAATAAATCACTGGAGACGTTTTAGGGTAAAACTAATGATATTTGACTTCCTATGTAGGAAGTGAATCAACTGAAATAGTCCCCCAACTCCACCAAATTGAGACGGCGCTTGGTTATTATCATATGTATTACAACATCGCCTCACTTGTGGTTGGACCAGGCCCTTTCGTAGAAGAATACTTAAAACCCCACGATGAGCAATTTTGTTTTACTAAGCTCTGCTTTTTTATGAGAACTCTTTTAGTAAATGCAACCATATGCCCAACTGGAATGAGATCCAAGGGAGCGAGCGGGGCTGAATGACAAGTGACCTTAAGAATCACTCTATAGAAATACTTTGGCAAACAAACTGAAACTCAAATGTAGCAGCCCGGGTGACTCCACATCCCAGGCTGTGACTCCAGCCTCTCTGCTCAGGCACTGAAACCACTACAGGCAACATGTTGCACGCACACAGCAACAAAGACGGGGTAACACAAAACAGGCCGACCCAGGGACTTGCAAGGCGCCGTGGAAATGAATTGATCCTGATTAGTATTTCTGCTCCGAGGTCTCCTGTGGGGGTGCAGCTGGGTCCAACTGAGCGGGTTCCCTCTCCAGCTGCAGTGACACGGAGCATAAACAAACACGTCACACGCGCGGGGGGGGGGGAAATTGCAAACATGCACTTCAGTGTCCCCGACAGGAAAGAGAAGCATTAATCATCTCGTCAAAGAGACAGACGGAGGACAAACGTGCTTTCATCTCAGATTTGGTCTTTAGGTCTAGAACTGTGTCATGTGTGTGTGTGTGTGTGTGTGTGTGTGTGTGTGTGTACTTGTGCATCTTTGTTATGACCCTTTTAAGCATAGGGCCTTTTAAGCATCAGCCTTACAGACTGAGGGTGGGAGTTAGAGGGTGAGTGGGAAGAGAATGCATTATGTCAATGAGTGACCTTACTAATATAGAAGGTTATTTGTGTGTGTGTGTGTGTGTGTGTGTGTGTGTGTGTGTGTGTGTGTGTGTGTGTGTGTGTGTGTGTGTGTGTGAGTGTGTGTGTCAGGTGGAAGGATGCTTGGAAATGACTGCACTCTACACACACGTCTGTGGTTGTGGTCAGCGTGTGGGAAGCATTCCAGGACTGAGAGGGAATAAAACACATCCTGCCTCTGTTACTAACAGGGTTAATAAACGCCTCTCCATCTTGGAGCCTTTTACAGGAGAAAAAATGGCACCGTCGCACACTTTCCATTCGGAGGCCTTTCTCCTCCGGCTCCGTCTGCTCAGTAAAAAAGGGGAAGAGAGCGATCTGCTGAGCTGACCCCTCCACAGCTGAGTCCCAGCTCAACTGGAGGCTCGACAGGTGATCCGCTCCCCATGTGCATCTTAAGTGAAGGGAGAGGAAAGCGGAGTGAGATTACCTCCATAAAGCTGTCTCTCTGTCCCGGGGAAGTTTAGAAAGTGAGAGAAGGAATGTGAGAGCTGTGGGGACACGAGGGAGCGAAAGGGGGAAAAGGAAAACAACAATTATTTTCATTCCTGAATAATCTGCTGAATTTGTCCTTAAAAAATCGATTGTCAGGGAAGTTATGGTTTCGCCCATGTCCAGTCCAACTTGGTGGAAGGATGGGACATTGGCCACGAAAAGAAACCATTACATTTTGGTGGAGATCGAGACAAAGGGGCAAATGCAGGACTTTTTTCCATCAGTGCCAGATGAGGCCTTTCTGGGGACATTATTATCGATTTCCCAGAGAATTACTGATGGATCATGATTAAAAAAATTTTGGTCCGGATCCAAAATAAAAATCCTGATCTAGCAGATCTAAATGTGGCTGCATCAGGGCATTGTCGGGCCTTGTTATAAGTGTTCACTCTCCTGAGAGCCGTTCTAGTTTTGTTTAGAAAATGTGAAAAAATAACCAGTCTGTACAATGTCTCAGTGTCCAAAGAGACTTAAGTGTCCAGAGCTTAAAAATATGAATAATTGATCAATCATCAAATAGTGGCGGCCTTTTTCTTTTCTTTCTTTCAAAAACCTCACATTTTAGGAGAACCTATCGTAAAGAGTTGAATGATAAGAAGGATAATACTCGTATTTGTCTGTTAATATACGGACAAGTATAAGTCTAGGTCATGAGATGGTTTGGTTAGCTTAGCCTAGCATAAAGTTAGCATGGCTGCATGCCTTTGCTCAAAAAAAGTACACAAAGCTCACTGTGAAGTTTAATATCTGCAAAATATGAAGTGTAAAGCGATAATTCACCCTGAAGAGGAGAGAAGAGAAAACACAGGTGAAAAAGTCGGAGAGAAAACAGGAGATGTCTGTGAGAACTCGGCCCTTTTGCCTTCTGACGTTTGTTTTGGGAGAATGAAACTGAAGCCGTAACTTTCACACACACACACACACAGAAATGCACACATTCACAGACCCCGGCGTGTTACCTCACGTTTAAATGCAATCGGACAATCCTCCAGATCACAGTGCTCGGGCCTTCGCTGATGTCGACTACGCACACACCTCTCCGTTCAGCAACAAGTGCACAGAGCAGAAAGTGCAGTTACACTCTCCAGATGTGTGCGTCAGATCAATAAGTGTTATGCAGTGAATCGTGCTTTCATTCGGATTAACTTTACTGTCATTGTTTGGGGAAACTCAAGGCGAGAACATTCATCACCTTAAGTGTTTCTCAAGTCATAATATGGACAGATGTGTTTGGCTTGGCCGGCTGCTGCTGTCAGTGACGCACTGTTTGATTCCTCTCGATGAGAGAAATGCATATTTCCTGTACAAAGACTATACGCTCATGCACAATCACCTACACACACACACACACCTTCTGCCCCCAAGCAAACACAATAACAAGGGCTGTGTGTTGCAGCTGCAGGCCGATTGAAGTGACAAGCCAAACCTGTCTGCACCGCAGCCAGCGTCCTGATTCACAGCCATGTATGGATCCTATAGCACAGACTCAATACATGGGAAATGTACCACAACTACAGCCTGCACTCGACCAGAATTATGTTTAGATGTAACAGAAAGAAGATGTGAACGTCCGTCCCCCCGTCCCCCCCCTCGGGCTCCAGCTCGCTCTCCTCCTCTGATGGAGGAGGCTGATAACCCTTTCTGATGGGAATACTTTTGGTTTCCCCTGTTTTTCCTGCCTGGAAATCTAAATGAAGCCTCAGTGATTATTTACTCGACTGTTTTCTGACTTCTCCTTCCTCTGTAGTCGTGTTTGTGGCCGGGACCGGGAGTAAACTATGGGAAGTGCCTTCGGCCTCCTTCACCTCCTCCTCCTCCTCCTCCAACCTCAGCGAAGGCCTGCAGTGGCTGCCCCACTGTCAGTACCGCCACCCACAGGAGAGAGTGGGAATCACAGCGGACGTCCCCCCAAGACTGGACGGCACATGGGTGTCAACAAGGTAAAGTCATGGCTGTGATTCACTTAAACCTTATAAGTCTACAATTTTATAACTTTTCTATCAGCTACAGAACCGTTAGAGTTACAAGCGGATCAGATTAGTGGAGAATGCTTCTGTATAAACTACGAGCGATCGCCTGTGGTATGAAAACTGTGTGAATCGGATGCTGTGACCTTCACAATTTCCAGATGTCAAACCAAATGGGAGATTTTGGACGAATGTGTGAGACGTGACATATGTGGAAAATATTTTTGGAAAAGTAACGTTCATTCCTACAGCTCCAGAGATCCAGAGAGTCAAGTTCAACGGAGCTCTGAAGCTCAACATTTGTTTTACCTTATATTTTCAAATTCAGAGTCTCTAATAACTTTTAAACCTTAAGGATTGTTTTGCATAAAAGTCATTGTTATAACTGGGATTTAAATTGAGGGAGATCCGACCAGAGCCTTTGACTTGGAGTCGAGTCAGATTAACTGTCACAGACACAAGGACATGATCCTCGACTTCCTTGAGGACTGGACTTATCTTGAGACCCTGATCTGTGTGTTTTGACGTACTTTTGAGATGCTATTGAAAGGAGTCAGTTTCACTTACAAACACTATTTTAAAGATTTTGATCAAATCTGAACAGCTGCCACAGGTACTTTACGTCAGTATGTCAAAAACATGTCTCTGTGGCCAAGTAAAGCCCGGTCCCTGGCTGACATGTGCTGAGTGATGCTGGTTTGATATGAAGGTGCTTTGATGAATGTTTTGCTGGCACAGGCAATATGTGTATTTGTTGTATTATTATCTACTTTTAACCACCCTGTCGCTCTGTGTCCAGATGTGAGGTTCGGCCCGGTCCAGAGTTCCTCACTCGCTCCTACACCTTTCACCCCAGCCGTCACTTCCAAGCCCTGCAGCACTACTACACCGACAGCAGCTGCGAGGACCCGGCCTACTCCCTGAAGATCCTGGGGAAGCTTCGTTTGCGCCAGGCCTCCTGGATCACCCGCGGGGGCACCGAAGCTGAACACCACCCGAGCAAGGTGGGCATCGTGGTCCACAGCCCGGCAGCCATTCAGAGGCTGGCCTCCCGGCTGCCTGCGGCCTGCGTGCGTCCCACCCTGAGTCGGGTGGTGCCGGGGAAGCTGTACGAGCTGTACAACACCCGGGCAGGGAGGGGGTGTCTGGCAGCGCTGGGTTTCTCCATGATGGAGATGGGTCTGATTCGGTTGGAGACGCAGCATCACAGCCATGGAGGGAAGATCCAGGAGCTGTTCTTAGGAGACATTCACACTGACTGGACACAGAGAACCCAGTATAGACCCACAGGCTACCAGCAGCCGCTGCAGAACGCCATGGTGAGACATTACAACCTCTTTTTGTTTTCAGTGTATTTACTAAGGCAAGTTGTTCCTGAAAGGCTGAACACAAGGGCAAGAGGGGACCTTTGTATAAACCATATAAAACATTTTTAAGCGACAGAACACATCCTCTTGGCCTTTAAATCACATATAAATCGTTGCTGAAGAATTTCTTATCATTATTAATTGATTAATCGTTTGATCATTTCAGTTAAAATTGATTAATAATATTAATATTTTTTTTTTTTTTTGCCTGAACACAAATACACCATTTAGAAACGTTCCCTTGAGGTTTGAAGTATCATATTATCCTGATGCGTTTTAAATGTGACGAGGAAATGATGAAGAAATGTATCAAAAAATATTCATCATATTGATACTAACATGATATAAAATATACAATGATAATGAAAACACTCTTGTCTCATCCCTCCCTTTCACAGCATCACATCCACCCATGCCCTGTGTGTGCTCTGGTGTACCGCTCCTCGGAGCAGCGCCCCCCGGTGTTGCCCCGCAGCCCTGCAGCCCCTCTGGCTCTGGCCGGCCGTTGGGTCAGCCAGCACTGTGAGACCCGTCCCACCGTCCTCTTCCTCACTCGCGACTTCACCTTTGACCCTGACCAGCACGCGTGGGAGGGCACCTATCATCACTACTTCGACCCCGACTGCTCACAACCCACGTTCACCCTGAGAGCTTCTGGCCACTATGCTCAGGGAAACCCCTCGGTCAAGGTCTCAGGGGCCACAGAGTTGGTCTTCAAGGTCACCCAGGTGAGAGTCACGGCCATGGAGGAGCCCACAGCCAAGCTGCTGAACGGCACCAGGCCAGGAAGGTGTGGTCGGGCTGGATACTGGCAAGTCGGAGTGGAGCAGGACTTGACCCCCACAGACGGGTGCACGGTACTGGGCATCAAGCTGCCGCACAAGGAGTACGAGCTCTTCAAGTCGGAGCTGGACCACAGGAAACACCCCCTGCTGTTCACCGGGGAGAGGCCCACTGATGGGTCCAGTCCCGACCGGCCGCAGCGGAGACCCACCTCCTTTCAAGCCCCCCTGGTGCCTTGCAGTGGAGGGGACACACAGCGCTCTCATCACCATGGATCAGGGTTTAACAACAAGCAAGTCCAGTTACCAGCCAACGGGACGGAGAGACGGGCACAGCTGGTGCTGCTGCTGTTTGCATCTTTGCTGTGCAGCTTGTTCTAGAGACTGATTCAACCTGTTTTGCAGCTAAAGTCATTAACGGACATTTTCTGGAAAAGAGACATTCAAGAGAGCTCAGTCATTTTTTAATATCTGGCTTCCAGATGCTGCCTGTAGTTTCACTTCAATGACTCTTAAATTCAGCTCCGTTTCTACCTAAAAACGAATTTGTATATAAACCTTCAGCATATATACAGGTGCCATAATTTCAATATGTAAAAATACATTTATATACTTTTAAACCATGTCCCTTGAGTATAATGATCAAAAAGCTGTTCTCAATTCACAGATCAATTCATTTATTTTATAAAATAAATCCTGTTTTCCTGTAGTTACATTATAACAACGTTGAAACAGGGAATCAGTTATTTCCACATGGGATGAAAGCCATGGACATTCCAGTGGACGTTTCCCCATGATGCAGTTCGACTAATGCACTTTGTACATATCTTTTTTTGTTATATATATAAACATACTGGAAAGAAAAGAAGAAGACGTAGAAAATGTCTGCACTCTAACACATATCCTCTTCATCGGTCTGATCCCACTGTAGAGTGGAATGTGGCCTTATCTCCAGAGAGCGCATTAGTCTGCTCTTCTTTCAACTGTCACGATAAATCAGAAGAATATTTATTTTAACCATCTATTATGTACTTTTTGATAAAAAAAGATGTGGGTCTAATATTTTTTGTTAGTTTCACCATTTAAGAAAGTGATTCTTTTCTATGTGTATTAAAAAAGTACTTTTCATAATAACTTGTGTTGAACTAGTCTTTCAAATGGACACAGACTGGGATGAAACAGAGACTGTATAAAAAGATGGACGACATGACACCTTCCCAAAAGTGAAGCTGAATATTGCATTGTGGGTAATAAACTTCGCAACCATGTTATCTTAAACTTAATGGTCAAATACATTTTCCCCCTAAATGTGCCTTTAATAGATTATTTGATGCTGTAATAATTATACAATCTTAACTTTATTTGTATAGCACGTATCTAAACAAGGTTACAAAGTGCTTCACAAAACTCTATGTCGAAAAATGTATGATATAAAATAAAAAAGTATACAATTTACAAAGAAACCCAGCAGTTCCCACTTTAACATGGTATTAAACATCATTCAGTTACGCAAACAGCACAAGATGGTGGCACCCTTAGGGCACGTTCACAATATCGAAGGTCAAAGGTCACCGAAGTTAAACTCCTTGCAAAGCCATGCAGTGATTTGCCTCGTCACAGGAAGCAAATATTTTATTCGTCTTTCCCACTCGAACAGATTGAAAGTGAATGGGAGTCGGAGGTTTGCCACTGATACATTTGCTCCGCCCTAATTCTAGATGTTTTAGGTTCATCTTCGTTCAACAGAATTAAATGGAGACAGGTTGTCCAACTTTAATCACAGTTTATGGGAGAGAAAATCATACAATTGTTCTGACTAAATGTCTTTTTGTACTAAAATTTCAGTCTATTCGTCCTGAGGGGATATGTGAGTCTGTAGCAAATTTCGCGGTGATCCATCTAATAGTTGTTAAAATATGCCAAACCACAAATATTAACCTTATGGTCGCGCTAAAAGGAAAGTCAGAGGCTCCCACTTGTCAGTGGGATTCATCAACAGAGTAACCACGAACGTGTGTACAACATTTCATGGTCACTGAATCATTGTTGGGATATCTCAGTCTGGACAAAGTGGTGGAGGGAGCAACCGAGACGAGCAGACATGAGAGTTTATTTGTGGTTCTGTCCCAAAGCTGCAGTTTGACTTTTTGTAAAAAAGCAAACAGAAGATGGGGGCTTTTGGCCCAGCAGGATTTTGTCGTGTCTCTGGTGTTCCTTTGATTCAAAGCCCAGATAGAAGGTGAGTGCGTTGCCATTTCATCTGCCAAATAACTGTCACAAGGCTCACACAATACCCAAGAGATTCCGACTGCTGGAAACAGAAGGATATCAGATTGGATGCACACAGCATCGTGAGAGCGCACAGCCGCCGGCCAACAAAATAGATTTCGCAGTCGCTCTGACAGTTAATGAGCCGAGAAGAGCAGCAGTTAGGAGGCAACAGAGGAATATTTAAATATATATAGACATATATATAAATCCAGATTTTCTGTGTTATGACTGAAGCAAGCGAAGCGTCATGCTCCACAGAGATATCGTACATCTGTAAAATCCTTACACCTGCTTCTACACAATGACTGCAGGCCTTTCAGTTGAAGTCAGTTTTCATCTTTGCATGCATGAGGAAGAATTGTGTTAAAATGATTACAAAAAGATTTTGATCACAAAACTACAGATCTACGGATTATCTTTTTAATTATCTGTGTAACAATGCGTATGCAACGTGTATGTTATGTTATTTGATGCTACGTTACATTACCTCACGTTGTGTTATGTTTTTTATGTTTTGTTTAGTTACGCTAAGTAATGTTACGTTACATTACGTTAGGTTGCATTATTTAATGTTATGTTTAGCTAAGTTACGTCAGTAACGTTGTATTATGTTGTGCAATATTCCCCTCAAAAATCAAGTGGAGTAGAAGTATAAAATCTAATAAATGGCTGGATTCAAGGCACAGTCTCTGACTATGGGCTGTTTGCAGTTCTCCACAGATGGTGAGTGCTTTCATACATACACAGTATTTTTACAGCATCTAGACCTGCTTTATAATAATTTTAAAAAAGGCATGGAAATGTCACTTTCTACAATATACCTTCTCACAAATGCAACACTCATAAAAAGATTCTGTACATAGTCCTGAAGTGAGCTTAAATGGAAAAACAAGTTTAATAAACATGATCAAAAGCAATATTCATGCTCCTTTTAGCTCTGTTGATTAGATGATCTCAACCAACTTCACATATAGATAGATAGATAGATAGATAGAGTACTTTATTCATCCCCGAAGGGAAATGAAGTTGTCATAGCAGCCGGTATATTTGAATACAATAAAATACAATACAATACAATAGAATAAAATTAAAAATATTGAGGTAGAAAGAATAAAAAAACACAAAGCACAAGATAAAATACAATAAAATAGGTAGATAAGGTGCAGTGGCAAGATGATGGTAATAGTACTGATGATATGATGGTAATGGTATTGTTAGAATACAATAAAATAGACTGATAGAACATCTGCAGCATCTTGTTGCAGACGTGGAAGGACCTGAGCCTCCTCAGGAAGTAAAGCCGGCATCAGCTGAGGGCAAATTTAGCTGCTAACAAGCTAATTCACAAAGGCAAGACTTGAAGGCTCTGGATATAAGAGGCTTTTTTTCAAAATGAAAAACATTGAAGGCAACAAGAGGCCTTTAAATTCACGAGGGTCTTCCAGTCAGCCTGCTGTCACACATGGAGATGGTGACACTGCTTTGCCTTTGTAGACTCCAGCTGATTCATCTCCAATCCATAATTCATTGATTCCTGAAGCATGTGTTTGAAGCACAACATGATAGTAACATCTTAGATTCATTTTACGCTGAAACAACTTGAAAATGTTGCAATCATCGGGTGAAAACCCAAAGACTTCTTCGTTCTTGTAGCTTTATCTCTAAAAAACAGATGCATGCGTGCCGCAGCCCAAACTGGAGCTCGGAGAGCAGAGAGTGCTCTTTGCCATGAGAGCAAAACAAAAGCTGAAAGACAACAAAGAGCTCCGTTGAGTTGTAGGAAGCCGCAGAGTGGATTGATAAATGGGGCTGTCACGTCAATCACTTACAAGTACTTATTAATTCTAAATTATTGATTAGAACTACATCAGGATTACATTACACTACCCTGCCTTGGTGGGTTTAACTTGTCATACATCTTTAAAATGAGGCAGAATGAATGAGAACGGAGGGAGGCGGTTTTCCGAGAAATGTGAAAACAATATAAATACGCTATGAAGGAAGGTAAAATTATGTTAGTTGGCCCTTTGGTGCTGAACTGGAGGGGACAAAGAGAGAAAGAAAGCAGGAGGTAGTCTGTTCCAAAGGCTACATACTGTTCCTATTAACTCCTGCGAGAATGGTGATGGCAGCTGCTCGCCCCATGAGGTCATCCTCCAGGCTTGGATGGAGTATATAGGTCTGTAACCCCCACAAGCCAACACACACACAAAAAAGGAACAGACACTGATTGAAAGAAAAACTGAGGGTGGATGAACAGCATTTATCTGCACAATGATGTGTGCAATATGTCGCTGGGCCGACTCCGAAACCTTAATAAACCTTGTTGAAACCAGTGAATCCAGCCGGAACCGCATAGATTTACCGAGCTGGAGATGGCTGGATGGTGTTGATAACTGAGAGCATGGTATGGGGGGGGGGGGGTCGTGGTTTCTGTTGTGGGCCATAAAGTAGACTGTCAGGGCGGAGAGGAGCGCAGTGGCTAGCCTGTTAGTAATCAGTCCCAGTGGATGATTATTAAACACATCCACAGAACACGAGCAGATAAAACACAGACCCGATGCAGCAAGTCGAGTAAAAAGCATGATTTCATTCTGGAATGCATTTGTGTGTGTGTGTGTGTTTGCACAAGGTTAATTTGAGTCATTATCTGAACTAATGGTATTAAACTGAGGTTAATTTGTATTACTTCATTATCGTAGTTCAGTCCAGCGGTTTTCCAGCCTCGGAAATGGGGCAGCCGCCAAAGGGTCACAAGAAGAGCTGTGTGGTCAAAAGCATAAACTTTGCAAAAATACTACGTTACAAATAAAAGTACTGCCTTCCATATGTTGAGAAAGTGCAAATAACATCAGCTTAAATTACATGAATATGAAGTATTCACACAAAAGCAATATTTTAATGATGTTGATACGTCCAGAGGAGCTAATTCTGACTATTTGTATAAACTGTTGGGTGATTTAATTGACTGTATATCAATGCATATTCAATGTGTACTTTAAGTTATATAATGCTACGTTACATTACGTCACAGTATGTTACGTCATTTTATATTATCTCATTTAATGTTGTGTTAGGTTAAGTTCTGTTACGTCAGGTTTGCATTGTTTCTATGTCACATCATGGTGTGTTACGTCAGTTACGTTATATTATTTCATGCAACATTCCCCCTCTGAAATCAAGTGGAATAAAAGTACTAAATCAAAAAATGTCAAATTAGTCAAGTAAAGTGTGAGTGCTGTGTTTTCAGTTACTTTCTACTTAGCATAAAAATGGAAAAAGTGGGAAACAGCTCATATGGCTCTGTAATGTGGTTTAATTGGTTTAATTGTGTTAATTGTTTCATTTGGTCTTTTTTCCTCATGTCTGTCTTATCATCATATTGTCGATCATAATCTCGGCACTAACCTGCATGAAAGGTGCTTTATAAGTAAAGCTTTGATTGATTGATGAGGCAACAAACTCCACCACCTCTGAAGCTTCGTAAGTTACATGATATACATCCTCATTGAAAAATAACCATCTATAGTTGTAGTCTAATATATCATATTTAACAGACCAACATGAGAGTAGTTTTGATCTTGTGTTGGAAAGATGGAGAATGAGAACATTTCCTAAAGCACCTCTGTTGAGAATAAAATAAAAATCGTTTCATTGTGTGAAACTTTGAATTAATTAATATTTTGGTATCAAACCAAGTAACACAAGAATTAAGGTGACACGTGGTCATACACAAGTAAACTGGCCAAAATTCCTTCACTGAACAAGCAGTTGAAATCCTCCAGACTAGAAATCACGTCCAAAATTGTGTCAATCCAGCAACAAATGTGATGAGGAAACTCTTAAGGGCCACGGGAGAAAAAGCATGAAAGCCGTCCTGTGTGCAGTTCACGTCGTTCACATGGATCTCTGCAACACATGTGAGGCTTGAGCTGACATTTATGAAAATAAATCTCTTGAGTTTGTTGTTTGACTTTCTGTAGACTTCTCAGAGGGTTGGACTGCGAAGGACCCAAACCCCTGTAATACGACTTTTGGAAGAATGTTCCTATAGACTGTAAAAAAAGAAAAGAAAAACAAAACAAGCCCTAAGGAGTTTCCTTTCAGCTAAACCAATTTTCCAAACCACATACAGTTTGGTGGTTTAGTCTGATAAATGTTCTGGTAAGAAAGAGTCAGCGCTGCTTTTGGATGGAGACTCAATAGAAAACACAGCAGAAGGATTTCACCCCCCCCCCTCCCATCTCCTGCCTGCCCATAAAAATCTTGCATATGCAGTGAACACAGACACACACACGCACACATCACTGAGATGACATCAGTGCAGTAGTACGGGCAACGTCCAACCGCTCTCACTCATTCAAATTTCAGGCCCTGTTAAGAAAATCCTATTATTTCTATAAGAATATGAGCTGCAGCTGCCTCGTAAAAGATAGCATCTGCCATAGGTTGACTGCCACAGTTGAAACAAATGAGTTTCTATTGAGAAATGTGTCTATTTGGCTTAAGGACAAATGAAATGTGTTTTGCCCACAGTGCAGCGACTGCACTTTCCTGCTTCATCTGATGCCAAACAGACAAGGGGGCTCCTCTCTGTCATGACCTCACGCTTGTTTACTTTACCAACCACCTAACAGAACCAACACCGCGAAACAGCTAGTAATTTCCTTTATCTACTTTGTAACAGTGTGTAGGATCCAGTGGCACCTAGTGGTGAGGTTAGAGATTGCAGAATCTTTGTGTGTAAAACCCGACTAAACACCCTTTTCTATGCTTGGTTTGTCCAATCGGGTCTACTGCAGAAACATGGTGTTGCAACTTGGCCGACTCCCAGAGTAGATATGAAGGGCTCGTTCTGAAATGACAAAAACAAGTGATGATACATGAAGAGAAACATAATTCCATCTAAGGATCGCAGAGGAGCTGGAGCCAATTCCTCAGATTGGATATAGATCCGATCACACCAGACCAGATTCGGAGGCAACATGTGTCCACATTCTTCTAAAAGGGGGGACGTAAATCCGTCGCGGGCCACATATGAAGGACCTCCCACTCAGCTGATGTCCTCTGACCCGGTGCAGCTTCACTATGAATCAAACGTCTTTTCTTTTCTTGCTGATTTGATCGCCACATAAATTAAATATAATTAAATCTGTAAAATCATTCCTCACAGGGAAGTCGCACGAGATTCATTTAGATTCTCCTGTCTCGTCTCCCTACCTCACTTTCGCTCACCCGTGACGACAAAGACACACACACAAACAAACACACACACACAGCGACATCAAACACACCCGTTCTCTCAGACTTGGTAAAAAGCAACACAACCTGGTCTTCGTGGACAGAAATGACTTACATGTTTGTTTATATAGAGCAGGGAGGTGAGATCCGATCTGAGACCCGATCACGAGAAGCATGTGGGGCCACATTTGAATGCCAGGTGTGAACGCACACACTCAGAGCTGTTCACTTCAGATCACAAAAACCACATGTTCATATTAAGTGTGTATAAGTACTAAGAGTCTTTAATCAATCCAACCCTAATCTTTATGTCTTTGCACTGTGGCTGGAACCCGGAGAAAACCCAAGCTAACACCAGGAGAACATACAAACTCCACACAGAAAGACCCTGGCTGAACTGGGATTCAAACCAGGAACCTTCTTGCTGTGAGGCACCCCTGTGACACCTATAATAGATCCCTCTGAGTTGTGTGCATTGGTGAGTCTAAGCAACATTATATACTTATTATATACCTAGTATTGCATAGTTGTTGACAAAGGGAAGCTAGTTCTTCCATTTGGAACCACAGGATTGGGTCATAAGCCAAAGATGTTTGGTTTGATCGATGATATATGTATATCTTTGTGTATATGTGTTCAGTATATATGTTTTGTATGAAAGTGAATCTGAAAAAGTAACTGTATGTAACTATAACTGTTAGAATACTTGAAAACTAACAGTTATAGTCAAAACCACTTTATTCTTTCCCACAGGACACAACAGATCCCAGAAAACCACAAATGAAAATAATCCTATCTGCTCTTCGCACCTAAAAACACAACAGATGAACAGTAACTTGCAACATTTCCTACAAGACAACTTTTTTAATATACTTGAGGCCTTTGGGGGATTCGATGTGACAGACGCGTTCCCCTGAGTGCGATCTGTCAGTTCTGGTGGCTTGTTAAACCGGGTCATGTTTCTGCTGTAAGGTTAAGATCACACAAGTGATTGAATGGGTTATTGCTGAAGAGATCTGCCGCAGGCTGACTCTTCCAGTCTCCATCACTCACTGCCACTTGTCCTGCCTCCAACCTCACTGGCAAACTGCGCGTCCTTCTCAAAGCGATATGGCCGCTGAACTCTTACAGGGTCCTCTTGTAAGTGGATTTGCATGAAATCCGGCTCATGTCAGATATTGGTTTCACTTGTGCAACTTCGAGGACGGTAATAAATTAAGGGCAGATTTAAACATGTGTCATGTGTAAAACCTTTCGATAAAGCAGGAGATTGAATGTTCAATCCGTGTAAGTGAAAAACAATAGTGTGTCTGAGGCTGATGCACAGTTTTATGTGTCCTCCAGCTTTCAGGGCAGCCAGACATCATTATTGCACAAAGCTCAATGAGGACCAGATTCACTGAAACAGGATAAGAGTGAGGCTGATGGTTCGAGATCAATCACAGCCTCCAAAAACAAGCTGTGTCCTCCAGAAGACGTGGAGTCTGGGGTCAGAGATCAGCGTCTGATGTGGGTTCATTCAGGTCAGAATGGATAATGAGAAGCACCAGGTCACGACGAGGGAGAAGGATCAAGTGAAAGAAAAGTTAATGAAGTCGTCATTATGTCCCTGCTGAGCAGTTATCTAATGCACATTCATTGGAAAGATGTGTGTGATGTGATCTGGATACACTTTCAAAAAACTGCTTCTCTTCCCTTTTTTCATCCTGAAATTCTTGGGTTCTTTTTAACGGTTAAAATAAATAACACTGATAATAAATAATGTTTTAATGAGACATTGCGTAATTTGTTTGAGAACTGAACTGATGACGTTTTTAAAGGTCTGCTCTAAAAATGAAATTTTACAGCTCCTCAGTCAGATGCTGAATGTTAAAATGATGACTGGAAAGAGGAGGAAACAACCAGCCGTCCAAAGCAAAACAAAAACAATCTGAGCACCACGGTCCCAGCGGAGGTTAACCTACCCTCCACGTTCAGGTGAGCACCTCAGGACTTCTTGTTGTTTTCCTCCTCTCTGTGTTTTGAAACATTGCTCTGCGGTTTACCTTGGAAATGGATTATTTCCCAGCTGACTGTAAAAAGGTGAAATCACATCGGTTGGTTTCCACCGTTATGTTTTGCAGCTGTGTTTAGCAGTGGCCAAGCCAAACAGCTGAGGAGCTACCGGGCCCAGGTGCACAGTGGGTGGGGGTGGGGGGGGTGCCTGACACAAATTCCACTCTTCTGCCTCCGACCGCAAGGTGCAGACAGAAACACTGTCTGGTTGTTACTGATACAATAACACTGGATGAATCACCGGGATTTTATTTTTATTCGACACCACGGCTGCAGATCCCGTAGAAATCCAAAGGGGTCATTAATTTCCTCGAACCCATATTTTCTAACCCTCTTATCCCACTGCAAATTGTGGAGCTGCCAAGTCAAGCAAAGTGGTAACAACTAAGAAGCCAGCTCGGCCTCGAGCTGTCAGTGGCAGCAGGCCTGGCTGAGAGAAGAGTCGTAATTATACGGCACGATGGTTTTCTGTCACTTCACAGTCGTTATTATTCTTTTTGTGATGGGGCATGTGATGTCCTCAGTAACTTATCACCTTGTAATTACCCGGATAAACACCCCGACTAGCCTATGTGACAAAATAGGAAAACTCTTGAGGTTTACTTGAACATGTAAGTAGACTTTCAAAACAGGGCTGAATGCATCCCCAGTTTGTGCCTCTTGTGTCTGATCATTAGCTTTACAAGCAAGTTGCATTGGTCAACATCTGTTTCTCTAAATGCCTGATATGCTTTGATATTAAAAACCTGAATTTCCAGAAAGCCTTTCAACTCGTCTAACCACGCAGATGAAGAATAGTCCGTCTACTCTACGCTGAGTTTTTTTTACTGTGTCTCCAAAGTTCTGTCTCTTGTTACAAATACAAAAAAAGCATAAATTGATTTATTTATGGTGCTATATTTTTTAGGCCTATGCAAAAATATATGCAAAACCAAACTCAGTAGAGGGATGGACCTAGGAGGAACACATTAATCTCTGTGGATGCGGATTAAGGGCCTGATGCCTACATATGGATTTTTAATGGTAGAATTTAGTGTATCTGTTTTTTTCTCTATAAAAATTATACAGTCATGTGAAGGATTGTTGGGCCCTGGTGGAGACTTGCGCTGTCGAGTGCAATTCGACCTCTTTCATGCAACATTTCATCCAGATGGAACTCATCAGGCATCTGTATTTTTCTCCAGACAATTAGACACAACAGCATCTAACTGAACTAATCGACGTGGTAGTTTGTTGATCCTGAGTCCACATGAAGTGAACCTCTGTGGGAACAACTGGCTGCAGCGAGCATTAGACACACAAACACATCATATAACCACCACACATTTAAATGCAGGAATCAACCTGAACCGAAAGTGATGCTGCACAATTCTATCACCATCATATGAATGGAAAAGCACCTTGCAGCCTCTGTGTGCGTGACAGGAAATGACTTCACACTGTTGGGTATATGGGGTTTTATTCATTTAATTTATTAAGATGCTACATAGTCCAACCAGGTTGGGTTGTTTTTGTACACCAGGGAGACTACTTGACTAGGTATATTAATCTTCTTCTCAGGTAGAATTATTTATCTATTTATATACATACAAAACAGTTTCCCGACTGCTTACATTGTTCATGGTGATGTTCAGAGACTCAGTCAGGATAGTTTTACAACTGGGTCTGGATCCATTAGCATTTACACAGTTATTTGTGTTTGTTAAAATTTCTACTTGGAGTACCAACAACACTATACTCCGGTACTTGGAAGTACTTTCCTTGCATTAAATGCTCAAATACTCCAACCCGAATTCAGTGAACAAGAAGAACTGTTTGCTAGTGCTGTGTGACCCAGACTTGATGACAGGTCTGCACTGCCCTCCCCTTAAGCCGCAAGTCATCCTCAACCCAACAACTTGACAGAGATACAGTAGAAAGTCTTTAGTCTCTTACCCACCGGACAATTCTATCATCTTCCACTCCGCTGAACATGGAAGGATGCTGGAGCAGTGTCATCTTTTATTTTTGGTTTAGCAAAGGGGAATTTACGGCTGTTCACTCATCTTACATGGATTCACTAGGAAAAGTTTTTACCAATTCATCTTTTTCCTTCAAATTTTACAGAGAGAGACTCTCCACTGCTTTTATTCCTCAAAATTTGGAGCTGAAACAATTTGTGCTGTTTGTTTTTTTTGTGTAGTTTATTCTTGGACTGAGAATAACAAGACAGGTCACAAGGCAAGTCTTTCATCTGTAGAACATTTACAGAAGAATCAAATCCATACAAATCTCATTTCTGGTAGCTGTGATAATTCTTAAATGCTTCAACCCGAACAACAAACAAAAGAATTTACTTTAAATCATAAAAATGCAACAGAAATTAAGAGAAAAACAAAATCAGAAAATGTTGTTGTGCAAACCTACAACCAAATGACATATTATATCATTATGACAATTATAAAAGCAATTAAATTAGATTCAAAAGTCCAAATGCAACACTTGCGTGTGAATGCATGCAATTAAACATCCCCCTCTGTCAAGCGGGGTTGTGGTGAACACCAGGTGATGGGAGTAAAGTGGACTTAAAACAAAACGGGACATGAAGAAAGAAAATACCTGCGCTGTAGTGTTTCCCACACTGATCGAGGTTCTACAACCAAAGGACGAGCTGATTTTACAAAGCCTCTGATTGCAGGAGTCAGTTTGATAGCCCTGTGTGAAACCCCGACTGTGTGGATCATCTCTCTGGTACATCCCTTCCTTAAAGGGGGTTTAGCTGGAAGAAACACCTGGATATACTGTGCAGTGTAGGGGGGTGGGGGGGGATTACGTATACATATATACGTAAGGTCTGGCCTCTGTGATTTAGAAAAAGAAAAACGATACACGTAAATGACATTCGCACAATTGGAAACTGACTCAATCGCACCAACGCTACTTCGCCGGTGTTAAAAAAAAAATCCATTCGTCTGAATCACGAGCATTAAATCACGTTTCCATTACTCCCCCCCCCCCACAGAACCAGTCATCTGTATGCATGAGCCTTTGGGAAGAGAGCCAGAATGATTATGTGATGATTACGTAGAGGCAAGACCTGGAACAGCAGGTTTGTTCATAAGATGATGTTGTCATTTTTTCCTCATGTACATCATCTTTGAATTTTTTCTATTTTCTTTTACATAAATTAGGCTGAATCGAATCTTGTACCGCCCCCCCCCCCCCATCCCACCCACACACACACACACACCTAGAGAATGTGGCTTTTTCTGATCCAAAATCCCAGATCCCTCGTTTTGTTTTCATCCCCCGAAAGCATGCTGCGGCCGACCAAACTGCTCCGCCCTCTACAAGACGAACTTGCCCACGATGGCGCCCACCACAAAGAAAAGCAGGATGAGGAACACGGATCGGACGCTCAACCCTTCCTCTTTCTTCATGGCCACCGAGGGGTGCTGAGACGACATCGTGTTGCCCTTCCTCATCCGCGGACCGTCGTCCTCCTGAAGCGGAGGGAAGAGGAGAGGAACTAATTAGGACATGATGAAAGAAAGGAAGTGCGTGGAAAGTGGCAGAGAGGTGGTGGGAGAGTAAACAAATCCCCCGTTTACTCACCCTAATCTGTTTGTTTTCTTCCCTCAGCCTCTGAGCCTCCATCTGCATCGTCTTGCACTCCTCTACGATCTTCTTCACCTCCGGACTCTGCTCATATCGTGTTGAGCTATCTCTCAAGTTGTGTGGGGTCTGCGAGAGAAAATCGCAAATAAAATAAACTGCATGTGAGACTGAACAAAGTGGAAAGTGGTCCTCTGAAGGGTTCTCGATGGGCAAGAGCATGGGTGTAAGGCAAGGAGAGAAAGGTGACTGACATAGAGGAGATGTAGAGGGACAGTATAATGCTAAACAGTCAGAGACAGTGTAGACAAGATGGAAAGATAAAGAATGAGAAAGCGTAAAAGGAGAAGGAGATTTGAAGGTTGAGTTGGGACAGTTGAAATAAAGACAGAGGATTGAGACAAAGAAAGAGAAGATAGATACAGCAGAGTAGTAAAAAGGTGGGATGCTGCAGAACAACAAAAATAACAATAGACATCCTAGCCCCATTAATCATTTTGTATGTGGCACAAATATAAACAAAAGTTGTTCTGTTCAGAGAGAAGCAATAAAAAGCATCATGGTGAAAACCTGCAGCAGCATAAATAAACAATGACACCATCAATTGAAAATAAAACACATTGTGTGCTACGGTCAATTAGTGAGAAATCCTCGAACGAAGCAATGAGATGCATCATTCATTCTGATATAAAACCTGTTGTTACAACAAAGACCAACATTGTGAGACAAAGAAAGGAAGCGAGAGAGAGCACAGGCTGTCACTTACCGCTTTCTCGTTCTCCAGTGGCAACTCAAAAGCACACCTCAGCTTAGAGTCCATCAGCTCATCTGGTTTCGCCTCCTTCCACTAGAATTATTTAAGGCAAAAGGAAAGATTGTTATGGTTGGTAAAAATCCTTTACCAGAGAAGACATGTATAAATCTTTCAGCTTTACACGTTTAAACAGGGTTCCTGTAGTGGTCCCTTATTCGCGCCTGAGCAGCGACAGTGTGAAGGCCCTATTGCTTTCCGATGGATTATTCAGGAAAATTTATTGCATTTTTGGCGGCTTGAACATACTAGAAAACACCATATTTCGCGGGTGTGGCATCACCTGTTGATGAGTCATCAAAACACGAGGTTTACACTTTGATGCACTGGCTGCAATATACAGCTCAAATGAGCTCAGACAAGTAATACGACCTTCACGGTCAGAATTGTGACATTTCCTTAAACCGTGTAAACATTTAAAAAACTGCGAAGGTCGATCCTTCGCGAGTCCAGGCCTGAGCAGCTCCATATGTCAATATTAACTCAGGGTCATAGCGCCACCTACTGATTCATTATGAAAAGGACGTTTTTTTATAACTCCCTTGTGCATTATCCAATCAGCACCCGAAATACTCAACTATGATCACAGTTCCAGCCTGAATAGCTCCACATGTCAATATCACCTCAGGGTCATAGCGCCACATATTGATCAGCGTGAAAATGAAGTGTTCTAACACAATCAGCAACAAAATACCCACCTATGATGAAAGTCCCGGCCTTAACCCTTTGATACACAAGCTATACCCTTCTAATGCACAACATGGTTCTAAAATGACCCATATTCATTTCCTGTGTTATTTCATGAGTGACTGGGTATTTCTTTTCTATATTCTTTTACAGCTTATTCTTCCTTCTTCATTCAGGTGAAGGCTCCTTTGATAATGACATATTAGAAGATGAGTTTTGTATGTCATCAAAGGAGCCATCATCTAGGTGCTCAGCATCAGAGAGACTCAGAATCAAGACCAAGATGTGCCTCCTCAATTTCCTCATGAAGTTCTCCCTGAAGCATCTTTGGAAACATGCAAAAAGTAAGTCTGAAATGATTCCGACCAGCCATACTAACACTCAGGATAAAGAAAATCAAAAGCATATTTTCAAACGCATATCAATCAGTCTATTAAGTATACTAGTATAAGTATAATATTTCTAGTTTTATGCATCCATGCATCATTGTGAATCGAATCGTTGACTGCTGACTGTGATCGAATCGTGAGGCTAGTGAAGATGCACACCGCTAGTGTCAAATGGCCACAAAATCCAAAACGTTAGACCTTCTTTTGCGTAAATGAAATTGGTGGAGGCCTGATGCGCCCGCAAAGTTTAGTGAGTTTTCGAATAAGTTCAAGCCGTGAAAAAACTGAGCTATTTAAATACTAGCACAACTCGTCAGTTTTAACTTTTCTTTTACAGTCTCAAGTTCTAGACAGCACTCATTCAACCTCAGCAGTTTCCTCTTGCACAATATAACTTGGTGACTAAACATATAAACTTTTGTAGTTCTTGTCTGCTCTTCAATTCATTCACTTTTGCCCTCATTTCTGCAAGACACAGCTGAAAATGTTTCCGCTGATGGGCCTTCATCTCGTGTACCAATCTGGATTCATCTTTCCTCAATTCACTGCACCGTTGAGTATACTTGTTCAGGTGATTAATCTGCTAATGTCAAGATGCAAGAATAACACTTGTTTGTGACTTACTACTCAACTCCACCCAGGCTTTATATAAAACACTTCAAAGGATTCATTAAGCAAAGAGGCCTTTGCTGTCAGTGTGAATTATCAGTTTCAGGGATCATAGATTCCTATGATGTCTTAGACCAGGGCTCTTCAATTAGTTTGGAGCTGGGGACGGTTCTTGAAACTGAGGCAAAGTCAGGGGCCGAAGGATATGAGTAATCACGGTAACAAGAAATTACAACAACATACTGAAGGAGTCAATATATTTTATTTTGTAAAAGCTATACAACATAGGCCCAAGGATTCAAAAATTAAACCAGGTGAGCAATAACCAATCCATATTAACAGATAATTGGAGAAATGCAATTAACTATCAAAAACATGCACTTCATTGTACATAGCTGTACCAACACAACTTTACTGGTCATTATCCTCAATACTTAAGATTAAACGGATTTGAGTGACAGGCAGAATCAAATGTATCTCCACCAACAAAGTGTATTGCATGGAACTGAATAGAATTGCAACAACTTAAAAGTGCATGGTAGTCTATCAAGGAAATGTGTTTCAAAATGAATCACTCAGTTCAGGTGAACTGTACCGGTTGTTTAGAATTTACTTAGAACAACTTCCAAGTGCACCAACAAATACAAAATAAAACTGCATTGTAGGCCTCTGAATTGTCTGGATTGATTTACAACATAACAATTTGGTTGCCGTCACAGCAGAAAACTCCGCTTTGCACAGGGTATTCTGCCGTGACTTTAATCCAGGCTACCTGTGGAGTGGTTTTTTCGAACATACTTTTAAGGCTGCCGTCATTTGCGATCTCCAGCAGCTGGTCTTCTCCTTGCACAGACATGCTGGATTCACCTGGTTTGTTGACAAATGGGTCCGGCAAATACCGTGTGCGTTTGTGTTTAGCGAAAAAGTCACTTGACCGAGACAAGCGTCTTGACATGCATGAGTCATAACGGAGAGGATCCGGTCATTTTTCAAAATAAAATACCGATCAGAATCAAATTATAAATAAAACGGAAATAATGTAAGTTGTTTATTCTTTGGTACCAAATGACCCACGGCCCGGTTCAAAGTAAAGCAAAACTACAAAGTGCTATGAGTTAGTGCCATTTTTTTTTTTTTTTTTTTTTTTTTTATTCGAGCACTTTTCGAGCACACTCCAGGGGCCAGTCCAAAGCAGCTCGAGGGCCGGATTCGGCCCACGGGCCGCCTATTGAAGAGCCCTGTCTTAGACTGTTGCAAAGGTGAAAGATATATACGAACTGAAGAGAAACAACAGAGTGTTTCTGACCTCAACAGATCTATTAGTCTGTATGTATTGATAGTTATAGCAACACCTACTGCCAAAAGGAAGCAAGCCTCATTTACAACTTAAATTCTATTTACATACAATTTTCACCATTTGGTCTGCACATGATGGTGTGGACCATGATGATTAGTAGGCGTGGATATTTATATATATATTGACATTTACATTGCATTTTTGTAGGTACTTCAAAATCAAAAAGATATTTACCAGTAAGGTCAGTGATCATTTAACATGAATTGGCCCTTCAGCTGGTCATTCAATCAATTACGTTTTAGCTGAAATAGACACTTGTCCATTATGGGTCGATGAGCTGGTTTACTGACGAAGCTAACAATATTGACAGAGTTTGCTGACATTTTGTAGTTCAATCAAATTGTTGGAGTTTGGTTGAGAGGTGTGTAAGCTCTCCTGGAAGCCCTTAATCAGAAACAAAGAAAAGCTATAACTAAGGTTCATGTTCATGTCTGTAAATGGAGCTGAATGCTTTTTAATGCCTCCTTATGTTAGACAAGTGAATTCAATATTATTCTCAACTTGATATTGCATCTATTTAAACTGTATAGTGTGGAGATCATTTAAAATAACACAATAAAGAAGCTGTGTTTCATATTCAACCTTCATGGTATTCAAAGCTGGGGCAGAAGCCTGCTTTTAGAATTTATAATCCCAAAGCTGAATCACACACCAAATGGAAATTTCCAACGGAAGCTAATCTCCATTGGAATTAGACACTCAACAAACAACACAACTGCTGTTTTAATACTTGGAATTACTAATCATTTCGGCTTTGGCTTCAAATATGACTATGCTCCAAGTCAACGTGCATTTTTAACATTATTATCAATAGCTTAACTGTTTTCAGGGAGGATCTGCTCTGTCCATTGTTCTCAATGAGTCGTAATATCACACAAAAAAGTAATGCTGTATCCAAAAACTATTTTAATTAAAATTCCAAATCAATATATTTTTAGTTTTTAATTACATTTTTGCTGAAACTGACATTTTCCCAATGAGTCGATCGAATCAATTTGTGGAGAGCAGTAGTAATAATAAAATATGTAAATTTTCACCACTTTCTAACTTTCTGCAAATTTTGGTAAGAAGTTGAGCATGTTAAAGCCCTCAAAAAGCCAATTCATTTGCCTGAATAATAATAATAATAATAATGATAAAATGAAAATATTACATTTTTAGGGCTGCAAAGCAGCACTGGGTGGGCCCGAGCACATCCATTTTGAAGCGTTGCATGCTTTTTGTCTGAAAAAAACAAAAATAACCAGTTCTGAGAGAGAGAGAGACGTAACCTTTGCAAGACATAAAGTTTCCTTTGATCTAGGAAGACTGAAATCAAAGGATTCATGGTCCCTGTATGTCCGCGTTACAGAACATCATGTTTTAATGGCGTGTAATCAAACTTTGACGCCACGCCACGGTCACACTGTGTGATTAAAAAAAAATCCGTCAGTCAGTTTTTATCTCCATCTTGTCGTGATGACACTCATCTCAATTTGAAGTTGATCCGATGAAAACCCTGGTACAAGTGTATCAAAGAAAAAATGTGGAATATGGCCAAAATGGCCACTAAATGCAATATAGCAGGCTTCCTGTTGTGTTTTTCCAATTGCACCCAGAGACTTTTTTGTTTGTCTGGTCATGATACACCTGTATATCGATTTTTGTGAAGATAGGTCAATGGGAATACCTTCCGGGGGTCTCGGGCTGTCTCGGGGGGCACCGTTGAGCCATTTTGCGACGCCCATTGAAAATTCCTTCAGAATACGTAAATTTTCACCACTTTCTAACTTTCTGCAAATTTTGGTAAGAAGTTGAGCATGTTAAAGCCCTCAAAAAGCCAATTCATTTGCCTGAATAATAATAATAATAATAATAATAATCCTTACAATTTCAATAGGGTCTCACCAGACACCTTTGATGTCTGTGCTCGGGCCCTAATAATGAATATAGATAATAACAACACAAAAATAATTAAAAGCCTCCAGTAATCAAAACACACTTTCACAGGAGCGTCACTAGTAATTTAGAGATGTTTAACATGTCACAACAGCTGCAAGCACACAAGTTACAACTATCAGGACCATCATGAATTACTTTACAAAATACAATACCTGTTTTCAAGACAAAGAAAGGAAACATACTGTGAATAATGGTGAAAAATGACGTTTAGATGTTCGGACACACTCACCACTCCCTCCATGTCAGTCATGTCAGGAGGTGCTAGCAGGGACTGGACCATGAACTTGTGTTTGCTCTTCTCATTGGGGTCGTAATCAAAAGGCTGCAGCATAACTGAAATAGAAAATGATAATCAGTGTCAGAATAGGCGGAAACACGTTTTCTCCTTTGGTCATATGTAAAGAAAGGTTAGGAGGCTCTGTAGAGATATTAGAGTTCTACGTTAGGGCAGGGGGTCTGGGATTGTGAGCCAACCAAGGGCACAGAAGATAAGTCATACCATGAAGTCCCAAAGAATGAATACATTCATTTTGTTTTGTAACAACTCTCCGGGTTTGATTTGCTTTCTAAACCTCATCCTCAGGAGCCTTAGGAAAAAGTGTACGTTTCTTTTTTTCATCCAAACTGCAGCAGACAGGCAGGTAAATAATATGGTTTCTGGGTGAAGCTTCTCTGCCCTATGCAAGTAGTTGTGGAACGCCAGCTATTAGTATTAGTCAGCAACTTTCCATCTCTTTCCCCTTCTCAACTCTCGTGTTCACTCCTTGGATTTTGGAGGAATTAGTGAGTATCAAATACCCATGTATTTGCCAAACAGTAAACTAGGGCCTCCACGTCTTCAAGAAACTGGGGGCTGCCCCTGCCGCTTGGAAAAAGTGGTTGAGATGATTTATTTCTATGTTTGTGTTACCATGACAGCGAAACACTGACAGATCTAAACATCCCAAGGGGGTAATCTTGCTAGCAGCTTCCAACTCTGCCCTTTTCTTCCTTAACATTACATATCACTCTAACAGAAAGCAGGTGTGGAGTTGGAATACCACTTTAGCACATCACCACAGCAGTCCCCTCAGTCTGTGGTGTGTTATTTGATGTCACTCCAATGAATGAGAAGTTGAGAATTTTAAAGCTTCAACAATGATTAATAATCACTTTCTTATGCCAGTGTTGGAGTTTAAGTGGCCAGTGTAGAAGAGTAGGACAGACGACAATGTCTATTGATGGGTAATCTTTTGTCCCATTTTAAATGAGGGTGTAATTCAAAGACATATTTTGACATCAGTATCAACTATGTCTGCAATGTCTGCGTGATTCTTTGGCTTTCACTAGAAACAAATGACCTCCTAATTTCAAAGCTGGTGTAGCTATTAGGATGGTTTTCGTATATGGCACATGCCAATTCTCCCTAGAGTGGAAAACCTCAGAGATGTAGTGCACTATTACAGCAATCAAGGCAGTTCAATATCGCAAACCAGAAACAGACGGCTTGAACAGATTGAGAACGTCCTGTTTCAGTCAGAATCAATTTGTGCTGCCATCTACCTTCGGGTCCAAGGGGACAATAACAGAGAGGGGAGGCAGGAAAGCATTTAAGTTCTTTGAGCAACACAAAAAAGGTCCAGAGCCAAAGTCTGAGATGAAAAAAAAACATAGATTTAAATCATCTTTGATTTCCAGCCTTTGAACACACCTTTACAAAAAGCTACTTCTGCTAATGTTATGATTAAGTATTCTGTCTTCATGCTGGGTAAACATTCATAAAACTCACAGAGGCTAACTGTAGTCAACACGAAGGTAATGGCCTGCCTGCTTGTTGATGATGAATGGAAAACGTAGAGGGCTGAGGGAGAGCGGTAAGGAAATGTTCCTTTCCTGTCATTTATACATTTTGTTTTGCAAGAGAAGATGCTCACAACAGAATCACATCAAACAATTTACCTTGAAGTGCTTTGAGATCAGGCCTTCAGACGATTCTTTATATTAGAGTTTATATAGCCAACAGCGAATATGTATATAAATATATATATAATATATATTTAATCCTAATAAAACATACGAAACTAGCAAATCACATTAAAAAAGCTAGAACCAAAGACAGTTTGGCAAATATTAGATAAAAGAATGGCTTAAATATATAATCAGCTATCAAAGTTGGTGCAGATTAATCTTCTGTCAATCGACTGAGATACAGCTATAGATATAACAATTGTCAACATTCATGACTTGATTTAGTTCAAAATTCATGGTGCCATTTATAGCTAAAATTTAGAATTGATTAATTTGTTAATATAATCTCAAACAATAGTGAAAAATATCAATCTCAGTTTCTTTGAGTCCAGGATGATGTCTTCAGAGGTCTTGCTGAGCAGTCAGCGAGTCACAAGCTAAGAAGCTGAAACCTCATTCAGTCCAGCTCATGCTAATTCAACCTAGCTTGTGAGGTTGGGCATTGTTGCTGCTGCGGAGCTGCTCGACCTGCCCAAAGCTAAATTCTTCCAAAGTGTCCGTTTGTCTCGAAGAACCATCGCAAAGCAACAACATGCTCAAGCTCGGTACAACAACCTCTTTCTGCTAGACTTCTGTAAAATGAATTGCGTGCCGAGGATTTTTTCACTCTTAGGGGAAATGCTCCGAAGTTTGCATCTCTGTTAGGGACAATTTACTGTGAGCTGTTCTTTTCAACGCTGTTTCCTGCAAATATGATTCTGATTAACACTGACTCCCCGGAACCTGGAAACCCATTTGCATGTAGCATCATCATCATCACTACCATCAGACGCCTTGCCAAAGAGAAACAGTTCCAGCCATTGCTTAAGAGAGGTTAGCTTGATATATGTGTTCAATGATTTAGTATGGCCAATAAAGGATGTTATAAAGATTGAAATGGCTCTATTTGGAAAAAGGTTCCCACACCCCTGGTTTATGTAGAATATTTTATGTCTGTACTTTCGATTTTCTGAACAACCATTCATCAAAAACTTCAGTAGACTCTGCACTTCATTGAGCTGCTGATCGATCAAACGTCCTAAACTTTAAATGAACAATGAACCTGCCTTTGATAATGGTGTTTGTGGTGTATTTAATGTTAGTTTATTTGTAGAGTCCAACAAAGCTGCCACATATAGTTCACTTTTGATTTAGCTAAGATTGATGAAATCTAAACACCACATGGAATTAAGTAATTTTAATATATTTAACTCAAAAAGATAACAAAATAATGACAACACAATGTTATGTGCTACTTTGACAGTGGCACATAACTAATTGTGAATATGGTGACAGACCACTGGTGTGGCGATGATGGTGATGAACATCAATGTGTGACTCAGATGTTGGTTAGGAAAGGAGACTTATTTTCTTGTCCTGTGATAACACACAAATGAGGAATGAGTGCAAGGACAAGCTAATGAAGCTCATTCTGATAACTGCAACATGGGAGTTGTTGTTCTTTGCTTCCTGGCTCCCTCTGAATGATAATACGTCCCCAGTATGACAGACAAATTTCTGACAAATTCCCAGAAGAAGCTCACTATTTGTGAACACAAGGATTTTTGAAACACTCAGGCCACATATTTTTCCACTGGATGCTGCAACATAACACCAATCAATCCCCGCAACATTCCTGTGGTCATGGCTACGTTCAACATATACAGTTACAGCTGGGTTGAGCTTCAAAAGCACTGTGTCTATCCTCAGCTAAGCCAGCAAATGACACATCTGAGGTTTGTAGGTATCCTGTGGCAGACGGTTCTCTCTCGCCTCAGTGAGAGTGCATGTCTGTGGAGCTTTTGTGTTGCTTTGTCATAAAAAATTCTGAAATACGAGACAAACTGAACAGCGGCAAGTTATAAATCCTTTACTTTTGCCTGAATACCTCAATAAGGATGATTTGGGGATTATTTGTGCTTTCAGAATATTTTGACTTCTGCTGAGACTTAAACTGCTTTCAGACATGCACTGAAGACTGAACATTTTCCTGAAACTTTCCAAGGGGCTGTATGTGAGAACACAATCGTCTGAGTCAGTTTGAACTTTTCCTGCCAGCCCCCTATCAAAAAACGGAATGCGAGCGTATTGATGACTTTTCTAACGTGTGACGAACGTGAAACTGGAAGAATACAAATATCTCATCTTTTGACTCTTTTGTTGATTTTGCAGATACGCCCAAATGCTTGTAGTATTGTTGCCTAAGGCAAAAATAAACATTACAGAGGAGTCAATAGCTGTAGACAAAAACACTGTGCTTTCCACAGTAGAATGTATATGTCATGTCCTGCCTCTTGCGTGCTATACCGAGGTGCCTTCCTTTGCCTGAATGTTCTGGAAATGTTCCTGTTGCTGTGAATGAGTCTGACCCTGAAATATGTGTTCATTAGCCTTCACTGGTTACGCTGCTGATGATAAATATAATGCTTTGCGTGGCATTTACCGTTTGCATGTTGAATTGAAAAGAGTGGCGACAAAAAGGCCAAACTGGCATAGGTTTTGGAGTAGCACCATTAATTAAAAGGTGCAGCAAAATGAACGGAAAAGTGAGGGAAATGTCTGTCATTAGTGTTCACGCCTACACACTCCTTAGGAGAAGCAACCAAAATAGGTCAAAACAATGGTGCCAGTTATCCATGTAGGGTCTTTAAATTAAACTCTGCTTTTTTCATCAAAATATTATAACATTGATTTAAAAGCACACAGTGCCTGTAAAATGAGTAACCCCAAGACCTTGCCATCTTGTTAAGTGCACTGCGTCGATGAACTATGTAGGCTTGAATTCTCCCTGAAGACAGATTAGACAGAGAGAGGTCACAGACTGTGCCGGCTGTCGTAGTTCAGTGATTTCTGGACCCCAGTTGTGACACTTACATGTTTGCAGACTAGATTCTCAGAAAAGCAGACTTCTTTTGGGACTCGAACCTGTGACCTTTCTCAGCCTAATACGGGTGAAAAATGAATCTAACTGACAGAGCAGACTGTGCTGATTTGTCGCCCACTGCTGACAGCAGGCCCCAGTGACACCATTTGCAGTTGTTGACACCAGATAGGAGAGGTTGTAAAATGAGTCTGTGGCTGTAAATGGCAAAGGAGGCCCAGTGTGGAAACACTAGACTGTACCTGTCTCCCTCAAAGTGTCTGACTGGGAATGAGGCCTGCCATGAGGGACCGGGACTAGAGAACATGGGGAATACTTTGCAATGAAAGAGGAGTATAGTGTTTATGTAAAAGACCAAACCCATTGAAGATACAAGATAAATAATAGTAATTTTAGTTCCTTCCTCACAATTAGCCACATGTTTTTATCTAATCAAGATTAAAAACAGACCACAATCGTGGATATGCAGATATGCAGTCTCACAAGTCCCTACTGTACCGACTTGGGCTGTAATACATTATTAATTTCATCATCAATCTTGTAGTGTAGAAACATCAGTCCAACTTTACAAGAAATAACACTTTCAACCTGCATAACTGGTTTGACCTGTAGTCAAATAACCAGACACTCGAGTCAGAGAAGCTGCAACAAGCAAATGTTTTCTATTTTATTTGCCTAAAGACTAAATTACCGAACCTGTCAAATTAATTTTCTGGAGATTTCACTAATTATTTCAGAAAGTGTTGCTGCTATACGTTAAACTGTTCTCTTGGTAAATCAGTAATTAAATAGTGTCACATGATTCTACAGTACCTTCATGGCAAAGTTTCTCATTTATTACCTGAGACATTGATTGAGGTGCCTGCATCGATAATTCCACTGTTTGGCCGCACACAGTACCGGCGTGGTGCTGTCGTCTTCACCTTGAAACACACATTTCTGTCCGTTGGGTTGGCGAGCTTGAGAATTGCGGTGACCACATCTGAGAATGGTCCTGTGAAGAAAGAAGACAAAAGGTGGACACTTAGAACATTTGTTTTGTAAACGCAGTTTTGGTTAGATCAGGAGTCTGTGTGTACTATTTGACAAAGTCGTATTCTGAAATGTCATCGGAGAGTGTAATATTTAAGAGGTGTAAAAAAAAAATTTGGATAATCAAAGACTTGAAGCAAATAAGAGAAAGAGACAGAAAAATCCGGGACTATATAAGGCAAAAAAAGGGGAAACACACTTTATACAAAGCAAAGAGAGGCTCCAACGAGTTGTTTGAACAATAGGAATGTTCAGATAGATTAACTTAGTAAAATACCAGTGAATAAACACTATTAAACATATATTACATGTGTACACGCACATTTAAATGTGGTCTACCAAAGCCTTTTTGGATGTGGATTGAATTATGACAAATTCAATCTACAGCCACATGTTATCTTTATTGGAACTGACATGTGGGTAAACAGGGTTTTACTGCCAATTCAACTACTGCAGGTTTTTAATATGGCGGACTTGAAGTTGTGAAAAAAATGTCCAGTGAGAAAAGTACCAAAACTTCATCTGGCTGATGCACTGACCTTGGAGAAAGGCTGGACTTTAATGAGTCTCCTTTTACATTATTGGCATATTACATATACTGTTAGGAGTGAACCCTCACTGGTCAGATATGCATAGTTTAAATCCAACAAATCCCTCTCTAGGGGCAATGACAAATCCCAGTACCTCACATCTTACGGGAACCAAGTTTAATTTTCAGACTTTCCACAAGTTAAAAACCACATAGAACAAACATTATTCTGAATTTATACAATGTCTATGAGAGAGGTCCCTTGCTTTTTTTCATTGCTTTACTGCAGTGTATTATGATCTGTAATTATTGGACATGGTGAGAGACACATGAGCTGATTTGGATCCAAAACCTTGTTGATCTGGTGATGTTTTCAAGCAGCTGAAGCAGTAAAAGATTCTTAGGAAAGGCAAAACTTACGACTTCTCAAAAGTGTCAAGTGTGAAACATGCATTTGTTGACCACCTTCTATTAATCCAAATATAATTTTGAACTTGTGGCCTTATGTACAAACCTCACCTTTAGTTTTCTAATCAAGTAGTTTCCTAATGAAACAACAAATAAGGCCACTACAGTAGCAACTGTGGTGAAGGTATGGTCTGCAGTTGAGAGACTCACCCTCACACTGCAGGAAAACATGGAGCTATTTCAGAATTAGCACATACACCAGATTGAAGATAATGTTTCAGCTCAACAAACAGCCAGAGCAACTGACACTTCCCGTACCCGTTGAGCAAAAACAGAGAGGAAATTCAGACCCACACAATCCTGGCTTGACATCTGAAGGCTTTTAATGAAAGAGACCCACGCCACTGACTACTGTACACCTGATCCACTGCTTCCTGAAAGTTTCTTGGGACACCGTCCAACTCACGAAAACCGCAAATGGCTGTAAAAAAACTATTACGAAGAGTTGATATGTGAATCTGTCGTCTTCCAAGTTTGGATTTAATTAAAAGGGTATAAAACCTGGGGGGTCTGGAAGGCTTTTGTAGAGATCTGTTAACGTTACCCCTGACGAAGATAAAAATTAAAAGTCCATAGCTTAACATCTGAGAGTATTTGGTCCACAGATGGTCTGAGCTACAAGTTTCTCCTGACAGACCCACTCCCTATTTCCTGAAGTTTCACCCTGCGTGCCTACATATTACTTGGGACCTGAGTATAGGCATGTGATTTGTGCCATTGTCAAGTTTATTGAGCAAGACACATTGTTCAGCCACAACACATGGATGTTTACGAAACATACAGAGGGACAAAAGGTCCTATGTTGTCCAGCTGGAAACTTTCCTCATAATTACATAAAAATCTGCTTTCAGCTACAAAGTAATTTATCCGTTTCCGATAAGGGAGACACTCGTTAATCAATATCTACTGGAGTTTCCATTAGTTAAGTCTGAGTTTAGTTTGAGGTTTAGTGCCAATTTTGGTGGGATTTGGTGAAACATAGAATAACTTATAAATAATTGTACAACTGTGATGTCATGTGCTCAGAGGTGTCCTGTAAGTGTCTACAAAAGAAAGAAATAACAAGAGTCAGCATTATAGCATGGGTCAGGTGGTCTGCTTTGTCCATTATTTCCACACAGGACGCCTTGTTGTATATGATTGATTATTGAATGCTCAAGCTGGTAGGGGACTCTGACACTGTGACCCTCTGTCTGATACATCTTAAGACACAGCATTACTATTGTCAATACACGGGTAGCTTCAGTATAAATACACCTTAATGTGTGAAATATTGTAAAAGTACTATAACAGTGTAATCAGGGTGCAGATAAATAACTATTAATTTTCTTATCAAGTAATGCGACAAATAATTTCTTGATTATTTAATTTAGTCAATACAATAATTGTCACTAATGTCATTTAATGTCTTGTTTCCAAAAACCCATCCAGACGGTTCTCCGAGCAAACGCCCTCAGCGAGATGTTTAGACACAGGTCAGACCACAACCCAAGATAATTATGAAAAGCTGTATATAGTAATGAGTGGATCATATTCAGGAAACCTGAGCACAGAATGAACTGTTAGTTCCAGGGATATGGTCACAGCTCTGGAACGTTATATAAAGACAGAGGAATATTTTACATTACAACAGCAGGAACATACAGCAGCTTTCAGGTCAGACAGGTAACACACGGCCACTGTGTACCGAGGCTCTGTGTTTGACTTGTACTTTCAATTTGGGAAGTCTGACCGCTGCCACAGGAGCTCCACTGCTGGATCTGGATGGAAACGGTGATGGTGTCACGTTATGTTGCTTAAACCAGAGTACAGGCTGTCCTCAGATGATGCTGTGCTGTCTATCATTAGTAATGGTTACATCTTGGTGTATCAGGAGTGAAGGTCTGTCTGTGCACACATATCTAAAGTGAGATCTTTGCACTGAACTCTATCAGGATCAGAACGAATGCAATAGAACCATATAAGTTTCTGTACCATTAGTGAGACCTGTCACTGAACCACGGGGTGCATGTCCCTCCCAGGCCGCTGGCATGTTGATCACCTGCAGCTACATGAGGAGGCAGCAGGGGTTGCAGAGTTTTCAGCTGCCATGTTATTAGATTACCCCTGGCTGTCAGGGGCTAATGACAGCTAGCTACACCTGCTAAGGATCTAGCAGCTCGTGTGCAATGGAAGCTGCTGGAAGTAAAGGATAATAATGCTGCGGCCTGTTTATCATGGTGGGCATGTATTTCCCCAGTGGGCGTGACGTGTGGTATATTTGCCCCCTGGGGACTTTAGGGGCTGCGGTCAGGAGGCTAGTGGCAGGGCCCGGCTAGCTTAGCCGTGGGAAGCTAATCTAGGTGAAGCTAAGCTAGGTGACCTGCCGAGCAGCCTCCCCGGGTTTCAGTGGAGGGGGGGCAGGTCAGAAGGACCAGCACAGCAGCTTCGCCACTGGTTTGATTCCCAAAACATGGGCCTGGCCCCGCTCCCTCCCTCCTCCGCCTCACCCCTCCTCCCTCCTTCCCCGGGCCCTCCTCCTCCCCTCGGCTCCTACCTCTGAATTTGAGTTCGTGCGGAGGCTCCAGGAGCAGAACCTGTTCCGGCCTGGCCATGTCCCAGCAGCTGGAGCGGGGCTGGAGCGCTGCAGCCGAGTTCCGGTCCGTCAAGCCCCTGAAGTCAGGAGGTCGCTGGGGCGCTGCAGGGTCCGCTGGGTGGTGGTGGTGGTCGGGTTCTCTCTCCTCTCTCCCCCCTCTCCCTGTCAACGAGCTGGCTGGCGGATAAATCCTGTGGTGGTGGTGGTGGTGGTGGTGGTGGCCGCCCCCCCTGTCACTGGTGCTACTGGAGCTGCTAGCGGCTGTTGTGATGCAGCAGGAAGGGAGTGAGAGACAGCGCCGTGACGTCACCGCCTCTGCAGCGCGCGAGAGAGAGGGAGGGAGGGAGGGAAGGGGAGAGAGAGAGAGAGGGAGGCAAGGGTGCAGCAACCTTTCAGGAAAACTCAATCTATAATTATTTGGTGTAATAGTAATTATACTACTCCAACTATGACTCATAATAATAATATATTCATTAATTCATTATCTATACCACATAGTCTTAAGGGTCGCGAGGGGAGCTGGAGCCGATCCCTTCTGACATTTAGCAAGACATCCTGATAATAATAATAATAGTAATACGTCTAACCTCTGATTCTTTGCCTTTATTAATTGATCAAAATGTCAAGTTTGCAGTTAAAGTCCCTTTTTATTCAATTCATGAAACTTAACTGGACTTTCCATGAAATTAACTGATTGATCAAAAAACATTCATGACCTTATTTCTGAATAATCCTCATATCACTTGTAGTGCCTGGAACTTTTGCCCAGTGCTGTGTGCAGTATATACAGCAGAAGGGGATTCTGGGAGGTTGTCAAAAAAAGTGTTCGGACCTCTTGAGCGCTACTTGGATTGCAGTGAAAATCCCTTGACACATCTCAAGTGTCTAATTTATATATAGAGCCAGACTTCTGGCTCCCAAATTAACAACACAACCAATCACTAACAACATTGTTACTGTATCCCCAAGGAATAAGTTAATGCACACATGTCTCTTGAGTCTCACAATAAAAAAACTACATATAGGCACACATTGTATTTTTTGTCAATCTTTTATTAGTAAACAATTGACGATTCCCTTTTTACACATTTGGAAATACACAGCAAACAAAAGTTCTCAGGTATTTTGTTACAATCAATATGAAATTTAATAAAAAGCTAAATATGGTGACTACAGTTCAGATGGTGTCACTGCAAATGGTGAACAAGTCCACTGTGGTCACACAACTGGCTTAAACTAGAATAGAGTCATTGATTTGTGTGCAATCTGATGGTATTTATCTACACTGAAAAATATACACAATATAGATTAATCACATTCCCAGGGCCAGCCCGAGACTAATGGTATTTTTCAATGCAAAATTGGCAAACACTATTCATGCCTCCTGTTTCCAATTGAGGGGGAAACATGTCATCATTATCAGAACTCAAATATTTTTTTAGCATTTTATGCGATTAGTACTTTAACTCATTATATTACAACAATAAAAAATGGTTAATTATGCATGATTTAGTAAAATAGTTTTGACATTATTTGGCACCAACGTCTTCATCGCAATACGAGCTGAGCAAACAGTCAAAACCTTAAAATAACACCATGGGATATTAAAGAAAGTCTGACACCCGTGCAAGAATGTTTCATAAAGTGTTTCACAGGCATATTAACATGCTGCAGACAGCGTTAGTTCGTATTAGGAGCCAATTAATACAAAGTCAGTGAGTCAAAAGTGCAGCTGAAGTGATTCCCTTCTTAATGTGATTGCTGAGGTTTTGTAGCGAGTGTTGCTATCATGATGTCATGCTGGGTGAATTATCAAAGACAGAAGAGTGTTTGGACTCTCTGTCATATGATGGATGAGCAAACCGGTCACCAAATACACATACAATGAGGTACATATAAACCTGTCATTATCCTGTTGGAGATCTTTTGCACAAGCCTTTGCTTTTCTGTGTGAACACATCACTCTGTAACTATTGTCTCCGATTAGGTCACATTTTACCTTTGTCATTATAACAACTATTGCACGCCACAGAAAAAATCATCCTGAAAGATAAGGCGGCGCTACTCAGCACAGTACTCATCAGTTACATTAATATGCTCAAAGGCAAAGTAAGTGTCATGCGCTGACAGAAAAGGACTCCATTCACGTGGATAAATGTGCGGATGCAGTCTAATTAAGACCATATCTGCATTTCTTTTGGCAAGTTTGAAAATAGGTTTTTGGACTGAACGAGCTAATCCAGGGAAGCATGAAATTACACAGAATGAATAAGTCAGTGTGGGCTCATTGATCCACTGCTGCTGAAGTTCAAACAATATCAGAGGCAAATGAGATTGCTGTAACATAAAATAAGGATCACAGAGAAAGCGGGTGATGATGTGGCTCTGTGAAAGCTGTAACTGTACCATGATTGAAATCTGGCCCGACAATGAGTTTGTCATTTAGGTGAAAAGCACAGAAGAGAGAGGAAATTCAGAAAGCAGACGCTGGAAAAAAGTGCATACAGAGCGGAATGGAAACAAAGGTTCATTAAGGGGTCAGCATGTCAACACAGTGTTACATCTGATTCTCCACCTATAAACTTCTGCTGAGGGGAGATTTAAGCTCCAAAAATCTGAGCTTCCTCTGAACGAGGTCGAGTTTTCAGATCTCGTATTGTTTCCATCACAGGGCAGCTAGTAAAGCAAGTTTGTATATGTGACCCGGGGGAGAATGAAAAATATTTATCGCACAATTAAAGAATTTGGCAATACCTCAGAAAAACTGGCCTTGCCTGTAAAATTTTTAGTGAGTAGCAGCGAAGGTCTGCAGAGAGACAGGAGATTTAAGAAAAATTAAGTTGGAGTAATGTTTGGAAACAACCGGCGGGATTCTCTGTGCACTGTGGGGTACATCATCCACATGCCTGTTCATGGCTCTTCAGCAATTACAAGTGGAAATGTGGAACACATGTGAGCAGCTGGAACTGTTCGCTTATAATCAGCTTCAAGACAACCAACAGAGTCAGAGATTTCAGCCCTGATTAAAGCTCCGTCACTGGGACACGAGGACGGTTGGGTTGCTCTCAAAAGTGAGATTACGTTTTACAGCAATTTTAAGTTATTGTTATCGTCTGCAGGCAAGTGACGATCAAAATATCCTGAACGACAAATGAGAGAGAACCACTAATTCAAGATTTAAAGGAATAGATTGGATAATATGCTTCTTAACTTTGTGGAAAGTTAGATGAGAAGATCAAGACCACTCTCGCATCTGAGCATTCATTAGAAGGAGATAACAAACATTTGGTTAGCGTAGCTTAGCATTAAGACAAAGAGGTGATAACAGATAGGCTGGCTTAGTCTTCATGTTGAGCTATGCAGATGTAAGAGAGCTATCAATATTCTCATCTCAAGAGTGCTTCCAAAAATGGTGAACCATTCCTTTATCATTAAAAGGAAGCAGATGTATACACACCTTTTTTTCTGCATATTCAACTGTTTGATTTTGGCTGAGATCAAAACACCATTTTGATATTTTGCTTTGATGAAAACAAATGTAAGTCAAGCCTGCACCCTCTTTCTTGACTTTTATCCTTCAAGCCAACGTTAAGATGAGAGATTGGTACAAACATTGATCTCTTTGATCAGAAATATCTAATTAATAATTGATGATACACATTAATTATAAAAATGGATCCTTCATAACGCTGAGAAATTTGGGGGAAAGGTCTCCCAGGAAAATAAAGGCAATAACTTAAATATTATCAGAATAATCTGAGGTTGAGATTTAAACATTGTCAATTAACTTTTTGTTGAAAGATAATATATTTGTACAAATTTACAGCTACAAGTCACTTCTGAATAAATCTGATGAGCCTCTGGTCAACATGAGACTACACCAAACCATATAGAGACTGGAGTACATTATAGAAGCCAGAATGTCTGTGTGTGTGTTTGTGCAACTATGTTTGTCTGTGCTCTGAAAGTATTTCACCTGCAAGCAACTTACAGATGACACATGATGATTTGCTATTGTTAAGCAACACTATGTATTTTTTATTACCTTGAAATAGCAGCTTCCACATTAGTTTGATGGTTCATTGACTTGGAATAGGGAGAATTTCCACTCCTCACCCTGAACCTCTCTTCTTGCTCTATGTGACGACCTCCTGTGTTTAAGTGACTGATCGTCGCAGCTTAAATTGTCAGAATCACGGTGAACTGCTGAACTGCAGATCTGTTAAAAAGACTTCGAAGTCATTAAAAACTACAGTTTATGTTTAATTTTCCGTCAAGAAACTTTTAAAATATGAGGAATTCTACACAAGAGTTCGGTGTAGTTGTTAAAGCAGCTTCAAGAAGCCAAGCATCACTTGTAATATTAACCGTTCAGTTGTGTGTTGTGAGTGGGACTACGCAGTTAAAGCTCCAGCTAAATCGGAATTTATCATCACACGTGGCTGCAGGGGGGCGCTGTTTCTCTGTAAAAGTTACATAGTGTTGCTTTAAGTGCTTTAAAAATGCATTTACTATCATGATCAGAGTGACACTGCCGCACCCGGATAACAGTGCCGGCAGGATGTCTGAGGGCGTGTAGAGCTGTAAGCTGAGGCAGGTCGGGGACGCAGAGAATAAGCAAAGGTCAGGTCATAGGTCATGTGGGAACAGTCACCGGCATCATCAGCAGCACGTCCTGCGAGACTCTGAGGCCTGACGTCCCAGTTTGAAACCTTTTCCTGAAGTGCCTCCTGCTGCCTCTACAACGGGGATCCGCCTACCTGTGAGACAAACACATTCTTATTTGCATGTGGCGACATGTGAAGTGACACCACAAAAAAGGCTGGCATACTTTACAACATAGTGATAGACAGCCCTTAAACTTCCAACCTGTGTGTTTCAGAGCATTCAGAAAGTGCTACTCCCCAAACACAGACTTTTTGGGGAAGTAAAAGTTTCACCCTTAAACTTGATTTAAACTCAGGTTCTTCGGGGTAGATCTAGTGAGATCATAAAGGATTTGTTGAATAACAAGCATATTCCAAAACTCTAATATATTACTAAATTCTCATACTAGTGTTTTGAGCTACTCAGGTCAATTTCTAAATGTGTTGATACAGTTACAGAAGATCTTGCAGCATAAAAAGTATTTAAATCTGTGGAACACATTTAAATTTCCGCTCTGAAGTCTGTTTAATCAGTACTGTAAGTATTATATAAGTTCATGTAAGTATAAGATGTTTTAGTACATTGTAATATGGTAATGGTACACCGCTAATATGTATATCTTATTTTTAAGGAAACTCCAACTTATCTGGCATTTGAGCAATTTACTTCATGATTATCTGTTTCTTATCCTGAAGTAGCTCATCAACGTCAGAGCTCTGTTTCACATTAACACTGATAACACTCTAGACACATTTAGAAGTAGTACCTCTATTCAGCAACACTGCTCAAAACACAGTTAACCAGTCTAAAATAAGCAGTTCAGAAGTCAATTGTGTTAATGCTGTGAAAATGATTAACTAAAGAAGTACAAGACTCAAGGAATTTGAGGATGTGTAGGTCAATAATACCAAATGGTGGAGAAACACACTCACTTATCTCTATAAACACCTCATTGATGTTAATGGCGTTCTTGGCGCTGGTTTCTACAAAGATGGCATGAATGGAATCAGCATAATCCTTGGCCTCTCTCTCTGGCACTTCCCTGTAAATACAAAATTAATATGTTTTAATATGTTCACAGATTGTCCAATTTCATGGATGATCTGGTAATCAGTTCATTTGTCAAGCTATACAGACAATCCACCAATTCCATTGATGGTGTATATGTATATGTGAAGTACCAAAAGTGAATATGCATCATAGTTTGGGAGTATTTCAACTTTTTTGAAGACATCAAGGAACAACAACACATTCTTTAAATACTCCTTAAACACTCAAATATGAGGTTTATTTGTTCAACTCTAAACAAATACAATTTTCTTACTGGAAACGACCAAGAGTCAGCTCCTGTCCACCTCATGTTTCAACAACAGACAGAAAACTTATGAGTAGGGGCCAGTTTTATCTCTAACTCAGGTTCACCTGGCATCAGACAGGTCACATTTGTTGCCAGCGATGGCAACCACAATGTTAGGAGGCCCGTGCTGACGCAGCTCCTTCACCCAGTTCTTCAGTGTTTGGAAGGACTCCTGGTGGTAAGAGTAAACAGCATGTTTGACTGAGAGGACTAATAAACAGACAGCACATCATATCTCTGGAGAAAGGTTAAAGGAATCGTTAGACATTCTGGGAAACACATTAATTTGCTCTTGTGATGAGAGTAAGATGGGAGGATCAGCACCACTCCCATGTCTGTATGTTACATATACGCAGCTGAAGCCAGCAGGCGGTTAGCTTGTTAAGCATAAAACCAGGGGGATATGGCATGGGATATTTCTTGGCCAATCCATGAAATTGTTTAGCACATTACCACAACGTGCTATACTGTAAGCTGTAGTATCAGAAATGAGAGCGGTATCAATCTTCTCAACTAATTCTCAAGATGAACTCAGTCACGAAATTATATCAAACTTCAGGAAAAGACACAGACTAAATCAATGAAAGTATTCACTGAGTAATTAGTGGATTAGTGGTTGAAGAGAAAAAAGCAAACAATACCTCTTTTGTGATGTCATAAACAATGATGGCTGCTGCCGAACCTCTGTAGTACATCGGTGCCAGAGCACGAAACTGTGGGAAGGCAAAGAAAGGAAACAGTTATAAAACAATGTAACAATTCTTCTGAAGAAAAAAAGGAGGTCCACTGTTGGACAGGGAGGAAGAGGACGTCTCTAAAGCCTCTCAATGAGATTCATCTCTGTCTGAACTAGACTGTATGATCTACTGACATCATTAAATATGGATGCAGCTTTGAAACCATGTGAAACAGAAGATGATCAGGGAAAATAACAATTCAGAAGATCGTATACAAAGACGATCAATCACGGCTCATCTCTGGAGACACTAGATTTACTTCCAGTTTTTCATTCTTGGATGAGAACTAAAAATATAATTTCTCTATAATTGCACTATTGCATTTTTGACAAAGAATTAGTCTCTAGGCTTTTAATAGACTAAGGCTTATCTGTTACATAAGACCAGAAGGTGGTGATAACTCTCACTGTGAGTTCCATTAGACTCAATAAAACTGACTTACAAAAACCTTAAAAAATAAGCAAAAAAGACACAGTTTCATAAAACCAGAGCCCTGGTGTTCTGAGCCCATAAGGCGAGCAGTTTAATTTAAAACTGCTCGGCTCGTCTTTCCACCAAGACCTCACACATGTGGGAGCCATCAAGAGAAAGATGAGCAGAATGTGTCAAAAGCTGTTAGGATTTTGATATTTATGGAAGACTATACATTTGATCTCAGCCCAACACATCACAAAGCCCTCCATAATCAAAACAACATGTGCAGAACGTCCACCCCTGGCTGCCTGGGAGGCAGGGGGTTCTTTTTCCTGTGCCAGCTTTTGGTATTTTTCTGGCAAAAGACTTTCCAGGGCACCGTGAAAGCTGGCTTTTCAAATTAGCCTGCTGTCATAACATATCAAGACGTATTGGGGTTTTAACCTCATGCTAAAGGGAAAGAAATGGTTAAACTACATCATCAGTTTAAAGTTTCTAAGCTGCACAAATATTCAGCATAGTGTCTAAACAGCCTTTACGACAATTTCAAGAAAGCAGCAGACAGAAAAAGACTTATTTCTAATTCCTTTAGCATTATTTAGCTCCAGGGACGGAAGGTAACTGAGTAAATTTACTCCAATATTACATTTTAAAACAACTCTAAGGATTTTTTTTTACATTCACTGCTTCTTTTTGCTTAATTCATTACGCTTGAGAAAAATCACTTGATAAAAGTTACTCGTTACTTTACTGATGTGGATCTGTTATATTATAAATGAGGCATTGTTCCACATAAATCTACTGTGTTATAATTGTTATAAGAGTTTCACCTGTAACAGAAATAAAAGGCTGTTGAGTTGTATTTATTGTATTACACACAGAGGTGTTCTTGTTAGTTTGCCTATACCCTCATTCAACAGTACCACGAACTACAGCCCACCAAAATTACCATAAAGTTGAATCAGCTCTTCTCTAAATCTAATTCCAGAAAACCTGAACTTTGTGATCATGCAGGATTTATGTATATAAGACTTGTATATAATACTGTATTAGTTTTATCTGGGTGTATCTAATAAACTGGCAACTGAGATCTGAAACTGACCAGATGATTATTTTCCATCTCCAACTCCTTACATGGGAAAATATTGACTCCCTCTGGACATGTGCTTTTAAGCAGACTAATGACAGAATGTAATTTGTATTAACTAACTATATTTATTTTAAAAGAAGCCCCCATGTCTTCAATAGACTTGGAATGACCCTTTTTTCCCGCCAATTCTATTTTCCATTACAATACGATGAAATAAACTATTCATCTTGGAGTGACACTGTTACCTCAGGAAAAGCACACATTCCACATAATTATAGTTGTTACTGGCCGCCTGTCCAGCGATGGATATCCAACTTGGGATACTTGGCAGCGGCTCTGAAGAGAGTGCTGTCTCTTTCATTGGCCAGTGTTGGGCTGCAGCACCGCCAGTCCTGTGTGGTCTATCTGTGCCTTAACCCTGAGCAATCACACCGAGGCCAGTCGTCTGGCCGCACAGCAGCCAAGAAAACAGCCCCACTGATACCCTGTGAGTGCTTATTAATTGCTGCGACCACAAGCTGGGTGAATAATGAAAGGAACCCTCCTGTTTCAGTCAGATGCAAGGTTCCCTTTGCTTGTTTTCAGTGAGACGGAGCGCCGAGGAGGGGGAGGCCTGGAATGGCTGTTGACAGCTGGGCTCAGATGTGCTCCTAAGGTCTCATGTGGTATTGAGATATGGATTGTGGAGTGTAGAAATCACAGAGCTTTTCCTTACTGCCCTGGTCTCCCCTTACATGTGAATTGGCTGGCTCTGTACTCCCCTTACTCAACTCAACAGATTTTGATAGGCCAAAGCTCCACAGAGGTAAGAAAACAAGCCATGAAAGGCTTTAAAATACCACAGCAGCTTTGTACCAACGGAATGTTGCAACTTTTTCAGGCACAGATGAAAAAAACTCTGTGAAAATACAGTGAACAAAGTGGATATGAGGAAATAAAAAAAGGTGCTAAAAATGGAAATGAACACAAAAGAATAAGAGGAAAATAGATTGTTTTCAGGAAAACACAAAGAGGAAAAAGACAGGCATTCTGGCAGTGACTCTCAGATAACACAGTGGCAGCACACACCAGTGGAGCGAGACAGCTTTTGTTTCTCCCTCTCATCTTATCTTAAACATGGCTGCACTGCTGTCCCCTCAACCATTGAAGAGGGCAAAGCTTTCAGAGTGGGAGATAACAAAAACAAGCAGCGTCCTACCTCACCTATCTGGAGAAGACAGCAGCAGGGAAAGGATTGTGTATGAGAATAACAGAAAGACATGCACACAAAAGGGGAAGTGATGTGTAGGGAAGTGATGTGGAGAGATAGTGCAGACAAATGTGGGATGTAGGGTGTCAAAGGAGAAAGTAGTTGCTGTCTGAGGCCTGGTGTCGATTTCACAGGCTTTAACACCAAAACTGCATTCAGACACCAAGATGTATCCTGTTTCTGGTATCACATGTCATCAGTTTGTATGGTTTTAGTAAAAACAAAATGATGTGGACACGAAGCTTTCCAAACATGGCATCTGCAGACACACACGCCTCCAGATTATGTAAGAGGGAGCACCTGGACATGATCGTTGCCAACAGACAACATATTTCAGTGACGTGTGCCACTTAAAATCACACAAAAGAAAAGCAATGGTCCTTTTTTATACATGCTCTAAATATGAGTGCAATGAGAGAGAGAGAAGAAATGAGATGGAAATTAGAGGCAGGACAAAGATTTTAAAATGGAACTAATCTTTACAGATGCATTTTTCCTACCATAATAACACACTAAAAAAAATTTAATGATCAGAAGAAGGAAAATCCAAATCACACCACACACCATTTAAATTCCTGAAACCAGAAGTTTCAGTTTGGGGCAGAACTGTACCTATAGACAGGTAAATGTTGCCCCCTATCAGAAGTAATGAACAACTGCACTGTTCACATTCCTCCAGGCCGGTTCAGGGAGTGGTTCATACACGTGTCGTCAGCTTTTTCACTTCCTTTTCAACCAGTTTTGTGTGTTTTATTATCATATAAAAACTGTGTGCTGTTGAGGAAAAACACATGTTTATCCTCCTCCGCTTTGTTAAAAGGCCCATTCAAAAAACAAGGAGAGTACTAACCCGCTCCTGCCCCGCTGTGTCCCAGATCAGGAACTTGTGTAGTTCATTTTGGTATTGCACCGTTTTGGTCATGAAGGACGCCCTGGTGAAGAGAAATGGCTTCATGAGACGCGTATAACATTAGTTATATTATAACAATATTCATCTCATATAGTGATTTACAAAAGTCAGGAACACTGGAAAAAAAAACACATCTTCACTCGGATCAGCTGAAGATTCAAGATATCTTAGAATGTGTGCGAGGTTTATCAAAAAAAACACATCTCAAATGTAAAACAGGAGGAAATGGTTTCATTATAGTCAGCCTCATACTTTATTTCTGAGGTCGGCGACATCAAAATGTGGTTTTAATTCTGCAAGTGCAGATTTATCAGGTGAAAAATAATTTCAATACATTTTAATGTATTCTGAGTAATGTTGAGTCTAGTGTATTTTACCTGACAATCCTGTATTGGAATTGTTTCATTCTTACCTCCACCAGAAGGTTATGAATTCTCCCGTGTCTGTCTGTTGGTTTATTATTCATTTATTTGTCAGCAGAATTACACAATCCTGCTGACACAATCACTTTGGATCAGACTTGGCAGAGCGATGGGGACGAACCCATTACATTTTGGAGTGGATCCATTTAAAGTGGAGGATGCAGCAAATTAATTTACCACTGTCCTTAACAAAGTAAGATTGGGCACGTTTCTACATTTTCTGAGGAAAATGTATGAAAATGTAAAAATAGTTTGGTTTTGAGAGTGGTACACTATGCAAGTTGAGAAAATCTTTCAGTGTGATCAATTATTGATGACTGATAGAACTCTACAGCGCCTGGGTTTGCTTAAGGAGAATGTATGCACTGTAACAACGATAACCAAAACGGATGAGACAGGAAGAGAATAAACATAGCCTTTAGCGTGGGAGACAACAGGAACTTACCCAATTGTTGGGTTGATGTTTGGGTCAAAGCTGTCCTCCACAAATCTCCAAACAATACTTGACTTTCCAACGCCAGTATCCTGCAAAAGAGACCAAATAAAGTTGATGCTTTCTAAACAGTTACTAGAAGTATAATCACAGAAATAGAAGCACAATATCTGGCTCTGCATCACGTCATTGTTTCTATTTTTGGTCTGCTGCTTCTTCTTCCTGTTCATGTTGAGAATGATTCGGACACATGCAGTAAAAATTGACAAAGATATTTTTAAAAAACGTATAAGCCGATGAAGAGGATGTAGGCGATCATGTTTCTTCAGCAATACAAACAAGTGGCGGTGAAAATGATGGCTTATGCTATTGTTATAGGTAAAACTAGACGTGGATGAATGCTGTCATGTGAGAGATGTGTGGATATTAGCAGAAGTAATGGTAATTTAGATAGTTAAAATGGATTCTGACTGATGTTTTTAAGCAACCCTTTGGTCTACAACGTGTGAAAATGCACATGGTTCCCAATAAACCAAGGTGACAACTTCAAATTAGTTTTTCAGCAAATCCTCACGTTTGAATAGCTGGAAGGACAAACATTTTGTCATTTTTGCTTCATACGCAACTTATCAATCCATCGATTATCTTTGTGTCAACTGACTGAACTAAACAATGTTTTAAATCTTGCTGGTAGGATGATGGGCAGGAGGAGATGATGTGAGGATGCTGTAATGTTTCAGGGATGTATCTCTGCTGTGTGTGGCTTGATGAGTGTTGTTGTATGAAGTCTGGACGTGGTCAATGAGACATACACTAGTATTTTAAAGTACAGACAAGGAAGTGAACAGACGTGAAGTTAATTAAGATTAAAGTGCATGTGTTGCCCCCTTCTCGATCACTGATGACCACATTTAACCCTTGTAAACAAACCAGCCTCGTTTGGAGCTGCGACACTCATCCGATGCTACAGATACAAATCCGAACCGGACACAGACGTGTTCACACAGGGGTTCGATGCTAACTCACCCCCAGGAGACACACTTTGAGCTCCCTCAGCGCCATATCGATATCCTCTCTGTCACAACTGGTTTGTTTTGGTGCTGACGACCATTGACAGTTTTCCTCCTCCTCGAGTCGTGAAAGTTCCTGCGCTGCTTTCCCGTGTTTACCTCATCCTCATCGTGCGCTGCCACATTAGCGCCTCGGGGTTAGCTGACGTTTGCCATTTTCGCGGGGGTTTGCAGTCGACGAGCTAACGAGCTAACAAGCTAACCGTTGGAGCTTCCCAGTGGCCCCGTCTCCATCTTGAAACTGCGCGGTCACGTGACTGCTGGGCTCGGGTTATGTGTGTGTGTGTCTGCGTGCGCGGGTGTGTTGTTGTGCGTGTTACAGTGAGTGAGACGCACACAAAGCCCACGGGCTCGTGTTCGTAGCGGGTTCTCTGTGGAGTGTGTTCCCGGCCCAGAGGCTCACTTGGCGGCGGAGTGGTTTGCACACCAGCACCAGGAAGTGCTCTCAGGAAGTAGTTTGAGTGACAGCTGTGCGGCGGTGACAGCCCACACCGGGACGACGGCGGCCCCACAGAGCCGAGCCAGGACTCAAGATGGCAGGTAATGGTACTTTTAAAATCCTCTTCCCCTCCCGTGCATTCCCGCTTGACTCCCGGGGAGCCACGTTGCTTTCTCCGGGGACTGGGGACGGTTCAAGCCGCGGCCCCCCGCCATGCTCCACCACCTTTGTGCTGTTCCCTGGCGAACAAGTCAAGCGAAAGGGCTGGACACAAGCTAGGCTAGCAAACTTAGCACCGCTAGCCAGCGAGCTAACCCAAGCTACTGTCGAAAGTAGTGACTCCGATGCGTCGTTTGAGTGATTAACTTCTAAGCAGATGTGATTAAGTATCCGAATCACATCTGTCTGCATTAGTAAGACACCACCACGCGCAGTGAATCGTGTTTATTATCGAACTGTTGTTGTAGCCAAGCTAGCGAGGTGACCTAGCTAAACGTTAGCCAAGTTGCTAAAGTCATTTTCAGCCCTAAGCTGGTGAAATCCTGCGTTATAGCGCAACAAAGAGGACATGTTGTGCTTCTTGGATCTGCTTTTTGATGCCGGTTGTTAATCTCATTGCATCCTTACAAAGTTCCACTCAACGAAACACCACGTTTTGTTTGTTTCCGATTGAGATGCGAGTTGTTTTATATTTGGATCACACATTCCCTTGCCTGCCCAGCTGTAAACACAGACATTAGCCGACCCACCACGTTTCTCTCCCTGGGGTCTATTTCTTGATTTTTCTTTTGACTGCCACACTTTGCTATTGTTGTGTCTACCGGACTGGATGCTACTGAACACAAAACATGATAGAGAGTTTTCGTGTAGTCTCGGTATACAGCCAAAAAAACATTGTGTCAAAAGGCGTTTAAAATCACCTTTTTGCTGGACTCGTTTAATCGTCTGAAAATACAGTTGTCCTCCAGCTGGACAGGAGTTTTTCTGGGTCACTACCTGCATTCTATTTCTAGTTTCCCCACTTTTCGTTATTTACATTAGATCTGACATTATAAGTCGATTAATCAATTGGTTGCTCAACAGACAATTTATTTACAGCAATGTATCATTTTAAGTGAATTCCAAGCAATGAATTGAATTCTAGTCACAACACCTCAATTTGGAGCTGTTTTCTTCCTTTATGTAATAGTTATTTGAATATCTGTTAGGTTTTTTTACTGTTAGTTTGACAAAAAAACATTTTTGAAGTTGAAGATAAGTTAAATGTGGATGAGAAGTTTACATTTTCACTATTATAGCGAACATTAGGTTAAATCACAATTTGTCTCATAGGGCTTCACACGGTGCGACGTTTTCTGTTCTTAACCCTCAACAGGAGTAAGGCAAAAAACAACAGTAATGGATTATGGAAATATTCACGAGTTACAGCGCTAGTTAGCTTAAAATAATAGTCGGCAATACGTTTTCACGTGAAGTGTTTTTTAAAGGGGGAAAGTACAAACTGAGCTTGGAGGTGTCTCAGAGTTAAATAAGGACTTTAAACAGAATATGTGGAAATGTGAATTGAGTCAATGTACTGTTTGACCTCTTTAACCCTCAAGCAGGAGACAATTATTGCAGGACTGTTGTATTGGATTGTTTTAGCTAGGTTTCAATACACTGAACATTATGCATATCACAATGTCCAATGATGATAGTCCCATTCATTTTGTGACATACAGCATCTTTCTCGCTGAGGGGATCATCGATGTGAACTTGACTATTTCAAATTAACTGACTTGAAAAAATTATAATTTAAAAAATAAAAAGCAGTTCCGACAGTTGTTTTTTTGTCGGAAGTGTTTTCTTTCTTTTAGGGATCCAGGAAAAACATACTCGGATATTACCTGACTTGTTTTGAATTCTTCTCACATCAAAACTCTGAGCACAGAGTTTCTGTTTTACTATGATTAATCAGCAAGACCGCACTGATTTATTGCCGGTGTTCTTGAAGGAGACTTTGTCCATTCTTAGTAAATGGCAGCTTGTATACCTGCAAATCCAGAACTCCTTAATTTATTGGGCACAGTGGTGTGTAGAGACTCTGTTATGGTATGTTGATGACAAGTTTGCCACCATGGACCCTTCACCCTTCTAATTGTATTTTCCTTGCAGGTCTATCTTTATACCTTGAAGATGGCCATTGTGGTTTGGATGACTGTGAGTATTCTGTTTATTTTAATTTGCTTTCAAAACCACATGAAAACCCTCTGGATTTAGGGATTAATTTATTGCATATACTGTATGAGGACCTTTCTTCCCTTCAGTGGGGAGGTATATATGGAGGTGTCATCTTTCTGGCCAACCCCGTTCACCCTTGTGAAATCTAAAGCTGTCAACAGCATTTCAAGGTTTCACACCATGCTATTATTAGCAGTTATACAGACCAGCAATCCCTGTTGTCTGAATTAGCCAGGGTAATGAAACAGTGTTTAGCTCCAAATTCAAAGTCAGTGTGTATTTATGGTTGGACGATTTAATGGAATAATCAGTTGGACTTGAGCCATTCTGCTTTATATACCCGTTGGAGGTTATTTAGCCCTGACATTCAGCCTGAGTCAGTGGCTCCAGCATGGCATTGTAATTAATGAGGTACATCTGTCAGTGTCCCTATTATACGTGTTTTGTTTTTGTAGGCATTATACATTTATTTGTGACCCTGTTCCAACTTATTTGACTACTAAATGACTTCATGCTCCCTCCCTCCCAGTCGGATTTGATGACTTTGATGACTATGGTTCGGAGTGTGACGGAATCCGCATTACAGCCTTCCTCGATGCTGGACAAGACAACCTAACCCCTCTCGGGAGGCTAGAGAAGTATGCCTTCAGTGAGAATGTTTTCAATAGGTAAGTGGAGCCCTGTGCTCAAACAACACCCGCAACAAGACTAAACACTCACTCTCAGACTGACTATAGAGCAAGATCAATGTAACAGTTGATTCTACAACTCTAACCGGGGGGGGATGGATCACCGAAAAATAGCGTAATGTTGTGCAGCGTCATTTTGTTATTTGTCTTTTTATATTTATGGAATTCGTTAAAATACTATATCTTAAAACTCGCATCAGAAATTGACACGCGAGATTGACATGTCGCAAGTAATTATAATATTCTTTCGTAGTCATCTGAACCACTGTCTGCGTTCCTGTGTAGTTACTAATCACATACCTGTGCTAACTCTATACTGCAGGAATGCCAAGTGACTTAAAGTAGAGCCCTGAATGGATTGTGTTTGTCTCAATGTGGCTGTGGACTGTTTTACACACTGTTTAACACGCAATTATTTTCTTAGGAAGACTAAAAGTAAATATCAATATGTTTTGAGATTTTTTTTATATTGGGGTAATAGAAGAAATAACTAACTGTGTGGGAAACACATATTTGCCCTTGTTTATAAAATATTTGATTTTAATTTATAAATGAATGGATATTAATATGATGCTCTACTTGGTAAAAAAATCCTCATTATGTGGTTTTATATTATCACAGCTCATCTGCAAATGTTAAATATTGCCGTGTGGTCGCCACACAAATGTGTTCAACTGCAGTCGTCATGCTTTTCTCGGCTACGCAGAGTTCAAGCCCTCTGGTCATTTTCAAGTACACGTGTGTGTCTGTGTAAGGCACTTGACAGCTCTGTCAGTGCTGTGTGTTACGCTGTCGCACTCACCACTTGTAGGTATTGGCAGGCGGTCTACTAACTTGAAGCTCCTGTTGCTTTCTAGGCAGATCGTGGCTCGCGGCCTGCTTGATGTGCTTCGGGAGTTCAGTGACAATGAAAATGACTTTATCAGTGTCATGGAGACAGTTGCCAGAATGTCAGAAGATGGAGGTAGATGGATTTTCCTGTTCATCTGATAAATCTTGAACAACCGTATATTAGTCTCCAATTCAATCTTTCTTTTGTTTCGATAAGCATAATTAAAAATCTTTTATGTTTAAATCTTTCACACCTTTCACCCTGTAACACATGTAATTGATCTTTGTTCATTAACTGTATAATGTGATGTGTTTCCTCAGAGCCCACAGTGCGAGCTGAGCTGATGGAGCAGGTTCCAAACATTGCCATGTTTTTACACGAGAGTCGGCCCAACTTCCCAGCCGCTTTCTCAAGATACTTGGTACCAATTGTAGTCCGGTATCTCACTGATCCAAATAACCAGGTAGGTTTTTTTTTTTAAACATTCACTTCTAATGAACAATTAAGTTTAAACGTATTAAATGTTTTTAAACAATCAGATTTATTATTGTTATTTTAAAACTGATTTTAACCTTGCTTCCATCTTTCAAGGTGCGGAAGACGAGCCAGGCAGCCCTGCTCGTTCTACTGGAGCAGGGCCTCATCTCTAAAGCTGACATGGAGACCAAAGTATGTCCAGTTCTGATCGACCTCACAGAACCCAGCAGCGACGATGACTACAAAATAGAGGCTGTTGCTGTAAGACTTTCCATAATTCATATATTTTTAAGTGTCATTATTGTGGGATAAATACTTTTATAATAAAAACGGCTATAGTTTAGGTGCGAGTCCCATGCTGCCAGGGAGAGACAGTGAGTTTATTTTATAGCTTCATGGTGATCTGTCAGTGCCTGTATCTTATTAAGTAAATGGAGCATGACTGATGCCTGGAGAGATTGTTTTTGAAATATATAAGTTTTAATTTGTAATGTTATTAAACTGTCACAGTATAAACAATCCTTAATTTTAATGCACAATTGAAATTGGTTGTTTATTTCCTCTCTTATTTATACTTGGGTGTTCGCTTTTCACTCCACTCAGTCTAGATCAGATTTAGCCTCCTGAAGCACCCCCCTGCCTCCCACATCCCATACAATTCACACACACTTCCTCTCTACCCCTAATACACCCTGATGGTTTCTCTCTCTGTGGCGGTTTTCACTTCACTACAAATGTTCTGCAAGTTTTTAGTCGTCAGTGCAGAATAGTGGAACAATGAAGCGCAGGATGAGTTGTGATGGCACTAACTGCTCCCCATATCTCCCCTCTTACAGATCATGTGTAAAGTTGTCACCATGTTGAGCAAAGACACAGTGGAGCATCTGCTACTGCCACGTTTCTGTGACCTGTGCAGTGATGCCAGACTCTTCCAAGTCCGCAAGGTAACAACCCCCACACCACACGTATATCCTCCAACTCATACAGGATATAGGTTGTACCAGTCTGAAATTACTTTATGGTACTCTGTTTTTAACCTGTAGTAACATGGGTCAACTTGTTCGAGCTGGAGTTGAACCGTGTTTTGGGTGTTCCATGAGGATAAATTCAATAAGAGAGAGAGTTTGGCTTAATTCGGTTTTGTGCATCAAGTTAGCCCACACTACACTGTTGTTTTCTGAGGAATGTTAATTCTGTGATCTATCTGGTGCCAGTTGGAGGATCGTTTTTTAGGATCTGCAAAGGTGGTCAAATGTGGTGAATAATGTTCAGCTCTATATAAATGTGTAATTTTTTCCCACCACATTATTCAGCACTGAAAACAACTTTACACAGATGACACCAATTCAGATCGATTTGCAGAGAAAATGCTATAAAATATTTTTTGGATTAGACGTAGCGTTTTGTAAATAGAGTTTGCTGTATTAAAAAGTTAAAAGATTTTTCCAGATGCCAGAATGGAGGATGTTTCTCTCATAAATAATGAAAATACAGACAACCCCAGGACATTGCAGGAACACAACTTCACACATCTCATGTTGTTTTGCGACGGTCACTGAACCATATCATACAGCTGCTAGTAGAATAATCCCACTGAGATAGTATGTGATTCGAGTTAGGAGGAATTTAACAACCCACCCGATGTTTTAAAAAATAAGAAGTTTTCCTATTATTGTTGCTGGATGTATCGTGCTCTTGAGAATCTAGAACTTCTCTTTGCTAGCTTCTAGTGACATCAAATCTAATTCATATTAATTAATCATATATTGTTTATTTGGCTCTTCCATTGTTTGTCAATGTGTTTATTATGTTTGTATTATTTTTGTTTATCTACAGGTCTGTGCGGCAAATTTTGGCGAGTTCTGTTCTATTGTGGGCCAGGAAGCCACAGAAAAACTACTGGTGAGACCGTGAGACACTTGAGACTCAATGCACATATTTACACTTATGTCATTATGCAACATGAAAGTTAAACATTAGTGTTCGTCAAGCTTTTCCTGAGTCAATACTTAACATAGAGCATTGCATTTAGTGCGTCAAAGATAGTTTGATTGCTGTCACGCCCCTTTTACAGTTCAAACCCTCATTGTTAATGCTGAGTTGTACTGACTTGGTTTTTCTTTTTGATGTAGATGCCCAAGTTCTTCGATCTGTGCTCAGACAGTCTGTGGGGGATCAGGAAAGCCTGTGCCGAGTGCTTCATGATGGTCTCAAATTCCACCTCTCCAGAGGTGCGACGGTCAAAACTGTCCCCCCTGTTCATCAGTCTCATCAGTGACCAGTCCCGCTGGGTAGGACGCGAATACACGCACACAAAACAAAACATCATAATTCCTACAGTTGCATAAAACAACAAGAACATTCATGTGTAACTTCCTCTGCACTATGATGAAAAGTGCTGCTGTTGTTGCTTGGCTGTGGAATCGAGAAAGTTTCATTACCTCAGTGCTGTTTGCACCGTTTAGTTCCTGATGTCTCAGCTGCATACTTAACTTTTTGTCTACATTTCATTTTTCTTTAATTTGTTTCACTTCTGTTAAGTGAAATGTTAGTAATAAAGAAAAAGAACAGTCTCAAACTGTTACAAGATTTTACTTGCAATTTTGCAAACTTTCCATCGAAAATTTCCTTTAAACTGGAGTGTTTATCACCGTTTTCAGTCTGCACATTTGAAAAAGACCGAAGTACAAAGATAACTGCATGTGTCCACATCTGTATAATATTTCCGTAATCAATGGACCAGAGCAGAAATACTGTTCACTAATACCCAACTACTTCACTCTATTACTATTTACATTTCTTTCTGCTTTGTTAACTGCTTAGTCACTGTTGAGGCTCTAACCTGTATGAAAGAGGCTATAAAGATAAAGTTTAGTCTTCAAACAGATCTTTGTAGTGACAGTGAAACTGAGAGATTCCTCCCTGCTCCACTTCCAGGTGCGCCAAGCAGCCTTTCAGTCATTGGGACGTTTCATCTCCACCTTTGCCAACCCCTCCAGCACAGGCCTTTACTTCAGAGAGGACGGTGCCCTGCTAGAGCTACCCAGGTGTACATTGGAAGGGTAAGACCCCCCCGACCCTCAGTCACTGCTGCAGCAACAGACTGGTGTTTCTTTCAGTCCGGTCAAACAATAACGTTGCACATGTTCAATGTTTATGTCTCTTAGGAAAAGTTGGATAAATATTGTGTTCTAATTTCATTGAGTATTTGTCCAGGCACTAATAAAATATGCTACACAAGTTTGTGTCAACACAAATGCATCATCGGCCCAATGAGTCATGATCACTGGGCTTAATCATTAAAGAATGTTTTTTTAGTTTATCTGCTGAAACAAGTTAATAAAATTAATTTAAGTCTAATGCCTTGTGCCAGAAAAAGTTATGTTACTTTTGTAGAGTTTGACATTTGCCGCAATTTGTGCCCAACATTAACAACTAATTGCTTATGACAAGATAAGCTCCATAAAAAGTACTATTGTATAAATAGTATTTGTCAAGCCGTATCTATAAATTGTGTTTCTAATTTCAGCGACTGCTCCCTCAACTCCCTGAACTGCTCCGACATCAGCGGCTGCCGCACAGAAAGAACCATCGCTCACACACTTCCCAACCAGGACGGCCGCGCAACTCCGTCCCCAGAACACGTGTCGACAGCCGACAATGAGGATATGCAAAGCTTTGATGACAACCACAGTTCAGTTCCCGGAGCGAGGCCAGACCGCTACACCCACACTGTCTCGAACCGCAACGGCAGCCCTATGACAACAAACAATGCTAGGAACACAAGAGAGATGGACAAGACAGACGAGAACTTTAATTCTTTCAACTACTGGAGGTCTCCTTTACCAGACATCAGCGGGGAACTGGAGATGCTGAGTTGTCGCAAGTCAGGGGCCGTGACACCGAATGAGGAAAAGAAAGAGAGGGATGAGGATGAACCTGGGGATAATTGTCCTGATTCCAAGTCCAATCATGGCAACGCCACTAGCGACCAGATCCAAAAGGTTTTAGACTGTTTGCAACCACACATGGATGACCCTGATGTACAAGGTGAGCAGACAGAGCACAGAGTATTTGTGAACTACTTCTGAACATCTGTTGGCATATGGATAACATTTTGCATATCTTATTTTCCTCTAGCTCAAGTACAGGTTTTGTCGGCAGCTTTGAAGGCCGCCCAGCTGGACAGTCCAGAAGACGACTGTCCAGCAGACGACTGTCCAGCAGACGACTGTCCAGCAGACGACTGTCCAGCAGACGACTGTCCAGCAGACGACAGTCCAGCAGACGACAGTCCAGCAGACGACAGCCCGACTGAACCGCAGTCAGAGGTGCAGCCTGAGAGCGGCACAGAGAGCCCGTCTGAGGAGAGCCCGTCTGAGGAGAGCATATCTGTGGAGGTTCAGTCAGACAGTGTGGAGAGCCACACAGAAGAGATGCAGACGATGGAAACTCTTCCAGCTTCAGAGTCGAGCCCCGTCCAGGCGCAAGGTGACGAAGAGACGCAGACGGAGCCTCAGGAGGAGGAGGAGGAGGAGGAGGACCAGGAGGAGGACCAGGAGGAAGACCAGGAAGAGGACCAGGAGGAAGACCAGGAAGAGGACCAGGAAGAGGACCAGGAAGAGGACCAGGAAGAGGACCAGGAGGAGGATCAGGACGACTCTTCACCTAACTCACCTATTCCAGTATGAGGCTATTCACATTATCGCGGCGTTTCAGACAACTTTTAGTTTATTATATGGCTGAATGTGGCAGATGTACTGAGTAACTACATGGATAACAGAAGTCAGTTACAACAACATCCACAAAAAGTGCATTTTAATTTCAAATGGTACATAGAAGATACCTACAGTGTGAGGTCCTTTGAGTAACAACAGTCCCATAAACTGCAGAGTGAATCACTACAGTCTTTGTTTGCATCCACCACAGTTCACAGGACTGCCCTGACTCAGGATGGTTAACTGACCCTTATTGTCTCGTAGCGAATCCAAAGATTGTTTCTATAAGTGAGATAGAAAAACATCTCTTCAACAAGCTTCTTTTTATTTCTTCAACCGCCTTTACACACAACTATAACTGCAGCTTTAGTTCAGGGACAGTAGGTCAATGTCTTTTATTGGTACTTCGCTTGTTTTGTCTCTAATGGTTTTGTTTGTGAATATTTATTTTCTCAGGAGTCTGAACTGATAGAGAGTGTGGAAGAGGAGGGAAAGGAAGACCTGGCTCACAGCCCAGGGATGGAGGACAAGCCTAAGCTCCAGGTCAGTCAGCACCACTCTCACTCATCCTGTAGATATTGATCTGCTCCTTACTGTTGGTACTGATTTGCTGAGACATGTATTATTAAACGCCTTCTCCCTGTGCATCCTCGTTCCTCTTTGTTTAAATAATTATTCTCCCGCTGTGTCTGCAGAATGTTATCCCGCAGCAGCTGCTGGATCAGTACCTCTCTATGACGGACCCGGCCCGGGCCCAGACGGTGGATACGGAAATAGCCAAACACTGTGCCTTCAGCCTGCCGGGGGTCGCTCTCACTCTGGGACGACAGAACTGGCATTGCCTCAAGGACACGTATGAAACCCTGGCTACTGATGTGCAGGTGAGCAGAGTAATGGGAAACCATGGTGTACGTTTGCAATAATGACACATTTAATGTCAGAACAATTGCTCCAAATAAACCTGTCACTTTTGTGTTTCTCTCCTGCTCCTAGTGGAAGGTGCGGCGTACGCTGGCGTTCTCCATCCATGAGCTGGCAGTTATCCTGGGAGACCAGCTGACGGCAGCCGATCTGGTTCCCATCTTCAACGGTTTCCTCAAAGACCTGGACGAGGTCCGCATTGGCGTGCTCAAACATCTGTATGACTTCCTCAAGGTAAGATTAATAGATTCATCTCCTGCTGGTCGAAGTGGGACAATACTTACTCAGACTAACGTTAGTAAGTTCAGTCGGCTTTTTTTCAAACTCATCTCAAGATTAGAAAGCACAGGGCAAGAAAATGTTGCAACATGATTACAAAAGTGACTTTGAACCTGTTATGAAATATAACTAATGTGCATCTCCTTGTTTCAGCTGCTGCACGCAGATAAGAGGAGAGAATATCTGTACCAGCTGCAGGAGTTCATGGTGACGGACAACAGCCGCAACTGGAGGTTCCGCTACGAGCTGGCAGAGTACGTCTCCTGTTCCTCTTCCACTCAGGAAGGATTTAGGAAACAATTATTTACATTTGGAGCAGACTCTTATCCAGACTGTTTTCTAATCAGGTCTGATTGACAGAATGCCAGGCCTGTATTCTTGTCACATTGTATATTGGCTAGATTGAATTCTTCAGTCAGTTTACTACTGGTATCTATTCAGCTGTTTATTTACTAAGTTCTATCCCAACAAACTCTTTTGGTTATTTTACTCCCCTGTATATTTTTATAACCCTTGTGTTTGCTGACCGTGTGTCCCTGTCTCCTTCCAGGCAGCTGATCATGATCATAGAGTTGTACAGCCACTACGATGTGTATGACTACCTCAGACAGATAGCACTCACACTCTGCTCTGACAAAGTCTCGGAGGTCAGGTGGATCTCATACAAACTGGTATGTTGTTTTTTTTCTCTCTCTCTCTCTCTCTGCTGCTGTAGGGAACATCTGGTTTGGGGGGAAACATGCCTGTTGTAATACATGGTTGGGTCAAGACCAAAGGGAAATGAGTCACACAGATGGATGATGTTATGGGATAAAGTAATGTCCTGACGGATGGTTGTATTTGATCGTCCTAGCTTGGCTTCATAGTTTCAAATCTGTTTCAAATTTGTTGCACAGATATTCAAAAAGAGTATATTTCTTAAAATCTTAAAACTATTCTTTGAAACACATGGGACTGTGTGAAGTTTTCAGTCTTTGCAGCTTTCAGTTTAGTCTCTACAACTACCTTGACTGACTCAATCCACAAGTCAAGTGTCTGATTTTAAACTTAATGCACATTTTTAACAACTTTCATTGAGAATTAGCTGTTTTTCATGTAGATTAATAGAAGTTATATCCACTTTAATTGGTTAAGAGATAGATTTTGAACTGTTCCTTCTGTGTCTTCAGGTTGTAGAGATCCTCCAGAAGCTGTATGCAAGTGGTGCCGATGATCTGGGCATGAACTTCATCAACGAGCTCACTGTCAGGTTCTGCCACTGTCCCAAGTGGGTCGGGAGGCAGGCCTTTGCCTTCATCTGCCAGGTGTGTGTGTCTCACGTCTTTGCACCACATGGTGGATTAGCAGCTTCCGTGTCTCTTCTTTGAGTGCTTCTCTGATTGTTGGCAAATAGAAATGAAATGAGAAAATAAATATTACTTTTTATCTTATGTATGGTTTCAGGAATATTGTAATACTATTTCCTTCTGGATTTCTCACTAAAACACACTTTTCTGATTGATACTTTATACAAACTTTAAACACCAGCTCTCTTGTTATGTAGTGATCATCATTAGTCACGTTCTTATCTGTCATCTTGTCGATGAGTCCAGCTTTGTGTTATGTTGAAGCCACAGTGGAAAAAAACTCTTTGTCCGCAAGCCTGTTTGTCAACTTCTCTCTCTGATGAGATGGCTTTTGTATTTTCTGAAATGAGCTCTGTTACCAGCCTGTTTGAATAACTCTCTTGTATGTGTCCTTGTCTTTTAGGCTATAGTGGAGGAGGACTGTATGCCCATGGAGCAGTTCAGCCAGCACCTCCTGCCCAGCCTCCTCAGCCTCTCATCAGACCCAGTTGCTAACGTCCGTGTACTTGTGGCCAAGGCTCTACGACAGAGCGTCATGGAGAAAGGTTGGTGCAAATTAATCCTGTAACTCTAAGGAATAGTTACGATTTTGAAAATGCGCTGATAAAATTACTGGACCATAATTCACTGTAAAACTCCCAACTGGTCAGTTCTACACAACATCCTAGGTTCAGTTAATTCAAGGATCCTTTCCCATTGCCTGTGTAGGAGCTTGCCTTTGTCTTTCTTTCCCCTGGTGATTCCTGTCCAACGTCATGAATGTGCCAGAGAAGCTCTTTCATCTCATTGTCTTGCCAGCCTTGTACCTTTCATAATATGAAGAAAAAAATCACAGTTGCACGTTAATTAAAAAAAAAAAAACGAGGAAATGTTCGTGCTATTTTTGTGTCAACTGCCGGGAAGTTCAGTGCACGTCATAACGATGTGCAGAAAGTGGTTCAGCATGAGCGCCTGGACTGACAAAATACAGGAGAAATTAGTGGTTTCACCCGGATGTTTTCATCATCACTGATCGGAGCAGATAAAAACCTGTTTCTACTGCGGAGTCATGCGAAACCGGAGTGAACGCAGATTAAATCCATTTTCATTCCAGTTAAAAGCCAGATGTTAGTTGGTGTTTGTGTGTTTTTTGGTGAAAAGGGGGGCTTTATATATACACATAAGCAAACGTATTCCTCATTCTGTTTCTTTTCTTTCACACGTTTTAGCTGGTAGATTTTGACTAAAGGAGTTTTGTTTTGTTCTGGGTCTACAGCTTATTTCAAGGAGCCGGGCTGTGCCTACTCTGATGAGCTGGAAGAGACAGTGATGGCGCTGCAGTCTGACAAGGACCGGGACGTCCGCTTCTCCTCCAGCCTGGACCCCAACAAAGGCTTGATGGACACAGCCCCTTTGATTTAACCTCAGCCCTCCCCCCCCGACTCCTGTTACAGCCCACCTGCCTGTCTACCTACCTGTCTGTCTGACTGACGCACAGTCAGCGCGACCTGCAACACCAGCACCCGACCAGACCCCCCCCCACCCCCCCCCCCCCCCCCCCGATCCCCCGACCACTCGCCTGCTGGGCAGACCTGCACCAACGACCACTTGAGAATCAAGTCAGATGTTCAGATTTTAAGTGTGAGCACGCTCAAACAAACACAACCCCAGTCTCTGGTTGGGCACTACATAGCACACATTATGTTCACAACACAAACCGCAAACTTCTCAGTGTTTTCAGGAAATGAGCAGGACTCACAGATCGGCTGCATCGCTTTGCAGGAGCCGCCGTATTTTCATCTGAACCTTTTCTCACCCTCCACACTAACAACACTGACTCAGTCCTTCCCCGGTCACAGATTTGTAGAACTACAAACGGGCTCCTTCTCTCCAAAGCTAACTGTAAGCTTAATCATGAAATTGCAGAATTGATTTTATTATTCCTTGTTGCTTCTTCTTGTGGATTTTCTTAATGAACAAGCGGGCGAGGCCTGCCGGACTCTGATGTGTGCACTAACTCAGGGGGACTCATCTGAACCTAAACAGCATTATTAGCTTACATGATGAGCAGCAGCTCCTGGATCCCTGGTGAAAGAAACTACAGCTGTCTGAGCAACAGACCAGCCAAACCACGTAGCTCTGCTGGTGTCTCTCACCTCATTTCCTCCAACATGCCTCTTGTCTGAGACGTCGTTCGTCTTGTGAGATGTCCTCTGGGTTATTGTCTGTTTCCCTCCTACCACCTCTTGTTCTTTTCATTTTAATTTGTCTCTCGTCTGCGTTTCTCCACCTGGTCTGCACGGGCCACTGAAACCACTACTACTGCATAGAAGGAACAGTGATTCTGCCACTCAGCGTAACCCTTGATTAAAACCATATCTCGGACATTTTAAAAACACCACCTTAAGGAACTGTTTACCCCCCCCCCCAAAAAAAAAAATCTGTGTCTGTTTACCAAAAATGTGACATGACACGTCTCGAATGGCAGGAGACGCGTGAAATACCTCGTTTTGGACACGACTGGCCAGTGTGTCACACGTGATGAGAGAGACTGCTGTGGATGGAACGGACGCATCGACTGGTGATTTTTCCTTTTGAGTGAATCTGTGGCGTCGACTAAAACATCTAAACAAGGGCTCACGGTGATGTAGCCGCATGGTGACGTCAAGTTCAGAGAAGAGGAAGAAAAGCAAGCACACTGTTGGATTATGCATGCATGCCCACCCTCCCTCACCCCCCCGACCCTTTTTGTGTATAGTCTATTCCAATTCTTTAAAGGTTGACCTCCTGATATGAATATGTGACCATGGTAGCTTTCAGTGGATCTGACCGGACAGTTGTACAGTAGGAATATAGGAACGGCTGTGTTAACGGACTGAAAGACAACTGGTCAGGATTTCCCTGTCTTGGTGAAATGATTTAACGGATGAGGTTTCTCATCCTGCTACTCTTTGTACAGCTTAAACCTGTGGAAAACGGTATGTGTTTATGGAACCAAGGCCAGTGTAGTCGGGTTTTTAACCCCATTCGAGATGTGTGAATATTGGGAGCAGTCACCAAGTCACTTTTTTTTAAGTCTCTTGAGCCTGTTTGTTTTCCTCTGTTGTAAATGATGACACCAACCTCTCCCCTTATTTTTGTTTTTTGAACATAGACATAACTTGAGAACTTAAGCTGATTGTGGTGTGTGCTGTGCATCTCAAGTCTTTTCTTCCTTCAAAAGGAGAGATCACTGCAGTAATGGCGGTGTCTACTCATCTCAACTGTCTGCAATTTGTGTCCATCTCATTTTTATGTAGTAGAACAGTTAATATATACATTTTATGAAAATTATTTTTCTTTTCAATTATGCACCACTGTTCAAAGATTTTATATCCTAACTTTACAAAATTTACAACCTTTGTAATATTCAATGGTTTCTTTTAAAAAGACATTTTATGTAATGTTATTTTTAGTATTCTGTAATTAAAATTATGAAAATTTGATTGATGTTGTGTTTTACTTTTGCAAAATTGCCTGTGACGATCAGCTCTGATTACTCTGTATTGGTCAGTGTGGATAAAGACAAGATGCTTTATTGAAAAATACATTTGTATCATTTAATCATCCTGGTGCTGGTTGGACTTTCATGAAGTGAACAGTTGTCGTGTTAGATCTTAGGGTTACAGGAGTGTTTGAACTTCAGGTAAAGGGTCGGCCTAATAGAATACTTTCCTATTCAATTAAGATGGTGATGAGGAGACACGCTCAACTTCTGCTTCTCTTTGAGCAGCTATCCCACGCCTGCTCATCAAGCACCTTACTGAGTCAGACACAACTCAGTCACACCCATTAACAGCAGCTCCCCTCCAATAGATCCCCACACACACATTCTGCTGTAGCTGTGTCTTTGTATCATTTCAGGTGCTTCAACCAAGGAAATAAGACACTAGTGGTCAGAATCATGAACTTTCAATCAGTGTTGTGTTGCTATGACTAGTTAGAAAGTGATTTTAACATCTAATTTTATGAAACTTCAGGGTTGAGGCACAAACAAGTGTTGGGGTTCTTAAATGAATGATTTAAGAAATTAACAAATGTATATTTACACATCTTTTCTATTATCCTGCCTTATTAAAGTGATTTTATTTCTGAGGTCTGAGGTTTTATTTCTCTGGATTCAGCTTTTCCAGTGTGAGAATGGTCTGATTTTCTGTTTCTGTTTGATGTCAGGGCAACCGACAGGGAATATGTCACCTCAGTCGAAATTCTTTTTGGACATTTTTCACTGCTTTCTGATGTATAGAGTAATAGAGCAGTCATCTTCAGTGGAAAATAATTGTAAGTGTCAGTCCCTAATTTTCCGAGTAGATCAAAGTACCATACTTGTCAGTTCATAGATTAACGGTTGGGTAAAATGCAACTTAATGGCAAAAAAAAATATCAATCACCAGGTCCCAAGGTAATGTCTTCAGTCTGTTTATTTATACAAAAGTAGAAAACAAAGATAAATACAAATATCCCTGTTTTTGAAGTTGGATCCAGTTATTTTGTGATAAATTGATGCTCAGAAACAGTTTTCTCACATTTGTCTCTTTGGTTCTGTCTTATCGTCTCCCTGCAGCTCCTGAGCAGCAGATGAAAACCTGATTCTCTCCCTCAGCTTCTCGTCCGTCTGAACAGCAGCAGTTTTCTGTCCCACACTGTGCTGCCGAAGCTCTGGATGAGCTCCATGCCGCAGTGTTTCTCCAGGTGCTCCCGGACATGTTTCGCTATGTCCCCGTGGATCTTCAGGGTCTTGAAGCTGTCAAAGTCCGAGCGGCCCAGCTTCCTCAGGCGCCGGGCGGCTGAGCGGTAGCACTTCCAGGGCTGGGCCTCCAGCAGGAGGTGCTGGCTGATGGAGGCCAGGTGAGAGAGGAGCTGCAGCAGGCCGGAGTCTCCGTGGTTCAGATGGACCCACATGGTGACAGCCAGGCACAGACTCAGGTGGAAGAGGGAGCAGCCGTGTCCACTGAGGTAGGCCTGCAGCGTCTCCGTGTCTGTGGTGATGTCCAGAGGGATGAAGGAGACGTTGCTGGGCAGCGGGTTGGCGTCCTGCGCTCGCTGGATCAGAGCCTCGTCCAGGTCGAATCCCAGGAGATGAACTTCTCTCCCCTCAGGCTCTTCTCCACACACGGGCGGCTGCACCACATGGTTATAGAAGGCTACGCTCAGGTCCTGGCATTCACACAGGGACAGAGTGCAAAGCTGTTAGTGCTAATTAAAAGGAGCAATACAACCATTTGATACATTAACTTGTTTGTATTTATTGTGAGGTGTGCTGCTATTAGAACTGTCTTGTAGAACAAAATACAGCACAACCTTGAATTAAGTCCAGATTTACCATTTGAACATTTAAAACATTTGATCTCAATCCTTTCATCTTTACAGTTGCAATTGTTTTAACTATCTTTTTATTTTACACTTTTAGGCTTAGATTTTTTAACTGTAGTGTCAAAAGTCACATTATTTAATATTTCAATATTTGAATTGTAGTCTTTTTTAAATGTATTCTGCCTCAATTGTTTCCAACTTGGCGTTAAACTATAAGGAAAGATTATCAGAGCATTGTGGGAAATGTAGGATCTAAGGTTATGGTGTCAGGATATCTCAGCCTCTGTCTTTTCATATCTTTACAGATAAACCTCAAATTTATATGATCTCACATTTTATTCTAGATATTAGAGTTATTCCTAAAGTAGACACATGTTATAGAGGATTACAGTGTGAATGAAAAGACAACAATGTGCATACAGAAGGAGAAGTGATATATATATTTTTTAATTTTATTATTGCTGTAATGTAAGTTATCTTTGTATATACAGTATATTGTTAAAACCCAAGTAAACCCAACTCTCTCACCCCTGAGTTACAGCCCACGTCCAGCAGCAGAGTCTTCCCCCCGCCGCTGAGACCTAAGTCCCGCAGCAGTGAAGCTGGGATCAGACCCAGTCGGTTCTCCGGAGGGTTGAAGGTGTAATAGTTGATGAAGTTTCCACGAGGAGCAGCTCCGGGATCCTTCGATTCATCCACCGACTCGTTCTCTGTCCGACATGTTGCCATCGTAAACACGTGCGTCTCTGAAATGCGTCCGGGTGGAAACCAGGACAGCAGTCGACCTGTGGTGATATGAAAATAACAGTTAAACATCGACAAAGTTCATGGAGACATTTAAAGGTTATTTTATATAAATACAATTTTGTTTTCATTAATTCAAGATTAAATGCGTAAATAAATGAAAAGATAAATAAGTACATAATATATAATTCACATATGTCTACCTTTATTAATTGATTCATTAATTTATCCACATATTTCTTGATGTATTAATTTATAATTAATCTTATTACAGAATCTATACAGTTTCTGATGTGAAGACCTGCTACAAAGGCACGACATGTAATATTCTCCGGGTCGGTAGATGACGCTCTGCAGCTTTCCTCGCAGGTTTGTGAGCTGGAGAGAAAAGTTCCCTCTAGGATTCCGTAGCTTACGAAAGCGAAGGTTAGCTCCAGTGCTAATTCCTCACGCTGACATTGAGACAGACAGCGACCACCTGCGTTTGATTTCAGCTTCGGAATAAAAGGTAAGGACCTTAATTCACATGCTCGTGTTCTGGTAGAAGATGTGACAAACACGTGGAGTTGTCGGAAGTCGATGAAACAATGTGAGAAGTGATCAAGTTGAGCGACGGATGCTAACATGGAGAGATACTCGTTAAATGCTAATAACACTTCACTAAAACACGAACGAGCTCAACTACAGATGATATTAAAGTCTATGTCGTTGATTGGCAGACAGAGAATATAACAGGAAGAGGAAGTTAAAGCCACACAGGTTTAAAACTAAAAGTTAATCACAGTACTTTCATTCACTCACATTTCCCTGTTCCTGGGAGAGTTGTTGTTATTTACTGTTTTAATCTTACATGTAGAGTTTTGCTTTTTTGCATTGTTTTATAATACTTTACAGAATCAATTAGATTTCTATCATAATACTGTCATACTCTCAATTACACACGATTTACTACATCAATGTTCTCAAGTACTTTATTGAAGAAATAAATCTTGATTCTTGTTCTGGGTTTGTACCCTCATGGTTACTTCATGGTCACTTATTGTAAGGCAGCTAAATTAAAGTACTTTAAGGTCCAGGATTAATGTTTGATATAATTTACTTAAAATTGACTTATTGTTTAATATAAGTTACCTTTTTTATAATTACTGATACAATGTACATATATGTAAGAAGTAGTTGGAGGCTGTAGTTGAAGTGGACCTGGCTTTACCTTGTGCTTTACTTGTTGGTTAATCTCTAACAGTGATATCAAGTTTTATCAGCTTTTATTTGTTTTATCTAAAACAACTATCTGTAAAATATTAACTATTATATACACTTAAAGTGTTAAATACTATTTCCCTTAAAAAAGGACAGATCAGTATGAAATGCAATTACCAAAACAAAAAGTACATCATTTATTATGAGTCCAGTATTAGTGATGTGGACAGAATGCAGTATGCTGGTTTGTATATATATCTTTATGTTTATAAGATGGTGGAAAATCAAATAACAGTAACATTTTGTAACAATAGTATTTTGTTTAATACAACTTAACACAGTGAACACATTATAAATGGTGCTATAAAATCCCAGCTTTTTAAATCAGCCAACAATAAATAACTTGGGTAAAACGACTTGTGTCTTTGCTGCTCTGACATCACGTTCCTGGTCCCTTCAGGTTCCTCACCATGGTTACTGGGAAGCGTCTGGCGGACCTGGGCTATCGGGCCTTCACCGGCTCCATGATGCTGCTAACGATGTACGGAGGATACATGTGTGTCATGCGAGGGTACCGCTTCGTGCAGAAGCAGAACCAGCTGAAACTGGCAGCAGAAAACCAGGATCCTGAAATCCTCAAAGACTGATGTCAGACGGACTGATCTCCTCTTTGCACACATGTGGACATTTCCCCCCCATTCCTCCTCTTTATTTGTCCATCACTAAAATCACAAAGATGATTATTCTTATCGTGATGTTTGCCGATTTACATGTGAGGTTACTGTGTCCTCGCAAGAAGGATGATTTGTTAATGAAAACTTCACCCTGAAAATGAATCAACAACATTAACATCCTTGTTATGAGCGTGTCAGAGGTGAAGATGGCTGTAATCGTTTGTATTGTATTAAATTAAATGCCTTTAACCAAACAGTGTAACAGTGTTTCTAGAAAGAACTGCGATTCGAAGAAAGGTGTCTTTCAACAACAGAATATATTTGGAATAACATTTTTACAAGGCACTCGGTGAGAACAGACACTTTGGTCCTCTTACCTGGAATCTTCTATCGGTAGTAAAACAACAATCAAACAATTTCATAAACATTTGGTCTCAACAGAAGTTAAAAAAACTGTAAAACAGAACAAAACAACGAGTCACAAAGTGGCCAAACATTGTGGTTAAAGGGTAAAAGCATAAAAACCTTCAAAGGGCAGAGACGGCCACAGTTTGAAGTTTCAAGTGTGTTGCACTTTTGGTCACATAAAGCAGATATTCCATGTATAACAACCGCTGTGACTTGTTATATCTGGGAAGAGAAGTGCAAAATCCTTGAAAGGACAAAGCCAACCCCAGCAGGAGTTTTCTGTCCTATGTGTTCCACTGTAAATTAACCCTCAGAAACAAAAGTAATCCAGTTCACCTGACCATTAAAACTGGGAGAGAACCTCGACACCGACGAACATCTGCAGCCAAACACGGCGCAAAACAAATCCCGTGGTTCAACGTCCAAATCACTTGCTCCAACTGATTTCCATATCGTCTCACCTCTTGAGTTGTGCTGTTCAAAGACGACGTTACAGCGTCTGTCCAGTTCATCAGCGCACACTCACTGTCGGTGTCATGTGTTGGTTGAACACTGCTTGTGTCTCATGTGAGAGTGAAGCTTGCACGACTGACAGTCACGAGACAGACTAAGCGCTTGGGAGCTGCGTGAGGGTATAAACTGCAGGGGGCGCCAGGGTCCGGGCTCCATGTCACCAGCTGTTTCGGTGCTGTGCCTGAGCTTTGGAGGCAGCACAGTGGCCGTTGGTGCCGTTCTCTCCGTTCTCTCCCTTGGGAGAGTGAGCAGGAGTCTTGAGGCCCTCTGTGGGCGTGTCTTCCTCTGAGCTGCTCTCAATGTCACTGCGGACGTCGTTACACACCTGGCAGACAGGGAATATAAGGAGGAAGAGGAAGTTAAAGCCACACAAGTTTGACAAAATCTTAATCACTGCTATAAATGACTAATATGAGACATTTCAAGTGGCACTTTATCATTCTGCCCATAAAACGCTTTGACTTTCCACTCTGTTGTTTTATGACATGAAAGTCAAGTTCACTTGTTTCACGGTCAGGTTAATATAAAACTGACACACCCATATGTTAAGGAGTTTCTTGAGTAATTTGACCTCCATCTCTCTCACTAAGAAGAATCTCTTCAGCACCAGAAGGAAGAGGGTACTATTTAATAAAAAAATCAAGATGTGAACATTTAAAACAGATCCAGAACTTCATCTGGACAAGTGGTTGATTTTTTTTTTTGTTTGTTTTCCCATTTTACTGTTTAGTTTGTGAGATTATTGTTGAGAAAATGTGGAGAAAACCTCCAACACAAATGATATAAAAAGCAGTTATTTTTATTTCGTATGCATCTTTCTGTGAAATGCTACAATTTTTATTTTCATAATTTAAAGCCTATTCAAAAATTAAAAAGTAAATTCATGGAAAATATCGGAAAGACGTGAAATGAATGATTTGGTGTCACTTTATATCAATAGGTCATAAGCAAAAAATAAAAAGGTTGGAAGTCAGATGTGCCTTTATAGATTATATATAAATGTTATCTGTTGCATCTTGATCCTGAAACTTTCAGTTTAGCATGTAACAGTTTGTTTGTTTCTTTTTAAAGAACTCTAACAAACGTCTTTCTAGTTTAAATTACTAGTGTTCATCATAACCACAGGGTGGGGGTGTAGGAACATTTCAACACACTCCTGCCTAATGAGAAACAGTTGGACATACTTGACATTCATGTCACTGTTATTACTTTACTCATCAGTCCTTCTACTTGCTCTCTATGTGAGAGTGGGGCGGAACCCAAGTGTCGATCTACCGTTACAGCAGCTACACTAAATCCTTCTGGCAATGGAGAGCACAGAGGGAATTAAGACGTGTAAGAGGAAATCACAACAGAGCGGGGGGGGTGAACAGAAACTTACAGCCAAAGAAACAGAGAAGGTGAAAGTTGTCAAGCGGACAGAGCGAACGGAGAGAAGCGAGAGCGAAGTGCAGGATTTGGCTCATTGGACAAAGATAGAAAGAAAGATGGGATCTCCCTCTCTCATTCCAGAGGGAGAGGAAACAAACAGCGTCTGCAGAGAGATGAGACAGAGTCAGGGGACAGAGAAAACCAGGGGACAGACTGTGAGAAAGTGTTGAGACAGCTCAACGTTGTGACTTCATCACCAAAACAGCTGTGATGTTATCCTGCATGTGTCAATAAACACGTTCTGATCACAAACAGATGCCTTGAAGAGACTCGGGTTCAACTGGGTCGCTGCTCTCTTTGCTATTAACACAATAAATACTGTGAAAATCCTTGTTATGACCCTGGAGTAAATGTTTAGGTGGGAATGAGTTTGTCTATTTTAAACTATTAAGTCAGTAAATATGAATTAAATTACAGAGTACAGTACAGTGTAATTTCAGCAGTTCAAACACAGATACTTGTAAAGACAGAGGACAGCCACAGCAGTTATTTTTGTCACATGCAGTGAAGTGAGACAAACAGGTGCTTGTACCAGAAAAACAAAGACACGCCTGATCATTACTTGCATGTTGTAGTAGCGGGAAAACAATCAATTAACTCAGCAGGTTTTATGACTAATTAAGGAACCAAAAATGTGGTCTTTAAAAGGTCAAGATGTGGTTGGAAATCTCAGGTTTCTTAGAGCAGAAGGTGGCATCTTTAACTGTGACAACAAAGTGAAGCAAATCTTCAAATACCTTTTTTATTTGAGAATCAAACCCCCAAATAGTTAGTGATTAATTTCTTATTTGCCTGACAGTGAGGGACCCACCTTTCCGCGCAGCATGGCTTTCACAGCTATCCGGGATATGAGGTAGGACCAGATGATGTGCAGCACCTGTAGCACGAGCAGTAAGATGTTGAAGACCCACCAGGACGGGAACGGCCCGACTATGTCCCAGCTCTCAAACATAGTGGAGTTAAGGACCCTAGGAAACAGAGGGACAAACAGATGGTGGGACGTTTGAGTGAAGGCTCGTTCGATGGGCTTTCAGAAAGTGGAACGGGACATTTACTAATAGTCTCACATCCGAGCAGCGAACAAGATGTCCAGCTTAATTATTTCATTTACCACTCCTCTGACGAGGCCCATTGTAACATCACAGATTGTAATTCCCGTTTGGAAGCTGAGGGGGTGAGGGACAGATCCACTGGGACATTATGTGGTGGGGGAGGTCACGTCCCTTAAATCCAGCTGAGGGACAGGTGGTTGTTAAGAGACCTGCGTCCCCCCTGAGAAGGTATGGATTTCAGTGCAGGTAGCTGCGGCCCCACCAAGACACTGAATGTAGCAGCTCGAATTACTTTTGGTGATGATATATGATATGTATGTGTAATAGACTGTAAGAGTTTAGGGATCAATTATTCATGCTGAGGTTGTAGGTTGCAGGTGTCACAGAGAACTCACCATATTGGATATATAATGAGTCGTGTGAGGAAGAAAGCCACACTGAACACAATGAAGAGGAAGTCACACAGGCGCTGGTATTTGGCGTAGTTGGCCAGCTTGGCTGCCTGTGGGAAAAGAAAACAGCAGAAATGAGTTCATATTACGATAAGTCTTGTGAAGTGAAGATTTTCTATTCTTCCTCATATCAAACTTATCAAAAGGTTTTGTGGAGTCGTGCCCTTTAGCCATTTGAAGTTTAGCCAAGGGAAAGTGACTGGAAATAACAATCATTTTTCATATCTATTGTTTCTGAAACCAACTGATGTGAAGCCATAATGCCTAACTCTATATTTTAAATCTATCCTTTTTACCTTAGTATCTGAGTGGTAAATCTTTATAATGGAATGGCACATCACATCATACATTACAGGTAGTGGCCCCTTTATATATAATATAAACTTCTGTAAATAAGGTATCAAGTATTAGGGTCATTTATTTACAGTGTGAGTTTATGTTATAATGGTAAAAATGGTAATAAAGCATCAAAATCTCAATTAGAAGGTTATGATCCAAGAGAAATGATCAGAAGTTAAATGAAATGAAAAATGTTAAAACACAAATTTGGTGCAATTTATAAAAATTCTGACCTCCAGCAGGAAGTCAGAGGAATCGTGGACGCACATCACCAGGCTCCCGACTCGCACCATGTTGTTGACGTAGGAAAAGCTGATCAGGCCGACTGTCGCCAGGTGATGGATGAACATGATCACGAAGTCCTGAAATCATTAAGAGGTTACACACGGTCAGCATCGAGAGGAGAAACATCTAAACAACTATTGGATGAATTGACAGATATTGACGTCCCCCTCAGGATCAATCGTCTGGTGATTCCTGGCTCATGAATGTTTTATGAGCCGATCAAACAGCGGAGCACTCACGAGGAAGTCCTTCACTGTACAACGATTCTCTTTTGTGCTGCGAGACGGGCATTAAGTATTTATGATGTTTGTTTCAATTGAGTTATCTGATGCAGTGTAATAGCTCTAGTCTGCACCACAGCATTTAATTCTTTATAATACATGAAATCAAACAGACCCTGGTCCTTACAAGGAATATGATCCACAAGCTAAAAACAGCAACGCAGAGAAATATGACCGTTTCCTGTTGGCATCATCACCTTATTCCCTCTATCAGCCACACACATCACATCAGTATTTAGGTCAACTATCAACAGATGGGAGATAAAACTCAGACTTCATCAGAAAACCACAAAGATGTTACAACTGCCTCATGTACAGTAGAACACCTGAAGCCTTCAGAAACACACGTGAGAGGACAGATCCCTTTGTGTCGCTGCGTGGACTCAACTCCTGATGAACACTGAAACCGGGGCTCAACTCTTTTAGAGCAAACAGAGGGAAAATGATCTCAAATGAAATTTGACCCGGCAGAGGCACTTGTTTCATGCAACAGATTAACAGTGAGGAACCGACTGAAGACAGACAAAGAGGCAGAGACACAAGAGCAGGGACATGTGTGCATCTGACCATCAAGTCACCTGGACTGACAGCTGCAGACAGTGGGTTGTTGAGTTAGTCAACAATGTGTTTGGTCATGAATTGCTGCTGCTACTGTAAGACTGAAAAATTTGAACTGCTCCTTTTATAACTTATTCAGGTTGTTAACTAATTTATCTGTGCAATTTCAATCTTATATATGTGCAATCAAGTTACACTGTACATATTATCCTAACACTGTTCTCATTCTTTTAAATATTTTATTTTTCCTTGAGTTTATATTGTATCTTTACTTATTTATAACTTAAACAGTAGTGTCATTTCTACTTTCCCCTTTGCTGCTTTATTACGGCAGATTTCCCCTGTAGTCGTATCGTCTTGTCTACGGATTCTTTATAAAAGCATCTTTCACTTGCATTAAAATAATTCAGATTACATTCTGAAACTTTAATGGTCTTTTAAAACAAGAGGAACATCAATGTGCATTTAGGTCAAATGTCAAAACCTTTATCATCATCTTCTTCAAATAATCTTTAAAGAATCATCTGTTTATCTCTTCACATTTTAAAATCACTATTGTAGCCTGAATACTGTCTCTTTAGCCTGTTGGAAATATCCCATTAATGTGCATATAAACACACAACTTATGAATGAATATTCACTTTGCAACTGAGTGGAGCTTCCACAGCTTTTAGCCTCATTAAATGGATTTGGATTTGGATTTATATTTATATAGCGCTTTTCTAGTCTGATGAAGACCACTCAAAGCGCTTTACAGTACAGTTTCACATTCACCCATTCACACACACATTCATACAGTGCATCTACTTGCAGCACTTTGTTATTCTATGGGGGGCTATTGAGGGTTCAGCATCTTGCCCAAGGACACTTCGGCATGCAGATGGTTCAGACTGGGGATCGAACCGCCGACCTTCAGGTTGGAGGACGACCACTCTACCCCTCAGCCACAGCCGCAGGATTATTTACACACAAACACAGGATTATTTACACACAAACACAGGGCTGTTTGATTGCATAGGGCTCTGATTTGCAATCGATTTCAGCAGAAACGATTCCCACAATTCCTGAATGTAGATGTTTGTTTAACACAAACATCTACAAATCAGATGAGTTTTACTGGCCTCATCTCACCATGAGATCATGAAATTAAAACCCTGAATTAAAACTAAATCGAGACGTCAATTTAAAACGAGGATCATTAGATGACTGCCTCAGTCTCGCATTCCAGACATTTGTGGTGCGAAAGCATGTAAAACAATAAAGGCAAGTGACTGTGGCTGAAACTCCAGCTCTAATACACTGGCACTGTGTGGAATGTCTGTCATTCTAATGGAGTTAGGCCTGCTCCATCCGACAATCACATGACTGCAGGCGCCCTCGTGCTGAAAATACAAGGCCTTCACTCAGCGAGCAGCATCCGCTCGGCCCACATGACCCTCTCCAAAATGAACACAACAATGTGCACACATTCGAAAAACCTGCAACCTGCATCAGTCTTGCACACACACAGACAGACAGACATTCTCTGCTGCCAAATGATGAACAATAGACGTAGTAACATAAACGTGTAACAGGGAGTGGCAGCTGCGGAGGATCCAGTGTCTAGTCTCACAGAGCCAGAGTCGTTTTGTCTCACCTTCCTTTTTATGTCGGAGAACTGCGAGAACATGAGTGAACAGTAGAAGGCCAATTCGATCACATAGTAGTGGTAAAGACCCGGGGTCAGGACCTGGAGACACAGAGAGGAGAGGAAAGGCGGGTTTAAGGAGTCGCATTAAAGAACAATCTTATTCTTTTAAATGAAACAACGCTAGATTTTCCACAGAGGTGATAGTTAAAGGACGTCAGGTGACCACCACTGAGCAGCACTGTTGCAAATCAACACACACATCCCGGTCCAATGGATCGTCGGGTTTCTTTGGCGATAAGACGTGAGAAGCTGTGTTTTTCAGTGACACAGTCATTCCTTTTCAACAACACAGCAGATTAAGCATGATGTAGTGCGTCAGGGTGTGAAACTCTGTCCGTCTGAAAGAGCATCAGACAGATAACACGTATCTGTGAAGCATTTTTAAATCCTCCTGCTGTAATCAAACAACAAATCTGAACGTGAACCTGCAGCTTGAGACGTTTACTGATGGAAATCTGATCTGTATGAGACTGAAATCTGAACGACGAGTGAGAGCTTAACATGGTTTGAAGGTTAATAATGGATACAGTATTTAATTGTAGCATATTTAACTTTGTATTGTTTTTAGATATAAGCACAATTACATTTATTTTATTAGGATCTACGGAATTTTGTCTATACTTGACACAGGACACAGAGGAGATGATGTACCTTAAACTTTAAAAGAAAATGTGATCAAGATACTGAGCAGGACAATTTACTGTTACTGCTGTGTGACTGCTATTGACACTATTTTCAAATTTACCTTCAACCTTATTTTAAATTCCATATAAATCTACAGTTGAGAGAAATAAAATAAAAATCATAAATCAGTTGTGCTCATTATTTTTTTTTAAAACAGCTCGACCTGGTCTGATACAACTAGAGATGTGAGAGGGAAACAAACCAGGTGTAAACAACATCATTATCTCCTTTTTTGTATCATCACATCTCCAAACCCAAGGGACGAACGATGGGTGAATGCATGTAATTCGACAGTAGCACCAGCAAAGGTCATAGTATCTTAGCAACAGGGTTTCTAAGCAGCACCTGATTATCTGTGAGTTGTATTGTTGAAATATAAATATAGAGAGAATTAGGGCTGTTATTTTAAACTGAGTAAAGCTTGACAATAAAAAACGGTTTTACAAAAGCCCTGTTCAGTTCTTGATATTGTTGCTTTACCTTTAATTTCTGAGGTTTAAATTGAATTGGACTGCATTACAGATTATATAGAGAATAGAACTGCATCTTACCTGATAGGGATAACCGTACCAGCAATGTCGTGTATCCCACATCCAAGGGGACTGAAAACAAACATTATTTTAGTAAACCACTGATTATGCCATAACGTACTGGAAATATATCCAGCTTTTAAATTGTGTAACAAATGAAGAAACACGCTGAGACTCTGCTCACCTGCAACAAAAACCGGAAGCCATAGATAAATATGCACAGATAGAATGTTAACCTCCACCTAGAAAAAAAGAGAGGAGATTATGATCCAAGAAACAAGATTGAGAGAGAAACAACATTAAACATTTAACATCCATTTGCTCCAACATTAACAAAACATGATGCCAGAACCCATACTTAGAAAGAAGTGATTGGATGTGTGTTTTTAATTTTAATCCAAATTATTGAAAAAAGAAGCCTTAAAGGAACGGACAACTTTTTTTTTTTTTTTTAACTCAGTGCTGTCTCCAGAAAGACACTTCATCCATACACAAACACAACCAGTGGTTTCTTAGCTCAAGCCTGCAGATCAGGTTAAAGGTGAACACAGAAGACGTCGACCTACATGCTCTCGCAGAACTTAGTGTGCGTGCTGGGCTTGTCTTGGTTCCTGCGGTGTCTGAACCAACGCTGGATCTTTCGCACATCCCAGTCCAGCTGTTTGGAGAGGCCGTCCAGATGTCTGGAGTCCGGACTCTGTGCAGAGGGACAAGAAACAGCAAACAACTTCAGGTTGGGTTACTGAATCCAACAGGGGAGAAACAAAGCCCCGTACGATGTGGGGATGTGAATGTTTGCATTTCGTTAACATGGGAAATCGGTCTAATCTCCTAATCTCAACAATTTTTTCATACTCCAGCACCTAAATGCTTGTTTTAAAAAGTAAATAAAAGAAAGAGACGCTGTCAAAAATAAAATCCAACCTTTGTGATGGATGTATAAACTTTCTCCAGCACTGCATTGGGCTGAGCTCTTCTTCCAACTCCTGGTTGAAGGTGGAGACTCTGTGCACAGAAGCTGGCGATAAATCTGTAACAGAGGTCAGCGTGTGAGATGTGATGTTAAAACTTGAACTTCACACATTCACCATTCAGGGAAAAATACATGAATGTAACTTGAAAGCGTTTTGATAATACATGTCAAACAGTAGTGATATAGAGTTGCTCACAGAGCATTAGAATGGACTGAAGCCCAACCAAGTCATACTACTACTTCTACTACAGTGATATCACATCAGCTGTCAGAGAACGGCCTGGACAAAAAGTTGGATTAATCTGTTTGAGTTGATCACACTAAGCTACAGGTTCAGGTCTGGTTCAGTCATTTTCAAACCACCTTTATAAACTGTGTTAATCCCTCATCTTCCTCTGGCTGCACGTCACATGTTTTCAGAGGGAGAGAAGAGACAAGACCGGGTGCTTGATGTGTTGCGAGCTAATGACCATCAGAGGATGAAACACAGGAAACACATGCTGAGGGGGAGATTCTGAAAAAATCCCCCCAGTGATTCGTCGATGCCTCCTCCATGATGGGAACCCTGTGACCTCACGTGACCCTCGCCTGTGTGTGTTTGTTCTGCATTATGACTGAGGTCAACATAAATGTTGCTCTGAGGAATGTCGTAAATGATCCAGATACTACACATGCACAGAGAACGGCGTATTAGCTGTTATTGGCCACTTGTGCTTTCTGCTATGATATAACCACGTGGGCTTGTTATGTGTATTATGACCATAAATAATTATTTGTGAGAAAGATTTCTTGCATGTCCAAATAAGGCATCAGTCCATTTTCTTTAAAGAAGAAGTAGCTCAGATATAAAGTTGAACAAGTGTTAATTGGCAAATTCATAAACCTGTGACTCGCCCTCAGTCTGGGGAAAGATTATCAGCAACATAAAGTGTAATAACACAAGAGTAATCAGCAGAAACATTCTCATGTTTTTGGACAAACAAATCTCACAACTACCCATGTACCTAAATAAATATCCACTCCTGTGCCAACTCAAGCCAAAATAAACTGTGAGAACTACCCCTTTAAATACTGTTCCATTGTTGAGCAGAACAAAAAGATTCAATAAATCATTTACAAAGCTGTGTGCCCTGCTGCCGCAAAAAAAGAAATTCCTGACGAATATTCATTACTTAAAGGAGACCAAGAGACATGTAGTGAAAGCAGGGTCTGATTCCACAAGGTCAATCTCTAAGTTCTGCGGCTCAGGGTTTAGTACGTGTTTGAATTAGAGCCAGATATTCATGCTTCAACTGAACACAAGGTCAAAAACATCAAATCGATCATTTCACGCTGTTATCTGAAGTATTCGGTTAGAATGAGCAGCAATCATTTGGTCTGTTTGTAAAGACGTCACTTGTGAACTGTCATTATTTCTGTCGGGACATAAAACTTCCACAGGAATGCAAAGTTCAGTAAGTTCATGCCTCCGGCTTAAAAAGTGGAGTGAAGACGGAACTTAGTGACAGTGACTGACGAGAGGAAATCTACGCCCCTCTAGAATTTTAAATGTGACAGAAGCTTTCCGACTTTAGACTGAGTGAGTAATCTGTCCACAGTTTACAACCAAAACATGTTGAATATACGGTCAAATCTACAGTTTGGTATAAACCATGCATTTTGTTGGTTTTACAGAAGTATTAAGCAAAAAAGTGCATGGGACATCGTACAAGAAAGAACCCTTTAAAAATGTTTGTGTGGATCCAGGATTTATTTTAGGATGTTCTTCCCCAGGGAATAACACATTCTGCAAAACCAGAGAAAAAAAAGAAATAAAAGAAGGGGGTTTCTAGTGATCTCATCTTTACTGTGGTGGTTTGGAAATCTCACCCAGTGCTCCTTCACAGCCTGATATTATCAGGTTCTTCAGGTATCATTTTAGCAATCGTGAATTCATAATGAAATCTCCTTGATCATAAAACCTCTCTTGTCTTCTGCCGTGTACAAGGAGAGGTTTCCTGGCGGAGGGAACCTGACACTCACCACAGAATAGCCTGACCCATTGTATTCCGTGGGACAGAGACAAAAAACAAGGCCTTTTGTCTGATGTAAAAACCATTCACCACTCGTCTTTATTGTCTCCCTGCAGGAGCCTGGTTTACCTTTCAGCGCTGTGTACTTCTTGATCTTCAGTGGTATTTAGTTTGAAGCAGGGACAGGTAAGTAGATCACAGTCACTACTGGGCTGTATAAAGTCTACGCTGCGCAGGTGTATTTATTATATACACATATTCATTCAAAGAAAAAGGAAGAGCCAGATTCTATCTTACACACTGAGTATAGAGCCAAAATCTGGTTCTTTAATGTTTTCTTAAAGAGGACGTCTAACTTCCCCACATTACAATGACCTTTGTGAAGCAGTTTCACTTCACATATGGAATAATTGTGACGTCACTGAAAGTAGACTGGCCTGATGACAGGGTGGGAGTGGGCACGTGAAAAACATAAAGTGTATTCTGCAGAGACATTAGACCGGATATCTGACTTGATGATGTTCAACAATCAACATCTCAACACCACATCTCATTAGAGCATAAAACCATTTTAACGAGCACAGTCGACAGGCAGAGATCAGTGTTTGGACCTTTGATTGCTTAAAAGCTCAAGTGCAGCAAGGTGATATAAATATGATTCAGCCGATAAGTCGGATTCACCGCATAATAGGTACCGTCAATCGCTCTCTAACAATCTCTCTATTAAACTGTTATTCAATCAAAGGGGTGAGATAGAAGATGAGCTGATGCAGCACAGAGATATGCAACAGTCTCCATTATCTTGTAAGCACAGGCCTTTAGGATTTATGACACACAGGAGGGCGAAGCGACAGAAATAACTCCCACAAGCCCGAGTCTGAAGTGATTATCGCCGGTCTGCAGCAACAGGACGGGGGAAAAGGCGAGAGACGAGCTAATCTATTTGTGTCAAACGTCAAAACATCCCTGTTCCTCCTCACAACTGGACCACTGGGACGTACACAAGGTAACAAGGCACGGTGTGGTCCCGCCTGCAGGCTGGACACAACCTTGACACGGGGGGGAAACCTCCCAGTGCCAGGGCCAGGTCTGAGGAACCGGCTCAGCTCTATTCATAGACACGTTTCACTGTGGTTTCCATTTAAATTGTTTAGTTCCAGTTTGTGTCTAACACAGCTTTGCCGGTTAAGTGGGAGAAATAAGAAGAAGGATGTTAAACGTGCTATAAAGGATTTAGTTTACAGTCTCTTCCTGTGCTTCCTCGGGGGTTGAGACAGAATAACTTGGAGTTTGTTTGAGAGGAATCAGTTTTAACAACAACTTATAAAGCAGATCTGTCTACTCCTAATGCCAAACACATCCAGGTTAAGTCCAATAGACTCAACACAGCTTAACTCATGACAAGGCTTACGAGGGCCTGAACACACAGAACAGCCCGGCTGCAAAGTCAGAGCCAACAGCAGAGCCGTGATTTCCATCAAACAAGAAGAAACTGGTCCACAAAGGGGGGGAGGGGGGGGGCAGCCTTCCCGTTAGTCTGAGAGAGGAACTGCCTAAAGATAAAAGAGGACTCCTGAAGACAAGCTTCATGGTTATGTATAAAAGCTCTTCTTTTGAAGGACCAAGGTAAATAAAAGCAGCAGAGGCCAGCGAAGTGACGAACTTTGAAAAGCTACTCGAAGGAAAAAGTGCCTGTGACGATTCTCACATATTGACAGATCATCTCATCTTTAGGGCAAGTTCTCACACATAGAAGATTGTGTAAAACCAGTATGACGAAGACGAGCTATGATCTGTGCTTTCCAAAGAACACAGGTTTTGCTCAATGCCGAAATGGTGCGGCTGAGTCATTTAAATTTCTTTTAGAAGTATAAAGCCGGAAAAAATCCTGGCTTTCAGCATATGTTTTCTGATGCACCGATATGAGAACTTGGTTTATTGAATAAAGAAAAAAAATGTAAATCTTAAATCAGCTCAGTTTTAGAAAACTGGGTTATTCATGGAATTAATTCAACAACTGTGGCAATGAAGTGTGAAGTGTGTGTGTGTGTGTGTGTTAGTTACAGAGAGAGGAGGCGGAACTCAAGCTGTGGTGTGATGTTTTTCTCTGATAAATAAATGAATGAGCCTGGCGGCCGCTCAGGGTGTCGAGCGGTGACAGAGTGAACTCTCTGATAACATCCACCTGGATCAAGCTGGACTCAGGATCCTGTTCGAGAGGCACCAGGTCAGACGCCTCAGCAGCTCGACTCAGACACCTCCGATATCTGATCGCTCCTTATCTACAGACACTTGACCACGTCCAGACCAAACACACAAAGACTGACGCCGGCCATGCAGGTGCCATGTCGGCCAAGAGTGACAACACTATACCTGGATCATACAGATTTACAGAAATATTTAAAGGAGATATAACACAATTGTTCCGTTTCTCCTCTTGTGTGTTCTATGTTTTTTGGTGTATCTAAAATGGATTATAAATGAATTGAGCTCCTCTTCCCACAGAAAACACTGCTCCTGAAGATCCTGAAACTTTGAAACGATACTTCCTCATCCCTGTGATGTTATGTGACATTAAACAAAGCTAAGTAAAAGCGAGAGCGGAACACGAATATTCCTACACACACCGGAAGCCATTGACCAATCACAACAGAGTGGGTCAGCTGGCCAATCAGAGCAGACTGGGCTTCACCGGGAGGGGGGGCCTTAAAGAGACAGGAGCTAAAACCAAGTGTTTCAGACAGAGACTCATGTTCTCTATGGCTGCAACAATCAACAGTAACAGACACAAGTGATGTGTTTTCTGAACTTTGGAGCACGTAAACCTTTTCAAATATTAACAGACATTAAAAGTATGAATCTGAAGAGCATACTTTATGTCACTCCTTTACAAACAGCTACGTTGCCTGAGTGTTTCTATGTGTGAAGCATTGAGGTGTAATCCCTGTATTTGTCTCGTTGATGTCTGACAATTACAGCAAGCAGTTTATGTAAAACCTCATTACCATGTGACCCTTGATCAAATAATACTTTATAGCCATGTCGTTGACTAATGATAGAAATGGGCGACATTACACAATACTCTTATATTCAAAGTATTTGAAGCATCTATCATGTACTTGTAAAATAACAGTCCTGGTGATGTCAGCGCTGAGCTAGATGGAGAAAAGTTTTAAAGACTATTTCCAAATGGCTGCATCAATATGCATCGAGTTTACATTTCTTTCAATCAGTTGAAAGAACTTTTACATTGAATACAATGCACAATATGTCCAGTGCCATGTGATTAAAGTCCTGGGAGATGATGCACAGAGAGCCAGATCATTATAAAGCTCCACTTTATCTTATATCACTGCTGATATGTTCAAGTACTGTATCGCACTGTTTCTATATCCTGAAGCCCGACATCTGACCTCAGACCAGCTTTAACACTGTCCAAACAAAGACACTATAGCTATGGTTTGATAAAGCAAAGTAAGAATGGAAATGTTCCTTGATAAATGGAATAAAAACGTTCATAATGGGTGTTTTTAGCACCACTTCCCCGTCGTGCTTTTATTCTGCAGCTTGGTGCAAAAATGCAAACTTCCATTACAAGTTTGTCAGGATTTTAGAGAGTGGGAAAGGAAACTCTACACATCTACAGCAGATCAAACACGTGAGAGGAAAGTGAGTGCAGATCTAACAGTAATAAGTTCTGAAGCTCAAATGAGAAAACTGCCATCAGAGACTTTTCTTTGAATGTCTGGTGTGGTTTTTTGTGTTTTAAGTGTGTGTGTGTGTGTGTGTATGTGTGTGTGTGTGTGTGTGTGTGTGTGTGTGTGTTGTCCAGTTATTACTCATGTTGGGGGGCTTGTCTTTCTTTTGGGGAAGCCATGGAGACAACTCTATCCTTTGTGTGTGTGTGTGTGTGTGTGTGTGCATGTGAGTGTGTGTGTGTGTGTGTGTGTGTGTGTGTGTGTGTGTGTGTGTGTGTGTGTGTGTGTGTGAGTGTGTATGTATGTGTGTTGTCCAGTTATTACTCATGTTGGGGGGCTTGTCTTTCTTTTGGGGAAGCCATGGAGACAACTCTATCCTTTGTGTGTGTGTGTGTGTGTGTGTGTGTGTGTGTGTGTGTGTGTGTGTGTGTGTGTGTGTGTGTGTGTGTGTTTGTGTGCGTGTGTGTGTATGTATGTGTGTTGTCCAGTTACTACACATGTTGGGGGGCTTGTCTTCCTTTTGGGGGAAGCCATGGAGACAACTCTATCCTTTCAGTATGTGTGTGTCTGTGTGTGTGTGTGTGTGTGTGTGTGTGTGTGTGTGTGTGCGTGTGTGCATGTGTGTGTGTGTGTGTGTTGTCCAGTTACTACACATGTTGGGGGGCTTGTCTTCCTTTTGGGGAAGCCATGGAGACAACTCTATCCTTTGAGTGTGTGTGTGTGTGTGTGTGTGTGTGTGTGTGTGTGTGTGTGTGTGTGTGTGTGTGTGTGTGTGTGTGTGTGTGTGTGCATGTGTGTGTGTGTGTGTGTGTGTTGTCCAGTTATTACTCATGTTGGGGGGCTTGTCTTCCTTTTGGGGGAAGCCATGGAGACAACTCTATCCTTTGTGTGTGTGTGTGTGTGTGTCTGTGTGTGTGTGTGTGTGTGTGTGTGTGTGTGTGTGTGTGTGTGTGTGTGTTGTCCAATATCACGTCATCACGTTATTACCTGAGTAGAAAACAGCTCAACTTTTACAACCACACACACACAAACAAACACACACATGCATCAGATGAGATCTGATCAATCAGATTATCGGTTATCGATTACTCATGAATATGTGACAGGAGTTCGGGGAATGGCTGCATTTGAAGTCCGTGTGTTTTAAAGTAGTTTCTTGCACGTGTTTATCGTGAAGAAGGGAAATAAGATGTCAGTTTAAACAGTAGTGTTGTGTAGTAGTGTTGTGTAGTAGTGATGATGACACGGTGGTGCTGGTCCTCCCTCGTCAAGCGGGAACCATCACAGGGAAACACCGGGAAAACACGAACCTCTCGAAGAAGATCCGGACGGAGAAGATCACCAGGGCCAGCGGCAAGGCGGCGAGCAAATGCCCGGCTTTGGGGTACTCCAGCCCGGGCGCCGGGTCCGCCAGGTCCGCCCAGGTGACGTTGTGTGGAAGCCAGAACCGCTCGCTCCAGAACCAGGCGGAGAGAGCAGCCATGTTGGTGGAAGCTCGTCCCCCCCCCACAGGGAAACAGCTTCCTCCTCCACGGGGAAAAGCTGAGAAACTTCTGCCTCTACCTCACTTTTGATGACTGACCAGCTCCTTCTTCTTCTTCTCCTCCTCCTCCCTCCTCCTCCTCTTCCACAGCTTCACCAGCGGCTCCACTTCCGCCTCACGTATCAAAATAAGACACCTAACGGTATTCAAGAAGTAAACCACTCACCTGCCGAATAACATCCACAGAGAATCACTGGTTTGTCTGGTTCTGATTTGGATGATATTTTTTTTTGTTACATATTACCAAACACTGGACCATCAGCCAGGCAAAACAGGAAACCGCTGCCCACACACAGACCAAACAGATGTGGCCCCAAACTGACCTCTGTCATCCGGCCCCACATACCTCCTGCTACTGTGGTCAAATCAGCCGACACAAACATTCTACTGCGCGCATATACTGACATTGATGGTAAACGCATCCAAAGCGTTTTTCAAAATAAACTGTTGACATGGAGCATATACAAAATGCAAAATTGAAAAAGAAATGGATTGAATTATATTCACAAGAAGTATATATTGTCTCGAGTGTCATTTTTATGAATAGCATTTGACTATCAATTTAGTTCCTGAACACAGGCATATCTCTCTCTATAGGTCTCTCTCTGAACTTATTGAGAAAAGTGTTTTTATAGAACTTTGAAATATCCAGAAATGAAGTGATTTGAGTGGACACCTGTTGGACTTTTCTTTGAAAAATCTCCAAATCTATACAGTAAATATTGTTTGATGAGTTTGATATTCAGTATGTAGGTAGTCAGAGAGGTCCTCAACACAGGCATATCAGTCTCTCTATGAACTTATTGAACAAAGTTATTTTACAGTACTTTGAAAAATACAGAAATGAAATATTCCTAAGTGAAAATGTTGGACTTTACTTTGAAAAATCTCCAAATCTATACAGTAAATATGAGTGATATATAGTATGTAGGTAGTCAGAGAGGTCCCGAACACAGGCATATCAGTCTCTCTCTGAACTTATTGAGCAAAGTGTTTTTATAAAACTTTGAAATATCCAGAAATGAAATATTCCTAAGTGAAAATGTTGGACTTTACTTTGAAAAATCTCCAAATCTATACAGTTAAAATGTTTGATATTCAGTATGTAGGTAGTCAGAGAGGTCCTGAACACAGGCATATCAGTCTCTCTATGAACTTATTGAGAAAAGTGTTTTTATAGAACTTTGAAATATCCATAAATTAACTGATTTGATAGTACACATGTTGGACTTTACTTTGAAAAATCTCCAAATCTATACATTAAAGCAGCAAGTGTCTTTATAGAACTTTGAATTATCCAGAAATAGACTGATTTGATTGGACACATGTTGGACTTTACTTTGAAAAATCTCCAAATCTATATGGTAAATATATTTGATATTCAGTATGTAGGTAGTCAGAGAGGTCCTGAACACAGGCATATCAGTCTCTCTATGAACTTATTGAGCAAAGTGTTTTTACCCTTCTTTGAAATATCCAGAAATGATATATTCCTAAGGGAAAATGTTGGACTTTACTTTGAAAAATCTCCAAAACTAAACAGTTAAAATGTTTGATATTCAGTATGTAGGTAGTCAGAGAGGTCCTGAACACAGGCATATCCGTCTCTCGCTGAACTTATTGAGCAAAGTGTTTTATAGAACTTTGAAATATCCATAAATTAACTGATTTGATAGTACACATGTTGGACTTTACTTTGAAAAATCTCCAAATCTATACATTAAAAATTGTTTGATATTCAGTATGTAGGTAGTCAGAGAGGTCCTGGACACAGGCATATCAGTTTCTCTCTGAACTTATTGAGAAAAGTGTTTTTACAGTACTTTGAAATATCCAGAATTTAACTGATTTGACTCTACACATGTTGAACTTTACTTTGAAAAATATCCAAATATATACAGTAAATATGTTTGATATTAAGTATTTAGGTAGTCAGAGAGGTCCTGAACACAGGCGTATCAGTCTCTCTCTCTGAACTTATTGAGCACAGCCAATCACACAGAGCAAAAATAGTTCTGGCCCAGCTTTGGCCAATAATGTCTCACATCAGCTATCTGGGAGGGGCTGGGCCAGGGGGGGGGGGGCACTGGAGTATCCCTGTCCTGTCAGTTGTCTTAATAACTCACTAACAAAACTAACAATAAATATGACTTTTAAAGCTTAAACAAGGAACATTTCCCAAAATATAGAGCTAACAGTCAATATGGAAGGATTTAAATGTGCACCTCACTGAATCAGTAATGGTGCATGGATGTCAGATGTATAATTGTCACCTCTGTATAAATTGTGGCTCCGGTAAGGCCCCCAATTTAGAAAAATTCTCGATACTAGATCCTAGATATTACTGAAGGACAATTTCCGCTACAATGGTTCCTCCATCCTTCATCTCGTGGCTCTCGGGCCCCTGGGTAGTTTCTCGCTTTGTCAACCGAATCCAGCTGTTCTCATTCTTCTCTCATAGAGTCCCTGTGTTAGTTTTGAAAGTTGATCAGCTGAGCTTCCTGTGGTTTCTGTCTCTCACCAGTTAACTTGACAGATGGAGGCTGGTTTGAGGAAGCAGGAGTGACTGAGTCCCTCCTCCCCGGGAGAAGGGATGGGTTCAGTGCTTCAGGACATGTCATAACCTCCCTGGTGTTTCTCTGTTGGAGCCACACGACAGTCTCACATGTCCTATCGAAGCTGTGCTCTTTACTTACGTGTTGGTTTGACCTGCGTCCTCTGAGCAGCAGATAGGTCACCTCATAAAGTTCCTTATCAGAGGCAGCGGATCACAGCGGATGATAAGTGATGGGCTCGTGGCTGAGGAGGTGGCTCTCTCAAGTGGCCAGAGGGTGTATTACAACTACACAGTGTCAAGGAATATTCTGCAACAGCTCAAACATACCATAAGGTCAAAAAGGCTGAGGCCACTTCAGGCCAGCTCAGATGTTTGGAGAGTGGACCCCTTTAAAATGTGTTCAATTTGAAATATGAAACAGTCACTCTACACCACAATGGTTTAGTGTTTCAAAAAGAGGCCTCCCTCCACTGGTGTTGCAGGGGATGAGGCAGCTGCAGTGTTGTCCGCCCGTCTAATTATAGATGGACATTTGCTTCTCTGGAGCACGTTATTATTAGAAATCTCACCGGGCAGTTGACTCATTAACTATGCAAGGGAATTCCAGCGAGGGAATCGAGTAATGAACAGACTGCAATTGATACCAGGTCAAGGTCAACGTCAACAACACTTCAGAGGTAATGAGCTGATGAACACAAAAAAGTGAAGATATAAGTGGGAAGAGAGGACGTCCATGGGAAGGATTTTTGTGTTTTATGTATATATATATATATATAACTTGAATACAATTTTGAAACTAACAATTTAGTAGCACTTAAATGGCACTAACTTACAGCACTTTGTAGTTTTTTTTTAGAAATTGTACTTTCTTGATTCTTGTTGTTCTGGGTCTGTACCCTCATGGTTGAATGCACAATTGTAAATCGCTTTTGATAAAAGCTGTGGTAGTATTTGTACTTCCACAGTGTTTCTTGAGGCCTTCAGCTGACATTCTCATGCATTCTGCCTTACAGGGACTGAGCGGCCTTCAAACACGTCGGCACATGGTGAGGGACAGATGGCTAATGATGAAAACACACCGGCCTTCTTGCATCTTAACAGAAATCCCCAGAGATGTTTTCAAGTGAATCAACAGAATATAAGAAACCTCTTCATAAAGTAGGTTGAAAAACACAGAAATGTCTTTATTTAATCTTGCTGAGCAAACGACCATCAGTTCCGAGGCCTGACACTGAGACAGGACATGTGCTCAGGGAAAGGTTGCAGTAACACGGTAGAAAATGGTAAAGGTGAAGCGTTTAGAGTGGCAGCGCGGTTGAGCTCGGGTCGGGTTACGGTGAGGCTGCTGCTGCAGAGACTCTCTCTGAGGGAATCCTGCAGACACACACCAGCCAGTCAGAGAGACAACTCGGAAAACACACCATTAACAATCATTTATTCAAAAAAGTAAACCTTGTTCACTTATCGGTTACATCTCGGTAAAAGGGGGGGTTGTGGTTGTTGTGTTCAGTGCTTTGTTTAACACGGTGAGAAGGCACTTGACACCCAAGACATGATGTAACATTTCCAAACATCCAGGTCAGGGTGACGTGTATTTAACTCAAATTCTTCACACTTTTAAGACCTGGTAGATTGACGACACGTACAGTTAAGAATCGTTACGTTAGAGCGGAGGGGGAGGAGGAGTCAGACGTTACAGCAGGTCGACACAGCAGCTCAGGCGGAGGGAGGACAGGTTTCTTTCTTTTCTCTGTTGGAGTTGTCAGGATGAGGCACATTCTTCAGCTGACGTCTCAATCATATAAACTCTTTGGTTTTCTAGTGCAAAAAGTCCTTTTCCCCGAGCGTCGGTCCCTCACTTGTGCTCTGGGTGGTTCTGCAAACACTTGATGAACTCAGCGACCGGGTGGCTGTTGAAGCAGATCTGGTAAACAGCGGTGAACAGAGGGAACCTGGAGAGACCAGAGAAGGATGTTAGAAAGGTGGAAAGGACTAAGAAGGAGCTGGTGAACATTTGGGGAATTTTTGGAATGAAGCTTTAGATTTAAACCACTTTCACACTGATGTATGAAGCTACAGCTAACAGCCAGTTAGCTTAGCTTAGCATTAGGTTAACTACATTGAAATTAAATAAATAAAGCTTTGAATCCTATTCGTTTGATCAATGCAAAAACCAAAGTGTAAAAAAACCAATATATGATTTAAAAAAATAAGAGACAATCGATCAAATATGAGACAAACGTACTTGTCAACCATGTTTTTCTGTTTCAGGATTTCGTGGACCTCCATCGCAGTTGCTGGACCTTGGAGCTTCTGTCCGTTCAGCAGCTCGTTCTCCAGCTGCTCGATGGTCTGACCACAGAGATCATTGGCTTCACGTTATTATCTCAGATAAAGATGAACACACACACACACACACGGGGAGAAAAGGTTCTCCTCGTACTTTTCCTGTTTTGGCGAAGGCCTCCCCGATCTTGCGGTTGCGTCCCCCATAGCAGGTGGTGATGAGGTCAGCGATGCCGCAGCTCTCCAGGAAGGTGGCGGGGGAGACAGGGCACGCCGTGCAGAAGAACTTAGCAAAGGCGATCATCTCCATCAGGCCGAGACGAATCACAGCTGCCTTGGTGTTGTCGCCAAAGCCCAGACCGTCACAGAAACCTGCTCCGACCGCCACGATGTTCTGCAACGACGAAGACAGAGGACAAGTTACTGTGAAGCCTCTTTGTACCAATACCTACTAGGACTACGCTCTAAATGGCCACTAAAGACTGGGGCTATCTCTTTGCTGGTTTTATGAAATATACATCCTGTTGAATATTATTTCGATATAAAGAAATACCCAAACGATCACAATCTAATGTACAATCAAAACATTTGGACCAATTATTGGTCAAGCATCTTAAGCATGTAATTTTAAAGTTCTCAGTAGAAAAGTTTTAAATTGACCAGCATGTAAACACATCTGCAGCATCATAGACAAGAAGGCTTAACCTGAGTTTAAAGTGAAAGTACAGTAGATACAAAAACATAATTTCATAAATATGCATCTGGAGCATCTTGTTATGCATGTTTCCTTGTGTATTTTAAAGCACAAACATAAATTGAAATGTCTGCTGGCTCTCTAATGGTTTTGAATATCAGATTAGATTAGAGGAGAAGTCGACCTTCAGAGCTCCACAGATCTCCACTACATCCGACTCCTCCACCACGGTCACACGGAAGTTGGTGGTCTGCATCAGCTCCTTCAGCATGGACCCGTATGTTTTGTCTTTACACCCTATCAGAAAAGATTAAATAATCAGTTTCTATAATGCGATTATTTAAAATATATACTATAATGTACAATAAAATGGCAAAACAAAAAACCTCAAACTATACGGTACTACAAAAATGATTCCAACATATCAGAAATGTGATAATTCAAAAGACAAATAAAGGAAATAAAGACAAATAAAACATTGAGAAGAAAAAGTAGACTTGCTTGTTGAAACTTTGAACCAATGCACCACTGCAGATTGAGTTTCTGCCATTTCCCCCCCCACATGCTTCATCGAGTATTAAACTCCTACCGATGGTTGTTTCACAGAACTTCTCCTCAGCGACCTCGTTGGCGATGTTTGCTCCCATGAGGACGGACATGGTGATGCCCAGCTTCCCTCGGATCACCTCTGAGATCAGCTTCAGACCCTCCGGACTGGAATCGATGCCCTGCAGGAGACAGAACCCCCCCACAAAACTCACGTGAGACAATCAGAGAGGAAACACCACAGCTCTCACAGACCTCTGTGTGGACGTTACCTTGATGAGAGACATTCCCACAGCGTCCTTCTTGATGTGATCTTTGATGGTGTCGCACACTCTCACGATGAACTGGTGAGGGATCACAAAGATCAGGATGTCGGCTCCTTTCACCGAATCCACCAGTTCTGGAACACCCACCTGAGGAAGAGAGGAATCAAGACTTCACTCAGGTAAAAGAGCAAACTGTTCAGTTTCTGAAATCTTTTCCTCCTATTTCCTTCATTTCAGTATCGTGTACTTGTCGTACCACGTTGGGCGGCAGCTTGTGGCCGGGCAGGTACTTCACATTCTCGTGGTCTGTGTTGATGATTTCTGTGAGTTTACGTCCGTTCACCGTCTCCTCGAACACCCACATGTTCACTGTGGTGTCGAACTGGTCGTACTTGGCTGCGTTGGCGCCAACAATCTTGGCAATGGCAGAGCCCCTGTGGACACGTAGAGAGACACATGAGGATTACCATTTTAACACTGGGCTTTTTAAGATTTATTAATTGTATAATGTATATTTCTTACAGTCCAAAGTAATGACTGACTCAGAGACATTGACGTATCTAAGTGTTTTCAATAGTTATCAGATGTCAGCTGACACATGGAGCTCCATTCATTTACTTCGACTGTAGTGTAAACATTTCACATCACATGACTTCAAAGATTTTTCAGATGCTAAAACAGTTAATTAACATTAAAGGAACGGCCTTAAACTGGTTTAAATCTTATTTTGCTGATCGCTCCCAATTCGTTCAAATCAATGATGAGTCATCGGTGCGCACCAAAGTTAACCATGGTGTCCCACAGGGGTCTGTGCTCGGCCCAATTTTATTCTCATTATATATGCTTCCACTAGGAAACATTATCAGGACACACTCGGTAAATTTCCACTGCTATGCGGATGACACCCAGTTATATTTGTCAATAAAACCTGATCAAAGTAATCAATTAACTAAACTTCGAGCATGTCTCAAGGACATAAAAACCTGGATGACCCGCAATTTTCTCTTATTAAACTCAGATAAAACAGAGGTTATAATACTCGGCCCTAAACACCTTAGAGAAACATTATCTAATGATATAGCTGCGCTAGATGACATTGCCCTTGCTTCCAACAGTGTTGGGAAGGATACTTTCAAAACGTATTCCGTTACAGAATACAGAATACATGCACAAAAATGTAATCTGTAACGTATTCCATTACATTAACTAATCTGAGTAACGTATTCTGAATACTTGGAATACTTCCGGTTTGTATTGCATTTTTTAAGTGTATGATTGCGGCGTTGTTATAGTCAGGGGAGCAGCAGCAGTTTAAACTCTCTCTCCACCGATGCTGCGGGCCCGCTGGATGTCCGGCTCCCATCCACTCCCACCTCTGTGCGGGTCCTACCGGAGGCCAAGGCTGCCTCGCGCCGTGCAGCGATCGTTTCGGCGTCACGTCTATTTTTTGCGCTTGACACGAGCATATCGCTCCAGGAAACACACTGAAAAATGATTTTAAACGATATTGATGACATATTTTATATGATATAAATGATAAAGCATGCATCCCATAGTTTGTATTCCCCTTCTGTTGTCCTGGAGTTTTAAATTTACCAATTTGACCGATCACATTATTAAATGCCCCCCTCCATACAGACACACAAGCAGTCATAAAGATAAAAAGAGAGGGGGGGGGGGGGGGGGGGCGGAGAATACGTAATTTACCCTCGACACCCGACATTGAACGGAGCAAACAGCGGAGAAGTTCTTGAAGATGGATGAAATTAAATTGGGACGCTGTTGCAGTTAATGTTGGAGCAACAAGTGACTATATGCTTTTATACTACTGGGTCAACGGGTGATATTATTAGCGCTGCCCGGCGCTTCAGCGTCCGGTGTGAACCCTGCGTGCCTCGCTGGCCTCCTGCAGAGCCATGACAGCGGAGCTCTGGAAGCGCAGGTCGGTCTTCTCTCACCAGGTGCTGGAAGGGCAGCTTGCGGATCAGCAGCTCCGTAGATTTCTGGTAGCGACGGAACTCTCTCCGAGCCATGGTCCCGGGCCTGTAACGGTCCCGAGCCGGTCGCGGTGAGGCTTCTTCACGCCGCAGGGGGCCGGGGCGCTATACGGCAGCCCTGGTCTCCAGCTGCTTCCTGGGGGCTTTGCCTCCGGTGGATTTACGAGACAGTGATTAAACTCGTGAAACAGAGAAGTACCGTCATGTAATCCACTGATTTCAACAATGTAACTGTATTCTGAATACCATCTATTTAATTTGTAACTGTAACGGAATACAGTTACTCATAATTTGTATTCTAAATACGTAACGCCGTTACATGTATTCCGTTACTCCCCAACACTGGCTTCCAATGACACAGTCAGGAACTTGGGAGTGATCTTCGATCCTGATTTGTCCTTTAATAGTCACTTAAAAGTAATTTCTAGGACCGCGTTTTTCCACTTGCGTAATATCTCAAAAATCAGACATGTTCTTTCGCAAAAAGATGCAGAAAAACTAGTCCACGCCTTTGTTACATCGAGACTGGACTACTGTAATTCACTATTATCAGGCTCCAGCAGCAAGTCGTTAAAGACTCTGCAAAATGCCGCAGCACGTGTCCTGATGAGAACTAAGAAAAGAGAGCACATTTCTCCAGTATTAGCATCGCTACACTGGCTTCCTGTAAAATCAAGAATAGAATTTAAAATTCTCCTCCTCACCTTCAAGGCCCTTAATGATATGGCACCTCTTTACCTTAAAGAGATGTTAGTTCCATATCAACCTACCAGAGCACTCCGATCCCAGAACTCAGGTTTACTTGTTGTCCCTAAAGTCTCTAAAAGTAGAGTAGGAGCCAGAGCTTTTAGCCATCAAGCCCCACTCCTGTGGAATAATCTCTCACTTTCAGTTAGGGAAGCAGACACGCTCTGTTCGTTTAAAAGTAGACTCAAAACCTTCCTTTTTGATAAAGCTTATAGTTAGAGGTAATTAGTGCGATGTTCCAAAATTGATTAAATGGCAAAAACCCCTGATGATGCTAAGACGCACAGGGAATTTATGACACAAGACACACGGAGCTTCTCTTTCCTGCTTCTCCTTCCTTTTCTCCATATTTATCACAACAAGATAATTCTTATCTCATCAGTACATGTTACTAACTTGACCCCTTTCCCGGAGTTTCTGTGCCTTAGCGCCCGCGGATGCAGGGCCACAGCTGTGGCCACACCGTGGATTATGATTGTGGATCGCGCGTCAGAGGTCGCAATGGTGGATCCAGTTCGGTGGATTCTGTATCGTGCCAGCTGATCGTCGTTGTAATGGAGGATCCTTTGTCGCGTTGGCATCGGATGATGAGGGACCACGACCGAGGCGGCAGCTGATAATGGATTCTAACTGGCGGCGGTGGACAATGACTGTGGATTATAGTGGATCCCATCCTGATGCTGGATCGTGGTCTTGCTGGCTACTGGCCAGAGACTGTGATTGCAGCGGGACTGCCTGACACATAGTATTGAAAAATGTTTACCCTCATCGATGCTGCTAAAAATCCTGATGATGTTTTCTTACACCTGACATCTATTGCACTTCTGTCCATCCTGAGAGAGGGATCCCTCACCTGTGGCTCTCTCTGAGGTTTCTACATATTTTTACCTGTGAAAAGGGTTTTTAGTAGTTTTTCCTTACTCTTGTTGAGGGTTAAGGACAGAGGATGTCACACAATGTTAAAGCCCTATGAGACGAATTGTTATTTGTGAATGTGGGCTATACAAATAAACTTGATTGATTGATTGATTTTCCAGCCAAAAATAACACTGGACATGAAAAACAAAAACCTCTCATTGAAACACATGGTATTGAATATCAACAGAACTAAAGTCTTTACATTGGTATTTACTTTATCACTTTTTGACCTGAATGTTTCTATTATCTGCAAACACTTTACAAGACACTGAGGTGGAATATTGTACTTTTAACTACAAATATATAACATAATAACTATGTCAAATAAGAATTTACTAACAAAACATGATGCATCATCAAAGATAAATTGGTCCAATTACCCTCTTGTAAACGTCTAGTAAAGCAAAACTATATATATATCAAAAATACAGTTACACATACATACCAGTACAACAATACATACCTTTACTGTGCGGTATATATAATTTTACTTATACTGGAGTGTATTAACAGTGTGATATTTGTATTTTAACTTGTACTGGAGTATTTTTACATTATGGCAAATTCTACTTTTACTCGTTCTAGTGTACTTTTATAGTGTGTTATTTCAACTTGTATTGAAGTATTTCTTACATTGTGTTATTTCCACTTTTACTGTTAGTACAGTACTTTTATATTGTAATATTTCTACTGTTACTTGCACTAGAGTACTTTCAGGGTGTGTTATTTTTACATTTACCAGGGTGACGCTTCACTGACTGCAGTAAAGGTCACGCAGGCTGAGGGCGAAGCTGATTCAACACTAATGTTGTTTAATGACACAAAGAGTGTGGAGAGTCTCATACTAAGATCTCTGAGCATTGAATCAAACAGCTCCTCTCTGCTCTCATCTCACTCTCATGAAACACGTTCAGGTTCACTGGGACTTAAGTTTTCTTCCTGCTGCCAAGTTTCAAAACTTTTAGACTCAAAAACTGAAAGAAACATTGTCTGTAATCTTATCCAGGCCGCAAAAACACAGCTATGGTGCCTGTGACTGTTCTATACTGTTGACAGCTGCATTGATAAACCTGCACCACCACTGGTTTTAACTCCACAGTCTCAGACCTGCAGAAGTGCATCAGAATAGTTCAAAGCTCCACTCACCAGTTACCAGAGCCGATCACACACACTTTCTTCGGAGCTGCCATCCTGTGTTTGAACTTTCCAGACGGATCTGCTGCTGCTGCCGGTGCGAAGACGCAGTGAGGCCGAGACGCAGAGTTTATATACCGGACAAACAGCTGAGGAGGCCCAGGCCCTCCCTCTGCTCCTGGCTGGTCTGCTCCGCCCCCCACTCTCTACTTAACTTACTACACACACACATTCTCTACTTAAGTAAAAGTATAAAAGTACTTTTCCTGAAAAGTACTGAAAGTACTAAGTTTTCTTCTGACTGTACCTGTGCAAAGCAAACTGAGACTCACGTCACACTAATATAGTCTTAACTTGAACCACTGACTTTATTAAAAATAAAAAACTATTTTTCATAAACAGGTTTGAGCAAAACAACATTTGTGATCATGGCATACTGTCCATTATACCAAGTTATTTTTTTTATCTAAATAAGGCCAGGGATTGAAAAACAGTAGATACCTCAACAATATAATGAATTTTAATTGATATATTGGCCAATATATATATTAAAAAACTAAAGTAAAGCATGTTTTCCTACCAGCAGATGTCAGGCATAAAGAAACAAAGATACCAAAGTGTCTGGGAAAGACTCGATGGCTGATTGTTATGGAAATAAAAAAAACCGAATCAAGTCTGTTATTAAGCCAGTGGTTCCAAAACCGTTCTCGACCATGATTCTTTAAGAAGAATTTGGTGAGAGTTGGTAGTTTAACCAAAAAGACATTGACCAGAAATTAAGTCTCAACAACTTTACTATTAAGTAGCTCCACCTTAACCAGCTGCTGTTAACATATTCCTGCATCAGCATTAAAGGTTTTATGATATATCAGCGAGGAGACATTTATTTTCAACATTTGTGTACTTTTACTTGATTCGGAAATTAAGTGTGGTATAATTAACCCTTTGATACACAAGCTATGCAAACCCCCTCTAAGGCACAACATGGGTCAAAAATGACTTACAATGTTATTTCATGCACGGCTGAGTGTTTCTTTGCTATATTTTTGGAAATCGAATTATTTCATCATTTAATATTCAAAGTATTCATTTAATATCTTGTTTTTGATTACCACAAATCCTTATTTTCATTTTATCTTTCATAATTTATGAACTAAAATAGTTTTTGTATTTTTAAATCAGGTTTACACACATGGGTCAAAAATGACCCGATGGAGTTTAAATTGTAAATATCTTTGCAATACATTTATTTCATCATTCAGAATTTCAGGAATTCCTCAATTAACTTGTTTTTGATCATCACAAATTCTTATTTTCATTTGTCCTTTTCTACTTTTTTAATAAAAAACATTTTTGTATCACTACCCTTCCATGGGTAAAAAATGACCCGTATTCATTTCACATTCATTAGCACGCTTCTTTGCTATATCTTTTAAAATCTATTCATTTAATAATTTAATATTTCAAAGTATTCATTAAAATATCTTGTTTTTGATTACCACAAATCATTATTTTCATTTTCTCTGTCTTAATTTTTGAACTAAATTACCTCATCACGTTTACACACATGGGTAAAAAATGATCCATGTATGCAAGTGTGAATTTGATAGGAACCTTTGATTTGTAAATGTTTGTAGTTAGGAACATGTTTACTGTGGACAACTTTTCACATGCCACACTTGTCAAAACTACTTGTCAGAACTAAATCATGTTGACCTAGCTATCATTAGCTAGAATTTACCTAGCTTACATAAGCTAACATTAGCTAGCTAAAAGAGAATATGTTAACAGCTAGCTAATAATATTGGACATATTTATCTTTCCCACCAGTAGAGGGAAATAATGTTAAATGTTATGTGCAGTTATCTTTTCACAAGATATCAAATATTTTCTTAGGTAAAACAATTGTAAAATAAGACTTACATGAATCAGATGTGCAAAAGCAGCCCGTTTAGTTCTGACAAGTAGTTCTGACAAGTGTGGCATGTGAAAGGTTGTCCACAGTAAACATGTTCCTAACTACAAACATTTACAAATCAAAGGCTCCTATCAAATTCACACTTGCATACATGGGACATTTTGGACCCATGTGTGTAAACTTGATGTAGTAATACAAAAACCATTTTAGTTCAAAAATTAAGACAGAGAAAATGAAAATAATGATTTGTGGTAATCAAAAACAAGATATTTTAATTAATACTTTGTTATATTAAATGATTAAATAAATAGATTTTAAAATATATAGCAAAGAAGCACAGCCATGCATGAAATAACATGTGAAATGAATACGGGTCATTTTTGACCCATGAGTGTAAACTTGATGTAGTAATACAAAAAACATTTTAGTTCAAAAATTAAAACAGACAAAATGAAAATAATGATTTGTGGTAATCAAAAACAAGATATTTTAATTAATACTTTGTTATATTAAATGATTAAATAAATAGATTTTAAAATATATAGCAAAGAAGCACAGCCATGCATGAAATAACATGTGAAATGAATACGGGTCATTTTTGACCCATGTTGTGCCTTAGAGGTGTAGTGATACAAAAAATTTTTTTATTAAAAAAGTAAATAAGGCAAAATAAAAATAAGAATGTGTAATGATCAAAAACAAGTTAATTGAGGAATTCCTGGAATTCTGAATGATGAAATAAATTTATTGCAAAGATATTTACAATTAAAACTCCACCGGGTCACTTTTGACCCATGTTGTGTATCAAAGGGTTAATATATTTTTTTTACATTTATGTATTGGCTTCAGTTTTTGACTCAAGTACAGTTTTAATAATTTCTTAAACATTTGTTGCACTAAAACAAATAATGAATTGAGGCAATCAATTGTAAATCGATGGAGGGAAATGAAAGTGGTTTTTCATTATAAACACAAAACACTAACAAAAGAAGTTGGCACATACATCTACATTTTACATATCCTTTATTATAACATAAGAACATACAGAAAAATAGGTTTGGTCCATGAAAAAGTCTGCAGATTAAAATATTACTGCAGTCCAACCAGTGTTGTGTTTTACATCCCAGAGGTTCCCACAACTCGTTCCAAATCATGCACCTCCCCAAACCCACATTAGTGTATTCTTGGAATTTGTTAATGAAATGCAAACACACAAGAGATTCAGCCAGGACCCTCGTCTTCATCTTCATCAGTTAGACAACCATTAAACCACAGAGGTGTCAGGTCTTCAGCAGTGTCAAAGAAGCAACGAATCTTCACATCAGCTCGTCCACACGTGAAACAGAGCTCAAGTGATTCTTAACTTCTCTGCACATGTTCAAAAGTACACAAAACTATGAGCAGTAGATTTAACTCCTCCCACTTGCAGGCGACATGAATGCTGAGTGGATTCAGCCCTGTGGAGAAGTGGTTCATCAAACGGGACTTTACGTACTCTTTACGCTGAAGTAGCTAAATCACTGGGCTCCGTGAGCGAAGGGCCGATTAATATAAATACTGGTTCAACTATCGCAGCGTAGACAAAAAGTTAAGAAAAAGATCTGTCAGGATAAGAGATACAATTTTTACTTCACATCCATTTTCAGTTTTTTTCTGCTCATTATGTACAAAACTATATAGACTAGAGGTACTCATACTAGCTACTTCCTTGATAATCTGTACTATCTAACAAGACAAGTACTGTATAATACACATAAAAAACAAAGATCAATGGTAATGAACAAGAAGAAGAAAATAAAACAACTTCATACTAAATGGCACTAAACAAAAAGTAACCGCTTTTCCACAGAAATGCATTTTCTGTCAGGACCGACTGCGGCACCAACTGTCCAAAGAAAACAATGAGTGATTGGATTGATTACAAACACAGTCACGATCAATATCTAACTGAAGGGGCGAGCGTCAGGTGGAGTGTACAAAGTAAATTTACTTTCCAGACCGGGGGGGAAAGAGAATCAACAAATTCAAGCTGATTTAAAGATTTGTTACGACCCCGGGACACTGAGTTCAGTCTGTTTGTACGTATGGAGAGAAAAGGAATGCTTCCAGGTGCCTGAACCTTGGACATGCAGGAGGAAATACATTGTGCTCAAGAAGTTCCGTACAAAAGTGTGGAAGTAGCTACTGAAAGTAAGAAAAATCCTATATAACAGTAAAACCATGTAGTATCTATGTCTGTCTGGGTTTGTCTTGCGTCTGCAGGCCAGTGGTAAGAAGTTTGCACCCCTCCCCCGCCCGCCACAAACTCAGACACATCAGTCTTCTCTGACAGCACATCTGCCGCGTGTCCAGATGTTTTTAGGTGTTCCTGATGCCGAGCGCCTGCTCCAGCTCCTGTCGTCTCTGCTGGACCTAAAAGACAATTTCACACAGATTTAAATCAGCAACGTCCCGATGAACCTGTGAACGTCATTAAACCAACAGGACCAAGACTGAAGAGTGTTTCTACATTAGCACTGAAGGTGAAATGAATAAACGAAGATGTGGCTCCATTAAACAGATTCATTGGGAACTATTAAGATGATCAATTTATTGTTTTGGTTAATCTTAGTTTTACAGTGAAGATGTTAAATATTCTTTCCATTGTAATGATTTTCTTTTTCTGCTTCTCGTCGATGATATGATAATAAATGGATCAACTTCCATCTTAGAAATGATAGTAAACTCTATGAGAAAATGATTAGTATCTGTAGCTCCGACTTTAAAAAGAGAGAAAACTATTAATTTAAAGGTTTCAATAAAACCTTGGACCAACATCACTGTTTGTATGAAGTTATGTCCAGATGTTTAATCTTGATTTTCTGACATTTCATAAACAAATGATCAAGTCTAAGAAAATAATGTGCAAATATATCGATTAATAAAATAATTATAACGCTTAAATTTAAGAAAAAAGGCTCCACGCCTTCATTAATTAGGATGTAACAATAGAAAAGTTAAATACGGTACAGATATAAATGGCTGATGTGTACGTTTGAGTTACTTCAGTTAAAATTCACTAATTTCAAAGTTAGATCCCTGGAACATACAATAAATTAAATTGTGTTAGATGAGCACTAGCGTGGTGAAGGAATGTAGGACGGATGTTGACAGTTGGTTTCAATACATTACACTTAAAGATCTAAAATATGAATTAATATCCCCACGAGTTTAATATGAAAAATGAGCACTGCACACGTTAATATGCACGTCAGGGCTGCCAGCTCTTAACTGGGAAAATAAAAAGAAACCATCCATAGGTAAATGGCTTATCATCATATATGGCATTAGTAAATTTAATTTTAGGAAACAGGGGAGCTATTTGCCTCTGCGGTGGGGAAATATGAGTTATAACATGAATGTGATCAGAGGAGAACATCTCAGGCAAGGAAAGGAAATATTTCATTTGGCTCTGCGTTAAGAGGAATGAGCATTACTTGTGTATCAAGGTTTGTTTGTACGAATTTGTAAGTTTTAGGATTTGTTTTTCCCCGTCTTTCTCTTTCCTTGTGTATTTATGTTTATATATTATATTTGCTGGTATTAATCATAGACTGAATATAAAGAAAGACGACATGACTTTGTTTGTTCAAGTATTAATTGTTCTGCTATGTCTGATTTTAATAATTTGATGCTATAAAAACAGGGTGAACTGTCATGATAGACAGCTGAGACTGATTGTTGACAATTGTTCGAGGACATGCATCAGCGGGACCTTGAAACCACGGCACCAGTTCAGAATAACTACTGGGATAGCAGCACTTACTATCAGGGATATGTTCGCCTCAGTTTTGTACAACAGAAGGAAGATGTGTCATCCATCTTTAGTTACACTCTTTGGTATAAACCCTGATTGAATTGTAGACAAACTATAATCACTGCTGCAAGAGGAAGAGTCAGAGGATGACCCGAACATTTTTTTTAAATGCATGGGTTAAGTTGTAAAGGAAAAATGGGCGGAGGAGAGCGTGATTACCTTGGAGTAGAAGTAGCGACAGACGGCCTCCTGAGCCCACGGCTGGTAGTAGAACTCAGCCCGACGCTCTTCTTCTGGGTTTCCTACCACATCAGTCATGGTCTGGTAACAGAAAATAAACATTGATAAAGAGAACTTCAATGAGCCCAGAGGCTGACAAATCACATAGAAAACAAAAACACAGGAAGAAGGATTCTGTTGAAGACACTGAATCAAACAACGACTGTAGTTACGATGACCATGCTGATAAAAATATATATATATATATATATATATATATATATTGTTTTCTGATAAGCTGAAGTGGAGCAGCCAGCGAGCTCTGGACTCCACAGATTCCACACTGCAGGTGGATGACAGGTGGTCAGCAGGTAATCGTCTCCCTCTGCAGGAGTGAATCCAGTCAGACATGTTGTTATTCGTTAGACATGCTCTGCGCTCCTGTCACACACTTGAGATAGCAGCTTGAGCCTGGTGTGTGTGTGTGAGAGGGGGGGGGGCAGCTTGTGTGGACAGTGTCTACACAGTTACATCATTTAAGTTTTGTCTTTCCGCAGATGAACCTTGGATTTAGATCAATGTCACTGTGACACAGCAAAACACGGCTAGACGGCAAGACGTTTTCTGAACTTAAAGATTACTCAGGGTTCCAAATGCCAGTGTGTGTGTTTATCCTTGGATTTATTCTGATTTATCGGATTGCCATTTGATGTTTGAGACGTTAGCGAATGTCAAGTGGTTGTCAATAGTTTAAATGACAAGGTATCCATCATCTGTTGGTGGTAAAGATGGTGTGAATTTAGAAGTGCGGGTTTCTTGTATTCACTGAATCATAATTACATCGACTAATTCTGCTTCCGTCATTGATTCCTTCCATTCATTGTCTAGTATTAACACGTATTGTGATTGTACCTGTTGCCTTCGAATGGGCTTTAAATGGAGTCCATTTTATGTTATAAACCAAATCACAAAATGTACCTCAAAAGGGCTATAAAAAAAAGTTCTCGAGTCCACAAAAGAGAAACATAAACCACATCGCACAAAGCAAACGTGTGTTCATGTCATATCTCAGTTATAACAAACATTACATCTCTCCTGCCAGGTGTCTGAGAGCGGACCAATCAGGAGGCATTGACCCGTTTCCATCAACTGCTGCAAGATGGAGTCATAGTTTTGTGGTTCAGTCAGTTTTTAACGAGAGTTGAATTGTTTAGTTTACAGCTCAATGTGCTCCTGTTTCGTTCTGAGTGTTAAGAAGCAGCTAAAAAACAAAGTGCAGTGATTTGATGGTCAGAACTCAGGGGCTTCTTCACAAATCTTTTTACACTACATGAAAACAGAATTTCGTGAGGCAGGTGGGTGAAGCCACCACAGTAGTGACAGGGCACTAAGTGTCTCTGGTTGGAAACTAACAACTCAAAAGACTACAAGTCTGCAGTGAAGCACTTCGCCCCAGTGACACTGGTCTGTGGAGAAACAGGTGGTGATGCTTCTACATCCATCTGATCTATGTGTTGTTAAAACAAACATGTAGCCAAAAAGACCTTCAGTGTTCAAAGTGGTTTCTCTTGAATTGACACCACAACAACAAACTAAAAACTTAACGCGGCTGCACCTTTGCTCTCATTTAAAAGCATGCTGCAGCACAAAGACGTTTAAAGAAGCTCCACTGACAGCTTGGATTCATGTTCGAAGGTGAATTGTTTTTCGAGGCAGAAACAACATGGTATCTACAACGAGAGTGGATCAAAAACAAAAGAGTGCTTCAAGTTCACTTAACGATACAGTTCTAGGAGTTCTAGGTGATGACTGACACACTGACCTTGAGGTCTCTGCACTGGGACTGCAGCCAATCGTTGATAAAGCCCTGAGGATCTCTGGCAAAACTCAGCATGAACTCTCTCTGGGTCTTCAGCTGGTTGATGGTCTCAATGGTTTCATGGATCTGTGGGAATTAAGCAGTGAATTAGGTATTGATTAAATATTAATATAGACAGATTAATCAAATAGCACATCAAGAGATAACTTTGCTCAGGACAGATAAAGGTTTTTCTTCACCACTTAAGCCCTAGATGGGTTATAATTTCTTTTACGCACTGGAAATCAGCAGCAAAAACAAAAACTTAACCTAAATAAACTCTTAATCAGAGTGACACCTCAAGGAAAATGATTCAGATGGTACTGAAGCTCTTAAACATGTTCTAATGCTTTCTCCATTTTAATCAGTCTCTCCACAACGCTGAACATAAACAGATGCATTCTCTAAGTGTGCGGAACACCAGAAAAACTAGATTCACTATTCTATGGCCTCATCGTTGTGTTTTTGTCTAATAACACACAAAATGCACATCATTATATCCATGAAAGATGTATTTTGAAAAGAGTGGTTTGAACACAGGTAGAATAAAAGCAGTCGGTCCTGTATCTGAGTTTATATAAGATTGGTTGTGTGTCAACAATGGCTGAGACAACCAATACAGGCTCTGCTGCGAACCGTATCAGATATCAGCAATCTAAACTCTGACTGAAGTATATAAAAAAAAAAAAGAGCGGCGCCTCGCAACAGAAAACAAACTCTCTGATTTTATATTGTTGACTTGTCTCCGAACAAAGACGACACAGTAGGACGTCTTTTCAGGGAACGGCTCCATGTCTTATCAATGTGATTGTAGCCATCACGGTCAAGGTAATAGTTGTCAGCAGGAGGTCAAAAAGACCCCAATACCGACGAGAGAGAAGGCAACAATACACCGGCAACAATTCAAGGAAGCAGATATGTGTGAAATTAGCCTCAGCAGGTTCACACAATAGGAAGAAAATAGCTCTTTCACATTAAATTTAAGTCGAGTGCGCTTGAAATTGAGGTTAGAGCCGATGGAAGCTGGAAATTGACAAGACTTTTGATACAAATTATAAGGAACGAAAAAGAACCCCCAAATTTTTTTTTCCTACCCTATGGAAATTGCATGAAAAAGGAAACAACTGGCCACTGTGACCACACACTTCTGTCCATAAATCTCAGGGACAAACACAAAACTCTGTGACATCTGTAAAAAGAAGAGCTGGTGACGGCTCTACCTTGTTGTCCAGTCCTGCTATTTCCTGCTGACTGGCAGTGGAGAGCAGGAAGGAGTTCATCTGGGTCTTCAGTGTGTCGTCCACTTCCACATCAATGTCATAGCAAGCAGTCTTCTTTTGGTCATTAGGGTCCACACTGTAAAAAAAGTTAATACAGGTTATACAGTGATTTGTTTTGTGTGTTCACTGTTAAAAAAGCCACGTGATGACAGACCATAACACACTAAAGACCTAAATACATATTAACAAATTGGTCGATCAATGGAAAACTGGTAACTACTTTGATTTAATATTTGTATTGTATGCAAGTAAAGTTTTACATCATGTTTTTGCAACTTCTCCTTTTGCAACAGTTCAACAGGGAAATTAGTGTCACAAGCCATTTATCCAGCTTCTAATACTCTCCCAGTACCTGATCACATGGTTGATGATGATGGGCTCTGGAGGCATCAGCAGTGCATGCAAGCGCTGCGGGATCTCGGAGAACTTCATTCTCTGGGTCTCAAAAATCTGAAACAATGAAAACAACTCACGATTAGAGTAAGAGAGAACCTGACCACTTACATCACAAAAATATAATAAAATTAGAGGCATAATTGTAGTTTCATATGTTTTAAGAAGATTGAAAGTTTAGTGTGTGGGATTTAGTGGTGAACTGAAAACCCATTGTCTCACCCTCTCCTTCCAGGCTTGTGTGGGGAAACCCACAGTGGCCTTCAGATAAACAGAAAATGAGTTTCTTAAAGGTTCAGTGTGTAGAATTTAGTGACATCTAGTGGTGGAGTTGCATGTGGCACTCCACCACTTCCAAACATGAAAGAGAACCTGTGGTAGCCTTCATCAAAACTCAAAAGGTGTTTAGATTCTCCAGTCTGGGCTACTGTAAAAAAAGCATGGCTGTCTCCATAGTGAGGACCCAATACTAATGTAAATATAAAGTGTTTAAATATAAGGCCCATTCTAGGGTAAGGACAACAACAACATGTACAATTTAGATGAAACACACCAGTGAAAACATCACCACTGTGTTTTTATATTCAGTTTCTGCTGATAGATCTTTTTCACCCAAATCCTACACACTGAGCCTTTAAGCTTAGTTCTTGCTTAGGGCTGAGAAATTGAACAATAGAGTGGAAACAAGTAGTCGATCGACAGAAAACAAATCGGCTACTGCTTTGATAATTCACTCAAATTCTTTATCAAGTAAAAATTGAGGTTTCAGCTTCTCAAATGCTGGAATTTGGATTTTAGTTTTTATGGCATCACCTTTTACACCGTATGATGAAAACCCTGATTAAAGTTGATTTTGTATATCCCAGGCTTAATTGCAGCTAGTTCTGTGCCCATGATGGTTTGTTGCTCAGCTGCTTTTGTGTTTGACATATCTACTCTGAACAAATACATTCTCCTCTGCTCTTTTCACTAAATCTTTTTATTCTGCCAATTCACAGGGAAACCAGTCAGTGACAGAGAGAAAGAGAGACTCCATAAAAGGAGAGAAAGTAGGAGAAGAGAGTGACTGTTTAATTTCAGGAGTGAGAATTAACCAAGACAACCATGAGACTGTCTATCATTCCAGCTTCATGCACCAGCTACAGTTTGTGTTCACCACTTGGATTAATCTCATTTTCCCCCTTTGCTGTATGTTAATATAACAAAACTATTTTTAAGATGTGTTAAACTTCTACAGGGCTCCACTCACCTGCTGCAGGTACTTGTCACAGTTGATGAACTCGCGCTCATGAGGGTCCTGGAGTTTGTGGGTCTTGACGTACTGCCAAAGGGCCTGAATGATAACAGGTCTGGTCTGGGTGTGGATACCCAGCATACGAGCCAGCCGGGGGTCCAGCTTGAACTGAGGGGGCTGTTTGGAACAGGTAAATTTGTTGTTAGAAAGTGATTCAGGTTATCTATCAGGAAGATATTTCTTTAAATATATGTCACGGTCCATTGTGACTGGCAAATTGGTCAATGTTTTGACAGACGGAAAAAACCACTGAGCATTTACCTGGTAGTCAAGCATGAGGAGGACGGTGCAGCGAACACCGACATCACCTGGCCTCTTCACCTGGAAACCATCAGTCTCCTGGGTGGTGGCGGTCCTGTGCCACTAAAAGAGATGACGGACATTTTACTAACAAGAATTTACTGATCAGTTTATGAACAGATATTCTTCCATTTAGTGGAACAATTACAAAAGATCCTCAGCGTTAATTGAACATGAAAGGATGTATTGAACATAAAATCAGTGACCACTAATCCAATGCAGCATTTCTTCCAATTCGACATTAGAGTTTAATTTTATGCTAATACAATACCAGATTTTTTCACAATGCCATAGTGGTATTATTAAATTATTTATTATTATTAGGGCTGCAACTTACGACTATTCTGATAGTCGATTAGTCACCGATTATTGAAACGATTAATCGACTAATCGGATTATGAATGACACAAATTCTCAATTGCTCTTATTTAGCAAACAGCTTTTAAATTTAGCTTGAGGTTGTTCGAGGCATGTGATGACTGAAAATAAAGGCACAAAAGATTGTTACTTCATTCCAAAAAAATGTCTTTAAATAAACCTTGTTGCATATAAGGGTACTGTTGACACAAAAGCAACGAAAAATCAAGTTTTTGTCCATTTAAAAGCAAGTACAGGCAAAGTGCTAATAAAACAAATAAATTAAAAATCAAGTATTCATTTTTCCTGTTAACAAAAATGACAGGGAAAGTAACATTAATAAAAACAACAAACGAAACTACAGTCTTCTTCTGACTAAATAATTATGATTAATAAAAGGCGTTTGTCAGGCAATAGGATAACAATTCGCTTTTAAACTTGTTAATAAAAAGTTTAAACCATATTTTTGTAATGGATGCTATAATCCTGCGCACAGAATGTGTATATATAACATCGTAACGGAGGCGAGTCCGCATTGTCTCCGTTACGATGTCACACGTGACTCCTCCTCCTCACATGCACGTTTCCTGCTTCCATGGAGAGGAGGTCCGCTGCAACAAATACTGAAGGTAGTTTTTTTTCGGGCTGTTACGGGTGAAGTTCTCCCGAACAGTTTACTTTCTGGTACGCGATGCTGCTGCAGCGGAGGCCGGCATTGCTCCGTGTTTTGACGCTATTGCACATGCGCGACTTTCAGAGATAGGAAGGGAGCGAGATGGCTCACTCCTCAGCTGCTTTCATCAGCACCTCCGGTAAAACGACGTTTAGTTCAACTGCACGGCACGAAAACACGTGCTATGACGTAACCAACGAATCATCGACTAGTAAATTCGTCGGCGACTATTCTTGTCATCGATTTTTGTCGACGACGTCGACTAATCGTTGCACCCCTAATTATTATAGAATTGTACTTATCTCGGTATATATTATATATATATATATATACATACATCAGACGTACATACTGAGATACACAGTGAGTGATCTTACTTCCACAAGGTGATTATCTGGTCCATAAAGGTCCTTGTCCAACTCAATCACCAGGGACTTGAAGAAAGAAGAAAACTTCCTCTTCTGTTTGGTGGCTTCATACTTGGACACGGCTGTCTGCAAAACACAGGTTATTCATGTTATTCATGTTTTCGGAAATAAATGCAGCTATTTGGTTTGAATTATCAGTGCAATATGTATGTCTGGTCGCTCCAGTGAAGTGAAGCATTTGATCTAAATCATAATCAACACAAGAAATATTTTGTCGTTATACCAAGGATTAAATAGTTATGACAAACAATTAAATAAACATAAGAGAAAATATCTGTTTAATATTCAAATACACCAAACTGCCACCAAATTATGCCTAGAGAGGGAATTCTCCAATATCTGATTTGTCTCTTTATTAAACTGAAGGGCAAAATGAAACAGACAGAAGCACTACGAGTCCCAGTGAGTTATTTGGTGCTTTATCTTTTTAATTTGTCTGAAGAAAGCGTAATGGAAGAGAAAGATATTAGCTTAAACCACTGCTATATAAATATTACAAGGAACTGGAGGGAAAGAGGCTCCATTACAAATAACCATTTATGACAACTTAATGAAAAAATGATGCAAAACTGAAAAATGGTTCTTTTGTTAGTACCCACTAGATAGTACATCCTACAGTATGACATATTGAATTAGACACACACAAGTATGTTTAAATTAGACAACAGTCACAACTTGGGAAATAAAATGTGCAGTGTTTAAATTAGCTTACATCTTCCAGCAGACGTCCTTCAACACGCAGCTCCCACGATGCAACTGTGCCTTCTCCGTCCTCGGCATCCGGCTTGGCAGGGTTGAAGGTGTTCGATATGAAGATCCGAAGCTTCCTCTTTTGCTAAAAACAATCAGTCAAGGCAAACTCACTTTAAATTCATACGTTTCTATCACTCAACACTGGCTTGATATCTATATTGATAAATAACTCTAGTGGCCAACCTTAGGTTTCTTTAACGGAAACTGCTATATGACTTTAAAATGTATTTAAGGTTCGAACAGGAGAGTATGAGGCAGTCAAGAGTTAAATGAAACCGTACCTTGATGGGCCTCTTGAGGGCTTCTTGGATGTCCAGCCTTTTGCGCATGATGGTCTGGTCCAGCTTCCTCTCAAAAGCCAGCAGATCCATATAAGCCTGAGACTCTGGGACCAGTTCCCTGATCTGGAACAATAGAGAAGATACTTGTAACAACTGGAGCAACATTAAACAAGTACAAGAGATTACGCCTCAAGAAATTCCCTGTCAGTTATCAACCATATCCTTATGTATTGATTCTTAAACGTTATGGCAGCAATTTATCTAGTTACTCTGTATCTCAAAGAGGAGCTGTGCATTAGTGATGAGAAAAGGTTTGTGAACCCGGCTAAATTATCTGGTTCTTTGCAGTGATGCTCAAGGTAATAAGATAAGCTTGAGCTAATGTGTCTGCATTGATCATGGGCATTAAATATTCACAATGCTGGAGGAGAAAGTAAGTGAATCATTGGATGTAATAACTGGTTGAACCTTCTTTCGCAGCAATTACATTAAACATGTGCTTCCAGTCACTGCAACAGATCAGCACAATGTTCAGGAAGTATTTTGCACGACTTTGAGATTTCCCAGGATTTTGGTCAAATCGCACACATATTTTTATAGGGAACATTAATTCCCACAGCAGGCTAGAAAGAATATTCAACACCTTTGTAAATGTAATACAAGATGTTTTAATAACTTTTAATGGCAGTTTTGAGGAAACCTGGAGGTAGTGTGGTCACCCACTAAGAAGGTTAATGGTTTGATCCCTGGTTCCTGTTAAACACTGTATGTACAGCACCGTCTATATGACTGCGAGTGTGAATATAACCAATATTGTAAAGTGGGTAAGGTTTGAGCTCTCGATAAGACTGGAAAAGGACCAGATAAATGCAGTCCACTCAAAGTACACTGACGATACTGTGAAGTGCAAACACTCCTAGGACGTTGAACACAGCTCTCAGGAACAACCCTTTTTTGAAGCATCTGAATTTACATTCGAATGGACTTACAAATATAATCTCTCCAACACACGCAAGGCCAAAATAAATGGATTTCTGTTCAGAGGAATTTGACTAATACTCACCCTTTGAGGTAGAATTTTATCAGCCATCTTCTTCTTCTTTGTGCTGTAAAAACAAATTAACAAAGCAAGATGTTTGAGAGTGAGTCAGGCAGCTCTGTGCATTCTCTCCTCATCCGGAGGTGAAGACTCTGCAACAGTAATGTAACAAAGACTCATAACAAGGGGCTGGGGGGGGGGGCTTACTGCTGGTTGCGGTTCTGCTGCTGCTGAACCTGCTGAATCTGCTGAGGGGCTGGCCTCTTACGAGACGGGTCCATCACACCAGGCATCCCAGGGCGAGAAACAGGGCTGTTGCCGTATCCTGGGGGCCCCATGGCTGGTCCCTGAGGGGTCATACGGCTGGAGGGGGGCATGCCCGGTCTCTGCACAGAAAAGACAAGTCAAAATTACTATCGTAAGAAAAACACAAAGACAATACTTTCTGGGGATTCTTTTTACAGCCACTAAATCTGGAGCACAGAAATATCTGATCATCTGCTTTGAGGTATTGCAGATGTGAAACAGACTCCGCCAGTGTTTCGTATTTTCCGCCTCGGGTGCAGGAATCTGCTCTGCACCGGTCCATAACTCAAAATATGAATAATATTCCAACTTTAAACCGTTGTCCCGACCCACACAAAGAGGTCACAATCTTTGAAAGTGCCCCACTCAAACACGAGCAATTTAGCTGGAGGTAAATTTCTGTTAACTGGACACTGTCCTGAAGTTTTAATCACTTTTCACTAAACACTTCTTGAAAACCATTTTTCAAAAAGAGGAATGGATGCGTGCTCAGAGATGTGAAACACCCTGTTCGCTTAGAGTGAATCTTAATCATCATGCCTCCTAAGAGGAATAATTTCTAGTAATTAATGTGTGCATTTCCATTTTAATTTACGGGTCCGCGAGTTGCAGTGAATCTAAAAAAACGCCTGAAACGGTGAAAGAACAAAACGGCTCATTTGTAAAGCACCCTGCATTTCCAAGGTCAGCGTGTGTGATGAGAGCCTTGAAATGGCGTTTGAGGGAAAGAAAAAGGCAGATTAATAGCCACGATCCTCACATCCTTTCACTTTACTCTGTACGTGTTTTGTCTAATATGGTGGTCATATCTGCTATAAGACAAAGGATTCGATAACACAAAACGATTCAGTGCTGAAATGTGAATAAGCAACAACACATAAGCAGCACATTGGCTCATGTCAAATAATTCACCAAACAGAATTAAAACAAGATGTTCTTTTTTTCATTAAAGACACATCTGCCTGGAACATCGATTGTCCTACAACAAGAGGCAGCAGCAACGTGCACGCAAACTCATTCCAACGAGTAAAAGCCGAACAAACACTGAGACCAACTCACCAAACCGTGTGCTAAAAACTCAAAGAGGCGACTCTGTGCACCTGACTGCATGAGTGCGGGCGAGAAGAAGCCGATGAATGAAAAATCTCTGACTGCAGTGTTCCCTCCAGGAGCCAATCTGACAAATGATAGATAATTTAAGGGACTATCTCCTCAGGCGGTGGTGAAAGGGTGGAGGGGAGGAAGAGTGACGGACATTGGCTTGTCAACAGCACGGGGTGGATGTTTGTGCTCTACCTTTTCCACAAAGCGCAGTGTGGGCAGAAAAGGGACCGTATGTTGATCATTAAGTGCTTTTCACACAATACATCAGCACAACCTTGGTTTACCCGAGAACAACTCGAGTTCAGCAGTATTCAGGGTACGGAATCCTCTTTGACTACGTGGTGAAAGGCAGCTCGTAAGACTGACAGCAGTCAAGGCTGCTGGAGAAAAAAAATATACACTATCCTTTCACTCGTGCTTCAGGCTGCCAGTAGCTAGGCAGCAAACACTTCAACCCCTGCAGATCAGCATTGACGACCTGATTTTTGTCATGATTCTATGAAACAGTATATTAGCTGGAGATCACTAATGATCCACTATAGGATGCAAGTCTAATGAAAACACTGCACAAAAGATCAGATTTATAGTTATAATCCCAAAATCGCACACGGACAAATCCACCAACATCGTGACAATAATGTGTAGGTCAAGGTTTTAAACCCCCTCAGCTCTAAAATGTACTTTGTTAAAATTGCATCTGGAGAAATTGTCAATTAGTTTCAGATGTGTCTGCAAAAGGCAAAACGTTTCTTCTTACTGAAAGCCAGTCGTTGATGAAGAATTTACATTTTTTTTAAAAGCCGAAGAGGTCTAAATATTTTCTAGATGCACAGCACGTGTGAAGTGGGAGACATCTTGTGTCCAGTGGTTAAAAATGTGAAATGAACATTAACCCTTACCCTATGTATTTATGGGTTTTGATGTTTGCATAAGAAGGAAGGGTTGGGTGTTACTCTGATTAATTCAATGACAATAGTAGTAGAAATCTTTTACATACGATCAGGGTACTTTTATAAAATTGAATGTTTCAATGAACCTCCCTGACAAAGGAGTTTCTTTTCATTTCAAGTGCAGAGTAAAACAAATGGAAAATGGATAAATACTTTGAACAGATCCTGTTATAACTCCAGAGAGCAAGAAGTCTGCAGTAGACTACTCGTCACAAAAGACTTTCATCTCTTCCATGAATCCGCTCTTCTACTTATCGGAACTACAACATCGACTTCCCTCAGATGTTCATCCTGTGGTAATAATGAGGGAAAAGTCCTATTTGAGAAGTTAGAACAACACACCTTAAAGTTTGAATGACTTAAAATAAAACAAAACCAATACACTGGCTATTTATTGTCTCTGTCGGTTGATGACTTAACTGAACAAGTAGGATCAAAGTCATGTAATTGACTTTTATGGAGTGACCATCTTGGACTAGTTGCGTGGACGTGTAATACCTCCAGCAGCCTGCAGCTTCACTACATGCAGGGAAAAGACAAATTGAAGAGCTCCAGCGGGTGATCTGTCTTTAACAGACTGTACCACCTGGTCCTGGTTCGAGTCCCTCCTGTGATCTGTTTATATCTGAGGATTAGCATCGACTCATTCAGAATCTGCACAACGAACCACGGAGCTGTGCGAGCCTTTTAAACTTTCTCCTGCAAACAAACTCCGCAAAGTCAAAAACCACCAGATATCAGAAGCTCACTTTGTCGAGCTAGTATTAATTTAAATGACTTCCGATAGTTAATGGTTTGTTTTCAGTAAAGAGAACCGAGCAGTAAACTGGAAAGCTAGCCTCGTTAGCCAACGGAGCTAATTGGGCTACCGTGACTAACTAGCTAGCTAAGCTTTAACGCTAGCAGGCGGGAGGTTCGGCGGATTCAAACCGGCGAACAAACTCTCACACTCGGTCAAAGTGGTCCCTGTGTGTACGTGCCGGTGGCGGGGTTTAGCTGCTCCTCGACCGGGCGGTGGGTCGAGGGGAGCCGGGGCCCAGAGGTGGAAGCTAGCCGCCAGTGACAAAGCAGCAGCGGTGGGGAGGCTTTGTTCTAGCGGACAGGCTAACACGTCAGGAGCCAAGATGGAGCGATATCTCACCGGGTATCCAGGCCCGGGCATCGGGGAGCGGTACATGTGGTTCTGCGCGGCCGACGACGGGCCCATCCTTCCCGAGGGAGTCCCCGGCCCCATGCCTGGTCCCACACCCGGTATCGGGGGTCCAGGTCCCATTGCTCCGCCGCCGCCACCCGGAGGTATCGTCTGGAAACCGCCTCTGGCCGCCATCTCCTCTGTGAATGACGCCGCCGGTGGAGCAGCCGAGTTATCGCGAGAGCTGAGCCGCGGGAAGTGGCTGCGGAGGCTCGGTGCCCCCTGCTGGAGGGCTAGGGTACTGCAGCAACACTGAGCTGGTTATTGATTATTGGAAAAAAAAATGATTTAGCAGAATCTCATTAAATTCCCGGTGGAAGACACAAATCTTTTTCTATCGACAAAATACAAACATATACATTTAAAACTAATGTTACATGTAAAAGTCCTGCATTCAAAATTCAAGTATTAAACACTCATCAAAATCAGAACAGTTTGCTGTCCCGGCTCCTAAATGATGGAATGAGCTCCCCATCGAAATCCTGTCATCAGAAAGTTTACACATCTTCCGCAGCAAAGTAAAAAGCATACCTCTTCCGACTATACCTTGAATAACATTTTGAAACTAACAATTTTGAGCACGTAAGTGGCACTTACTTACAGCACTTTGTAGTTTTACTTTATTTTTGAAGAAATTGTACATTCTTGATTCTTGTTTGTCTGGGTTTGCACCCTCGGGGTTGAATGCACTTATTGTAAGTCGCTTTGGATAAAAGCGTCAGCTAAATTTAATATTTAAATGTAAAGTATTAATATGGACAGATAGATGGATAGATGGTTGGATATATAGACATATGCATAGATAGATAGATGTACTTTATTGATCCCAAATTCGGAAAATCATGCAGCATGTCCAGGTCGTTGCACATAGAGCGAAGAACAAGAGACACAATTAATTATTTGATGCTGCAACGTGATATGATAATAATCGTGTTTAAAACATTAGTATAGACCTGTATGGATATAATGACTTTGTTTAATCTTTACCTGTGAACGATTACAACATAGAAAGTATTAACAGCGGCAAAAGTTTATATTGTATAAGTGGGAACTTTTGGTTTTCCAATGCTTGAATTTGTCGATGCCTCATGTCCACATATGAAACAAGTTATCACAAAAACCACAAATCAAAATAAATTCGTTTCAATATTTTGTTAATTTCTCTCATCACAGCATTGGTTCATAAATAAGTGATTTAACTCCGACCTTGTTAATTTGCACCTCTCTGACAGGATGGATTTTTAAAGTTAAACGGTTTTTAATGACCTTCAAATCTACATCGTCATCATTGTTACATTAGCGAGCCAGTGAGAGATGATGTTGAGTCTGTGTGGTGGTTTCTGTTTGAGTGTGTAAGCAGCTGGGGTCGTGCACAAGGAATCCAACACTTTCTTGTTTCCAAACTTTGATGTCATTACACTTCTCCCTCCAATTAGTACGGAGCTACAACAGTACTGAACACGGCATCCCATCTGTTTGCATAGCCTGTTTGTGTTTGATCAGTGTGTGATCCTGCGAGTCAGATGAGGGAGGACGGGGGACACATTGTGTATTTCTGAACAAAGTGTCGCAAATTCCACATTTATAGGAATCTGGAGCATCTGATCCACTGCATTGTTCTTCAAATCTCCAGAGAGGATTCTACATCCTTTGTGTGTGCGATGACAGCTGATTAGGTTTGTCCTTTGTCCGCCTCCTGACAGCCTGATATTTAACAAATGAGCCGGGGTTCACACTTTAAACAAATGAAAGGACAAATCAGGCGGACTCCAGTCTCCAAATCTCATATGGCGTCTTTCTGTGTTGTGAAATTTGACTGCGCTATAATTATTAATCCCCTTAACGAGCTGAATGTAAAGTGGAGCCCAGAGGAGCCCGGCCGCGGCCTTATCTCTGACAAATGGCTGAGCATCCTAATTGCACTGACAGATCTGACAGGATAAATTTATACCACTGACGTGACTCACATGACATGAAGGCTGGAGAAAGAGCACAGAGACAAGCTGGAGTGTCAGTTCTACTTTAAATATTTATTTCTGTACCGTAACTTTAGATCTAATATTATATCACAGTCTTATAATAACAACTGAGAACCACTGCATCAAAATGTAACACTTTGAGTCATATTCCTCCCTGATCTCATATGCAATGAGTTATTTTAAGTTATTTTGACCCAGTGTTAGTATAGTCTCGTAAACTAGGGTGGGGCAGTGAAGGAAAAAGTATTAAGTGGTTTACTTGAGCAATAGTAGTAGAATTACTCAGTTACATGAAGTCCTGCATTCACAATTTTACTTCACTTTCTCTAACATTGTATTTTTCGACATTTTCTCCAATTTCTCAGGGAATAATTAAATTAAAAGACCAGCTATGTTTAAGGGACTGATGTACATGTGGTGGAGCAGAGAGAACACTGATCATAAAAGTCATAAATAATCACATACTTAAAAACTGAAAATGAAGGTTAATTAACTGAAGGGTAATATTAAATAAACACAAACACTATGCCAAAACCATTTGTTCTAGATACAGTTTACTACTACACGAGCCCCAAACTAGATGAATTTTGTATTTGTGTTCATTTAATGACTGAAACTCACAATACACACTGGACAGCATATTGAGGGATTGTGCAACAGGAGTGTAATATCCTTGTTGATGTTGATAACAAGACGTGACAATAGGATTAGGAGGAAATTATACCTCTGGTCTATAAAGATCCTGAGTCTGAGCACATGTTGGGTGACAGCAGCCGGCCTGATTAAAGTGACAGATGTGGGTGCAGACATCCTCCCAACAACCCTCATTAAAATAAAACAACAATCATAAGAAGTTCCCTGCATGAATATGACCCCCCAAGTAAATATCACACAGATGCTTGTGGTGATTAGCTGAGGGTGTTACATCCGTTTACGACAGTTTGGGACCGATTTCATCACGGTAGCTGGTTTCTATACCGTCCACCGACTGGCTGCAGACAAGGTGAAAACAAGGAGGGAGTCAATCTCTCATGTTTGCATTAGAAGGTGAAATGAGTGCAAATGATTCAACCTCATCCACAGAGCACAGATGAGGAAACTTCTGGATCTGGTAACAACAATTAACTGGTGGAAATCTTTGTGAATTCAGATTTACTTAAAGAGATTTCCAGTTTGTCTCCTCTCCTCCCACCTGCTTTTCCCCAGGAGCCTGATCAGGATGCAACAAGCATCTTCTGCAGGATTTATGTCACCGGGCGGCAGCTCTCCTGTATCCTGACCCAGCCTGTAATCTCCTGACTCGTGGCTGTCACCGAGACAAAGACACAAATGCCAGCAGGAAATGAACAGCATCAACTTTTATTTTTTTGATTAATTTGTCTACTTGGCAGGTACAACAGAAAATAACGAAAAAACCCTTCTTGTTTCAAACATTAAAAAAAAAAGGGAAAGAAGAAAGTCTTGGCTGGGATGTTGGAGCTGGCTCCCGGGAGCTTTAACACTTGGTTACTAATGTGTGGTAACCAGCTGAGGTTTCTCCTCTGAATAATAAAAAATGAATGCACCCTCACATTTGATGAACAATGTTGAAGTTTGGTTTCCCACTCACAGACACCACGAAAAAATGATAAGGCAAAAGTAAACTCCTCCTCAGTCACAGAACAACCCTTAATGTCTGGTAGCCGCGGAGTCACATGGGGGGGACTGAGGAGCGAACAGGATATTTGGGGCCGACCATGTGTAAGGGCGAATAACTGGGCTCTAATATTAACAGAGTCATTCATCACCACGCTGCTTGTTTAAACAGGAGCATGGCACTCGGCAGCTACACATGTACAGTAGCATACACGAGAAGTAGAATATGCGGCTGCTGGTTTATTGACAATCTTCTTAAAAATTTGTATCGGCCGTGTGGGACGTCTTTCATCCATCCCTGTGTCGTACAGCAGCTGAAAGTATAATTACATTTCAAGAGCACGAGGCTCCCAAAATGTCAATGTTGCTGCTTGAAGCTGTTGAACTGCAGCAAAAATGAACGGCTGAAGCAGATAAGAAATATCTAGTTATTAGCAGCCTCCTGCCCTCAAACCCCTTCACGTAATGCTGATTCAATTCCAAGAAATCGTTGTATGAAGCAAAACACTCGATAACATGTTGATTGGAGGAACCAGAGATAGCGACACGTCTCGGATGAAGTGTGGAATTCTCAGTCAAATTTTCTGAGGGCTACTCATGATTACTAATGAACATTTGCACAGCATTTGAAGTTGAAAAAAATACATTGCTTTGCCCAAAAAAAAGACAAACGAAGGCTTTAGAGAAGAAAAATTCACAGATGAGATGATATTTACATTTTATTTATGCTGCGATAACTAAATGGACCAGTCTTTTACCTGGAGGATGAAGACAGGATTCCCAGGCAATACTGAATATGTTTTATATGAAAGAAAGAAACAACCGAAAAAACTGTTGGATCAATACGATATTAATAATATGACAATATATCAAGAAGAATAGTACATTTTCTTTACATCACCTCTACATACTGGCGGTATTGTGCTTTGATAAGACGTTTGCAACTAGAATACAGATACAGAAATAAAATTTAAAACCCCCACAAACAAAGAACGAAAAAACGACGTCACCTCATCCAGGAGTCGAGATAAGAAGAAATGAAGTCGAATGAAGACGCTTTAACTCATCTGGCACATGTGAAAACGGAAAGAAAAGAAAACGGATGACAAATTAAATTTAAATTGCAGCTCATCCAGTTGCAAAATAGAGTCTCGCTGTACCTGCTCGAGTAGGGATGTTGGCACACACACGCACACACACACACAGACTCACGCACACGGAAACACACATGGGATGTATCATCTGTCTAGCATTGAGGCAAACTTGGTAATTATATGTATGTTCAAAATGAAAAAAGGAAACTAAAAAACATGCACTGGACAAATACAAGCATGCATTTACATGATGAGACCTGAAATCTTCACCAGTACAGGTTTTAAATGGTAGATGATGCAAACTCTACCACTACCACGGCCGCCACGACCCCCCTGAAAGTACCCCACCCCACACCCCCGACTACACTCACTGGGAACATAGATACATTCGCAAACAAACTACACAAAGTCCAGCTGTTGTTTCATGGAGAGCGCTGCAACGGTTACAGATGTTGCTACATGTACAGTGGGGTAAGCAGTATGGGTGTGTGTCCCACCAGCAGGCCAGTGGCGTGTGAAACTGTTGTGTTCTGCTGTGTTTATATATAAAGGCATGGGGGCTCTTTTTTTTTCTGATAATGGTGAGATAACTGTACATTTTCCCTTATTCATTTATTAATTTTTTTACACTTGTTTTGTCTTTTGAAAGAGAGAGGTCCGTGTTGGCAAGGTTCCTCCATGAGCATCCTTTGCGGCAGTATTCCAGAGGAAAACACAGAAGAGACAGAAGAGTTAACTGACAGATTTATATTTGGGATATCCTCTCCACTCGGCCCCGGGTGAAAGTTTTTTCGTCGTTTTGGATTTGTCCTCCATTTCGAGGAAAAACAAAGTGCCTCTGTTCGACTTCGTATGAGTTCCTCGCACTTCCCCCGTGTTGGATAGTTCTTGTTGTGTGGTTGGCTTTGGTTGCATAACACGCACTTTGATGCTCCCACCTCGGGGTCTGCTCAGCAAGTGAAGTCTTCAAAGTTACCCTGGGCCGGGTGATGAGGTAGCATGTTGCCAGGATACGTTGATGGTGTACGCAGGGTCTCGCAAGGAGCCTGACAACGAGAGAGAAAGATGGTAAGATGGAGGACGGAGGCGGATGAAGAAGAAGTGATGAGCAGAGGATGAAGCGGTGAGATAAAGGGAAGGAAAAAGCACAGCGGAGGTGGCATCACGTCCAGAACAAATTGGAGAAAATCTTAGTCATAAAAACACATGACATGAGCAACTAGCAGGGCCAGGAGGCGAGAGGAAGCTAATTCATGACAACTACACAGAAAAATAATGAAAAAACCCCCAGTAAAGTCACGAGCAGCTCAGATTAGCAGCTCCTCCTTCCCTGTTTCTGTGCTCGGGCTCTGACTTATAATTAAAGTGATCTAGCTGCATTTACACTTGGAAATAAGTGAGCTGTCACACCTTCTGAAGCTCTAATTCCAGACTGTCCCTGCTGCTCCTGTCCCCCAGCTTTGATTAAATGCAAGCCACTTTCCGCTCTCCTACTCTTCTCCCTCTCTCTCTCTCTCTCTCTCTCTCTCTCTCAAGTTTCGCTCCCTCACATCCCAATCCCTCCCTTTTCGTGTCTCTCAAGTCTTTTGCTCCCCTCCCCGAATTCCTCCGTTTGCTTCTCCCTTCCCTCCATCACCACCTCAGTGAGACACAGTGATAGTACATAGCAGCTGCCTACTGACATGGCGTTTCACATCATCCAGGCTCAGCACAGCTCCCCTGTCGTTGTTGTTGTGGCCTTTGTGTTTCTTCTTCATGCAGCGGCACATCTTATACTTGATCACCTGAAAATAGGCAAGCAAAGACATCACTGACCTTCTGGGATCAAAACACATTATTACCTCAGTGACCTTATATGGTTTCTATGTTTGTTTGTCAGCAAGATTAAGCAAAAACAACCCAACAGATTTCCATGAAACTTGGTGAAAGGATGTGACATGGAAGAACCTGGAAAAAACCTGGATTAGGGGGCAGCACCGGGAATTTATTTTCATAGATAATAATAATAAAAATAATAATAATCATAATAATAATAATAATAATATCACAAACTTCCCAGGGAATAATTAATGGTTAAATAAATATATAGTCAAATTTTGGACTTTGGTTGGTGCAGCTTGATTGGATTTTAGGGGACGATTGGGCCTCGGCGGAGGTTTGTGCTCTACTGAGTGTTTTTCCAGTTTGTTTATCCGTCTGGCAGGATTATGCAAAAAACGCTATCCGGGACATTTTGTGTACGGGTTGGGAATAACCCAAGTCAGAACTCAGTAAAATTCAGAGCAGATCTGAATAAACTTGCGAAGCCAGGTTTTTTTCTCCAACTTTCTTTCCCATGGTAAGTCTTGGCATTAGCCTTGGCGGAGACATGCACTGTCTAGGTGGCACAACAGTTCATCGTGTTTTCGGAGAGCATTAAAATGCCCTCTCCCTTTTGCTACTTTACATATTTCAGAGCCGGACCGAAGGATCGAGGAAGCTGAGACTCAAATGAGATCAATTTGATGCGTCTATAAACATGTTTCTCCTTGGATAAGGCACATAAGCTGCAGCTGCCTTTCATCCTGTCCACCTGCAGCAGCTTCAATCAAGGACTAACATACGCAAAGAGAAGTCTCTGGAAGAAGAGAAGGTAAAGCAGAACCACACAGCCCAGGGTAACCCTAACGAGAACAGACACACACGTCCTGACTAATCTAAAACGTAATAGAGCAAAAATGTTAATGTATTCAGCGTTGCTGCAGCTAAGATGCGAGGACGTCACAGAGATGAGGTGCAGGCTTGTGAAGGCCGGTGTTAGTCATGCAAACAAAAACACGTACTGGTGTGAAAAAACTGTCAGTCCAATACTGGACAGGACAAAATGAAACACACAGTGTCTGGCCCCATCAGGCAAAGTGTAGAAGATATATGCCTAGCTCTGGCTGTTGTGTTACATCATTGACTGTACCACAGATTTAAATTTTTTATCAGAGTAAAAGGCTCCAGATAATGCGAGACGTTTTTCTAAAATGAGACATTCTACCTCGTATAGATAGTCGAAGAGTTCAAGGATGGTGAGGAGGCTGGCTCCGATGAAAAGACCCATCTGACCTCCAATGTCACCTGGAAAGATCAATCAAAAATCACAAATAGTAAATTAATAACTGACCGGTGGTGGAGTAAGCACTCACATATTTTACTTAAGTAAAAGTACATGGAAATATGCAAAGATGTATCAAGTTAAAGTAAAAGTATCACATAACTTTTCGACTTGAGAGTGCTGCTGTAGGAGGCGGGGTCTAATGTTAACGATGTGAACTAATCTCATTAATTATAACTTATACAAAATATTTGAGCACTAAAAGCAATGCACTGTAAATATGTAGTGGAGTAGATCAGAAGTTCAGATATTTGCTGATAAACGTGGTGGAGTAAAATTGAAAAGTTCATGAGAAATGTACTTAGACTTTAAAATGAAAAGCCGCAATAACGCCACAAGTCTTTGTGTTACTGTCACTCTGAATAAAGTATCTTCCATGTTGCATAGTGAGACCTGAGACAGCCAGCTCCTTACCCAGAAGACCGGCCAATTCATAGGCTTTCTTTTGTTCAATGGTCTCATAGTTCAGTGCTTCAAAGTAGATATCCAGCACCAGAATGTTATCACTGTAAACAGAGCGGGAAACACACAGTCATAAGTCACATTATCAGATATCTCCTCTCATCAGAGATTTAAAGGAGGAGACGACGACTGCAACTTCCTGCTGATAGCAGGGCCGACGCATCAAGTTTAGCAAATAACCTGTTGCAATTTCCCAAAGGGAAGGTCACTGAGGAATACAAGGGAAATGAAGAGAGCTGTTTGGGTCTGTACCATGTTAAAGTTTCAAACTTGTTACTTCAGCAGAAAGAAAAAAGGACAGGATTAGTTTAAAGGCCCTGGGCACGGCAGGCTGTTATTTTGACTCCTGAATATCCTCTCTGAGGAGTGAGTCTGACTCCGCTCCCCCCTGCAGTCGAGATCAAAACCTCAAATTTACTTTGTACTTTCCTTTTTGTGCTTGGGGTGCTGGTTTACTGCTTATATTTAAGTTGATCATTATTAACTTAACTTTTATTTTCAGCTGTTTATTGATTATCGTTTTGGTATTTCAACGATTAGTCCCTCTACCTTTTTAAAACTATTTACTAGTATTATATTTCATCAGTTTATTCACTCTTTTGAGCTATTACACAATTATTACAATTATTTCACATGTGCTTCATATTTCCGACTTTTAGCTGTTTCAGCCATTCATTACTTTTCGCTTTAGCTCAGCTATTTATTCACATCCTGAAAAAACATTTGAATTATTTATCAACTGTATTTGAAGCATTCATCCAGTACTTTATGCAAATTGTGGAGATATACACACTCAACCAGTAATGACTCAGTTCCAGCTGTCAATCATGAGTTTTCCAGACATTTTGATTACATCAAATGAAGAATTGGAACCAAAAGTACTGAAAAACGAGCACCTGTACATATATCAGAGTGATGAGAACTACCGAACTGACAAGAAACCATCTTTGAGGAAAAAATATCCAACGTGTACTTTGACTTTATATTTTGGTCCCATCCACTAACATGGAGGAGGCAGGGTTTATGACCTAAAGTGCAGCCAGCCACCAGGGGACGTAAAGATGATTTTATTTCACTTTTTGGGAGCTGTCATGTCATCCATCTTTTTATACAGTCTATGGTTTAGACTTGTCACTTAAAACTCCTTAAATTTTTCCATGTACCCCAATGGGAACAAACCAGTTGCCCCCAGTTACAGCCCATAATGCCGTGTGGTTATGGGTCCCGAGGGAAAGACGATGCACTGCCACAGACGTCAGTTCCACACCAGTAAACACTCGCTCGGAAATACAGCCAATAAAAAAAAATTTGACTGGATGAACTCACATCTGTGCACAGGGAAAACCTTCAGAAGACAGAAGGGGAGGGTTTGTGATTCAACTGTTATTGTGTCGTCTCTGTATTTCCCTGAACTACTTTGAGCTTTTCAGTAGATTTGGCAAAGACACACTCAGTACTTGGCTGATTCAGTTAATCTTTGACTGGAAGCTGTATTCTCTATTTCCTTATCTCAATGAGTAAAAATGCAGGTTTGAGTTGAGCGGGTGATCTGGTTACAGCAGCTACTGTGCAGCCTTCGAGCCGACACACTGGAGATCCTCAATCAAATACAAAATCTTACTTGTCTTTGTGAACTTTTCCCCTTCTTGTTTATGCTGGTGACTGACATAGATGACACGACCTTGTGTATTGAGAGAATTACAATGTGGCTTCAAAGCTGTTTGTGTGATAAAGAGGTTTAATCCGATTAAAAACGATTGTAAACATCAGGTTTTAGCCTTAGTGCATCATGATCGGGACCAGGAGCACATCTGAGAATTACCAGCACTGTGTGGCTAAACAGGGATACAGTGAGAAACCCATTAGAGAGGAGAGGGGACTAATGGCAGAAGCATAAACCTGCATTATCAACTACAGCATTTTCATTCCTAGAAATTCTCTTGAAATCATTTCACTGCTGTTACACAATTTTCTACAACCAAGCCTGGAAACAACAGGAAAAGAAGTCCATTATTTCTTATCTCCACCGAGGAGGTGCTGTTTGCCCTCCTGCTGTTTTCCCAAACACAAAGTGGATTTACACAAAAAGGTGGAAGGATGGAGCACGTCACAAGAAAACCTATTAAATGTTGGCACAGATTTCTTTAAAATTGTGAGATCTGGTGTTATTCAACATTGTCACCAAGAATAATACATGAATCTCAATGAAAAGACTCATATGCATATTCAGGGGACTGACATCTATGAGTGTGTGGATTGTGGTGCGGCTTGATTGGTTGCAGTGGGACAGTTGGGCCTTTGCAGAGGTATACGCTCTATGGAGAGCCATTCTAGTTCATTATATGATGATTTAAGGGCTGCACCGTTCATAAAATGTCATTAATTCAATATAAATTCTTCCAGATGGATGATTATCAAATACTTGAGATTTGTTTTAGAAAGTGAGAGCTTTTTTTTGAGGGAGACTTTGTGTCTTTTAAGTAAATGTGTGAACATGTCTGGGGAATTTACTTCAAAATCCTGCTGTTGGTTTATAAAGCACTGAATGGCTCGAGGCCAAAACTACACTTCTGATCTCCTGCTACGTTATGAACCATCCAGGGCCCTCAGGTCGTCTGCAACACGTCTGCCTTCTGTGCCCGGAGTCAAAACTAAAGATAAAGAAGCAGCTTCAGTTTTTATGCTCCACATATAGGGAACTGCAGGTCTGCTGCACTTCTTAGTTCTTCTAAATCAATACCAACGACTCTGTTGTTTTCCAGTAAAATCAGATAAACAATCATCTCTTACACTGCACAGTTACTCTCACTCTTTTATTTCTTATGTCATTTATTGTATTCTATATGTAACTCTTTAACATCTCTTTTTGTATTGTCTCGTGTTGCTTTTACAATTTGACATGATGCCTTTTATATTGTATGTAAAGCAATTTGAATTGCCTTGTTGAAATGTGCATACAAATAAACTTGGCTTTTTGTATTCCTTTGAAAGAAACAATAAAGGAAAACATAAGGAGACAAAGGAAGCTGGTAGAAAGTTGGCACAAAATATTAAGTATGGCTGCGTAATGAGGCTGAAGGGAAATTTATTTTATACACTAGGTACAACTCTCTGAAAACTGAGCCAGCCTGGTACAACAATCCTGCAGTGAATCCGAACTTCAGGCCTCATGTTCAGTTCATTCTGAAACGGTTTCATCAGGGCGATGATTCAACTGTATGATTGTTGTCCTGACTGGAGCTGGTTGCAGGCATTTCTATTACTGTGTCCAGTGAGGGGAGGTGATATAACAGATCTCATCTCCGTACAATGCAACAAACTCAACAGCAGCACCAGCCACATCCTCTAAAGCTGCCATAGGTCTGAGTCATCCCCTCTATAAAACAGTTTCAATATAAATTGAACATTAGAGAAGGGATTCATTTCAGATGTGTTGCATTAGTCCTGGCCAAGTATACACAATAAATTTGGCAAATGTGTGAAAAGTCACATGAAAATAATCGAATTGCTGTAAAATACAATGAGTTTGCCTTCTACTGTTTGCAATCACAATAATTTATTTGGACACATTTTATAAAACAAAAACTGCAGTGAAATTCCATGAATGGTAATAATGAATTCCTGACCAAACCCCCAAAATTGAATATATATACAAAACACTAATAGACATTTATTTTTCTGCTTCATGTGAAGTTCTTTAGTAGCCAGCAATAGACTGGTTGTACCGAACTGCACCAAGATGATAACGTGAAAAAGGGAATAAAAAGTGAAGTGTAATAAAATAAAAATAGGACAGACAAAGTACAAGTAAGACATAAAATCGGTGACTTACGCTATGTACTGCTCTGTCTTGTTGTATTTCTTGGCAAGATACTTGGCCGAGGCTTTGCTGGGTATCTTGACAAAGGACATCTCTTTACCGTAGCGCGTCAAGTTGCACGGCGTCTCGCACACGCAGTAGTCATTATCCCTCTCGACAAGAAAGTCTGGAGAAACGAAGTGGACAGGGAGGGAGAGAGAAAACACAGAGATTGAAGGAGAGCAGCCATTGGGACCGATAGATTTGTTGCCGCCCTAGGATGACAAACAAAATGCCAGCGGAGCGAGAGGCATCAAAGAAAACTTGTGAAAGGAGTTGAGACCCAAGAGACTCTTATAAGAAACTCAAAAAGATAGAAGACAGGCGGCCACAGAGGAGGAAGGACAGCAGCAGCAGCAGCCACAGGCCAGCTTCTTGAAATAACAAGTCAATAAAAGGAAGAAGAAAGCAGGCAACACACATGAAAAATGAAATGTATCAGCTGATGGAGAGACAGGGGCGTGTGAGAAGCAGAGTCTCAGTGCCAGGCCAGACGGGACTATTTGAGAAGGGCTGCCATCGGGCTGAACACGTCATATCATCTGTTATCAACCTGGATCAGAGGCTCCGAGCAATGGGGCACAGGCAACACAATGAACAGTGTATACGCACACACAGCACAGACACACACACACACACACACACACATGCAGCATGCTGGGTTATCTCCTTACCCAAGGCGGGATCTGCACACTCTTTGTACTGCTCGGGGGTGCAGTACGGGGCGTCTCCTGAGGACAGGCAGAAGAGACACAGCGTTCACAGTCCGAACACAAAGTAGGAGCGAGGGAAAGAAGATGCACCAACGACAAGGAGATCTGCGCTTGTAATCAATTCTACACACGATGTCATTACTCTGATTATCATGATTGGATGTTACATCCTTGATCTCATCTAGTAATTGATCTCACTTTTTTTTTCTGTACTTTCACTGCCTCTCATTAGTGTCCATCCCCCTCTCCGTCTTCCGAGCCGTCCCTCACCCTTCTATCAGGACAACACGGGGGGGGGGAAATACATGTCCTGGATGTTTTGTAAATTATTTCCCCTTTGCATTGATTCTCTGCGTTTTGCTTCATCCTGACACGGAGATAGGAGACATGAACGGGAGCGGAGAACAATCTACACTGGATTGTAACTGTATTAATCAACTGCACAATCATTGCAAGGTAGCAGCTAATCCTGATTATCACACGGGCAGATTGTCTGGCTCCCTTCATGCAACACGCGGCTCAAAGTGACCCTGATTGAGGATAGAGACATTAACACTTATTGGACAGGAGAGTGAAGGTTAACGGAGGCTGGATCCAAACGTTTCCTCTGAGCCGAAGCCTTTTTCAATTTGCCATCTCAGATACCACACAGTGATTAAATGCAGAGGGTCGACAGCATCACTGCACAAACACAAAGTGAAAATAGAGAGTTTTCCAATTCGCCGGAGTGCGAAAGTATCTGATTCTCTGCAGTCGCTGACAAAAAGCTTAAGAATTGTTCAGACGACAGGACTGCCGGCCACAACTGCAGACACTGTGGATCCTCTCCATCAAATACAGAGATATCCAGTGATGGGACGCTTCCTCTGGGGCCTACCGGGCATGTGGACCATCCTGCAGTTGCAGTTCTCCACCAGGTATCGTGTCTCGCAGTCGATGCGACAGGCTGTGATGCTGTAGCTGCTGAAGAAGTCAGAGTCCATCGCTGAGGCCTTGCAGTCGCCCCACGGCGGAGGCAGGTACGTCAGCTGAGGGAGAGAGACAGAAGCAAAACCACTTTAATTATAAAACACACCTGATCTGTGCCCTGTTAAAGCTTTCTGTCAGTAGGAATATACGCTTGTTGCTTTGCTTATTACACATTTACTGTATTTGGCACAGAGGGTGAATCTCATTCTCCCTCCAAGGTAAATACATGTGTGCAGTGGTGCTTATTGTGGGAGCTTCTCTCCTACGCTTCTCCTATTCCTAGTCTCACTCGGTGCTGTCATTGTGCAGCCCACTCTTCATGCAGGAACTGAATCAGCTGGGTAGTAGAGCTGTGATGTTCTCAGAGCTTCATTCTAAACAGATTCACTTCAGGGCAAAGCATTGTGCTGTGTTCCTTGTGTTTTGAATACACACGATATATAAAGATGGACGACATGACGGCTCCCAAAAGGTGAAGCCAAAACATCTCGATTGCCCCCAGGTTGCTAACTGCACATACATCCTGCCTCCTCCATCTGTGGGACAAGGACCAATTTAAAAGGTTTAAGTGCAAATACATTATTCTAAAAGATGGGTTTTCTGTCATTTCAGGCAGTTCTTATTAAACCAATGTAATTGTGCAGCCATCAGGCCACTATACAGTTTTACATTTTTTAGAACTTATATTAGATGTATTCATGTTCTCTCATGTTTCAGCAGGCTGCATTTGGCAATTTGAATATCATTTTACAATATTAGCTATTAGTTATTCATTAAAATTTCAGCCATCTTACAGGGGAAAAAAACGGAAGGGCAAAATTAGCTGCATGATATGAATTAGGAAGCTATAAAATCGCCCGTGTGTTTTCATCTCATCAGTCCAAACAGTGCATCACTGAGTGCTCACACGGCAATAAATTAAAGGCCAGTGTTGTCATTTAGAAAACTGCGTTTTACAATTTGTTCTGAAGTGCAGGAGGCAGCCATGTGTGTCAAATACTGGATTTGGTTACTAATAACCCACAGCGATGTTCAACACGCACATACAGTATTCATCCACATGCAGAGGTACGGTACAGCGCAACCAAGAAAACCAGATATCTCCAACTCCCATCTAATCTGGAGACTTTAATGATTCCTCTGCTGTTTTTCACATGAAGGACCTTCGCCAATGTCACATAAAACATAAAAGCCATCACTGCTGGGTAAAATGTGCCAATCGATAATCGCTAGTTAAGTATTTATTCAGCCCATCACATGGATTGGATCAACTGGTGGAACCATGTGACTTGATAATGGCTCTCTCGTGCTCAGAGGTCACTGTTTCCATTCCTCAGAATTCTCTAAAGCCCCACTCAGCCGGCCTCAACCACCGAGTGGCAACATTACTTCCACCCTGATTAAACTTCTGCAAAAGCTTAATTCTCCCTGCACAAGAAGTGAATCTGGCATGAGAGATTTAATGACATTTTAGTGTGCTGTTAGCTGTTTAACGACCATGAAGACAAAAACAAATCATGGAAAGATTGAGACCTGAAGTCCCCCCGTCATTAACGGAGCGAGGGAGCGCAAAACTGAAAGGGTAAAAGGTGGGAAGGAGAAAGTCAGCATGACTCAGTGGACAGCAGCACGGGGGGATGGAGAGGAGCTGAGTGAGGAAACATTGTCAAGTTGTTGCTTAATATGTTAATTGGGAGGAAGCACTACAGGACTGCTGAAGCACAGAATGGAATAAATGTGACCGAGCTGCATTAGATTAATGAAGAGCGAGCCTGCCAGCCAATGAAATAAATAAATAAATAGGGAGGAAGAGAAGAGGAGCGAGAGAGGTGGAGAATCATATTAAAAAGAGACTAACAGTGTTACAGGAATTGTAATGAATGTTGGAGACGGAAAAAGCAAAAGGAGCCTGTGAGATAGAGAGAAAAACAAAGAGGGACAGTCTCCTACAGAGGCGACATCGGCAGCATGCAAAATCCTGCTGCAGCGCGTCGACACTGGAACACACTCACTAGTGGGGGGGACGTGGAAGGACTGAGATCTCGCCCAAATTCATCCCCTTTTCTCTCCTCCATTCATTTGGCATGGTTTTGTAGCAGATTAGGAGTCATGGCATAAGATTTGTCTGGCTGCACGATCGCCACCATGCCCTGCAGGATTATTCACATTTCAGAGGAATAGACCGATACACATTTTGTGGGACGTTCTACAAACTGACAGGGGAAAGTTTCTGAGAGTTGTTAGGCCCCGGGTGTGTAGACTGCACATGGGCCCAAGGTCGCCAAGGGGCCCCACAAACACAGTTCCTCTCGCTATGGGATTGATGGTTTAACACTGGAGGCTCAGCATCAGATTTCCAGCAATCAAAACAGTCTTTTCAACCTCCATCACATTAAACAAAATAATAGTAGCTGTCGCTCCAACTGCCAGGTTACTGATGACCCTCGGGCAGACTTCTTTCCCTTCGATGAGAAAGAAGCACAGGATTGATTCAGCCTCTTCTCTGTGAAAGTGGAGTCGCGTTTGTCCTTGAAAACGCAGCATTGTGCTGAGAGTGCAGTGCTTACAATGTGGGGGGGCTCGCTTCAACTCCCCGGGGTCCGACAGAGGCTGGAGCGGGTCCGGTGACAAGTGTGTAACTGTGATCTGTGGCTCGGCCACTGACGCACATGCAGTGAATCACACTCGGGAAAATCCATATATAGGAATCACTATGTTCAAGTTTAAGTATCAATACAACATTGGTAGAATGATCCTTCACAAATAGGTTCTGGATTCAAATCTTTTATAGTAAAATTTATTTAAAATATGAGAAGAATAATAAGTCTCTTTGTTAAACTTGTGGAAAATTGTCTAGAAAATGTTAGAGATACATTATTAATTAGTATAATACTGATGCAACAATGTGTAAATGGTATTTTATTCCTGTAGCTGGTTGAATATTTTAGTCCAGTGCTCTGGCTCTGTCTCCAATCAGAAGATAAGTGTGAGGGGTCGTGACATGATTAATGGGTTAGGAAAGAGGGAAAAAAACTGAAACACCAGTCTGTATTCATTTTCTGCATAGAATTTGTTGGTATTTTTCTCTTTTGTGAAATATAACACCAAACTTGAATCCACCTTGGACCTGAAAAAGTAGTTAAATCTCACAGACTTCTGAGCTGTGAAGGACGGTGACAAACCACTGCTTTTCTGAACGCAAGCCAAAAAAGTTGGAAGCAGTTGGTTCAATCTTGCAAAGAACATTTTTATTTATATTTAAAATCTTAGACTAAAAAGTGATTTGTTAATAGGTGTAGAACCCTACTTTCCTCAGAAATGTGGTAGAGTGGAGGTATAAAATAACATTAAATATAAATTATTAAAGTAGATGTGCAAATACAAGTGGCTGTTTACTGATTGGAAATGTTTGTAAGGGAGAAAAATAAATGTCTCTATGAACTGAGCTGTTTTGCTGTTATAGAGGCGTCACAGTATTTCATGTTTACTCCAGGTTACGTCCGTGTGTGAAGCAGGAAAACTAATAACAGTCAGCTACCAGAGGTTAGAATCTGAGCAGAGCACAGAGTTGTGTGGTAATGTTTTCATTATTTTTAGAACCAGCCACCTTTTCACATAACAGAGTCATTAAAGTCAATATTCTCTTCAAACATTACCTAGTGGAGCTCTAAATAAATCATAAATGAGTCATATTTGCCTTGACACTGGTAAAAGAGAGAGAGAGAGAGTTTCTGATAAGCCTGCAAAACTGAACAGCTGGTGCCGTCTGTTTAAAATTTCAAAAGACAGAGATACCAAGTGGCTCAGAAAAAGTCCAGTGAAGCTCTCAGTGAGTCTGCTGGGAGTGACAAGGGGAGACGAGGGCAGAGCCATCAGGAGCCTCACAGCTCAGCCTCCAGATGCTTGTGGATCAAGGGGAATGAGCAGCAGAGAGTGAGTGCTACTGGGACTCCGGCCAGGGCTTGATCCTCCCCGGAAGGGTCACCTGGCTCACGCTGGATGTTGAAAGCTCCAAAATACCCTCAATGATTCCAGGATACAACATCGATTTTGTCGGCCACTGTCCCAGTTTATGACCACAATGTAAAACATGGTGGCAAGGTGATTTTCCATGTTAAAATAAGCGGCTTTCAAAAATGCACTGAAGTGTGAAATATTCCAGAGGGGCATGGATGTGAGAGTGCAAAAGTCTGGTCAGTTGCTCTGGATCTTCTCTGGAAGGAGTGCTGATGCTTACGTTAGAATACAGCAGGAAAATTCCCAGAGAATTCCCAGCAAGAGTGGGCATTAAACTGAAATAATATAAATATCCCAACACATAGAAGACACCAACAAAGATGTCGACCTGGAACGACCTGAAAATTCTTCTGTGAATTCTTCATATGTGAAAGGCAAAGTCTGGAAAATGTCTGAAAAGCCTTGACTTTGACACTGAAACATGTTTGCTTATTGAAAGGTTTTCTAAAGTAGACTATATTAAAAAAGACAACTTAACAGAAAATAAATCCTAATTGGTTAGAGCCATGCTGACACACTGTCAGGATTAGAACATGTCTGACTTTCTAAATGGCACAATCTAATGACTGTCAGAACTCTGCTCAAAGCCCTGAGAAAACTTGGCTGAAGAATATGTGACATAATTTTCCTCCCATTGATATGTCAACGACACACAACATTATTTTTGGGATCATTTAACACATCAGAATTTAATGCTAAATTTGAAAACCTGCCACCCTCCATTAAGCCAGACATTAAGGACTTTGGCTTTAATGTCAGTGTTCAGTCCTGTTTTTATGAACGACTTTCATCATTCTCCGAAAATCTTTTAATCATTACATTTAAATCACACCACGCTCCAGCATACATTTGGGAATTTGCTGCCAAGGCCCCCAGACTCTGTAACAGCCTTCCAGCTGAAATCGACCATGTTACATCAATGCACCAAACAGCTTTAGAAATGAAGATTTTCATTATTAAAACAGAACAGGAAATTATTGTATTTATCATCATAACATATCTTTGAATTGCCAAACGTTAGATTGACTCATGTTAAGCTGCAGTTTCTTCCTGACAACCTGTGCAGACATATAATATTGCATGTTCTTTATTTCCTTTCTGCCGCCCCCCCCTCCCCAAGACGTACCCGTTGCTCTTGACAGGAAACGAAGGTCTGAAACCCGGGTGCGACTCCGAAGCCCAGCTGGTCGATGAACGGCGGCTCTTCCTGGGTGTGGATCTGAACTTTGATCCCGGCTTCGAACGACGTCTCGTCTGTTGACAAGAAAAAGGTCAGGACGGTTACAACAGGGAAGACGATTTGTATGCACACGTTGTCAAGATAAAAACAGAGCCGGAAAAATCAATGACCCATGAGAACTTGTGGAAAACGCATTTAGCTGTAGCCTTAGTTGAGCTAACAGGGGCTCTTTGCTTTTTCATTACTTAAACCAATGAACCTGCAGAGTTGACAGCCACACTGAGGTGTCTCAGGAGTTAACGTGAGCCGGTACAGAGCGAGAGCATAAAGGAGATGGACTTCCTTTAATATGTGCCCCAGAGGAGTCTTATTTACTGCAAGGGGAAACAAGAGTGAATGGATAAATTAATAAATAAATGAGGATGATGATAAAAGGAAAATCAATACAGCTGACAGCTCCCTTCACTGCAGCACTCCGCTGTATAGATTCTGAATGACGCAGATGGGCCTCTTTGATACTGAGATCGGGGGGGAACATCACAATGACACAGTGGCTCAAACATATGTCTATCACAGTTGCAGTTACCCGGCTGCCCTTGTTGTTCCGATGGCGGGCAGGATTCAGAAGGTTTTGTCCCTTTGAGCACTGCCACGGGGATGAAGTAGGATGCCTGTTTCCTGCCTTTTGCTCTTGGTCATGGCCATCTGTCATCCCTATACAAGCGCTATAATGAAATTTGGACGGAACCTCGGAATGAAGTGGAAACTCGATCATACTTGACGCTGTTCGAGCACGTTCAGGCGCCTCCGAGTTATTTCCTTGTCTGTGATTTGTTGTGAAATAATTCCAGGTATGCAACAATTACACAGAAATGTGCTTGGCAGAGAAGTCGATATAACCAGCAGTGGTTTTAACAAGGAAATTATAACCTTGTCACAGCCGCCAACGCACACATATTCTTGGATCTCACTTTCAATGTAGCCTGCTGTGCTCGCCTGTGATTTTCTTATCCTTACTGAGGAAAGGACCGGGGGAGGGGGGGGGGGGGGGGTTATCTTGAGCCAACATGCCAGGCAGTATTGTTCCTGTGTGGAGTCTGTATGTTCTCTCGGCCTGGGTTTCCTCTGGTCGAAACGTTTCCACCCACAGTCCAAACACGAGCAGGTCAGGAGAGGTACAAACTCTAATCTGCCCGTAGGTGTGAATGTGGGCGTCTTTATACTGATGGACAGTTTCACTCTCCGGCGTGCTGTCCCTCATGTAACCTGCCTCTAACCTGGTGTTTGCTGTGATAAACTCCTGCCCCTTTGTAACATTGAACAGGAAAGGTAGCTGTAAAAAATGGATTCATGCAATATTCAGGATTTTGTTTTAAACTGGTAACCATTAGTTTAGACCTGATGGTGACAGTTTGTACTCAACACTTTCAACACGTGCTTATGAGTATTATCTTCGCTGGTGGATCTGTTTCTTTTTTACACGATATTTCATCTTCCCAATATAATAAGGTTCTTTTTTATCTGTAACATCAGATTAAAAAAAACTTTTCTTGGATGCTTCCAAAGTTTTCCCACCATATAGGCTCTACCACACCCCCACTTCATCTCTTGCAAACAAATCTTTACTGATCCTTCAGCGCGGGAATGTCTCCAATGCCACCAGATATAAAATACAGAGATTTACTCGGTACTGGTGCTACACCGTGTGAACTTGTTGGCAAAGGCTTGAATGTAATTTATATGTGAAAGTACTCCAGCTTTAAACCTTGTTTCCAATCATTTGTATGCAAGGGATGAATTCATCAATTTCTTATGCTTAAAATACATTTAGAACCACTTATGACCAGATGTACTGACAAACATCCAGCAATACACTAGCCTGACGTCATACTCATGATTCTAGTCAGAATATGAGTCTGAGACCGCTCCATTAGGCTGTGATTATGGGGCGTGTTTCAACCGCACCAGGGAAAAAAATGCCTCTTCGCTCAATTGAATAGACCTACAACCAATCAGAGCAACGTAGTATGTGACGTATGTTGAGCGACGCATAGTTGTTGTCAACAGAGCTCAACTGCACGTACGCTGGAAGAAGTAGAAGAAGATGATTTTTGCCTGTGTTGTAAAAATAATTTAAGGATACACGGAGAACTTACAGACTCAATGGCAGCATCTACACATCTCAGCTCTCCAGCGGCAGGCATGTTTGTGGAAAACAAAGTCAACCCAAGCGCTCTTTGGTGACGTGATTAATGACGTAACTGTTGATCATCTGTCCATCATTGTAAAAAGTCGCCCTGACAATTTGATTGGTCCGAACAGCTTCTGTTCGGAGATAAATTCTCGCCAACGGAGCGACTCCAGACCGAACTTCCCGACCAAAAAATGTTGTGGGCGGGGGTAAGTTCGTCTGGCACCCAGGCTAGCAATACACAGGAATAACTGTGTGAAAACTGATTACACACAAACACAGACGCGTGTATCAATAGATAAACTGTAGCTGTTGTTCTTGAGGACATTTTAGTTATTTAGAAAATAAAATAATCAATGTTTCAGAATAAAACTCTGCCTTATATGCCTCTTTTATGTCTGGATTCTCTTACATGAATAACTTTGCACCTGTGGAGAACGTGTTGTTAAGAATGTGTTTACATTTGCTAATCAGTGTTCAGGATTAACAATTAATTGCATCAAAAGAGTAGAATTGTGTCAGTGGATGCATTGTGTGAAGCAAATCATGTGGAAATCAACTTTTATTTTTGGAAAAGCCAGTTTGACTTGGCATCTTCTTTATCAATGACTCTGGAGATCTCAGGTTCTCAGGTGTAAAACGTTAATGGAGATGTTGGACATTGTACAGTCAATTCGTTAACAGCAACATGAGCTTTTCCAAAGGCAAACTTTCCCATTTTGCAAAACTTGCATCTCATGCGGCGTGACCGCATTTGCTCAGAATAATTAACTGTATGCTAACAAAGTAATGCTATAAATAGAAGACATATTTTAAAACACAAAGCAACAAAAACAATACTAGTAACAATGCAGAAACACACACAAGGTGAAACTCAGGTCCATAAATCTTTTGGAGAAGCAGCTCTTTCTCATGTGCTGCTTTAGTCCATAACACATAACTCTCTATTAAGGCTAACAGGTTGATTGGCATTCTGAGTGTGATTATGTTAATGCATGTGCACAGGGAGATGGATGTAGAACATGTAAAACTCATCAATGTTCAACGCGTGAAGATGTGCATGTACATTTGATAAATACCTAATTTATTTTTTCTTAAAGGAACAGACATGTGCACTTAGAACTAACTTTTTTTTATGTGTGCTTTGATAAATGAGGCCCCAGATGTTTGTCTGGCACATGATGCACTGCAGGGCATTCAGCCAGATTAAAAAACAGGTGCTAAATGCTGGTGTAATGGGATTAATCAGGGCCAATCTGTCTCATTTCAGAATTAATGGCAAAAGCGTTCAGTCGCTAGATAAACTGAATATGATTCTCAAGGAATCAGCGGTTTGATATTTTTTCCAGAGATCCACAACAACAACAACAACAACAATTGAGTTGAAGGAAAAGGCCACTCTGTGGAGAGTGTTCCTCTGTCAAGGCCAAACAATCCTACAGAGAAAGGCAGTAATCGGATCATCTGCACCAAACTCATAGATCTCATCATGTTGATGTCGGATTTCTTTTTTTTTAAATCAAAACCCATTTATGATTTACTGAGATGCAATGTCCTATCTCACAAGGTTAGAATAGAACAGTTTAGAAAGCACTTTATTGTGTACCTCTGTTAAGGCCGTTTTGTCTTTCATGTAAAAACATTTTAATGTGGACAAACTGTGAGTCTGCCCTTTAACCAGATCAACACTTAATGTGTTGTTCTGTGGCTCATGCACCATTACTCCACAAGTTTGGTTCAAATTGGTTCAAGACTTTTTACATAATCTGGCTGAAAAATACATAAACAGACACAATTGAAAACCAAACCTTGGTGGTGAAGGTAAAAATTAAAACTACAAGACAAAATCACTGTATTATAGGGATTGGATTTTTAGTTTTCCACCATGTCTGCTCTTATAAAAGCCCTTCAACATTAAATAATCTTACACCACCAACATATAAAGTTATTAAATCATTTAGAGTAGATGCAGCTTCATATTTAAATATTACATTCAGATCACAGCCTTCTGCTTTGTGCTTCGTGTGCAGTGTTTCTCGTGACCACACTGAACTCTTTACATTTATTTCTCAGAGCGAATTAAATATTGATACAAAGACACAGCAGTGGCCGCGGCAGCATTAAAATCTGACTTCCAGAGTCTGGTGGAGCAGCACCGAGGAGACTCCACTGTGTTGATGAGGGGTTGACCCTGAAGGGATGAGGCTCCAGACTGCATTGATCTCATATCGGCCATATGGTTCTCTGCTTGTTTGATTCATGTGCACTTTAAACCCAGCGGAAAAGTGACACAATTATATTCCAATGAAATTAAATTCTCCTCAACAATATCGAAAGGTCTTTAAACGGTTTAGTCAATATTATCCATGGACACAGTGAGAGGATCTCAAATGATCCGACCATCTATTAATCAGGATCATCTCTCATTATTAAGGACAATGTTTCACAGAAGTGTCTCATCCATATGTTTGGTTAAATTACTTCTTGTTTCCCGTTTTATGTTAAAGTCACATCAGGTCTCTTCAATTCTGATCCTCCGGTGTCTCCTCTGCATCTGATACCCACACCTTCCCTTATATCTCACACCTGTGTCTCATCGTCTCCCTTTGAGTATTGAGGGCATGGTCACAAATATGTGAATGCGAAGCGAGTATCGAAGGTCAAAGTTCACCAAAGTTGAACTCCACACAAAGCCATGCTGCAATTTGATTTTGCAAAGGAGGCAAATGTTTTATTCACCTCCTCGCTTGCACAGATTGAAAGTGAACCAGGAGGCAAACGTTTGCCGCTGCTACATTCCCGTTGGTGTGACCGTGCCCTAAGTCTAGCGGTGTCCTAATTCAGGGGCCACCTCCTTCGAGGACTGTGTCTGCGCCTCCTTCGTGAGCTGCATAGACAATAAAGGCTGAACCAAAATAAGACGGTCTGGTTGACAGAGGAGTTCCTGGATCGGCTTCAACAGCTTGTCTCGCCCTAAAGGCTGTCGTCATGCAATGGAGCTGTAGTTGGACACAATGAGAACGTTTTGATGTCCCTTGTTTTTTTGAACAAAGCTGTTTGTTTGAGTTAAGGCCTGATGAGTGAGTGAAGCATCACTTGTCTCATTTCCATTACCTCTTTGAAAAATGCTTTGTCACTAAAGCACAATTAATCCTGGGACAGGTTGACCCAAGGAGGATCCACCCAATGGAGCCCCTGAATTGGGGCTGAATTGAGACACAGTATCTGTGTGTTCCTCCTGTGTTTTGCCAGTTCATATTGTCAACTTAGAGTTCATCGTCCCACATTCAGTTCCTAAGAGTATGACCATTATCTTTGAGAGTTTTTTTGGCACTTTGATTCTGTTGGCCTAATTCCTGTGAACTGAGCACTCTGCATTAAAAAGAGTGTATTTTTCATCCTGAACTTACTTCTGCGTCTGACTAATGTGAAAAATCGAGGTCCATAATAAGTGCAAATTTGGGACAAATCTTATTTAGCCGTAAGTATGCATATGTTCACTGCAGTGAAATGGATTTATGGTTTTACAATCACATCAGAAGGGACTTGCAGTGAGTACAGTATAGCTGAGTCAGGCCTCCATATGAGGGATAAGAGGGAAATCACTTCTTCCCCCTGAGCCTTCTCAAAGCACCGACACTGAAAATAAGTTGCTAGTTTGGTATTGAACTGATTTAAAATTCTCTCTATAACTCAACTCATTATAGGCAAACATACACATCATGTGGTTTTAGCTACAGTCTTAAGAACACGGGATGTTTCTTATGAAGTATCCTCCAGGTGATCCTACCAGTCTCTCCCCAAACAGGCAAGTATTCATCCTGCTGGATATCCAGCATCAGCTCCAGGCCATTTCCCATCCCTCCCTTCATCGTCACCATCAGGGGTCGTCCATCTTGGCCTGAGTTAAAGGTGTAGCATTTTCCGTAGCGTGTGAAAATCTGAAAAACACAGAATAAACAAAGATTTTAGTGAGTTGACACAAGAGAAAAGTAACCTATGACTCTCCCCCCTGACCCTGGAGTGAAATCTCATTTTCCAGCTATACATGTTGAATCCTTGAGGAGTGCAGATAAAGGGGGTGCTGAGTGGGAGATTGTTTCAGAAGCAAATAAGAAAGCACACAGAGTAACCCCCACCCACACCCACAAACCTCAGAGGACTTACTCTGTTAAGATGCTGTTGATATACAGTACGGAGCTCTCCCTGCTCTCGGTGCTGCATGACACACTGTGTGCTTGAGTGAGCTTGACACGACTTTTATTCCGAACCGGGATATCCTCTGCCTGAGCAATCTCCCAAACAACAACAACGACAGCTGGCATCAAAACAAATCTCCCAAAAACTTGCTGCGGTTTCTTTTCTATTTCAAACACAGACTGTTGATGTTTTAAAGAGAGGTAATGACTCGTGTTTCATAACTATGGCTCATTATCGGAGCTGAAACTATTATTAAATGAATCAATTATGCACATGACAGACAATTAAGCATCTTTAATCATTAAATAAATAAATATTACACACATTCATTGGTTCCCGCTGCTTACACATCAGCTTTTTTTAACGCCCGTTTTGAACACTTAAAACAAAAAACATAATGTAGTTTTTGTGGATTCATAATTAAAACCATAAGCAGGTTAATTGAAGACCAACATTATCTTTGTTTTGCAGCCCTAATCATCATCAAATCTTAACCTGCAGCTTACGATAATTATTGCTTTTGATTAATTTGCTGATTATTTTCACAATCGATTATGTGGTTCACAAAAATCTAAGAACAGACCACAATACAAACAATATTCGGTTTCATATAGTAGAAAACTTAATAAAACAGCGAATATTCACTTTTACAAATCAGGAACCAGTGAATCTTTGGCATTGGTGCTTGAAATCCACTTAACCACTTCATCTTTAATCAAATCATCATCTGGCTTGAGTTTTCCGAATGTATTCAAAGCATCCGATTGAATTAGCTCAACATGCTCCAGTTCCACTTTTATCTCGGCGACACACGGCCACCGATGCAAACAGGACGGCACACATTGTATAACGGGATGAGCTGGAGGGATGCTGGGGGGGGGGCGCAGCAGGGATCTGTGACCTATTGGCAAAGACATGATTGCCAGTGAACTAATGGATGTGTAATCAAATCATCAGACATTAGGGGATGAAAAAACATGGGCGGGATCCAAAATAAAACATTCCCCTACTCCCGCTTGTCTAGCTGGACAATCACAACAACCTAGCTCCAAATCAACTCACCATTAACCTTCAACGTCCTGACATAAATAAGACAAAATGGTGAAAAGAAACAAAACGGGAGGATTGTGTAGAGAAAATAAGTCTCTTACTTCCACTCTTTGTCCGTCTATAACAACATCCATAAAAGACAAGGCTCCGGTGTAACATGGCAGTAAAAATAACCGCATTACGACACAAATGGCTTGTATTTCTGCTGAGGCGGCAGAAAAAGGTGGCAACTTCCCATCATGTGAATGTGCTTTGTGAGGATCTTGGGAACACACAGCGAGGCGTTTATCACACAGGCGACTTATGAATCAGACGTTGGCCGTCCGTGACAAATTACTCAGATGTCACAGACGGCAGATGCACCGAGCTGAGAGAAAAAATTGCAGCCATGTCTCACAATAAAAAAGTTAGTATTACGTGAAACCTGGACAGTGGAGTGTGGGGCGGGAGAATGAAGCGTGAGCCACGATAGATTGCCTCCCATGGCGCGGGGTATATAGGAGCTTTTAAGACGCAAAGTGGCGAAATGTAATAAAAAGCAGTCTGATAGTCGACACAATATGAGATGTGACCTTTCAAGTGCGTAAGTTGAAAAACTGAGTAAAAAGCAGCGGCTGCAACGCCCGCCTATGTGCGGAGACTCCAGAGCAGACTCCAAACATCAATAAAATGGCCCTGAAATCCATCTTAGTCGCAGAGTCGTCTCTGGCTAAAATCTGATCACTGCATATCATTGCTTTTTGGAATGTAAATGCAGGGAAATCTTGTGAAATCAGAGCGTCCTTGCATCCGCAACTCAGGGAAAAGCCTGCAGGAAGGAAATGTCTACTGCTTTTTAAGTCTCAGACAGTTTTTTTCCCCCATTAAATCCTGCAACAGCCAAACAAGCCATGTTTTATTTAAAAATCTACAACTAATTAACTTCTACGGACGACTTATTCTAAAGGTTTTACCCGTTTACAGCTCAGATAGACAGAATCTCCAAGAGATAAATTAGAACATTTAGAGAAAGAGGCAGCATAGATCACACTGAGAAGAGAAAAGCATTTGGCGGATCAAGACAACCGTGATGTTTGTGAGTGTGTGTTTATCTGTGTGCATGTTCCCAAGTGTGCATACACATACAACAATGTGAAAAAGCATGCATGAATATGAGTGTGTCTGTAGTATTTGCATGGAGGTGTGTACGTCCACCCCTGCTTGCCATCTGCGTGTAAGTGTTGATAATGTGGTGACTGACTACAGGAGGCTTGTATAGTCAGAGTTGCTGTGGTAACCAGGAGATTGTGCTGGCTGCATGGAGTGAAGAGCAGCGGTGGGTGCCGGTGCTGACCTTGGGGAGTCAGAATCTTCACTGTGTGCTGTAGCTCTGAGGTTTACGTTTACTCTCAACACGTTTCTTCTTGTCTTTCTATCAAACTTTCTCTCTTGTCCTCTGTTGCTGAGAGTGTTTCTGCAGCTTTGTATTATTTTGGTAAAGAGAAATCCTTTTACCTGAAGCAGAAAGCCCATTATCCCCAAACACAAAACCGTTTCTTGGATAAAACAAATTAATTCTCGGCAGCATGAGTGCAGTTTATACACAGTGATGGTAAACATTAGTAATCTGTTGCTGTTAACCTTTTAGTTCGAGTACATTAAGCATTACGGGTGAACAAATATTTGCGTTTCTTAAGCAGCTTTTCCCGAGTGAGTAAATCCCATATTGAGGTTGGTTCTTGCTCCGCTGAACACTGAGCCCTTCACGTTGCATCTAAAGCAGAGAGGCATGATATCTCTGTAAGTTGTAAACACAGAAGATAAATATTTAAAGCGCACCGACCTGTGTGAGGAAAAACGCAGAGAGAGACATCACCCTGTGTCGTTCTACCAGGGTGGGGAAATGTCACTGTCTCTCTCTTTCGATAAATAATTCACAGACAGACAGGCCGTGGCTGTTGAGATGGCCCTTGGCTATCCTCACATGACAATGTGACAAGGATGCACAAGCTGTTCCCTAAAGTTCCCCGATGAACCACTTTCTCTCCTCTCCATTGATTTCGAGATTGGTTCTGAGCAACAAGGTGCAATGTGTTGTGACAGTTACAAAAACACCACCTATGAAAGATTGTCGGGGTCCAGTGTGGCAGTGAATCAACTCAGATTTCTTGATATTGTCACTGTGGTGTATAGGCCATTAACTAGTGTTCAAAAAATAAAGGAACACATAAAAGCTATGGGAAGGGAACATAGAATGTATGTAATGATGAACAGTTTGTCTCCCCTTCCTCCCACTATACAGATAACTATTCAATAACTAATATAACTTAAGCTACTAGAAAAATGAACCCTTCAGTGTTATGAGAACTACCTGTAATCACAGAAACCATCTAATTTATTTGATGTGTTCTCTATAATCTTTTATAGCTTGGTCCATGTCCCATCCACTAACATGAAGGAGGCTGGGTTTATGAAATACCTTAGAAATTGAATATATTCCATTGGGTTATTTCTTCAAACCTCTAATAACGTTTCCGAAATGCCTCTGACTAAAGCTATCAGAGAGCAGGTCTGGGCTAAATGTGCATGTAGAGAGAGAGAGAGAGTGAGACAGTTGAGAGCAGAGCTTCTCCAGTCAAGAGGGGGCAAGGGACTCACACCTGTTGAATAAAATGTGTATGTCTGCTCTGCCTTGGCGACTAATGAAGCTGCAGTTGGCAGATAGAGAGGTGGTGGAGTTTTGCCAGACAGAGTAGAACGTGCAAACTTCTACTCTGCAAAGTGTGGAGGAAGCTGTGTCTGAGCTGAGAGTCTGGTGAGAGCAGATAAAGAGCAAAGAACAAGAACTGGGGGGGCGGATGTGGATCAGGAGGTAAAGTGGATCTAAACTTAGTGGGAAAGGCTGGTGGTCCAATCCAAGGCTCCTCCAGTCTACATGTTGACGTGTCCTTGGGCAAGACACATGATTGAGTGGTAGAAGTGCTGCATATATATATAATCACTGTATGAATGTGACTCACTGTAAAGAGCTTCAAATGTGTGTTCAAACTCAAGAGTTATAGAAATGCAGTCCACTAACATTTTAAGTACTACTTATATCATGAGGCATTTTCTCTCAAAGTGTTATAGACTATATTTACAATAAAATTAAAAATGCACCCATTACATTGATATTTCAGACAGGAAACAAAAAGAGAAAAATGGACCTCCATTAAGATTCAAACTGTCAGTCAAGCGGGGACATGGGGGGGGCAGAGGCTGGCTATGTTCTCGGGTTGATTTCGTAACTGAAATCAATGTTTTACAAAATCTGCAAGTGAGGAGAGAATGAAGCATGTGTGTTGTTCCAGGAAACAGATAACGAAGGATTGAGCAGCTGCATGGAGGGACGGATGGATTGATGAGGCCGAGGGGCGGAAACCAAATTTACGAGTTCCATGAGAGACCCCGGCCACATGGGGGGGGTTCCTGCACAAAAGTCAATAGATCCCGAAGCCCGTTGTACGTGGACAGGCTCGCCTTCCTCTTCCGCAACCTACTTCTCAAGTGTGACTGATTCTATTGGCCTGACTCACGCCGACAGCTCATCTTGCTCACCCAGAGGCCGAGCATCGATTACCTATGCACTAACATATCCCCCAAACTCAGAGCTGGGCTCAATGTTTATCTCCGAAACAGGTTGCTTCTGCTTGGTCACCCTTTAAAATGCTCTACAACAACAACACGGAGCGTTCCTAAAGATGCTGCTGAGAAGCAATGTGTCTGCCTGTGATAACTTGACTTGTGGTTCCGGACGTGTTGCTTTTAAATCTGCGAGTACAAGAGAGGCAGATTCTTTGATGCATTATTTGAGGATATGTTTTGATGCCACAGAGGCCGAGAGCAACCACCCAGGCGAGAGGTTTCAGATACAAATAGGAAATAACACTCGGTCACGTCTGCTGAAACCAAAAAAGATCTAACTATTTCAAACAAGACACGAAATTCTACTTAACTGAAAACGGATTTTGTTAAAGAGGTGGGAGAGGGGAACAATGGTTTTCATATTTTTCTCCAGTCAACAGTGAAGTGCAGTCAATGGGGCTGCAGTTTACCAGCGAGCCCGGGCCTGACTGCTCCTCATCACAGTCAGGGAGCATTGTAAAGCGTTGCTAAATGAATCATAAAACTTCTTTAGGGCCAGATTGGTCTCTTGTGAGCACAGGATTGTGAACACATTGATCCGGTGGGAATGGACGACAGAGTAGAGACCAGTTCAGACCGTATGGGGGGGAAGAGCAGAAACGTGCTGTGTTCTAAAATGGTCTCCAATGAAATGAGTCAACTTTTGACATCAGTTGATGTTGAACCCAGACGTTCTACGAGTGAAAAGCGAGACTCAAAGAGAGCTCGATCAAATGTGAACAAGCCAGGGGCGTTTCTAGGATTGAAAGAAAGGGGGGGCTTAGCCCCTAAGGACGTTGAATGTTTGCGCGCGCAGCGCGCGCCAATTTTTTTTGGGCTCATTTGGGGCTGCGGATATCCAGTGTTTCAGACAATCAGAAAGACTGTGATTTTTCTCTGTATCTTTGCTTGCATTCATTCAGTATAAGATAAAAGAAGAGACAGAATTTCAGGGTCATTGTGAAATTTGACAACACAAATATGAACTTTTCTCAAATAGAGAGAAATCATTTTCCTGCTTGTAAAGGAAAGACGGATATACTTGTTTTGACTAGGGCGGAGCTGTCACCTCTGCTAAAGAATCTTCTTATATCCATCTGGTCAATGAATTGGATGATATACCGGTAAAATAGCGTTATGAGGGACACTATGACATTTAGTTTTAAATAGCATTAACTGATTATAAACATCAACATTCTATAGGCACTGATATTATTGTTTTAAAATACTAGAGATAGATATTAATGCAAAGAATAGAGAGCTGTCGATAGTTATTTCTTACATTTCAAATTTGCTCATTCACACTCTTGCTCACTGGAGACATTTTCTAACAAAATAGCTAGCTAGCTAGCTTAGTGTTAACATAGCTCATTACAATATTCCCTTTCATTTGCCTCAAGTAAACCTAAATTTAAGCAGGTAACAATCGTTAGAAACTACAGATAGCCACATTCTGTAACCACCTGTACTTACAATTTCACTCTGTGCATCATTTACTATGAGCTAAACTCCTTGGCTGTAATCCTGCTGTCTTGATGAGAGACGTTACTTGGCAGAGTGAGAAAGCCAGCGCAGCAGCGATGCAGACTCCCCAAGGTCCTAGTGCCTGGTCTTTTATTGTTAAGTGTTATGAGAGGCTATTGGATTGTAATTTGAAGCGGGAGAAAACATAAAAACCAGAAACGCACTCACATATATAGCATGTTAGAGTTATAAATAACTTGTCCATGTGTAAAACAATAGTTTAATTTAAAAAAATTAATTAAATTTTTTTTTTTTTTTTTTTTAATCCCAATAATTATTTGGGGGGGCTGAACAACATTTTAGGGGGGCTTCAGCCCCCCTAAAACAGGCCTAACGACGCCCCTGGAACAAGCTAATATTACACAAACACATCAAGTGCTTTCCCAAGTGATTTAGGTAAAACTACAGGAATATAAGAGCAACTGTGGAGCTGTATTGTCGGCTGGAATACAAATATGTAAAACAAATCACTCAGTGCTCAGCGTGAGACTACGCAGGAATGTAATTGCTGCATTTACATGGCCGCAGCTTAAAAGCTATATATGAGAGAGTTAATTGAACGAGTGAGGCACATAGCCCAGCAACAGTGCGGAGAGATGTGCGCAGCCTGCTGATTGCATGGCTTCAAAGCCAATTAATTACACAGCCACTTGATATCCATCCACAGAAGATAGTGACAGGCAATTACAACCAGTTCAGCCTCATGCAAAAAGCTGCATCTGCCTCTGAGAGATGCATCAACCTGTTGGGAGGGGGTGGTGGAGGTGGGTGGGGGGGAACTTTGGCTTGACTCACGGTGCTGAAGTTCCTCGGCCCGCACAGCTCCCCCTGGTAGCGGCAGTGCAGCAGCATCTCCTCCAGCTGGTGTCCCAGTCGGTCCAGCAGCTGCCGCATGGACGGCTGCTGCTCCCGGGGCGGAGGCAGAAAGTGGTCGAAGTCCAGGATCCGGGACAGCGGGGACCAGGAGGGCTCGTCCGGCGCCGGGCTCCCTCCCTCCTGTCCCCGCAGAGGAGCCAGAGCCTCCCTCGCAGCGGGGGACATCTGCCAGTTCCTCCCCAGGAGCCCGAGCCACCTCCCGGCGCTGAAGATGTCCGTCTTCTTCATGCGCCGGGGCAGCAGCAGGTTCTGGTTGCAGATGGTGACCGCGGGGAACACGAGCCGCTTGGCGTAGCCCATGTGCGCCTTGGTGTGCACGGGCGAGGAGAGCAGGTAGCGGACCCGGTTGGAGGACCAGGTGAAGAGCAGCGCCAGGGCGGCGAGCACCGCCAGGAGCCAGGCGAGTCTCCGCGGGTACGAGCCGCTGAGGAAGATGTGCCTCAAGCCGTGCAGGGTGCTGTGCTTCAGGAAGAGCTTCCCGGCTTCCGTGAGGGAGCCCGGTCCCGGTTTGGATCCGGACTGGGCACCCTGGCACATGGTGGAGGGACGCAGGTGCGCGCTGGGGACATTGGGGGTCCCGCCGCGTGCCACAGTGCTGCCTGCTGCTCGTGTGGCTGAGGGAGGAGGAGTGCGCAGCTCCGCTCGCTGCTCCTCGGGCTCTGAGAGGCAGCTGGTGGCGCGGATGGGGGGGCAGTGAGTCTCACAATGATTCACTGAGCCACACTGTGCACCAACATTCAGTCCAGGGGATTATATCTTTATAAATTGCCAGCAGTTAGTCTCTGAAAGATGTGGAGGAAATCACTCCGAGAGACTGTGGATTTAGTTAAAAAACCCAGAGTCATATTGTAATTACATGTTTCTTCTGTCTGCCCCCCCCCCACCACCCTACCACAAACATATCATTCTCACTGTCAATTTCAGCCTCCCTTTCCTCGTCCTCCTCACACACACATAATCCCTCCTGGCTCCTAATAACACACACACACAGGTTGGAGCAACTATCCCTTTTAGGACTTTGCATTGACTTCATTGTGGACAGCCTGTAACCAAAACCTTATCCCCAACCTTAACCCTGACCAATTCATGACTAACTCTAACCTAACCACTATCCCATATCACCTCTAACCTTAATCAGGACGGCAGAAATTAAGAATTGACGCATAAATACTCAACCGGTCCTGGCAAGGTCAGTGTTTATGTTGAAAAAGGTCCATTGTGGACAGATTAACCAAAACTTTATCCCTAACCATGATTCATATTTTAGCAAACTTAGAGGTAACAAAAACATGTACACACCAACACACACACACACACACACCATTATCCCTCCTGGCTCCTAATAACACACACACACAGGTTGGAGCAACTATCCCTTTTAGGACTTTGTATTGACGTCATTGTGGACAGCCTGTAACCAAAACCTTATCCCCAACCTTAACCCTGACCAATTCATGACTAACCCTAACCTAACCACGATTCCCATCTCACCTCTAACCTTAATCAAGACAGAAGAAATTAAGGTTTGACACATCATTCGGTGCCCATGAGGTCAACTGGTCCTGGCAAGGTCAGTGTTTATGCTGAAAAATATCCTAAAGGCACCAACACACACATGAACCATAATCCCTAATGTTTGCACAGAACTTTGCATTGTGGACAAATTAACCAAAACGTTATCCCTAACCATGTTTCATATTTTAGCATCCTTAACCAAGATGTAAGAAATTATTTTTTTTCTCGTTAGGACTGAGCTTTGGTCCCCATGAGGTCAACTGGTCCTTATAAAGTCAGTATTTAATCTGGAAAGAGGTAACAAAAACATGAACACACCCACACGCACCCCCCCTGGCTCCTAATTTGCATTCTTCCTTAAAAAAATGGACACTGCATTATCCTATAGAAGTTAGTAGTGTTCTTCAACCAGTTGAATTTTAAATGTTTAGGATAACAAATTTAAAAAAAGAAGGAAAGACTCACATCCATAGGGATTTTGAGGACATTCCTGACTGTCAACTTCCTGATGCGTTTCACAGTAAGATGTGAAACGTTATGGGGACAACAAAAAGTTCCTGAAGAGCCTAACTCAGATTTGATGGGGGTTTCGACCCTGCAGTGTCCCAGTTCGGCTGCGGGGAGGGAAACCTGTGTGCGGCGAGCAGCAGAGGCTTGAATGCACCATTGATAAACACCATCCTTCTCTCTTGGGGTGTAGGTTAAGTGGAGGTTCATGCTTGGTTGGTAGTCATCACTTGGTGTTCACAGTAAAAGCTGTGTCTCATGCAGGCCTGACTCTCACTCTCTGTCCTACATTTTGGGTACAGTGTGTATTAATGTGTGTCTGGGAACAAGGTGCCATCACTACAAAGAAGTCTAACAGGGCAAAAGCCACGAGCAGCCAGACAATCAGACATGTAGGAAAAATGCTAATAAATTAACCAGATTACAAAACACTTGAATCGAAGGAAAAACTGAGTAACTGTTGGTAATAATAATCCATTCTTGCACAACTCATAAAGGACCAGGGTCAACATGGAATGCAAGTTAAACCATAACACCTTCCTTTTGCCTTCCTCTTTTGTTTGGCTATCAGTGTGGCAGGGCTACTTGCCGACCAGGCAAACTGGGTAACTGCTACAGACTCGAGGCTGAGCAGCAACCTCAGTCCCTTCCAATGTAACCACTGCGATTGGATGATTGGTTTGCGTGGTGAAGTAAATATTTTGTAATCACTTTCTGGTGAATGGTGACCGAGAAGTCTCTAAAGTGCATTAAAGGAAAAGAAGAACCCAAAAGCCACAACCTGCAGAAGCCACAACAAGACTGCTCAAGCCACACAACAGAAACCGAAACACAACCACAAGGAAAGAGAGTGACAAGGAATGTTGACAATGAGTTACACACTGCGGTCAAGGTGTTAATATATGGGTAAAGTGAGGCGTGAAAACCTGAATAAATCAGTTGGCACTTAGAATGTAATGCCTGTCTATTTGAGGTGTAACGGTACAGGTGCTTGGAGCAAGCAAAAAGGTTTGTGTTCTTCCTGCTTATGGGTGGTACGTGTGCCTGTACCTATAGTTGTGTTGTGGCTGTTGCATTGTCACTTTCACAGACGTGTTGTGGCTCATGTAGCTGTGTTGTTACTTTGGCAGTCGTGTGGTGGTTTTGGCTTTCATATTTTCCGTTTTTTCCAAATGTATTTTGAATGTCTTGTTTGGAACATGCACAAATAAAGCATTGTATGGTCATGAAGGTGAGTGATTGTACCGTCTTTAAGAAGCTCCTGTTTTGAATCTTTATCATTTCAATTTTATGTTATGTTGTTTATTTCAAAAATCATACGCATAAGACCAGGTCGTAGAGCAGCATAGAAACACTCTCCACATTTCCCAGCTCATGTAAAGTCAGTTTTGGCCCCACGGCCCCTGGCAGATTAAACAAGCCATGCCGGGAGGCTGGTTTAAAACCCATCAGAGTACTCTGCCCTGTCAGATGACTTTGTGATATGCAGTGTTTTCTCATCTCAGCAATTAACCTGGTGTGCACAATGTTATCATATGAAAAATTGATAGAAAAATACAAAAAGGAAAAATAAATTGACATTTAATAGTTGTGAATCTTAGCGTTTAACAGTTTTGCGACCTGCAATGTTGTACGTGGATGTCCGATGCTTACACTTTTGTAAGCATCGGATGCTCTTGTCTTTTACAGTATCTGTGCATGATATGATGAAGTGCAGTATAATCAAGCCACTACATTGCAGTGAGCTGATCTCTAATTGCAAGTCAGTGAAAGGGCGCAAACTCCAGCCTTCCGCACTAAAGATAAACATGCTCCCCATGAATCAACCAGCCCGATTCTCACATCTTTCGATTTTCTGCCTTGCTACACAAAGGGCTCGCTACATCCTGCATTCACGGGAATACTGAGCTGCAGACTCTATTTTAACCAACTGCAGTCTACTTAATAGCACATAAAGATAGTACATGACACAAATTTGAGCACAACAAGGAATAGAGGATGACATGAGAGTGGTTCAAACAGGACTAGGCCAGCTAAGACTTTTCACTTTCATTCCCTCCTCGGCAGCATTCTGTAGCACATACCATTATGTCCCTTCTGAGGACAAACAAGTCATTTACTCGGGTGATTACTAATGTTTGGGGTGTCATGGGGAATGGCTGCTCTTGGGCCCATGATAACGGTGGAGTGAGATCCCACCGTCGCATATTCAATGCTTGTACCAGTATATGCTTGATTCAGTGCAGTTTGATGTCATGCATAGAGAGCAATCACATCTGTGAACAGGCGAGTACAAAAATGAGAGGACAAGACAAACCAACATGAATGAAAAATCCAACGCAAAACAGTGACTGAATTCTAGGCGTAAACATTGTGGTGTGAACATGTAATTGTAATTTATGTCTGAAAATACTGCGGGTGGTGCATTAGAATTCACCTGAGATGGAGCCTGACACTTTTGGCATTCAACAGCATTTGTTTCAACACCGTTTCCCCGGCCAACTCATCAAGACAGAGAGAGGAGAGGAGCGGAGAGGAGAGGCTCTGTGGAACGAGCTAATCCGTCTGGATGAAGGGATAATGATGCACCCGCTTGACAGGGAAACACAATCCCACAGCAACTTTAACAACAACAGAATAACAAATGCACGCTGATGTGAAACTGCAGTTTAAGAGTTTCACTAATGTTCCCATTATGGGAGCGAATGGGAATATTTGTTATGGGTTAAAGCTTTGGTCTATTAATAACTAAGAATCTGAGGCGTAAATAAATATCCTGTTTAATTGACTGGATCATAAAATACATCATGAATCAACAGTGGACTGGAATGGCGATCAACGCACAACACTCCCTTTAAACTCGAGCCTTATAGCTAAGCCAAGGAAACGACACTAAACTACCATATTTATATCAACAACATCCTGCTTTTTATTTGGATACACTCCAAAAAATTGCCCCATCATAGATATAAATCCCCAAACATGTCTGATTTCCATGAATTATTTGGATCGGGGAAAACAGCGGTGTCTCCACTGAGGGGCTGCATCCCTCAGAGGCTGCATGCATCTGAAGACGGATTGTGTCATTGTCACATTTCAAAGGCTCCTTCAACTGCGGTCGACAAATGTGTCCACCTCGGTTAAACCTATCCCAGGATGTATTGTGCCTTGATGACAAACCGCTGTTCAGAGCCTGTAAGCGATGAGACTTCAGATGCTTAAATATAATGCCTCAACTCACCCGGACAGCAAACACACGTTAGGAAAAACCATCGGCCTTTAAAACTTTCTCAACGTGTCAAAGTGAAGCTCTATTGCTTATCAGAAGCAGTACGAGCGGGACAAGCTAGTGACGGCGATCACAGAAATTCTTTGCAGAGACTGTCGCCTTCACGGTCTACACGGCCCCTTAAGGAGGCGGTCTTCATACTCTGAAGGACATGGTCCCTCCATTGAGACACAGCTATCGTCTCCATTCACGTTTTGATAAAGAAAGTTAAAAAAAAATCCTTGATCTGCTCCTTTGCCGTGATTCGATGGGTTGTTTATTGGCCCTTGACCCATCCTCCCACCAGGTTTCGTGCAAATCCATTCAGTTGTTTTTACATAATCCTGCTACCAAAAAAAACAACCAACAAACAAATAGGGTGAAAACACAACCTCCTTAGTCGAGGTATTACAGGGAAATTAAAACATAAATCCCATAAAAAAGCTGTTTTCTTCTTTCTCAATGTAGACATTGGCTTAAAAAACCCACTGACTTTCCAAAGTTTACACTCCCACAGCAGAACTTTTGAATCACCTTTCTCTCCAAACCACAAGTTGCAGGCAGCCCAGGACTGTTACTTTAAATGGAATTACAGTGCGACATTCTAATGATCACAGACAGTTCAATCAGCATTTTGTGAGCGTGAATCCGTCTCTTGCAAAGTCATTTCAATGATGTTATTGAGACGAATCTGAGAACCGTTGAATGGTGCGTTGATGGGGACTTTGGTTAACACCCTGACGGCGTGCCGCGTAAATTTATAGACACATTTTGGAAGTCAGACCTGTCAGCCGCGCCACAGTGAAACAAAAAGGGACGCAATTACGGAAAACATTCTCAGTTCACAAATGTCAGTATCTGCTGGAAACTGAAGTCATGAATTCCCCTCGCAGGCTATTAAACTCTACAGTGTATTAGTTGCTTGATCGCTGGGAGCTAATGTGAATGGGAGTAATCAGTAGATGGCTGTTTTTGCAGCTTTGACAGTTCCTCCAAATGAGAAAAGGACCTCAATTTCAATCAGGGGGGGCCAACGAAGCATTTAAAGGTTAAAAAGATAAATGAAAATGACAGCGACAAGCACCGAAATTTAATAGCCGCCACTTTACGTCATATCATATCTTGTGATTTTAGCGAGCTAGCCAGGCTACCTTTTGGCAGGCAGTGTGCTCCATGCTCAGGGCTCAATTACATGCAGTAGTTTTCCTTAAACCACCACAATTAGTATTCAAACCGGGGGCAGATTTTTTTTTTTTAAAGTTCCCATCTTTAATATATTTATATAAAACAATGAAAGACATCTTTGCCTCTTTTATTACTAGCGTCTTTTTGTTTGCTTTATATATTTATTTTCTAAGAATTTCTTTCCTTCTCTGTTTTACACTTTCTCCCAAGGTCTCCATGGAGAAATGCCTATGCTTGAATAGATGTGCTGAGAATAATACAGCCTATAATACATTGTTGTGTGTTTACAGTGCAGGCACTGCAGACTTATATAGGGGCTTTAAGTTTATTTTGATAAATCTGCCTGTTGATGAATCTGCTGATAGTTGGAAGAGAAAGTGTTTGATTGGGAGTCTGGGGAACTGGGAACTGGGAATCCGAATTATAAATACTTTATTGATCCCTGAGGAGAAATTGGGTTTCATTACAGTTGCAAAACAAAATATAGATTTATAAAAAGAAAAGATTACAATAAAAATACAAAAAATGAATGTAAAAAGAAGAACAATGTACAACTATGTACATTTTGTGGACTGTACTACAATATGTATACTGTCATACAGTATATACAACAGTAAGGTGATTATTGCAGATAGATTGTAATAAATGATGATGCACAAAGGGAGACAATCTGCAGTCGTGATCACAGCATGATGTAATACAGCTCTTTAAAATGCAAGTGTGGTACATTCAAATGAACTGTTATCCATCTATCTATCTAATCTTAATAAAATAAACTACACTGAGCCTGTGGATTGCAATTATTGAGCTTGCAAATCAATGAAAATGTATTAATTCTTAATCTGAATAGGGAGATAATGAAGCAACATTAAGATCCTCTCTGAAATGTGGAGGCTGAGGAGTAAACGAGCCTCTGAGGTCCATGCTGCTCTGTTTGTCTGCCTGCCTGCTCCGATGCTGGAAGACGTGTTTGCGAGAGCTTGGGGTGTCGAGGTGCTCGGCAGTTAATCAAACTGTCATTCTGGGTCCACACCGGGGGGGTGCTGGCCAACCTGGACCTTGACATGAGTTGAGTCAAACTACATGCCACCAGGCAAACAACGCTGCCCAGCTTCCCTCCCGACCTCTCGCCTCACCACTATGTCTTAAATCTATTTGGCTGAACAAACTCTAGCGCTGTCATTACTTCTCTAGACTCTCTGTTTACCCTCAGTACCTACAGTACAAACCCCAAGTGTTTTTGCCAGGGTATGAACACAACGCACTTCCCCCCCCTTCTGCCGTTCTCTGCTGCGTGTCTTAACATTATATGTCAACCCTCCTCACACACACCTTTGTTCTTTACTCTGCTTCTCTCTTTCCCCCTCTCTCTGTGATCTCCATATTCTCTCTGGCTCTTCTGGTTGCTGCAGTCTCTTCTGTGTCTCCCGCTGGGGGACCAGAGAGCAGGCAAAGAGAACGCAAGAGAGGGAGGGAGGCGGCGAAAGATGGAGCAAAGGAAAAGAAATGGGGAGGAGGCATGGAGAGCAGCAGTGGCAGTCATGGTCCTGTAGCTGCGGGGGCTGTCAGAGGAGCAGGTGGTGATTTACAGACACAATTTTGAGGATAATTGTGCACATGATCTGCCATAAAGGGACAAATGTCACAAAAGCCACTTCTCCTGCAGCCTCTTTAATCTCTGGGGCTATACGAATTTAAATAACCCGTCAGGTAAGTGCAACTCTACTGTAGGAACAGTGTGAGATGAGAGTCAGTGGTAGAAGTTCAAGAGCTTCTCTGCAATCCTGTGAACCCAGAGCTTCAGGCTGAGACACTGAAACAAAGCTAAAAGTTGAAGAACGTCATCAGACACACTCTGCTGTGTGCTGTGAACGTTTGTCCTTGGTTTTTAAACTAATATAATTTATTGAATGCGGCACAATAAGTGTCATAAATGAGTAGAACCTTCGTGCTGCTACGTACACATCATCCATCCATCTATTATCTATACTGCTTTTCCTTTGAGGGTTGTGTGGGAGCTGGAGCCAATCCCAGCTGCCAGTGGTGGAGACGCAGAGTACACCCGTGTCGCCAGTCCCTGTCAGGGCTGGTAGAGACAAACAACCATCACTCTCACATTAACACCTACAGACAATTTAGAGACACCAAAGAAGCTAAGCTGCATGTCTTTGAAGAGAGAACCCAGACAGACACAGGGAGAACATCCCCACAGCTGTGAGGCGACAGTGCAAACGACTGCACCGCAGTGCCAACCTGAACATAACATAGTTAATTATAGGGTGCATGCTGTGAAAGAGTAATGTCTGCTTGAAAGCCATCTCTGCTTTTTGTGGGATTGGCAGCGTCATACTGGAAACTGCTGTGAAACTAGTGAAACTGCTAAATGAAGGGCTAATCCACCAATTGTACACATATGCAGGGGCGCATCTAGGGGTAGGGCGAGGGGGGCACTGACCCCAGCTGAAATCAGATAAAAAAAAAAATTCTAGTCAGGCCTCTGATTTGATGGTAGTGCAATACTCTTTTTTTTTTAAATCGTCCATAAATAGTTCAATACCATGAACATCAATTATGTTTGGTAATCCTGTATAAATTCTTATTTTAAAACCATCTCTGTTCCACAAAATCTCATTGCTTGTTTCTTTCATGAAATGTATTCAAGTGTCAAGCGATATAAATGCAGCTTGTTTAAGAGGCTTCTCCATCTAGACAAGAGTGAAACAAACTGGCAACCAAAACATTTCCGGCATCAATGTGGTGTGCTTTAAAACCGCCAAATAAAAACATTTAAACTCCTTTGGGACTTTAAAAGCCCACTTTGTCCCATTTAGCAGTGATTGTACATTAAAGAAGCTTTTTTAGGCACTGTGTGAAGTCTTGGCGCTGTAAAGTAGCATGTGAAGCGCCGCCTTGGGAAGCGTTTTACTGCATTGAAAACACTTAAAAAACGGATATAGCGACGGCGTGCACAAGTCAGCCTCGGACCAGATGGTTAAACACGGTGAATAGCTGGTGTGTTGAACAATGCGCAGGATACCAAGCTCGGATGGTTTCCAAAATCTCCTCTTTTCAGGTTTTTAAAGGTTCGACTGTGGCATTACCCCCATGAATGGCCACCTGTTATACATCAATGCACTGATCTGAAAATGGATTCAGGAGTCTTACTGTATAACTATTGTGGATAGATGGAGCAGGTTTATATTTACAGCCCCAGGGGCAGTAAGAGTATCCTTATACCCGCACAGAGAAACACAGGATGACACCGCTAATTCATCTCGGCAGCATCATGACAGCTGGGCTGGAGAGAGTTCGGGAAAGGGGAAATGGTTGTGATAAATGACTTTCAGAGTGCGGCTCCTAGCTATAGCGAACAGTCACCCAGTCCCCGCAGGGCCGATGCCACCTATTTGCCGCTCAGAGAGAAATGAATGAATGGCCCTTTGTGAAATAAATGGTCCCTTTCTGCCTGACATTTACAAATGAATCATCCTTGTAAAACCAAATCCTTTCCATTTGTTCTATTATTTGTGGAGGTGTGTTTGCTACGCTGGAGCTCAGAACTCCAGGGTAGTCAAAAAGCACTCACACAGCGGTGGGGTTTTAGGAATGTATTAATAGTTCAGCATTTTGGAAATCATGTGCTTTCATTGTGCGACGGAGATGAAAAGATTGATCAATCGTGTCAGGCACGGGTCTGGAGTCATGATATTTTAACCAGGAGCAGGTGCAGTGACAGCATGTAGCAGGTTTGACACCAGTGACTCATTGCCAACCAGCGCTGTAGCTGCAGCTGATGCACAGAAGGGTTGGGCACACAAATAAACTGTTGTGCGACAAGTCATAGCTCATCACTAAAATTGGACTATGGATTAAATGAACATATCATGCGTTAATTTATGAGCTCTGAGGGTTTGATATAATTCTTGTTACTCAACATAATTCTCAAATACTGATTTATGGGTAATAAGCTAAAAGGGGTCCGTATTAAGTTGGACTGCATCAATCTTCCTTATATCACTCTTGGAAATAAAAGGAAATTTGTATTCTTTCCAAAATGTCACACTATTACTTTAATTCCTTTAATTACTTGGCAAGGAAGACAATAATATTAAAATTCATAGCCTTTTGAACGTTCCTACATATTTGAATGATTCTTACATGTATACCTTCATCACACCTGCACACTTCCCTCTCTTCATGATAATATATATCCTTAAATCTGGTTTGTTTTTACAGGAATACAAGCTGGAGTACCACCTGCCCTCTCCCTGAGAGGCAAGTTGAATCATAAACGTCTTACCCTTTCATAAGATTACACCGAGTTGGCTTTGATGTTTAATTCTGTATAAGTACGATCAAGAGCCTTCTCAAGCGGAGATCCTCCACGGATATCCTGTCACGTCCTATTAATTTCAGTCTCTGCCCAGCTTAAGATCAGTTTATAATCACAGGCTTATGAGATGCTATTAACCAGCATATTCTGACAGATGACAAACAAAGAAACAAAACACTTCATCGATTTCTTGCCTGGACCGATGCTTTTATTCCAGCTCCGTCGCCGCAATTTGTGTACGTCCGAATTCTGTGTCTGTTCTCCTTGTCAGGGGGATGTCAGACAAGCAGGGGAAGCAGGGCTAACGAAGGAGGGTCGATAGAAGTCCAACTGGCTGACAACTCTCTGGGAAAACTCACACAGCGCACACGCACACACACACACTGTGGAAGATCAGACTGCCAGAAAAGATGAAAAGGTCCAACCCCGGCTGCACGTTGGGTTGCACCTAAATGGATCTTTCATTTTGATTTCATTTCAGTCGTCACTGTAACGGGTCCTCTGGAGATACATGTACTGGGAGCAATATGATGGCTGATGGCCCCCATGAGTGTGTGTGTGTACGTTATATCTGCAGGTGTGTGTTTGTGTGCAAAGTAGGCTGCTAATTGCCGGCATGATTTATTTGCCTTCGTCCCCCTAATCACTCCTGGTCTGAGGCTGACTGAACAGGGAGGTGGAGGTTGGAATTAAAAAAGACACACCTCCCCACTGATGAATATATTTCTTTCACTCGATCTCAATCTTGAGTTGTGTTTCGCTGTGTGTGTTGCTGAATAACATAATCAGCCCCTTTTCCAGCTTTGCCCAAAGGTTCCAGCTGCCGACCTGCAGTGATTGACTCTCAGTTCCTGGGATGAAACAAAGACCAATCAATCAATAGACCTCCCGCTAACATTAGCTCAGTGCAAGTGTGTTTACAATGTTGAGATCATTTGCACTTCAGGTACTTTGCCACAGAGGTTAACCGGGGCTAATCAGGCTACATCCATACTAATGCATTTTGAAACAGTGTTTTAAAACTCTCTTGCACACACACAAACGCGTAAATATAAATAGATAATGTCAACGTGGATACATGTGTGAGGTTAAGTGTCCTGCTGATTCAATGTTCTTCCTAACGGAGTCCCGTTGACCACAACCGATGTAGTCACCTATGAAACCCTGGAGAGGGGAGGCAGGAAATACCATTTTGTCCATAAACACCAATCGCCTTTGGGCATCCACCTGCACACGTAACACACACATCCCTAACGTGGGGACACACACTGACAGACACACTAAAGAAGACGATGGAAAAGAAAAACACGGAGCCATTCTCTGAAGCTGACGATACCTTTTCTCCCTAAAGCTCCTCTGACATCCTTTCTGTCATTTGGAGCCAGACTTCTTTTTTTTTTCCAGCTCTGATATGAAGGACAACCCTGTAGGAAGCCATTAAAGACCTCTCATCAGCCTAATGAACTACTTGTAGGTGGCTATTGGCTCTGTTCAGGACACTTGTCGTATGTCTTATTCATATATAATTGCTCCGGCAAAATTGCGGTGTCCCTCATTTACACATCATTGTGTCATTCATCTTCGTTGACGAGTATAGCGAAAGGTCTGTCCTTCCATTTATGCCACTTTAATGATCCACTATCGTTTGTGTTATGAAGTGTTGGCTCATGCTGGAGAGAGGAATATCCGTCCAATTTAAATGAGACAGTCCTTATGTCCTATTGGCCTCGTTCTAGCAGGCTACTGCTGCACCTCTCGTCATCAGCCTTCAAAAGGTGACTGATGAGAGGTTTAATTGAAACGGGTGGGATCTGAGGCGAGTCAAACAAACAGATAAAAAGAGAAGAGAAGGTGGAGAATGAACGAGGGGATGAGTTTCTGTCAAGGCCGTCTGTGGCCACAGTAAACAAACCTCAGCTCGTGTTGGAATTTGTAATATTTCTTTTTTTTTTTAATCCCCACAACACACAAATAGAGTTTAATCCCTCGGGGAATGGTTCTTTTAAAAAATGCAACTGCTGGCAGCAATTCTGCACGACGCTTTAAAGCTGCAGTAAGCAAAACTCTGGAATAAGCAAAACTCTATACTATAAACTCTTCTCCCCCCTCTGTTCTAAGCCCTTTCCACACAGCTTGGCCAGATGCGCATGCTACACATGCACACGCAATACACAAGCTTGACCAGAAGTAGCTGGAGCCAGGAGTTTGTCAAGTCATCTGGGTTTTTTATATCTTCAAAGAGTACCTTCAACGCCATGGTGGATACTGCCCTGAGACGTCAGACATCTTCACAAGACTCAATATGTTCAACAGAACAACTCATCACCTGCTTTCATGGTAAATCAACCGAAACAACCTAGTCAACCACTTAACACAGAACCACGAGGAGGTGCAGAGGTCTAGCTTAATCTCAGACTGTTTAAAAGAAAACCTGCTGAAAGGTTATTATGGATTTTCTTTTACAGCCTAACAGTCGATGCAACGCAGAGATCCTGATGTCCTACTTAGTGGGAGTCAAATGATTCTATAAAAGATGGGGTTACGTTTATTTGTTATACACAAAAAGATAAAAGAAACTGCATCGAGCACATCAGAGCAAGAGGCTCCATGAAAGCCAGTTTATGCTCAAAAATTCATTGTGAAACACTGCCCCCTTGTGACCACTTTCTGATTTAAGTGCATGTCAGCAAAAGGGGAATAACATGTTGAAAAGCCTTGAAATCAAAGTAGAGCTTTGATGAATATCAGAGTTTTCACTCACAGATCATCAGACTTTTTGAAATGAGTTGGAAGAGAAATATTGGATCAAATTGAAGTTACTGTAAATATCAAATTTAAAATCTAGTTGAGCCTCAGCCCACAGACTTGCTTTAAATGTATAAGTGATAAGCTCTAGCTGATCTTAAAAGAGGGCACCTCTGAACCTGTGATCTGAGAATAATGGCCAAGCACATGAGATAAGTCACAGACAGCAATAGGCATTTCAGTGTCACCATAAATATTTGATGGTCTTGTGCTGTCACCTCTGAGAGGAGAGGGGCACTGCGTTAATGGCCACTCTCTGACTGAGCCCATACTTTTTCTTAATCAAACTCATTTCCATAACCTGAAATTTTAAATCCCTCATCTCATTTCACTGTGTTCATGAAGAGGTCAGGCGCAAAGAACTAAAACGACACGTGCATACACTACGTGCAAAGAACAGGCAGTTTGTCATGCACAGATGCATTTAAATCCACTTATTAAGTGTGTTGTTGTGCCGCCTGCATTTTAAACAAACTAATGAAACACTGAGAATTGAACATCCATCAGGCTGCATGAAAGCACTTCACTTGACCAAAGACAGATCAAATACATCACAAAATGATTCCACATTACAGAGACGCAAAAAATCAATTTCCATTTGAAGAAGCGACAGTTTAATTAGCCTAACTGCACAAGGTGTCGAGCAACTGTTGCACCACGAGCGGCACGAGTTCAGCACGCACTCAGTGTCAGCGGCGCAATATTCATTTAATCTTTATTCTTTGTGATGTTTTAATTTGTTTTACCGTTACATTTTGATTTACCATGCTGTTCTTTTTAAAGACAATTTATGGGCATCTAATTTATCATGGCAAATGCCCGAGGATAATTACATTACAGTTTCCCTGATACGATCTCTGCCCAAAGGCAGCTTAAAAGAAATGCCGAAACCGTAACAAGCCCTCACAGCAGATGCTGAGGCGAGCTCTGGCATTTAATTTGTCCTTTCTGAGAAAATAAAATATTCCCTCTTAGTCGGGTCTGGGTATCTGTCCGTTAGAGCCTGAGCCTGGGGTGCACGGATGGATGCTCTTGACAAGACAGGAGAAGGGCGTAACCGGAGCCACTGGCTGGTTCTGTTGACAATGCTGAGCTGGGGAGAAAGGGAAGCTGAATCTAATGGGCTGTGGCCCGAGCAGGAAGCAAGGGTTTCGATCACTTCTCTGAGGGAGGCTCACATTCTGCTCCGAGACAGAAATGCTGCAACCCGAATCACCTCTTTTCAGGGCGTTAGCCGAGCTTCACTACTGATCCAGCCCAGAGCAAGACACACACACACACACACACACACAAACACACACAGTAACGTACTTTCAACCACCAGACTGAGATGTTGGACAGAGAGATGGAGAGGGAAGAGCGATGGACAGAAACTCTGGAGACAGAGGGAGACAGAAACCAATCAATCAACACACTTTATCCCCCCCGAGTCCACCAGCAGTGAAGGGCTGCAGGAACATTAGTTGCTCTTTAGTAGATAAAATAAACAGGCTCCAGCAGGAGTTCAAGGTTCTCCAGACTCGGACCTGTGGCGTTGCAATTTACCACATTACACAAAATAAATAGACTCTATTGATTTTCTTCTTAGGAAAATGACAGCGGTAATACATAATGCATGCTGTGGGGTGAACTTAGGCTGCTGTATAGATATAAGCAAGTCTTTCCTAAAGGACATAAGGGTGTAGCGAGCCTGTTAGCATTAATGGTGCTCTCTCTTTTTTCTTGTAAGTGATTTGCAGATGTCATATTGTTGCACCACTTTCTAGTGCAGGATTTAAAAGCTGTAATTATTTATTGATTCTTTATTGATCACTGATTAAATGTTAATTACATTTTTGGGTTTCAACTCCTCCCTTAAGGATTTTTTGATCACTGGAAAAGAGCTTCAGTTCATCTAGACTAAAATCTACTTATAAAGTACTGAACAACATTTACAACTTTAGACTTATTATAATATAATCCATTGTTAACACTGAGCTCCATAGGCTGCTGCTTGCAAAACTTTATGTCTGTAGTACATTTGTAGAGAGAACAATACAGTTAATGTGATATGTTGGTCAGGGTTAGAGCTATATCTCTGTATCTTACCCTGAGCAAAGACAACACAGTCATTAGTCATTTATTTTAATTTTAATTATTTTACATTAATAATATTATTATATTTGTATTACTTGCACTATGATGTATACAATTTTACTGTCCTTTTGTTGTACCATTACACCTGTAAAGCACTTTGGTCAACCAAGTTGTTTTAAATGCTATATAAATAAAATGATGACACAGGTTTCACGCGTCTTTGGGGTGTGTGTATCTGAATGTATCATGGACTTTATAAAGATGGAAGTTGCTGCCATCTTGTTCTGAGGTTATTTGTTGCCAGAGTCTGCGCAGTAGTGGAGCCACGGGATTAAGGTCCCACCGGTGAATTTGGTAAACCATAGAAACAATTTTCCAGAAAAATCGGTTTGATGTGCTCTTTATATTTTTTGTTTGGTTCATGTCCTATCCACCAACATGGAGGAGGCAGGGTTTATGGACTTTACTGTAGGCAGCCACCAGGGGTGCAATCGAGATGCTTTGGCTTCACTTTTGGGGAGCTGTCATGTCGCCCGTCCTTATATATTCTGTGGTCTACATATAGGCACTGCCATACCCTTCAATATTTAACATATTCTGTTTGTTGCATTGCATTTGGTACAGGTAGAAAAGAAAAGACTGGATTTCTAAATGTTCAAAGATATCCTTCATCTTTCATCCTGACACATACGCGGCATGTGTGTGTGTGTGTGTGTGTGTGTGTGTGTGTGTGTGTGTGTGTGTGTGTATACAAATATACAGGTCTATCTCAGCATACTTTTGCATAATCAATGTGCCTGTTGAGCTACCAGGTATCTACACACACAAAATCACCAACCAAGTGTCTTAGAGAGAAAGCTTTCCTTAAATAGCTGCTTATAAAACCTGTCCTGAACAACGTCAAGAACATTTTAACGTTGCTATGGAGACAAATTACACAAATAGGGAGAAAACCTTGATTCATTAGAGTTGCATGACGGTGCATGAGCTGAAGGAATAATCATGATTACTTTAGATGGAGGCTTCCTGTCATACAGAAGGATTCAAGGGAAATTGTCAACAGAGGTAATTAGTCTAATTAGAGCAGATACAGAAATAATTACTTGTCACTCATGTTTGTCAGGTTTTTATCTTTAATGGAGTGACTTGAAACCTGCAGGCATGTACTCATCATTCCATTTAGAAACGATATATACATTACAAACAGGACATTCATAATCTGTAAAAGACAACTCACACCACTAAGGCTACATGAAATTATTTCCTAAATACTCATTTGCATTAATTACCAAAAAGGAAACAAGTCTCATCCTCTTTTTGAGACTAACATGAAATAATCCACAACTTCATCAAATGTTCATGTTGATAGTTAGACTCTTTCATAAATGACGCAGAGGAGGCTTCGGAAGGCTTCATTGCAGTTTGTTCTGTTATCAGTTATCGCAGATATAGCTTCCCCTGCCACTCTAAATGGACAAGTGGTATAGATAATTGATGGATGAATGGGTAGAGAGTATATAAGAGCGGTATTCAATAGAGCGCATACTGTTCCTCCACCAAGGTCAAACAGTCTCCTTAAGAAACCACATGTTCATATCCTAGTTCCGGATCTTTATTTGGATCACACGCAGATAACCAGAATCACCAAGATCCGTGGAAAGTTTGGATCAATGACTGTTTGAAGATACTTGGTGCAACAACAGATGTTCTACTCATTTGAATCCAGAGCCTGTCACAGCTTCATGATAATGTGATCGAAGAAGCATCCCCAGTTAATTCAAAATAAGACGTTAGGAAAGCAAGAATGAGTTTTAAACTGCTCCAAGGCGGCATTATCTGTCACTGAACACAGTCTGCTCACTGCCTCCCCACGTGCTGATAAAATGGCAGACTGCACTGCAGTCACAGCACTTTGTCTAAAAAGGGATATCAACAGAGGATGACAGCTGGTCCTATTTCACCTCAAGGACATTGTCCTCACACCCAACTCTTTTTCATTTATGATACTGATTGTCAGCCCTGGACATAATTCAGGTTTTTGCCTGGAAAAGATAATGAACTCTGACTAAAAATATGTAGAGTAAGATCTATAGTGAGCTGTCAGAGCTAAAGTTAACCCTCTTTTTTATGCCGAGGATAAATCATGCTGGCTGTTTGCGTCAACAAGCAGGATAGCTTCACAGTGAAGATTTGTAAAGTTTCCAAAGACAAAAAGAGCTCTGTGAGGTGACACTACTTTCAACCTTCATAAAGTTAGTTTTGTTGTTTTCCATTTCACCTTCTTCACTGCGGCAATAATTCAGTTTTACTGCAGAATCATTAATTTTCTTTTTGCTTGCACGCGCTACCACGCAAATAAAGAGACTGATTTTAATTATTTGTACCTTTGTGGAACCATCTGCTGAGGCTGATAAAGCGTATTCACACGTCTCCTTTACTTCTCCAGGTTTCACTTCCACACTTTCACCATCCAGGACCTTCATTTCACATCCACACTCTTGTTTTCCCTAAACTCAGAGAGTGTGTGTGCTGCTTGACAAGATGCAGCCCTCCACTGCTCTCAACTTCTAAAGATCCCAACCTCATAATGTCAGAGCTGCTTTCATTTCAGGCTGATGCTTTGAAACTTCCTGATGAAAATCACCGTTGAGACAGATGTTCAGTGTTTTATGTCATGTCACTCTGCTCGTCTCGTTTGTTTTATCTTTCCTGTGACATGTTAATACGTCCGTTTAAGACACATAGATATATAAATAAATCATATTTCTGATTCATGACACTGATTTGACATGTCTATTTAATCACTTATTATATTACTACCAATCAATCAATCAATCATTCAGGATTTAAATAATACCTTTCAAACAAATCAAACACATATCTGTCACTGAACACAGTCTGCTCACTGCCTCCACTGCTGATAAAATGGCAGACTGCACTGCAGTCACAGCACTTTGTCTAGAAAAGCATATCAACAGAGGATGACAGCTGGTCCTATTTCACCTCAAGGACATTGTCCACACACCCAACTATTTTCCATAAATGATACTGATTGTCAGACCTGGGCATATTTCAGAAAAGATAATGAAACCTGATTAAAAATAAGTAAAGTAGGATTTATAGTGACCTGTCGAAGCAAAACTTTTCTCCCTGCCCAACAAATCATGAATATTGTTTTTTTGTCGATGACCAAAATATTTATTCGGCCGCTGGTTTAACAACTTCTTTCACTGATAGTCAAATAAGTAAGGATACAATCATGATACCAATAAACGGTACATTAACAAACAACACAGATCCTGGTGTGATCGGGTCTAAAATTAGATTAATGTGTCATGTACTTGCTTTTACACGCTGATATAATTGCGGCTCTTGTAACGCTAGTACATCCATTAGCAGTCCGCACATACCTATCTGTATCTGTGCAAAGGTCAAGCAAATCAATAGGCCAATAGCTGGATATTGTCAACACTACTTGGTAATTCCGACTTCCTCCTGAGTGCTTTCTGATGTGCATGGGGCAGCAGTAACACAACCAAAAATGCCAAAACAACAGGAAATGTGTGACTTGCATCAGACTGCAGTTAAAATTGATCTGAGCAACACGGACACTTCTCCAGTGCCTGTTTAATTCAATAAAAACAGCTGTATGCCAAGTATACCAATTAAGTAATGGAACCTGATTTAATTATGTCTAGTCTTTTGTTATTTACAATGGAGTTTCATTAAAGCAGATACGCTGACTTGAAAAATTCACTTTTATTTATAGCAATGACTAAGAGTGTAAGTAACTGTATTACTGCAAATTAACGCTTTCTTCAGGATCAGTGATTTTCTACAAAGTTCCCCTCTCTTTTCTAAATATTGTGGTATCACAGTTTCAACTTGAGTAGTAGATTTTACAGGACGTTGTTATTTTATTACAATGAAATCCAATATGTGATCGCCCTTATTGAAATCTAACAGCCTCCCTCTCTTCCTTTTTGGGAAATGGGAAAAGAAATATAACTGACGGAACCAAACCATCAATTCTACCAGACAGATTAGAGACGCTTGCTGTAAATTAAGTGTCCAACTAAAAATATGCTTGTTCCCAGAAATAGTAAATATTTCAAACTATCTGGAAGGCATTTCTTACCTGTTGGAAGTTCTCAGGACCACACTCTAAACCTCTGAAGGAACACTCCAGCAGAATGTCCTCTATGCGGTGACGAGTGCGGGTGTAGAATTCATCCATGCTGAAGCGAGAGCCCGGCAGCCGATCGGGCTCCTCGGCAAGTGGGAACCCGGGGGCCATACCTTCCTCGAAGCCCAGCAGAGGTCCCATGAAAATCAAGTCACTGAAGCTCATCTGAGACTTTCGCACAAAGTTGTAGTTACATAGAGTGACGGCCGGAAAGGTCATGTTCTTGGCAAATTGTTCATCCAGCATGGTGATGTGATCGTATGAGAGGTAGTACATGACCCTGTCGGCCACCTGGAACAAGAACGCAGACAGTGCCATGGTGAAGACCGTCGCCCACAAACCCTGACGAACCCCGAACTTCTTCCCCTCCACGAACACATGGTTGGCGCCGTGGAGCGAGCAACCGCTGCAGAAAGTGGCCAGGTCATCCACCTCCCCCACCTCGTCCTCTTCCTCATTGTAATCACCCACCTGACTACCTCCATCCAGGTAGTCCTGCGATTCCCTCTCGCCGTAACCCTTCTTCACGGGCTTGTAGTGGTCATCAAATGGGTCTTTGCCATATCCTCTGCTGGGCTCGTCGTCCGCAGCAAAGGAGATGGTGCACATGATTCGGACCGGCATGGTGGCAGGATGAATAAATTTTAACGCATAGAAATATTAAAGCAATAAGTCTGGTCCTTAAAGAGTCCAACGTCTTGGAAGGAATTAAGTTATTCAAGAACAGAAGTGGTGACGCAAGACCATCAGTTGAGATAATCCTGGAAGTCACAAACCAGACACCTCTCGAAATGTCAGGGAAGTATGAATTCTGCTTCAAAGTCGGCTGACTTGAATTGTGTCAATCAAAATACAGAGCGGATCAAACCCACTGTCCCAGATGACGTCAAAACATCATGTGAAGTAAAGAGCACAAGATGAAACTCAAACCACACACACACTCTGCTCACCGCCATTCACATCTACTCTGAGTTGAACTGAGTTGCCTTGCCTCGGGTTCGTCCTTGTGTCTCTGGGGCAGATCCATCCCTTAGTACAAATTCAAAGACGAGAGGAAGAAGATGAGGAAGAAGAAGAGAAGGAGAAGGAGGGAGTGGGGGTAAGAGGAGGAGAGCAAAGAAGGTGCGGCCATAGGGAGTATAGGAAACAGAATACTCCCGCAGGGCCCAGCCACAGGTCACCGTGCCGGGGCAGTTTCACCATTTACAGGAAAAAAAACACAAGGTTTCACATGGTGGAGGAGAGACAGTGAAAGAGAAAAGCAGCCGGTGTACAGTAGCAAAAGCTCTGCATAGGCTGTTTATTTCTGCTGATTTGACTGTGCGGCGTGACCTCACTTCAGAAGGAAAATGAACTCAGCACAGTTGTGTAATTGAATGCAAATCATACTTAGCCGTTACTGAAATGAACTCAGACGAGCAACCGAAAAAGATTCTCATCCTGGAATTTGTCAGAACACGTTATATGCTCTACAAGATCTGATATTACGATGTGTAATTTCAGGGAAATCAAAGCGACTCAGTGATTTCTTGTCTAGTACTAAGTAAAGTGAAGGGAACAGACCAAGGAGGAAAATCAAGCAATCTACTCTAATGCCTCCAATTAACAACAGATCACTTTCGAATTACAAACCCCCACATAGCCTTGAGCTGTTTTATGGCGAGCAGCTTTACTGGACATACATATGAACAAGTAGGAAAGAGAGAGAGAGAGAGAGAGAGAGAGAGAGAGAGAGAGAGAGAGAGAGAGAGAGAGAGAGAGAGAGAGAGAGAGAGAGAGAGAGAGAACATAATCTTAAATTGATCCTCTCGTTATTGACCATGGAGATAAATGCAGATTCCCAGCGGTGGTGTTGGTTGTGTTATGAAAAGGAAATGTAAGAGACCGATCCATCCGCATTGATCCACCTCCATTAGACTGCTGAGATTAATTTCAGAAAGACGAAGTTGCCAGAGAAGGAAACCTTAGACGCAGTCAGGGGGGGGCCATGACGGTATTCTTTACAATAAAAACCTAAAGCTAATGATACCACAGATACCTCGGAGGAGCAGCCACATTAAACCTGTAAAACCAACGGGAAGCACATTACGCAAACCGATCCATCATGTTGAGCTTTTACAAGCATAACAACCCGCCGGCGTGTTTTCATCAGGCGGAAACTGAGCGGGTGAGAATGGCAGCAGACTTGGTCAATATGTGTTTAGCTACAGCTCTGAAGCTTGAAAAGAGCAAACAAAAGCACCAAGGCCTCGACCTTGATCTGGCTGAGTCGTGGAGCCTGCTAAACAGCGCCTGGTGGTAGCCGCTGGTTTTTGAATATGTACGGCTGTAGTGATTACTAGATCGCCTCTGGCATTCAGCCTGACCTAACAAGAAGGTCACAGCGCTCCCTCAGCTGCAGCGTCTGGACCTTCTGAGACGTGCCACCGCATGAATATTCACACACGCTTACATCCCAGATGTGGCACAAGATGGCTGCTTGTGAAACTGCTGCCGGGGAAATTATACTGTGCGAAGGCGTTCACTGACCCCCTGAATGGAATCTGATGATTGAGGTTCACGTCCGTTCTGCCAAAATATCTTAATTACGCTGTCAGGGCAGATTTATTGATGCGGACAGGGTGGCAATAAATCTCGGCTTTGTTTTGACTTCTATGTTCCTCTCAAAGAAATAAATCCAGAACCAAACATGATTGTCTTGCTAAATTCTTCCCCATTTAACTATGTTTATTCAACCCGGCCTGTCATTACTCATTGCTCTCACATCATGCTCTGCCTCAGTGTGCAAGTTGATGTCCACCAGGGGGCAGCAGCAGCACATTTTATCCTCCTCTCTCTGGGGCTGAAACTGTTTTGACAAGACATCTGAGGAGCTGACAGGCATCAGTATGAAGGAGTGAAGAAGGTAAAACATGATGACAACAGCCCTTTCTACTGGTGCTTTGTATGTCTCACTGTGTATTTTTTGTTAATATTGTCACGTATTCTAAGCAGGAGCATGTCACGTTTTTTATCACGTTGTTTGAAGTTCATATCAAAAGACGTTTCCTGTGTCAAACCCTAAATTAAACTTGATGAAAGTTTTCATCTGCAGAAAAAAGGGTCAACAAAGCTACAGATTACATTAAAAACAGCCATTGGATTCATCCACTGATAAAATACAGCTTTGGGCTTTTAAATCAAGAGCAAATTGTCCCTAGAAATACATTTCATCATAACATGAATTAAACAGCAACACAACTCGCGTATTGTACCATTAACCCGCCCTGATTCACATCCAGCTGGAGACCATCTTCATCTCCTTATCCCTTCATTTCCTGTCAACTCTGTCAACCCTCGTGTTCTGGTACTTTCAGTCTTCTGGGGAAATCATTTGTTTCAACAAACGACCCCTGAGCCAATTTACAGCACAGAAAACAATACAAAAACAAAAACAAAAAAATCGTGAGAACGTTTAGAGAGTTCATTTTCACATTAGTTCAAAAGGTGGCAGTGTTGTGATGCGAGTGTCCTCGGTCACAGCTGAAGTATGTAACCCCTCGGGCCGGGATTCCAACAGGGCCTCTCGCCATGGTCAGAGTGGGAAGAGCGCAGGCCAGATGAGAGGGGGGGGTTTAACGCTCTCTTTCAAGTCCCCCTCACCAGCTCCGCTTTCAGCTAGGATCGACCTGGCGTTGCCATGGATACATCCTGGCCGTCAGCAACAGAGGATGCACAAAGCCCATTACTCAGAACATGCATATAGTCACACGCACACACACACACACACACACACACACGCACACACACACACACATGCACAGAGAGGACAGGGTGGATGCTGATGCTTCAAGATAAATTATGTGACGTATCTGAGTTGTGCTTCTATCACAGACACACACACACACACACACACACTGAATGGACACGTGATGCTTTCAGATAATATCTGTGAACCTCATAAATCTTCTTTCAATCAGAATTTGAATTGAGGCGAGAAGGACAATCAAGATGACAAAATAAAGATATTACAAAAGGCAACAGAGGCAACGTCATTTTTGTAATATCTTTTCAGTTTTCAGTCAATAGCCTAGCATTCATAAATCCTTATTGCAGGATCCAGTGAATTCGGCCTGCACATGAAACACCACGAGCGAATAAACAAGAAACGAGCTCGGTCCATTCCCAGAAGATGCTGTGGTAGAATGAGGAAGGGGCCAAAGGCAATGATGCCGTTCTCCAAAACACAATATTCCGTCTTAATCTTTCAACATGGGGATATCTGATACACACAGCTTCATACGCTGAAGCTCCCCTGATAGGAGCAAACAATACGGAAAGAAACAATGGCCTATATTTTAAGTGAGTTGTTGTGGCCCAACAGCACATTTCTCATTTAAAGTAGAGCAAAGGTGACTGAGCCCACGATACAGATGATTATTCGTAGATTGCGTAGATTTTCTTTTCAGCTTCCATCAACCCTTTTTCTTTCTTGAGTTTCCTGCACAGCATCTTTAACCGATATTTACCCTGCATGAAAGACAATGTTAATGACTCCAGATGTTATATACCAGGCTGGTTAACACATCTATACAGTGCCTTGTGAGCTCCCTCTCACATGAAGCAAAGAGCTCACATACACAGAAATCAATATAAACTCTGCATATTCCTCTGTGTGTGTCAACTTCCCCTCTGATGCATGCTGAGAACGTTGACCCAGTGCTGCTATTCAAGTGCCTCGACTGGGAATCATCGTCTTTCGTGTCTAACTTGAATCTTCCTCATTGAAAATAATCATATCCAGCATATTCTCCAAGATCTCTGCCCTTCAGGAAACCAGTTCTATATTTACAATACACAGAGTTAGACTTATTTGGCTGGTAAAAGATGACAAGTGGAATCATGTTTTTGGAACAGAGGTTTTTCAAGAGTGTCAGGAGGCTCTTGACGCTGGTAGTCAAGCTTCTGGTTTTATATATATATATTAAAGAAGAGATCATTGGATTGAGCCCAAAAAAAAACAAATGTTCACGATAGATATTTGAGCCTTGTTATATATTTTGGTTCCTCATGTTGACTTAAAAGCTGCAGCTTACCTGTCAATAGGAAAAGCTTCCTTGCTTAACAGCGTTTCACATCTCTTGATATCAAGAAGAGGAAAGCAGTGAATTTCTACACCTTTTTTTTTCCATTCCACCTTTCCCAACTTTATCACTAACCCTTGGTGCACCGTAAGACTAAAACACAGATATGCAAGGTTTGTTTATGTCTCATCGGCTGTCTTTTCAAACTTTTAAAAGACAGTTTTTCCCACATTGTGAATATAGGCAGATCAAAAACAAAACAAAAGGTAAAAAATAACACCAAAGCACAAAGCGAGAGGTGTGAAGTATATACTGCAGCGGTGCTCGAAAGAAATATGAGGAAAACACAGTGGCATCAGAGCACTTCCTTTAAACCTGACCTTGACCGATAGCAGACTCGGGGACAATGATAAAATGACAGACTCACTGTAGCAGATTCACTGATGGGTTCACAGTCGAGCGTGTTGACCGGTATGCTATCATCAGAGGAATCTGTCTACTGTATGATCTGGTTGTGCTTCAGGACGTTGTCATGTGTGGCTGGGGACCATCCTCACCAGCAGGTATCCAGGCTCAGGTAAGTGAGATATCAGTAAAAAATGACGCAATATACTCGTTGCCATCGCCGTTGCCATGGTAGCAGCATCCAAAATAGTATTCTATAATTATATGTGTTATTACTGAAAGACTTTACTTTGCTTTTTCCTTTCGACCACTCAAAGCTCTCAACAGTACAAGTCACAATCACCCAATCACATGTACAAACAGGGCATCTGTACACAGCACTTCAGCACAGCACCATTCCTCCAACAAAGCAACATGGTGGAGGTTGATTTTTGTCCTTTTGTCCGTTTATTATGATAATAAAACAGACCTTCCCCAGAACTGTTGTTCTGCTTCACTCCACTCTATCAAAGTCCAAAATACCGGAAAATAATCTCGAGGACCAAACAAAAACGAGGTTCCCCTGCTCAGAGTTACTCACAGACTGATCACGGTCAGTGGCAAATTCAATGTCAAACACAATCTGGCTGGTTCATTTGTAAAAGCCCACAGCCTTCGGGTAGAAAACTGCTCCCTGAAGCAGCTGGTTTGTGTCACTACCTGTTTAACAGTGACAAGCAGATCTTGGTTTGGACACACGCTGACTCTACCATCTCAAGCCTTCACAGAGAGGACCTCTTTCTTTCTCCTGCACACTGCAGCGACGTGGCTGCAGATGACAGGAAAGCAGACAAGGGGCTGCTCAGTGCACGGTGAACAGTTTAAAGAGGGACTTCATTGTGATGCAGACTGAAGCCAAAGACGCCGGCAAATATTTGCTTGTGTGAGAGCGAGCTACAGGAGGCGCGCGAGCACGCTGCATCTCAAGTGGTGTGGCTATTTATGACATGCTTGAAATTCACAATGTGTAGTGATGACTATCTAATGATGATATGCAGCTGGCGGCAGTCGGGCCATCAAGTGCTTTTAGTGTAAGAACTATAAAAAGAGACTAGACTGAGACGGAGCAGTGGTGTTAAGGTCAGTGTAATTAGCACTGCACTTAAAGTGGAGATGGATGGCAGATTGGGTTATAGCGGATGAACACAAGTGAAATCAATGGAGATATCATACATCTACTTTTGAAATCAATGGACTCCATGGAAACACCAGTGTATTCGGTCAGAGTCAGAAAGTCCTGTCCTTTTTTTCTCTGGCTGTGACCGACAGGCCCACGACAGCCGCTCTCTGATTGGCTGTCTGTCCGGCTGTATAACAAGGCAGCACTGGTTCCCCTCTGAATGTAATTATCATTTAGTCCAACCTATTACCTCTCTGTCTCTCTGTCTCCTGTCCTCCTCTGCACACATTCCAAATCAGCCTTTTCTCCTTCAGCCTGTTTAATCCACTGTGACTTTATCGCTCTCTCTCTCTTTCTCTCACCCTCCTGCTTCTACCTAACCACCCCTGCTCTCTTTCTCTCTCTCTCGCTCCCCCTAAGAGCAATACTAGCTGGGCATGCAGGCTGTCTTTTAATACAAGAGCCGAGAGGGACACAGCTATCAAGCTGAATGGTTTAAATATGTCACTCGGTGGCATTTTCATAAAGCCAATTTATCAGGGCAGGCCCAGAGTCACACAGCTTGGGGATCTCGCCACTAATATCAGTAATTACTGAGACTGCTTTCAGGACCTCCATCTGCATTGTTGCATACATATACATTTGCAGCTAACTCCTTCCATATGGAGGCATTTGTTGAGTCTAAACCCCTTAAATAGACAATAAGGATTATTTTTTTTGCAGGTTTTACCAGCCATATTGCATATTTATTGTAATACATGGAATGTTGTGACTAGTAAAAGGGTTTTGACTGTGTCTTGTCTGACATTAATGCAAATGACACAGAGGAATGGCCATATGTATTGTGCCTTTTACATGTATTTTAAAAGCCTTTTGAAAGTGTTGTTACTGTATATATTCTACCAGAAATTAGTCTCAGTGCATAACTTTTATTTCATGCTACAGATATATCATTAATTTTGCACTGCTCTAAAATAAGACTCGAGTCTGCTCGAAACTCAGCGTGGGTCGTGCTTTTTTCTTCAAAGTTTTAATCCTGTGACACCAACACCCCCAGTTTACTTTATAAAAACAATAAATTATAGAAATATACTGGCCTAACTTTGTCACACTCGGATTCAAAGTTTTAATTTACTTTATTGCCACAGTTTGCAGTGGTGTAACCTGTGACAAGAACATTTACTCTTCAGGTGCTTTCAGGCATGCACTGAAATCCGGAGGTTCGACGCAGATTCTCCAGAGGAGGTATATGTGTGTGTTTTCGGACTTTCCCAGCCTGGCCCCCAAGTTTAAAGGAAGCACAAAATCTGTAGAAGTCGATGTGATTACAGATTCAAGGCTAGCGATTGAGGGGGTTGATGGCACTCCTACTAATACATACACAAAAATGAAAAAAAACACTGAGATGTGAAGAGACTTAATGATAGGAGCCATCCCCAAGTGTCGATGTAATGTCATCAAAGTCATATGATCTCTGCAGCAGAACCAGTATGCAACATCCTGTCTGTGCAACCAACCCTCACCTGAATTCTGTGGAGGTGTTGTTGTTGTGGTTTCTTTTAAACAGAGAACCCCCACCCGCTGCATTGTGCATGTGTTAAAGGAAACTGCGTCCAGATCCAATTCTCCGGAGTTCCTCAGCAGGATTTGTCTGAAAAAAGTCGACTGACAGATAAAGTGCAGATGGTACTTTGCACAGTCTGTCACTACTAACCAGCTGGCTAACTAATTGCATGTGGGGAGATTATCTATATATTTTGTATAATATCATCAACATTAGTTTTTCCCATGAACAATTTAGACCATGGCGGCTTGCTTTGTATTTCCCCAGATAATTTTTTGGGTAAATTCCCCAACCTTAAAGTTCAACTTGCACCTGTGGCTTTTCTTGTTGTAAATGAGTTAAACATTAATGTAATTTCAAGTATTACCTTCAGACAAATGGTTACAGAGCTCGGGCAATAATGTCCACTGTCGTACTTATCAAGTCGTGATGAGTCAGAGCTTTGGCAGGCACCAACTCATGTCGGCACTCTAATCAGTTATGAGCTAGAACACACATTGCTGCTTTTCCGAGGCCAGAGCGCTAACAAGGCCCATCAGAGCAGAGTTGTATACACACATGTCAAGGCACAGCTGGGAGCGAGTACGTGCAAATGTTGTAAAAGCCTAGTCAGCACCAATCTGAGTGTTTTTTTCCCCCTGTCCCTTTGTCCTTCAGTCAAACACACGCTGACAACCGCTCTATCACTGCTACACAATGTGCAGGACCCTTTCAAGTGCCAAACAAACATTCTCTCCTGTAGCGCCGCCCATTCCTTGACACATGATGGACGCTCAGCTGAGCCAGATTCAATGGCCTCATCATGGCCAATCACGAATGGATATCTGAGCGAAAGCACCTGGTGCATCTCCGTACCCACTTTTTTCGGGCGGGAGAAGGAGAGAAGGAGGAAGGAGGACTGAAGAGGGGGTGGTTGGAAAAATAAAAATACAACAGAGAGCAGAAAGGGTGCCAGAGAGGGAGGGTGGGAGCCAGAAGCCAGAGCTTGGGTCTATTTGTCATGTCAGATAATATGACAAGCGCTCCAAGGGGGAGTTTATAACTAGATTATTGAGAGTACCTCAATTTATTTGCAGGACTAAGAGAGCAAGCACTCACAGGACTGCGCCGCCCTCATCACTTTCTAAAACAAGATTAGATTTTTGCTCATTTGCTAACCACATTACATTGTATCATCAAGTAAACCCCAAAATGTATCAAAGAAGTGGATAAATTAGCTTATTGGGGAAAGGATCTCTGACAGCTCCTGATTTTTCCAATTTCACTAAGAGGGTTGTTCAACAGCCTGTAGCCCCGGAGGCTTTAATAATGCATGCTACCACCTGGCCATCCATCCATGCATTCATCCATCCATCGACGTGATCAATCATCAGTCTGCTACATTTACACACTCACCGCTTCCATGACCGTGTGTACCGTGGTTAACAAATACCGCCACGTCTGAAATTCCCATCCGGGGCAAATTAATTTCCATCCCACAGTGGAGCAGAGGTGCAAGTGGGTGGAAGGTTTCAGTCACACTTCAGACAGCAAGACCCGCTGTTCAATAAGCTCGTAATGAGTCTGTCGTCATGTGACCATTTGCTCCTTTAAATGTAACCTCCAGGGGTCAGCTTAGGGAAAAGGAAGTGTAGAAAACAATTGAGGGTGCACAATTTCCATGCAACAAAAACTTTAAAGTGACCACTGACGTCAAGAAAACAGCAGTAAAGGAGATATATGATCTCAAGGAAAGCTGTTATTTTCTTTGAATTATAAGAACGTAGGGAAAGGTCATTACAAAAGTCTGTTCTCAAAGGGGCTTTGTTCTATTGTCGAGGAATCTGTTAACAGAATAATGAGTTCTGTTGTTGTGAGCACGTACCAGTCTATCTTAAAGAAATTGGAAAACGTATTCAAGGCATTTTTTTTTGCTGCTGTGTCATATCCAAGCTGTGAAAAAAAACTTTCCTTTATCAAGTTCCTGAGAATGTCCTGAGAATTAATGCGATGTTTTAACACTGTACATTTACCTCGTCAGCCTTTAATGAGTAGTAGATGGTAAAAAGATTAGAGAACCATCAGCTAGTGAAGATTAGGATCCGGACAGGCCCTGACAGCAGCTCGCTATATGAGATTTACCATTTCTTCATCCCAAATAAGGGCCGGACTACTGATGAGAAGGGGGCAAAATCAATATGCCCTCCCCATTCCCATGCTCAGCTGGAGCACCAGGCACTAAAAGAGGGTCAATGATTTAGAGGATCTCTCGCCCAAAGAAATTAATAAACATGAGGCTGCAGGCTTGTGTTGTGGCATGTATGCCATACACATCAGAGGAGGTGAGAGTGATGGGGAAAGTTAATTCAGCCTCCGAAGACGGCCGGCCCAGAGAGACACAAGGTCACTTCTATTTCGTGGTGGTAGATGAGACGGTTCTGACCCTCATCTTTTTTAATTCTTTCTCACTCGGCATCTTATCCTTGGCAAAAGTTGCAAAAATAATTATTCAACTGCATAAAACTATTAGTTTGTGCTTGGTTTATAACACAGAGTGCTTGGATATAACTCAGATGTATTTTAACACGCAACTTTCCGCTTCACGTGTAAATTAACTTGTTTGCGGCATCTTGAGGCACACAGCATGAAGATGATGCAAAAAAAAATGTATTTTCAGGGGAAAGAAGGAATACAATCGCGACTGTGTATTAGAAATATAGCGGCGCTTGATGAGTAAACCCACACGGCGTCGACATCAAAAAGAGCCAGTGATTAAACTATGTCCCAAGGAGGTGCAGTGACAGCATCAAGTCGTTTGCTATTATACCACCATGGCCAATTTACAAGCCAGATGATATTTGCATCAGAGGCAGTGAAAACTCCTCAGTGAAAACACAGCTTAGGGAGGCAAAGCATCTTCTGTTATCAGACTGATAAGGACAGTGCTACTCGCATCTTGCTTATTATATTTTATTTTATTTTTCCTAGTTTTCCTTCCGCCTGTAAGCTCCTTATATGTTTCTCTCCCACTAAATAATAGATGTAGAGATCCCAAAAGCGGTCGTATGGCCACACTTTATTTCACTGATTAAGGGCTTACGTAGGTTTGGGTTTACCCTACCATGGTTTAGTTTAATAAAACTAGCCTTTAGTACTTTTCTGCACTGGGTTTCTTATGCAAGGGAATGAACTGACTGCCCTCATCGGCTTTTGAAGTCACTTTAAGACACTGTACTTAAGGGGATGAAATGTTGCCAATAAGGGATGGCACCAGTCCTCTTTGAAAAATGCTGCGAGCAGCTACCTGGCTGGGCTTATTTAAATTCAAAGAGAAAAAAAGGAGTCCATACTGTACAGAGAGTCCTGGTTCATTAGGGTTCTGTGCTGAGAAAGCTGGATATTATAAAGAGGAGCTGGATGATAAATAAAGTCACCGAAATGAAAACCGAGCTTGTTTTCTGTCAGGCAGCGCAAAGCTGATGCTATCCAGGAATTTCCGAGAGAACGACTGTGGGAAGATACTTTGATGTAATGACGAGGTTCCAGTAATGACGAGGTTGACTTTGGTCTCACTGGTCCTCCCCTCTTTCTCTCTCCTCTCTGTGCATCAAATGACTGAAGGTCAGACGGGTGATAACGCACGTCTGTCCATTTGATAATACTGTTTATCTGCATATTTTCCCAACCAAACACCAACTGCCTCTATTTGAGCTGGTGGGTCACATTAGCCTCACGCTCAGGACTAAATACCTTCACAAGGCTGTGCAGTGAAAGTAAATAAACATCATCTGCCCTGACACATAAAACCCACACAACTGTACTTGACCCGGCTCTTGAGCCCGGCACTTAACCCTGAGCTGCTCCAGTTGAGCTATTCTGAGTCAGGAATGCATTTTTATCATGTGTGAATGTGAGTGCACTGAAAAGGTTGTGCATGCTTATCTGGAATCCATGAATCAATGACTCTCTGCTACTAGTCATCACTTTCTATGGCTGCAACACAGGATTATTTTCATTATCAATTGATCTACTGATTATTTTTTCAATTAATCCATGAATTCAGTTTGGTTGCTCGACAAAAGTCATTATATATTGTAAATTAGAATTATAATTTCTACCAAAACAATTGATAAGGCTGGTCAGCAATCTGACTTATGGAAACAAAGAAACAAGTAAATCCATACAGTTGGCTTTTTTGCTGACAAAATACTTAAGTTACCTTTTTTTTTGGTGATTGCTGTTGTTACCTTACATTTTCAAATAAGTGCAAAGCTGTAAAAATATAGATTTAGTACTGATCTCATGAACATGTACAGCCTGTATTATTTCATGCTAAAAACCTGATTCTTCCGTGCTGCAGTGACAGTATCACTCTCACATATTTCTCCTTGTGGATCTTGACGGGGTTTAGCCTCAGCAATGAAGACAATAGAACATGTATATGGATGTAAAGGGGTGAAGAACACCACATTTGATTTTAATTAGAAGCACTGCCTGCATTTAAGACTAGAACGACCCTGCACTGAAATGTGTGAAGGAAAGTTGGAGAAGCACAAAGGCCAAGAAAATAGATGGTTATATTATTATAGCTGCTCTCTGCTCTTTTTGACTTCTGTGACTTTAACTGGAATCAGATATGGATCACATCCCGGAATAGATACAATCATTCATCCACAGGACAGAAAACAACAACAAAGACATGAGCAGCAATTCAGAAATAAAGATCCAGTGTGAATAGATTCTCATTAATACATCGCAGGAGTGTCAGTGTCAACAACAGATGATTATAATAATTCACAGCTGAAAGGAGAATTTATTACCAATGAGAACAAATCGCATCGTTGTTCTCAGATGATAAGAACAATGGTCTTTGCTGGTTATTGTTAAAGGGACAAAATAAAACAACAGACGACTCAAAGGCTAAAACTTCTTTGTGCCTTAAAGTGGTGTCGTGAGAGGGAGTGAAGGGCTGTGATTAAACAGGAACAAAGTAATTGATATTCCTTGCAGGACCCCAGGGCTCTGCCAAGAGAGAGACGCGGGAAGACAGAGAAGAGGGGGGAAAAGAGGAAATATATTACTCAACGTCAGTAATGACCATAAACATATAAATCACGGGGAACTGAGGCTGTTACTGGGAAAATGAATCAGGCACTCCTACGGGGGGGGGGGGGGGGGGGTGGAAGGGAGGTGCATGAAGGATGAAGAAAGGGATGGAGAAGCAGGAGATGCGAGGAAATGGGGGGGAACTCGCAGGATTAAACAACACTGCACTGCAGGGTGTCGACTGGTGTTATATCACCTCTCCATTACAATTACTGACAAGGCTCTGCAGAGGATTTCTTTTGATGACCAATACTTGAGTCGTGATATATTAAACCCTGAATTCATTTTTGCGAAGATGCGCTAAAATACAGCTCCTTTAATTGCCTCAGTGACATTGCAGGACACATTTAGAAGAGAGTCAATAGAAGTCGAACCTTCTGAGCGGAGGGAGACTAACCTTGTCTGTCATTAGCACATAGGAAGGACCAGCTGGGACGGTTCAGCCCAGTGATGTCAATGGAGCCAATCCGGTGACCAGCAGCAAATCGATCGTGATTAGCTGGCTTAAAAAAGATCGATGGAGCTAATGACCAGTTTGACTTTGTCCCGATCCACATGAGAAAAAGAAGGACGTGTACACGAGGGGCACGGCTGGAACACATCACCTCTGCTGTCCCGTCAGTGTTTCATTAAACACGTTTTGAACATGCTAACCACAGCTAATGATTGTAATGAACGATTATTCAAATGCCGATTAGTTCATCTATTAGTTGATTCATCATCTTGTCTTTACATTATTAGAGAATATTAACACTGTTCACCCACAGATAATGAAGATCTGTCGAGGATGGACTAATCTTCTGATTATCCTCTTAATTAATCAATTAAAACTATAAAATTATATAATAATCCCAACAGGCATATTAAAACCTATTTTTCCAAAACCGAACAGAATTCAATTTACTATCCTTGGAGACAAATCCTTATATTCTACCTAATGGAGTATCTGTTCCCTGATTCTAATTTCCATTGGTTCGACACCGTCATGAGCAGGGAAGGTTTTGGTTCCATGGAAAACTATTTAATTTGCTCGCTTGTCCATCTTCAGTGTGTGTTATTAGTTTTAGTATTTTTGCAAATGTAGGTAAATGGTGAGAAGTTTATTACATCTATGAAAGTTGTACATACAAAAGCCTGACTAGTCTATTGCTTGGCCGATTAAAGATCAGCTGATATGAGTCAGTATATCTGTGTCCATGTTAGGAAATTCAATTTGTAAACTTATATTTTACAGAATAAACAATGCAGGGAATAATGATTACAGCTTTAAAATATCAAGCCTCAGATACATTTGTTTGTCATATGGGTTTGATAATGACATCTTAATAATCATTGCCATTTTTTCTTCTTATCAATTCAAACATCTGCCCGGGTGCAGTAAATGATAACAGCATAAGGAAAATTAGATATAAACCATATCTGTGAGAACGCAATGGAACGGCGCTGGCAGCCTCGGAGCTTACACTGCAGGTGCCCAAACACAACCTTAACACTGATGCCACATCTTGATAGGTATGTTACTACAAGCAGCAAATATCTAGCTTAGTGGAGAGACTCAGCGATATTTGGCTTCTCCTCGGAGGGTAAACCCTGAGGGGGAAAACTGCCATGGACGGAAAATACCAACTGAAAAAAAAAGAGAAATCTGCTTCAGGCTTAATGGAGTCATAGGAGGCTGACAGCTGAAGTGACAAGGAACAGGAAACAGACATGTGGAGGAAGCAAGCTTTTTCAGACGTGTTAGCAAAAGACAGTTTTTAAGTAAACAGAGGAAAACAGTGAGTGTCTTAAATAGGCTGCATCACTACATGAGTGTGTCAGGTTTGAGTGTAGCATCTCTCTCAAGTTGAGGGCTTAATACAGCCACTGAATTATCGAGAGACTTATTAAATGAACATTCACTCATTACCTACTCAGCACTGTAAAGATGGAGGGGTGGGTGAGAAGAGAGTGAGACTCAAGCATCTGAAGACATTCCCTCAAGATGTTCTTAAGATATCACGTTCGAGAAAAACATAAACATACTTTTTGAGGGCTGTAACTTTGACCTTTGGCTACGAAAATCAAGAGTTGATCTTTCCTTGATGACATTCCAGAGATTTCATTTTCACCAGGTGAAAAATTTGCTTTGTAAGGTCACTGTGGCCTTGACCTTGGATCTTTCCACCAAAATCTGATCAGATCATCTTTGAGTCAACGTTAGTAACACATTCAATGAAATTTCCTCAAGGCATTTTCCAAATATAGCGTTCACGACTCTGTCGGCGGCATGAAAGCATAAAAATAAGCTATGGGGTCTGAAATCTATGAGTGTGTGCAATTAGTTCAGCTAAATGGAGTTCCAGGGGATTGTTGGGCCTTGGCAGAGCTACTGACTGTTCATTTATAATCCCAATTATCAAAGATAATCAACAAAACTGACCTAAAACAGGCGTGACATATTATGTCTTTGTTTTTATGGATCCACGCATTGGACTCCCTGATTCATTATTTCTGTGTAAACACAGTCACTAAGTAATAGCTGCAAATTCTTGCATCATATAGTTTAACAGTAGATGTTTCCTGATATAAACTGGCTTAAGTATATATGCTCTCCCTGAGTTGCTGGCCACTTTCACTGAAAGTGAGTTGTTGCTGTGGATTAAAAGCTTCAAATGAAGAACAGCCTCTTGTGGTTTAATGAGCTGCAGTTTTAACTCTGTGTGCTTTTGTTTAACTAAGAGTTATCGAACCTGGATTGTGTCTTTCACAACACAGTCACACAGAAGGACAAACTGAAACATCACCGAGAAATATTATTAAAGATGTCAACCTTTTCTTTAGATGACAATCGGATGGGAGCATTCAGGAGAAAGACGTTGTTTACTGAACAGTAATGACTATAACATTTTGAGTGTTCATTCTTCACCGTGATTTTAATCCTGAGTCAACATTTAAGACTTGTGTTTGTGTTTCACACTCACTTAATTCGATTGTCTCGGCTTTATCTCACAAAAGTCACATACCTCTGCCAGAGGCTACTATTCGTAATGTACCAAAAAAAGTAGACACAGATATTACACCTGTGTGTGTGTCAGTATTACTGCAACAATTATCTCAAAAAATGATCCAGTCGACAGATTGTAACCTTATAAACAACATCATATCTCTGCCCCGGGGCACAGGGCAAGCTGAAGTAAAACATTGCAGACATGATAGTAAAAAACACGACCGTTTTTCACAACACTGACACCATCATTTTATGTGGCCTTGATGTATTGGATTTGACAGCAAATCAGGATTGAGCTGTAAGTGTATTTTTTCCCACTATGCCTTTGACAAATTTCAGGCAGAGTGCAGCTCTTTCTTGAGGAAATCTTTTGAAGAAACACTCCTGGAGGAAATCTATCATTCGTTTCTTTCATCCTCTTGTGGGCTTTTTTCTCCTTTGTGCGCCATATTTTTCTTATTTAAGCATTTGTTCATTCGCTCCCTCTTTCTTCTGCCTCCGACATCTTCCTATTTCACCTAGAACACAAGCTTTTCTTCTACAAAACTGTTTCTTCTCGCTTATTTCTCTTCTCCCTCCACTCCTTTCCTCTGTCTTCCCCTCCACTCCTACCTCTTTTTTAGAACCACACCTCCGGGATGTAGCTGTCCAATCTGATTGAGAACTGGTCTTTCACCACTGTTTTTCTCAGAGAGATCGTGATGAGATCAGGTTGTTTTTTCTCCTTCCATCTCTTGCCGTTGTTGTTTTTAATAGAGAGACCCCTGTGGCTAAACTTCCTCATTAGCCGGCCTGTGGAGTAGCACAGCAGAACTATACCTGCAACGATACGTCTCCATTTAGCCCTCTCCCCGCCTGCAGGCCTCACAGCTCGCCCATCACTCTTTCTTGCCTCGATAAACACAGGTACTGATACACATCTATATTTGGAGCACCAACACTAGCTCACAAAATGTATATACAAAAACACACTGGTGTATAGATGTATATAAGCTAGTGCAGTGCCTATTTTAAACACGCCTGTCTGGAATAGTCTGTTTACTTGGCCTGGGTTAATGCTCTAGAGCTTCAGTCTTCTTCAAACAGTTCAACAATACTTTGTTATTGTTTGCATGTTGGATATTGTGTGCAGAGCTTTTTATAAACAGTATATGGTGAAGAGTGAAGGTAGAAAACTTTGAATTTATTCTACTTGGTTAATCTGCAATGGAGATCAGAGTGTTTATCATAAAATGAAACAGATTTTGCTCTATTATTGTTAACATGTGTCCATGGGATTGATTTATTTGACTGCTGTTGTTTTTTTTTAACATAGCAAGGCAGCTATTTCCAAAGTCGGCACATTCAATATAACCTTTAGAGCCAAGTTCACAACTTTTCAAATTAAAAGCTCTGTAATTCTGCTCAATATAAAGCTTCACGGCACCAAAAACGACTATTGTGCTTTTACTTTGAAGACAAATTGTCAAACAGAATGAATGTTGCTGTCGTGACGCAGATCCGCACCTTAGACACCCCTGAATCAGAATCAGAATCAGAATCAGAATTCTTTTATTTGCCAGGTATGTTTGCACATATAGGAAATTGACTTGGTGTCGTTGGTGCACTGAACATAAAAACAACAATATAAGAAAAACAACAATATATAAGAAATAGAATAAAATAAAATAAAATAAAGTAGAATAAAGTATATACATATATACAGTAACAGAGTAAATGAGTTATGGTCTTTGTCCGTCCAATATGTTGGAATAAAAATGATAAACTTATCCCAATTATCTGGCGACAACCTAACTGCTACTCGCCTGTTTATTCAAAGTTCATTAATATTGAATATATCATGTGTGACACGTCACTTCCCTGGGCCTTAAACAATACATTTGTGAAGGCGATTAGATTAACTGTTTGCGAGATATGCATTCCACATACAGACAAACAGACAGACAGATGTTTGTGGATTTAATTGGTAGATTCCGTGCATAGAGCAGCTGCCGGGGTCCAACAATCTCTGAATATATATGAAGTTGACATTCTGAGCATGACTGAACTGCAACTTTTCCAGCAGGAAGCAGAAAACTAATCCAGACATCGATACACCAACACCGCTTCCAGACAGTGACACGGGTGGGATAGTGATCAAATGTGAGGATGCACGCTCAACAATATGTCTGACGGTTCACCTGGGAAGAAGATAAATTGAATCCATGTTCACACAGCGAGCAGCATGATCGACAAGTCAGAAAAAAAAGAAGAAAAAAAGGTCCTATCGTCTAAAGCTGCGTGACCAAGGTAACTCCGCTGAACCGTGTGAACTGCTGACAAGCTTGTTAGCTGAGATGCGTCTACCACAGACAAACTACTCAGAGTCAAACACTTCATTGCTGCAATTAAGTTTTTAAAGAGCAGCAGAAAGCACAAAATGGGCATTAAGTTGATTGGAGGCAATCAAAGCTGCCCGGCTCTCTACAACATTTATTTGGCAGTCTAATTTAAGAAAAGAGAAGTTACACTCAGAAGGCAAGTCTGCCAATTTATTAAGGAAAATGTAATCGTTGGGATCAAACCTTAAAACTATACAATGGAGGGCTTTTGTTCATCTGATTTAACTGGAGAGAGTTAAGCAAAGATCCAAACCTTTTCACATGTATGGTATGCTTTTGCGCTATACAAATAAAATTGAATTGAATAAATATATGGTAGATATAACTTGGTGGAATATATATATATATATAATGATATAATACGATAAACTTGTAATACGTTATATGGATAATGTGCAAGAGGAGTTAATTCCGATAATTCAACATTGCGATAAGGCAAACAGGCGCGACTAATCTAAACATTATGTTATGATATTTTACTCTGAGCCCTACTTGATTGTCACTCACTCAGCTGGATCACCAATGAGCAGCATCTCTCCTCCGCCCTAAACCTCAACACATTTCAGAGTTACAATTCATGTTTTATTAATTTCTGGGAATTCCCAATTGAGTTTCTATTCTGTCTTGCATTAACCTTATTATGCAGCTAATGAATTAAAAATCCACTTGTAAATGAAGCTCTGGAGCAGCACGCTGGAATGAATCACTGACTCGTTCCCGCCTTTGCATCGCTGTAATGATGGCTGTTGTATTAGCGCGAGACAGATTCTCCGGAACGCGTTGGACTGGTATGGAAATGAGCCTCTGTGCTACTTCACTCACTCAGTCTTTGATGTGCGATATCACAAACAGGTCTGATCGTGCTGTATTGTAGCTGGCACACAAAGGGAGAATGGAGGGGAGGGGGGGCGAGGGAGGAATATTTCTGATGAAGTCTCGCTTGGGTTGCTGGGCACAGTGTTACCTATCTGATGTGTGTTATGCGCTCGTGTTTCCTTCATGCCTTCTCAGGAGGGAGAGACTCGTTGCATACTGCTCAGTGCTCACCTCTGAAATAGAAATGAGTGCCATTCAAGCAGAGGACAGTTCAGAGACGACATTAACATCCGTCCTAAGAGATTCAAACCCAATGGTCAGCTCTAGTTCAGTCGGTCACCACTTGATCAGATCTGCCTTCCTTCAATATTTTGCACACACTATTTCAGTACGCTGAGACCAAATGATGTTGTGTTTACCGAGTCTGAGTTCGGTCAGACGTGTCTGTTATCAATGTGTTTGTGTCACGAGTGAGAAAGAACGAGAGTGGAGTTAATAGGTGCTGCGAACACCTCTACGAGACATTAAGAGTCATGTTAGGGTGATCAGGGTTTAAACTGTGGTGATGCCCTTGACAAATCAACTAATGGGTGCTCTGAGGCGTAGTAATGCTTGTATCAGAAAACATCAGTTGAGTAATGGGTTCTTTATATGTGACCCAGAATGCATTTCTGTTCAAAAAGCTAAAAGAACGGCCACATGTGTCCCAGACCACCTATAATGTGTCTGAGGGATCGATTCTCTAGACACATTGACGATATTGTTCGGGTGAATCCCACCTGTACTTAGTATGGTCCACTGCAGGAAGGATGTTAACAGGTCTGACTGGGATCTATACGATGTTAGCCAGCCTTGGAACCAGAGCACGTTGGAAGTGCTGCACTGGATCAATAGCTTCCTCTCCTAATGAGCACTGGTTTCCATTTGGACGCCTGCTTTTTTGAGTCCAACCTGCCACATCAGTGCCGGGTTTCGTTAGAAATTCTGTATGATTGTGAAAATAATAGGTGTTCCTTGGGCCATTTAAACAGCAAATAGTGATGCCCCCCCTGGCCTGCCTAGCTGGCTGGTGTACCTCCCGCTAATCCTGAAGTCCTTTACTTCGCATGCCTTCATTGACTAGATGCCCAAAGCCACTGCTGAGGAGTATTTCACATTTTGGGGAAAATAATAAAAAAATAAACGCTGATCCGGCACATGCCCTTGGAAACAAAACCTCCTGGTGAGATAGCATCAGAGAGAGAGAACAAGGGAGGGAGGGAAAGAGACGGGAAGAAGGAGGTCAGAGAGAAATACAGATTACCTGTATTAATAAATGCATGTAAAGTAGTTGGATAACTATCTTGTTAGTTCTTAATACTCTTCTATTTTTGTTCAGTCAAACAACACAGGCACTTAACTTGGAAAACATTAACTTTTATTTCACATAGGTGTCTTGTGTCTGTGAATGTTTGCAGACAGAAATTACAACCTCAGGAGTATTCCTGTGAGACGTAGGAAGGCTCAAATCCTTTTGCTTGTATAAGCTTCTCTAAAACCCCAAACCTCCTATTTGGGAAGCTGCATTCTATGCGTGAAAATGGCTTAGAGTCCTGTCAGGCTCATAGGTTATGCAAACCACAGCAGAGAATTATCTCTTGGAGCACAGTGAGTGGAAATTCATTACCTTGACCGTCTCTCTTAGCAGCTTCTTCACAACTCAATTTAACAACACAATGGTGAGAATATGCTGTGATTTATATAAGATGCCTCACATGGGAGCAGAGGTGGCTGCGAGGGAACGTCTTGGTTACTGACTTCACATGGAGTATACGCTGCAGACTTTCAATGTTATGTGACATCACAGACACGAAAGATGAGCCGAAGCCCTTAGAGTGTCCCCGATGAGGGCCGTGTTCATTTAATGTACAATTGGTGAATGGGAAGTCACAATTTTCCCTCCGTTATGGGGTTTCAATTTACACAAATAAACAGTGAATTAACTCATATAGTGGAAAGAATACAGTGAGGGTCACTGCTGACTCACTCATTGACATACACGGCAGCCTATTCACCAGATAGTGTTTATACCAATTCACGCACATAATTTGTCGAACAACAGAGAAAAATCTCAGTGACAACACCTGTATTTTCTTCCTTTGTGGAGACAGACGGCGTATTCCTGTTTATTATAGGGTGCTGAGGTCTCATGTGTTTACTGCCTTGACTGAAACAAATTAAACTAAAATGATTTAGCTTTTTAGATATTGACATTTTTAATAATTTGAAATATTTAGAGGCTGCGACTATTATATTATATAGCCAACACAACTTGTTTTGGGGCAAATCTGACATTTTCAGCTGTTTTTATCAGATTGCGTTTGTGATTCTGCACAAGCAGCTGTTATTTTCCCAGAGATCCCTGAAAGTGCAGCTGTGAATCTCTCCAATTCACTTAGATATGAGCCTTGTCTTATTAGCCTTAAATACCCCCCTGGGGTGTTGCCAAGAAGGCTGCAGACTTGCCCACGAGGACATCACACATTTTTTGCATTGTGCTTGTACAACTATACAAGTTGTACCTCGCATTAAAGTAAATATTAATATACTGTAAATAACTAAGTGCAGGGACTGTCCTCCCAAGGGGAAGGACGGCATTATTTCAGATAGTGCCTAAAAAGGCCCATATTTATGCTACTATGTCAAAAACAAAGTGAGGACAAGGTAAAAGAGCCGCAGGCTCAGCAGAGATGGATCAGCAAAAATATTAAGACTTTTACCAAAAAGACCACAACCTCAACAAAACCGAACAAAAAAAGGATTTATTTTGCTTTAGGGATTTGAAACAGTGTTGGAAAGCACAGACAAAGGAGGCTGTCTTGCCGATAGGGGCATCAGCTCCCTGTCCATGTCAGTATGCATTCAGTCTATGCATTGCTCCTTTTAAAGCATGTTTAAAAGGCCGGGGAGTTGGAGTTGCTCTGACATGGAATGAAAAGGAAGCCAGCAGGAGGAGGAGCAGAGATGGCAGTTGATTCTGTGGGTGGCTTGTGTTGCACAGAGATAGAGAGGGAGCGACAGACAGACTCAGACGGAGGCTGACAACAGCTCCTGCATACGTTGCTTTATCTCTCCATCGGAGTGTGTTGCTGATAAAAACACGCTGCTCTGACTTTCCTCTTTGTACAGAATCAAAGGGCAGTCACACACACACTGATGTACAGAAGGAAGAAAAATATGCGCTTATTGTTAATTAATAACATTCGCAATAATATCAAAGCATAACCTGTGTATTTGGCAAGCTACAGTTATCGCAATTGATTCCTACAGTGTAGCTTATGTCAAACATAAGACGAAAAGATTTTTGCATTTGTCAGATCTCACTGTTTTTTAATGAGTTCTAGGCACCTGAACCTATTACATAATGAGGGAACACAAGAGACGTCTTTCTTTTCACACTTGGCAGAGGTAATAGTTTGAAGCGGAATGGAAAGGTCAAAATGTACTTTCTAGTGCACCTGAGGGGTTAGTAATATGCGTTTGTGTGCAGAGGAGAAAAAGCAGGCGGAAATGAAAGAAGTATAGAGCAACATCACAAAGAATCAGGAATAAAAAAAATAAACCCCGGAACAACCAGGATAATTACAGAGAGGTATAGGTCATATCACTGCATGGGGCGGGCAAGTGTGTGGGTGTGTACGTGTGTGTGCATGTATAATAGGCTACCTTTGGACACAAATTGCAGACTTGTTAATTGGGGACAGTTGGTCATGTCCCCACTTGGGAAAAGCAAATGCTTGGGTGGTCAAGTTCAGGGGCAAAGTGAGACAATCAGTGGAGGCTGCAATTGAAGTGCAACTACATCACAGTGGCAACTAAATGGTCCCATGAGAGGCTCGTTCAAAGCGATTGACAAATACAACTAAAGCAGCCAACATGTGGATCTCTCTTGGCCAGCCTATCTCAAAGATTCACTGCATGCCAGTGGTGAAGCTGAAGAGCTACGCATGCAGCTGGCCAAGTAAAAGTCAAGTGCAACAGCTCAAATTAGCTAATGATACAATGGAAAGAGCAGGAGCCGGTGACGCAAGAATAAATCCTCCATAGACCAGAACGTCTCATTTTGATTTTGCCTTCGTAGACCAAGTCCTCCAAAGACTGCAGACCCTGACTTGAGACTTTGTGGAAGTGTGTGTGTGTGTATCTGTGTGTGAGTGTGTGTGTGTGTGTGTGTGTGTGTGTGTGTGTGTGTGTGTGTGTGTGTGTGTGTGTGTATGTGTGTGTGTGTGTATTAGGGATGGGCATAATTAATCGACGATCGATTAATTGATCATTAAGAATTTCCTCGATGAAATAATGTTTTCATCGATTAATTGGGTAATTACACATTTGACCACGGGGGGCAGTGTTTGAAAAAAACGCCACAGACCTACTCAGTTACCTGCGAGTTACCGTGTTACCATTTCCAAAGTAAACACGAAGAAGTCACGGCGAAGTTTAGCTTGGGACCATTTAGAATTAAACAATGACTTGGTTCACTGCAAACACTGCGAAGCTGTGTTTAAATACAACTCGGCCACGACTCAAATGATGTACCACTTGAAGAACGCACATCCGACGCTGGTTAATGGCGGCGCGTCCTGCTCTCGGTCTCACTCTCAACCTAGCATCAACTCGGTGTTAGCACGGAGGAGCTGCGATGCACAACGAGCAGAGAATAACGTTCCCCAGGCTAGCCAAGTTAGCACGGAGCTACCTGTGTATCATGCATAGACTGTATGGTATCACGGCGACGTCAGTCCTCTCAGAGCGAGTTGTTTAAGCAGCTGGACTGACGGTCACCAGGCTGCGTTCGCGTCTGACTCCAGAGCATGTTTACATGTCATCTTTCTCAACATAAGTCAGTAGGCTGGTGCTGAAGTTGTATGTGAGTTACTAGTTATTTTTATGAAGCTTTCTCGACTCGGTGCCTTGTTTGATAGTTTTAGTTACATGTGGCAAAACCTGTCAGACCTAAGTATTATATATTTGTGGTTAAGTTATTGTTTAACATGCTTGTTTTTTATATTATTAGTGTTTAGTAGCACCGGCTTCTAGCTGTCGGCTCCGCTGCTTGAGGTTACGGCAGCGCATATTTTGTTCATCTTGTAATAAAGATCTGAATGAGGAAACACGCTTTGTTTTTTTTTATTTTCACTGCATTTTTATATAGCCTATAAATAGTGAATTTTTGAATATAAAAATATTAATGATTAATCGAAAATTCGTCATTAAATCTCCCGACGATCGATTAAGACAATTTAATCGAATGCCCATCCCTAGTGTGTATGTGTGTGTGTGTGTGTGATGTCGGTCTTGATACAAATACAGTGTGTCTGTACAATTTTCAGAGCACTGCAGAGAAGATTAATGAAATGGAGCAGTTGCAGCATCCAGTCATGCAGCAGAAGACCACCTCCGGTCTGGCCAGTGACTGAGCCCCATCTCCCAATCAGCCGTGATCGAAGGCCGCTGTGGCAGATATGCTGCTAAAGGTCATGGCACTCATCAAGTGCCCACTGCCTCCCAGTTTGATGGAGTGCAGTCTAAAGATCAGATGTCTGGCTGATAGGCCAGCTGTTCAACTCTATTTATTGCGCTGAAAATGCTACCTGAAAGACGCAAAGATTGGTGTGAGCTGTTTACTGTAATTCAGGCAATGAAAGCAGAGATTTATCTCATGAGAAATTGAAGTTGTTCCTAAAAACTGCTCCGCTGAGGAGAAATGTGTTGAATGTTTTGAATGTGTTGATCTTTTGTCTGTGGGTAGAAAGGTGCAGTTTGTAAGCTATTGTGCTGCTACCACGACGATTGGTAAATAATAGCTTTGAGTCGTAGTGGCCAGTAGGTGATGTTTAGGTAGACTGAACACCAATTCATTTCATTTTTAATCGAAGAGAAAAAAAAAGCTTCACAGGGAGGGAGAAAAAAGGAACGGAGGAGGAGGAGAGAGGCAGAGAGAAGTAAATGCCAACAGGTCAGTAGTGGACAGCCCGGGGCTGAGAGCCAAAGACGCAGAGCTCATTAAAAACAGACAGACTTTTCTGAGCAGGAGGACAATATGGAGCGAGAGAAACCCAATGGCACTTATCTTTTCTGTGAGGAAGAAGGATAGTAAGGGAAACAGACAAAACAACAACAGAGAAAAGAAGACAAATGGGGAATGCGGAGCGGAGACATGGAGGCACAAGGAAACACAGTAGGGTGGATAAACTGCAATTTCCTTGCTCTCAAGAAGAGGAAGGATGGAGGAAGGAAGGAGATGTCTTAGAAAAGAGGTAGAAGTTGTCCTTTGAAAATGTGAATCGGTGTGACCACAAGTCTGAGTGTCAGTTTTTCTTTGTCTAGATTCCCTCTCAGTAGTAGACTACACCAGAAAACTGAAATTCTGTCGCCCCTCCTTCCCCTCGCCACATTGAAAATAGTTATTTTTGTGTTTGCTCCAGAGAGAAATAACATTAAAAGCTTCTAGCATGACATAGTTTATAAAAGCTACACAAATCAAACACAAAATCTAACACAAACATGAATCTGTCACTACACGTTTGTGAAAATAATGACTTTTTTGTGCATTTTTCGGTTAGCCTTACATTTAGTATTTTTCTATGCATCTTCTCTCCACATCCTCTCAACTAGTTTTCAACACGTCTGGATTTGCAGGTGCATCTTCTCAGCAGCTTGGCCGTGAGCAGCCTGTCAGGCCTGCAGATATGTTGAAGGTTAAGATGGTGATTAGAGTGGGAGATGACTCTTTGCCCTTTGGTCCTCTGTCTTTTATTGATTGCTACACCTTTTGAGGTCCCAATTGTATAAATGAGCAGTCTTTGCTCACTTACACATGGCTACCTGAATACACGTGCACACTCACACACAAAATGTGCGAATCCACATCCCAGGGGTCTCCTTAGTTCTCTTGTGACGTCTGTGTGAAGCACAGCGCCTAAATATAGAACATGAAATAACTGAATGTCATTGCTTTCCCAGCAGACCATCAGTCTAATTGTGTGTTTTCTCCTCTGTCATTTATTATTGTGCTGGTGGTGCGACTCAACTGCTCCTAATGAGAATCAGGAAAAATATTGCTTTTATCTCACATGAGGCCGTGTGGGGAAGTTTCTCAATAGTGACAACTCCTTAGATAATGACATAAGCATCTGAGACATGATTACAGTGAAAGACGGGACAGAGTCAGAGTCCTCTGATACTCACTGTTTACTGTCATGAAATACACTGTGACTCTGAAAAAAATAAGCGCAAGAGTGACAATGCATACCCTCCGTAACGTAACATAACGATATGTATACAATATAGACACTGTACATAGTACCATGTATATACTGTATTTGTCCTCTTTAACCCATAATGATATGAAAATGAAGATGGTTTAATGTAGAGCTGTGAGGAGTGCTCTTAACCAAACCCCACCGTTATCTCCTCTCTCTACCTGTCAGACTGAACATTGGCAGCACCAGACGAAATCCCACCCATAACCTGTTAGAAAATCCATGAAGTCAAACCATTAACCCAAACCCTCCTTGGCAGGCAGGAAGAATTTGAAGAACATGACATAAACTCAGTTGACATCCCGCTTTTGGAACATTTACGGGACAAACATACAGTTCAGTGTCATTGTCTCCATGCTCCATTGCTGTGAATAACAGGAGAGTGTAAATGAGATTTTTCTATGTAATGTTCAATACATATGTAGTGCTCACTTCTGATTATCAACAATGACAACTATGTTAATGTTGCTTGCTGGTTGGAGAATTTATGAAATTGCTGATCTCCTACAATTGTCAAACACGCCCGTGTTTACATTAAAATTGTAGTGAGTGGCTGTTCAGTGTTGTTCCTGAAAGGATTAAAGAGATGTCCATGTTTACGCTGACAGAAAGACTACGGTTACTCAGGTACCCACTCTTTACAACTTTGGTGAATAGAAAAACATCTGGGAAAACCCGGTTTTGTCATTTTGATGGACAGGCTACAACATCACTAAACCATATAAATTCTGTCAGCCAAGAGCAGAACTCTGGACTGCAGGGGGAACAGTCTCACAAATGCTGAATTGAAAAACATAGTGTAGGATATTTCTGAGAGGAACAGTACAAACCTAAATGTTCCTGAAGGATACCTCCATAGGTTTCACCCTCGCTTTAACACTATTTCCTTTACCACAGTTGTAAATTAGTTAAATTAGGCCATTTACTGCCTTGACCAGATACCACAGAAGATTGGTGTCCACATCAAAAGACAATCTAAACCCTCTTGGAGGAGGTGGAAGATGGGACCAGATTAACAAATTGGAGCAAATGGCCCTGCAGGGCTGTGTTTGAGATTGCATTGGTCACTGTAGCAGCAGGGGGGCTACTGTCTGTTGTGGCAAGAGTTTCAACACTAGAACTTTCTTTCAAAATAAATGAAAACATGAATATCAAGATCTGGATTGTCATGCTTATTTATGTTTGTCATTTGCTAAAATTCTGTAAATTGCAAGTGGCTGTTAATCTCATGTGTCAATGATTGTATATTCATTTGCTTTTATACCTTATTACAAGATCCTATGAGATTGTATCCAATGACCAAAGATGAAAGGGATTCCGTTTATGCCATATTTCCCCAAATTAGGCAAATTGTCCCCAGTAGCCTGGTCAGATGAATCTCAATTATTTCTGAGGCATGAAGATATTTGTCAACAGCATTAATCCATTGTTTTAATTCCAAACACAATCTGAGTGCTGTTGCTGACCATGCACATCCCCTAACGTCCACAATTTACCAATGGCCGCTTCAGGCATGATGCACCTTTTTGCAATGTGAACGTCACCTCAAACTGGTTTCACAAACATGACGATAAGTTCTAAGCACTTCAGTGGTTTTCCCAGTCACCCTATCTGAACCCATTAGAAAACCTTTGGGATGTGGTAGAACGGAAGATTGGCAACAGGAAATGTGCGGCTGACAAATACTCATCAACTAATTATGTGATGCAATATCGTCAACATGCAAGGACAGTTTACATCTTGAAAAACTCACAACGCAAAGAATCAAGGCTATTTCAATTTAAGTACAACATTTCTTTCCTAAGGGGATTGAATACTTGAAATGACACTTCAGTAATGCATAAACATTATGGAAGCGTCAATCTGTCCAATCCACACCAACTGGACACCAGAGCTGACAAAACCAGCTGTCCTTTCTGTAGCACAGCTCCTGAGATTCAGCTCTCAGTCAGACACAGTGATACAAGAGCATGTTGCACAGCAATGGATACAAAGGAAATTTGACTCATTCTTACAAATAGATATAAGTCAGAAGTCTCGGCTTCACCGAATAGCTGTATGCCTTCCCTTCTCCCACATACATCACACATCTCCAAGAAAAAGTTGTAGTTTAAGCAAGACTTCTTAAAACTTAAGTTGATGTCCTCCAGGGCTTGGATTTATAGTACAGTATGAAACACAGCCTCTATCACAAGACAAACACTGACCTCATGCTTTTAGCGAGTAAGATATGATAAATTAAGTGCAGCTACAAGCTTGTGTCCGGCTGAAAGATGATGATAATTGGATATTTTCCGCAGGCCATCACAGCGATGACACGTCCATTTTATCTCATAAAATCCTACATGTCCTTCAAAAATCCACACGATTACTCCCTTCAGAAATACACAGTAATGCAATGTGACCACATCGTTGAGGGCGATTGTAATGCAGCTCATTCCACAGGCTATTAGACCGTCTCAATCCGGGAAATGTTAGTTCATTCCATGTCAGCTGGAAGCAATTATTAATGGTGTGGTGGTGCCATTACATGAACTAATGTACATGACGCTTTCAGTAGAGACGAGCTTTCTGATCCTCAAATTAAACCACCAAGTACATTTTACCAAGAGGAACTGTATCCATCAACTGTACATTAGCACATTAACTTCTTCCCTCATCACCATCCTCTTGACTTCGAATGAACATGCAACATATATGTGGCATCAGCTGTGTTAATATGACAATTTTGTTAATACAGTGAATCTAACTAATATTCTAGAAATCCAGTTTGTATAAAGGGCTTGCATATCTCGTTTAATTCATATAATATTCTTGATTGGTGTGAATTTATCAATGCCCCATGTGACAGAAGGGAGCAGTGAATCACTACACCCATTTATTGGCCTTACACTGCAGTTTGAGCTGATTTAGAGAAACTCAGATTGGCTACGATTTCATTATGAGAATGCCAAATAGAAGAGATAGGATTTGTAGATTAATCATTGAATCTATGGACAGACAATTAACAAGCAGCTTTTACAATAATGTGTTAATGATTTACGTCATTTTTCAAGCAACAAAACCAAACATTCATTATAGATTTTGAAATGGGTTGCTGCAGTGCAGTACCGATATAAGACTCACAATCCAGATGACTCCTTCAGATAGAAGCTAAACAGTTTGTAGTCCTGTAAAATTTGAATGCCCTGACCCACCGTTGAGCTGACATTAGAACTTGGCATAGAAGAAGAAAAAGGTGTTACCAGTACATCCATACTGCCCAGATAGCCTATTAAGCTCCAATGTGTCAGCAATTACAACACTCAGTGATGTGTGTTATTTCTGCTACGAGTGTGGACACAGAAAATGAGCTGCTGGGCGGTGAGAAGAGGTCAGGGGGTGTAACCACAGTGCATTCCTTCAGAGAGTAGACTGGTAAAATACTGAGAAGAATAATAACACCTTTACTGTTCTTGTGGTGCTGGAGGTGATAAAGCAATATTATGACGAGCAAAAATCCGGCCATCCTTCAAGATGTCATTTTGCTGCAGTGACATAAAAAGTGTACAAGGTGTGTACAGCGCAAAACCCAAATAAACACGCTTGTTGTGTGTGAAGGACACTTAAACAGTGCTTTTGAGCTTGCTTTGAAGTTGCTCATTAAAGAGGAAAAAAAATCCATGTGCTTTCCACTGATGGATTCAGCTGTTTTTGTAGTTTTAAAGCATCGCCGGCTCCTAGAACAGGAGACAAAGCACCTTTAGGTTGGTGCCATTGAGGATTTAGGATCGCCTACAGTTTCTTTCCCTTCTCCATTTTCACCTTGAATATTATAATTAGTTCTTTGACTTTAATCTTTACAGCAAACTTCAATTCATGCAAAGTACGTGCTTTTCAATAAATCTCCAAACCATTTAACAAAATTAATGCAGTCACTGTGAGCCAACAGCGCTATACATTTTCTTAAGAGTGGAAAAATACCATATAAATTAAGGCAATGAAAGGCCTTACTAATTAAATTTATCTTAAGGTAAGCCGGTGCAACAAATCAACAAATCAAATAGCATTACTCAATAGCTATTACATTTAAATTAAGTTTTGCTCTCAATCTTATTCGTGCATGGAATCAACACCTGTGGATTCAGTGCTGCAAACTGCATCTCTTTAATATTCAATTATCTTAAAAAGCAAACTGTCTCATTCATCAGTGTACGTGACACTATTAATTATAACCGAGATACGTGAGGAATGACAAACGGTGATGTCCATTGAGTAGTTGGACGGATTTGAGTTCAGATGCATATAATTAGTATGGTCCATTGTTTGAACTGTAAATCACCGCAATGATCCAGCAGAGACATTTGCATTATAAAGACAAATCACACTGACATGTTTTTGTATGGATAACCTGTAATGCAAAACCTATGCCAAGAAAACAAGGGATTTTTACATAATATGTAAAAGGAGACATTAAGAATGACGATGAATCATGAATATCTGCACAAAATGTATCCTGCACCAATGACTGTGAGGCTGTGTAAGAAGTGGCGTAAGACAAGTATTAACAGTAATATCAATCAAAACATTTCAAAATCAATACTCTAACTTATATAATACAAATATAGAAAATGACCTACTTTGTAGAGTTATTCAAAAAACAGACTCTGGCCCTGTGAAAGAAAGCTATCATAGGTTTCTACTGAAGAAACAAAGTGATGAAACAAAGGTTCTTGTACCCCCATCATCAAAAAGCAGACCCTGTAGGAGAAGACCTCCTGATGAGCCGTTTTTAAAGATAAGACAGAGCTGAGCTAAGAGTCTGTGAGTGTGGTGAGCTATCTGGTGCCTGTCTACCTTGTGCAACTCCAGTTTGGATGACAGATATTGTTTTAGTGTATATGTGATGTGCTACATTGTCAGTCAGACCCACAACACTGGCAACTGCAGTACACCTTGACTTAAGATGGCAATTATTGAAAACACGGGAGTGGGCGGCCAGCTGCCGTCTGTATCTACGGAACATGATAGAGAAACAGCGATCACACAGCGCTGTAAATCAAAAACGTTCTCTAGGGAATTTTATTACGAAATACAAAGGCATAGCATATTTAGAGAATGAGCCTCTTTTTAGAGAGGATTTGAACTCGTATTATTTGAGAGATACTGTCAAAGCACGAAGATTTATCACAAGTACACACTTGTATGAAGTTTATACAGCATGCAATCTGTGAAGAAAGAGCCTTAATTTTAATTGGGAATTCAAGTACTTCTTGTTGAGTAAGACATATGTAATGTTGCCAGACTCAACAACAATCTGAGCCTTTTAATTGGTGGAAGATAAAATACTTTTATTGGACACTAAATGGACTGTCGCCCCATAAGATAACATTGTGGCTGCTTGCAGAGGCGATCTACGGCTCCCATTCCAAACATTTATTTACACACACACATTTACAAATGTAGGGCCCAGGCTGAAAAACACAGGATGGCCCCTTTATAACTCGGTACTCATAATAAAATGTATGATATTATATACAAAATATATATATAATTTACACATACCAAGCACGCACACACACACACACACAAACAAACAAACACACACGCATAAAATACATTAGAAGTTTGTCGCAATTGTTCAGTTGTTGCAGCAGCGGAATGTAGCTTTGATTGGAAGTCTGACCAGGAGTCCACAGCGAGAGAGAGACGTGAGCAGGGTGTCAGTGCTGTGGAAATGTTAAGTCTGTTCACTACAAATCGACTCTGACCTTCACTGGACGTTTCTAATCAGAACCAGCTGTCTGTCTGTCTGTCAGCAGCACAGAGGAGCGGAGAGGAAAGTGGCTGGACAAACTGTCTCCACTGGGCTGACAGAACCTGATCAATCATATATAAATTAAATATATATATATATATCCCATTAAAAATATTAAAAGCTTTGTGTGATTTAAAAAGCTGTCTGGAATGATTCACTAAGTGTGCCAGAGGGGAAAGAACGACTGTAGGCGTAAAGAAATAGTTGATGGTCTCAGGGTGAAGGGTGAGTGACAAGAGTACAAACTGCGAAATGTATTGAGAAGTAAATATGTACGATTAATACAAAGTTCAGCCCAAGCATCGTCTATTTCCTATTTCAAACAAGAGGATTAACAAAACAATGTCAATTTAAAGTTAACCACGCTGTGCCAATGTTGTATGAAAAGAAAAAAAGGGAATTACCATGTTTTAGTTTTTTTATGTTTTTAATTGAATGACCATTCATAGATTGCTTGTGTTATACTTTGATGGGTAAACCGCAGAATTCTGAATGTGCATGTCAGTGTCATTTTAAATGGAAACTGAAGCAGTCTGAAAAATAATGTGTAAATATTAAAGACAAACACAACATACAATGTGATCACACCAGTCGAGACGCCCAACGACAAAATAACACTCTGACCCAGGGTGAGTAGTCAGTAGTAATTTTTATTACGCGAGTACTCTGAGAGTGCACATGAGAACTATGTCTGTATCTTGATCTCGATAACACCCTTGTAAAGTTTCATGACTTTATCTTGCACTGTTGTAACTCTGTTGTGTTGATAAAATCCGTCCACTGACACATAAACACACAAACTTCTTTAAACCAGCCCTGTGGTCTCTCCCCGCTGCGGTGGAAGACTCCAGGTCCACGTTGGGTCACGATGACACACCGATAATAACAGCAGCCACTCTGTCACGGCAGGTAACTGTGGTAAAGCGTGTAAAGATGGAGTCAGGTCATTCCTCTTTGCCATGCACTCAGACACTGTCAATGAAGTGTCTGAACTCAGGGTGATCTACTGGCCGGTGCCCACGTCCATCAGTATGAGTGCAGTATGAGTGATATACGTGGGCTAAGCAGGGTCATCCAGGGGGGAGGGGTCAGAGAACAACATGTCAGAGCACGACCATAACAGCAGGACTCTCTGACTGATTGGTTGCCTGACAGCACCTACTGCACTAAGCCCTGATATAAAAATCACTGTAACTGCAGTGGGGAGTGACAGGGAGTAATGGGAGGCTCTGGTTTCAATACAAATATTCAGACAGTACTAATTTTTACAAACAATATAAATATTCGTCGGTCTTTATTTGCCTCAAAACTTACCCACCTCAATGGCTTCATCATATTGTTTACAAACATGGCATATTATTTTTTCTTTGAAGCTAACTATCATCTTTCCTGAGAGGAGGGTAGGTGCAGCCTGAATATTCCATCTAATAGACGTACCTCATTTGGCTTCCAACAGTATAAATAATGGGTTTATTTCTCAAATGTAGATTGCATCTTGCAGATTCACTTCAAAAACTGAAAGAAAAGGAGAGGAGCAGCAGCCCTGGTTCCTCTTACTAATTACTTTGTAACAAAATGCCCAAATCCACGATATGAATAACTTCTGTATCTTCTCTTAAAATTGTTCTTATCTTCTAGAATCTTTTTGAATCTCTGTGTTAAATAGTTGGCTGCACAGGGCTTGTTGGTATAATGAGTACAGCAGCTACAGACACAAACTCTGGGAATATGCTTATGCCTTAATTATGATAGCGGGGACAAGATAACAAATTTGTGCATTTCATGTATATTAGTGGAATAATTTTGTTTTTCCTTTTTTTTGCAGGGATGGAATGAAACAGGGCAGTTAATTATTGTTTAGCACTATTGCCTTCCAGTTCAGAATCCCAGTTCAGCCTGGGTCTGTCTGGGTTGAGTATTCATGTTCTCTCCACGTCTGCATGGGATTTCTCTTTGAACTGTGGTATCCTGCCACAGTCCAAAGACAAGCAGAATGGGGTTTGTTAAACTGGAGCCTCTAACTGTGGTTGTTAATGTTTTTTTGTATGTTGGCCCTGAGATGGACTGGTGACCTGTCCAGGGTGTACCTCTGCCTCTTGCCCAATAACAGCAGGGATTGGCTCCAGCTCCATCGGCGACCCTCGATGGATGAATGGATTTTTGGAATGGCCTCATTTCAGAGGAGCCAAATGAATGCACATTTAAAATCATCTTCGTGATCGTTTTAATTTTATGTGTGGTTTGTACTCTGTGCGTAGGTTTTAATGCATTCTGTCTCTTTTATCCTCTGCTATTCTTTTGTCTTTTCTATTTGCTCTCAGTTTCAAGTTTGCAGCCATGTAAAATTTACCAAGATCCACACATTCACATTCACTTCTACTCATGGCTTGTAAATATCTCCAGTGAGCGAACATAGAGCTAACTGCCTTGCTTGGGGATTAGAATGCCTTAATCCTTCATTTGTCCTGCCCTGAATTTCTTGCAGTCCAGGCGTTGAAAGCAGCTACTCTAACGTCTAAAAGCAGAGAATCTCCTTTTGGATTCTTAAAACTCACTAAATGTGATGGTGGTTTATCAATACGATGAAAGACATTGCATACAAATGTGTGCAGATGCTAAACATAAGCTATTAAATACAAAAGAGAGTACATGAATCTCTGTATTTGATTGAAAAAAAACATTTTGCTGATCGTGGTTCAGGAGCTTGGTGACTCTTCACCTCGACTCAGCAGCCGGACTTTTACAAATGTGCCGTTGTATCATTAATCGATGTAGCAGGAGACCCATTATTGTTGATCTCCAGCTGCCCTTTTCACAAACAAATAAAGATCATCCGTCCAACTCCACGACTCCATTTCATAAGGTCAACCTGTCCTTAGGTTTGAAAGGTGTGACACTCCACATTAATACAATGTAAACTCAAACGGGAGTGGTCAACAAAATCATCAATTAGAATATCAATTAGTAAACGTGAACACCACAGAGACTGGAGCTGTGTGAGTACAAATATTAAAATCAGATCAGATGTTATTCGATTCATATCTCTGTTTTATTTACCTATGCTAAGAAGGAGGTATCTTTATGTGTCAGAGGCATTAGGCATGGGACATGGGTCGGGGAAGAACACAATATATCTTGGTGCGATTCTGGAAAAAGGAAAAGATCCAGTAATTACTTTTAAATCACGTTCCTTAACAAAATAGGGCATTTTGAGGGTGTGGATCTCAGGACATATAATGTTTGACTGAGAATGTAAAAAACTGACATATTTATGGTGTGATCTATGAGATTGTACAACTTGGTGCAGTCTGCTTCCTTTTTCTATATCAGAGCTAGACAGACACATGGAGAAGTGTTTGGCATTGTTGGAGGTATACATTCTTTAATGTTTTTTGCCATTTCATTCCTATGACAATAATACAAGGGTTTTTAAACGAATGCACATAATTAAATTCAGATTATTCTTGAACATCAGTATATTTTTTGTTGAATTAGGCCTCCTACTGATACTTAACATGTATCAAAAAATACTCAACATGTCTGGATTCCAATACTTACTTATACTTATAAATTAACAAAACCAGGATAAAACGTTATGTATACTACTGGCCTTTTATTAACGTGTGTCCTAACATGACCTTTTTTGTCTGTTTCCATTCACATTGTAAACAGAAAAAAAGGTGTAGATAAAGATTTTTTTCTCTATTGAAATTGCAGCTCTAGCTCAGAGTCCGATTAGGTTATCTCTGCTGAAGACATTGGGTCAGGATTAGACATTTTATCAGGGGACAGGGGAGACAGGTAGTGGAGCGGTTACCTCCTCTGATCAAGGGCTGGAGCACAGATGTGACGATAAATCCGAAATCCAGTTTTTCTCTAATTTTGTACCGGACACACTTTCATAAACACACTCTTTATTTTTTACCCCACTCATAACAGGGTCAGATCCAATCAGAGTCAGGCTACGGGTAGGTCATCGCGGACTGCTGGTGGGGATAACAAATAAAGCTACACACATAAGCACACGTAGACAGACCTGCTAAATGTCAGGCGCACCGGTGCAGCCACAGAAAAGGTTTAGTCCCATTCGCAACCAAAACGGTCACACTCTGAAGCTTCGGGCACCGATTTCACTTTTAGCAGTGAAGATTTTATGAGCAAGTGGAAAAAGAACAAGTGAATTTGCAAAATATTATTTTCAACTTGGGTGGACACAAGTTGTGCTAACTTTGCAATAAGCCCTTATCCCTGACACTAGCTGGTTATCTTGGTACCATAAAACAAATATTCAACACAAGAATTTAAAAGTTTTTTGTCATTATTCCAAATTTTAGGCCTCTGTTATGTTGAATTCCATTAAAATCTCATTTAGAAAAAACTACTTCCTTCCATCACCTGTTCATTTGTCTGGTACTTCCCTCCCAGCAAGATCAGAGCAGTGCCAGAAGCTGTGGGTCTGCCACCATCTGCCACAAACAGGCTGGCAGGACTAAGAGCATTTTGCTTGAATGTGAGTGTGTATGTGTCTGTGTGTGTGTGTCTGCTTTGGTGTGTACGGCCACCGCTGCTGTGAGTAATGAAACGGACAGAAAGTGTTGCTTGAGTATCTCGCTTGTATTTGTGTAATATATGCATTCCTGCTGGCATTGGTAAAGGGACGTTGAAAGATGCAACAGTGCATTAAGTGCATGTGTGTGTGTGTGCGTGTGTGTGTGTGCGTAAAGGGGGAGGGAACCGAAGAAGAGGCAGGGAGTGTGATGATGCTACTGCTGTGGCAGATTGATGTGAAAACCAGTGGAGCATCCCTGCCTCTGCCCAGGGTAAACAATGATGAGAAAGGAACTAATGAAGGCCTGTGTGTGGATGTGTGTGTGTGTGTGTGTGTGTGTGTGTGTGTGTGTGTGTGTGTGTGTGTGTGTGTGTGTGTGTGTGTGTATGTGTGTGTGCGTGTGCGTGTGTGAGTGTGAGTGTGAGTGTGAGTGTGAGTGTGAGTGTGAGTGTGAGTGTGAGTGTGAGTGTGAGTGTGAGTGTGAGTGTCTAATGCATCACATACATTTAGGTCCATGTATGACAACATGTATGAGTGTGTCAGTGTAGGGGGGGATGGTAAATCAAGAGGAAGCACCGGAATCATCTTTCTTCCCCATCTGTCGCTAGGTGTTTATTTCCTTGCATTTACATAATAGAAAAATAATCCTTTAAGAAAATGAAGAGTCAATTGAAAAACTGATGAGCCAGAAAGGAAAGTCATTAAAAGAGAATTGAAGAGGGATTAAAGACTTTGACATATTACTGTTAAACCCAATGCTTCTCATCTAATGCAGCCATTTAGGGGCAGTTCCCTTGTTATATATGGAATATGGTGAATATCAATCTATCGGTAGAAAACATGTTCAGCATGCATCTAAAATGTTAAATGATTTCACTAAATTCAAAGTTCACAGTTGAGCTGTTCCAGTATGACAGTGTGAAACATGGCTGACATTGTAAACATGTTGCTACCTGACATAATCCCTCTGAGTTAGACTTAACGGCTGTGCTGTGAGCAACATTTACTTCTACAAGTGTGTAGTGTTGTAGTAATATCCCAGAGTCATGTTATGATAATTGATTACTAGCCCATCATGTAATTTATCCCGGTATTGAAAAATACAAACAAACAGATGCCTTCATATGTCTTCTACTCGACAAACACACACAGAGTAGATGGCAGAGAGAATACGATTTACGATCTCCATCACCAAAAGAGGAAATCAGCAGTAGATTACTTTACATATTCCAAAAAGGGTCATTGACACAAAGTGGATCCCGAAAGAGGGAACACTTCCAACATGTTCGTCCATGTTAAAGAGCATCATCCCTCCGTTCAGGCCTCCATATGTGCCCCACTAGTAACTTTAATACACAGATTATAAAGGTGAACCATATAACAAGCTATCTGAATCATTTTCCACATCATGGACACTGGCTGCATCTCTGTTGTCTCTTCAGTCAGTAAAGTCTGACTTACAGACACACACAGTACCCCTGATCTGACCCCATAAAGAAACACAAGCACACACACACACAAGCACACACAATGTTACCAGCTCAGGGGGCTGACACAAGTTTGTGTGTAAGTGTTTAAATGAAAGATTCAGACTGGATGGGTCTGGCTTCACTGTCACAAACTTGCATTTAATTTGCAAGTATTTTTAATAATGGTTTGTTAATCACCCTTGTAAGCATTTCCTCCTATTGTTTTTACAAAACAATAATCAATCAATTAATAGAGAAAATAATCAGATGATGAATCCATAATAAACATTATCTTTATTGCAGTTGGATTTAAAATACTAAATATAAATATATAATTTTATTTTAATACACACATGCTTTCAATTAACATTTGCAAGTACTTTGACAATGTAGTATTAGTACTTCTACTTTAGCATGTGATTATTCACTACAGCACTGCTGCTAACATGCAAACTAACACATTTAAAACCTTCTGTTTTCATTCCTCTAAAGCTCAGTGCAACAATAATCATAATATTAAGTGTGAAAAAACTATGACTGAAATCTAACATGAAACTATCAAACCTTGTGAACTTGCCGGGCTGCTGTACAATAATCACTGACAGACCAGGTTGAAAGTTCGTTCATGTCTGTGCCAGTTGTCGTGCAGGGAATTGAATGAGATGCATTAGGGCGATTTATTATGAAACGTGACCGAAACACTCAACCAACGGTGTAACTTTGTCCCTGAGTCAGTCAATCTGTGGGTAAGATGAAAGCTGAAGGAGACTTAATGGACCCGCATGGGTTGACGCTCGGCACATTTCCTCACCTCCACCTATTTTCCACCACAGAAAGATGGCTAACAAGTCTCTAAACACTGGGAAGCCAAATCTCGACGAATGGGCCGCCTGAAGGGTAAGAGAATGTGTATCTCGATGCTCAATGGCCTGCTCGGATCCCACTAGACTGAATCAAACTTAGAAATAAATTGCATTGAGGAGGCAATCTGAAGAGGGAGCGATCCAGTGCCACCCTCCCTCTCCTCTGCTCCTCTGTCACTCAGACAGTCATTGCTACTCCGAACATGTCTCACCCCCTTCTTCCAAAGCTGCTGCTACCACTGCCTCTTTCAAGGCAAATGTCATTTTGAAGACACTTGATCCTCACAGCTGCCACTCACTCATTTGAGGACATTTAAATGTGGAGCTGAGCCAAATGTCCCTCCACCACGGCCATTTGGTATTATTCATGGTGGCATTTCAATTAAATCCAATGCAATGAGTGAAGGTGGATGAGGGACTGAGTGGTGTAACATGGATAGAGAGACTCATAAATACAGCGGGATGGCCTTAAGTGATGTTCAGCCTCACAGAGAGAAGAAGTGTTTTCAGGTGAAAGACAAAATAAAATGGAGCACCTCTTCCACCACTTGTCATGTATTTATGTACGACACGCTCACACATACTAACACGTGTATTAACATATGATACCTTCCCTTCTCAGGCTTTTATTCTTTGTACGTGAGCAGGCAAACAGCCCATGTGAACACAGGTGACAGATATTTTCAAACAATAACTTTCAAAGAGTTTGGTAAAATCTCTTTCATGAAAAGACTTTGCTTATTGAAATTGCTTGTTTCCTTTAAATGTGAGGTTAACTTTTATCTTTATCGTTTATTCCTAAGAAGTCTATATGTATATTGGCCATTTTCAAATAGTTTTGTCACCAGCGGCGATAGCAAGGGAGGCAGAACCCAGATCCTCCATCTCCAGCCTCTGTTCTGCACCAATGTTGACTTCTGATGTTATCTGTTGTATGCTACATTGTTCCTCACTGATTTCTCTGGGCTGCCTCCGTGATCTCTGTTGCGCTGTTGCCATAGCGCCAACGCTGTGAGCTGCTAAAGGCTGATGAGAGAAGCTGTGTTCCCAAAGGAGACAAACAGGGTTGCTCCATCTTTAAGGAGAGCTGAAACCTTCATTCACAGCTCACAGTGACAACTGACTTCAACATTTAAAGTCGCCATGTGTGTTTCAACGATGGCTGATTCTCTTGTTGGGGAAATTGAGATGTCATTGTCCAGGGGCACATCTCCTTCTATACATGATGACTGCAGGTTTTTGTGAGACAACTTAAAATATATCTAGTCTTACATTAAATACGTGCTTAGAGAACTAATCCTTGTAATCACTCATTGTTAACTGTTGCAGTCGTGCACACCCTCAAAAACTACACAAAGCCAAAGACAGCTTTAGAAAGAGCTCTGAAATCATCCAACATCGATAACCCTAATTTCTATACTGACTTTCTCTTCGTGGGATTTTGACTTTCATAGAACTTTTTTCAAACCTCTGTCACCTTCCATGAAGACCCACTTCTTTCAGTTCTTCTTAAAAGACAGCAACAGGATCTTCTCTGCCATTATTACGTATGGAAAGTAGGTGGGAATGTTTTCTTTAAATTAGGTTAACAACTCATCCTATACTTTAGCACCAGACATTCATGAGGTTATTCATTACAGCTATTCTATTTTTATTAATGAAGCGTAAATGCTTAACTTTTGTATTTTACCATACGTGTTTCATTATGGGTTGCTCGTAGCCTTAATCGACTTGGTCAGCCATGAACGTGTTATTAACCTGCAGTTGTATCTGGAGGCTGGTGTAACATGTTCTCCTGCAACAAAGAAAATAAATGAATTATGAGTAAAAAGTAGTTCATTGCGTCTCTGGATGTCTCAACTGCAGAAATAAAACTAGGGGAACATCTGTCAAACAGCCTAGATTTATGTGTGTAGAGATGAAGAGATGGGGGAGCTGGGCTAATGAAGCGTTGATTCTTATGTTATGAACACACATGCATTATTCTTCTTTGTGCGCCAGGTGCACATAGAGGGCAGGTCTGCCTGTCTCCTTTCTGATGAGAAATGTATGCTTGTCTCCAGAGCATACAAAGCAAACGCATTTGCCTCATTCTGTCTGGCTGTAGAGGATGGATAAAACTTTACAGATGTTATGAGAGAGAGCTACAGCAGTGTATATATATATATATATATATATATATATATATATATATATATATATATATATATATATATATATATATATATATATATATATATTTTAAGGTATATTTTAAGGTTACTTTGTCTCGCGTGGGAGAAATTTGTTTTGGATTACGGGTGCTGCTGCATCAAACCAGGGGTTTAGTAAATGCGTTAAATAAAGGCATAACATTTTCCTGAGATAAAACATTTTATTATGATAAGTGTAAGTAATGCTCAGATCATACCAGCAGGACAAACAAGACTTTGACAAGCCACTACAGTCTGAGAAGTTGATGGGAAACACTGGTTATGTTGTCACATTCACAGTTTAGGAAAAGCTTGTGGTTTGGTTTAATACAGAAAACGTGACTTGAGACACAATGTGTTAATTTACAATGGAGCACTTTGTTGAAAAACTAACCTAAGATCAGGATGTGAAGTCTCTGGTGTGTGAGTTATTTGCCCAGACTTCCTCCTAGTGACTCTGCTGCCTTTTATTAAATTAGTACCTCATTAAAACTTGCCTTTCAATATAATGTAGCTAGCGGATATTTTTCTAAAAACAAAATAATTAGGAATACAATTTATTAAATGAATCATTGAAACAATTCAATAAATTGAAGTTATTTGAGGATGCAACATCCGAGACAGGGCTGTGCAATCTCACACTTTTATTGAAATCAGAGGTTAGTGTAGGAGACACAAATAAACCTCTGTTTCCACCTTGTTCTTCTCATAAAATATATGCAGTCAAAGGCCAAACATGTGTATGTGCTTGCAAGACTAATCCGGAATGCCGAGGTTGTAGACATTCACATAAACATTTTTCGGTCTTGTTTACCTGAAAGCTCAGTAGGTGTGCACATTGGTCTATCATGTTCCTGAGGTCATGACAGACTCCTGGAGGGATGTTTGTGAGTTGTAAAAGGTCACAAACGCAGCCAGAAAGAGTAAGAGCAGTGTGCCTGTACCAGCAACTCACTGCCACGCTCAATAGAGCGTGCAAAACACACACATTCACAATTTATACCACACCGTTCTGTGATTCAGGAGGGTGTCTGTTCAAGTGCTGTCTGCAGACAGAGAGCGGTGGCTGCATCGGAGCCAAAGTGGTGATTTTTTTAACTTAATACATTTTATTGACAAATGGATTTAAAACAAAGTTTCTAAAATCCCATAAAAATGCTGAATGTCAGAGCCAATATTATTAATCTGTCAACCTCAGTCCGTAAAGGCAGTGGTGAGTGATGGCCTCAGCAGAATGGGTGTCCCTGGCCTCTGTCACTGTTCATCACTCTGGCCAACAGCAGTAATTGTACGAAGAAACTCGGAAAAAAATGGGCAGACTCACTCTTCACCTTGCTCACTACTACTACAGCAGATGTATTTATCTTCAAGGTTCTTTTAATGTGAACAGAATTTGTCATATAGATATTTTCTTAAGATTAACTATGTGTAATACTATCTCTAAATCATATTATATAAACTTTACTTATTTAACTTTGGTAGAGAAATAGGGAAAAGAGAAAGCTGAAGGATAAAAACGTTGCAACAGGTTATCTTTATCCACAGTACCTCTTAGTGAACTGTAGCACTGTCTGTGAATATTAAACCTCTTGGATCAAGACTACATGTATGACGAATTAGAACGAACACTGAGCCAAGAAGGAGACTCTGAGGAACTCACAAACAGTGTCAGACTGGAGGGTCTGCGTCACTGGGAGAGGAGCTCAGCAGGCTGAACTGGTTTAATCTAATTAAACAGCAAACTGCAGTGTCTGTGAAATGGAATTTGTTTTGCAGCCAGAACCCTTATATTTATTTGTACTGTGTGCTGCTTCTTTCCATCTGGTCTCCACAGCATATAAACACACTTCATCAAATGTGTACTTTGAATCCCTCGTTTTTAGCAGGGTGTGTTTAAAGAAGCCATGGGAATTCACAGCACATGTCTCAAGTGAGATAACAATATAAACCACATGTTAGTCCTGCATAAAACTCCATTTTGCTACTCAACTCTATAACCTTGGGCATGTATAACCTAAACCTCAAAGACACCTGGAATTAACAGCTTCTACACTTACTTAACCATCAGATTATCTTGTTCCCAGAAACAGGAGATTATTATTTGGCCGGTGACCCGTTCACCAAGCAACATCTATTAGAATGTGCGTGTTTTATAAATGCTCCCAAAGACGCTAGAAGTCTCATCCTCACCTTGCCCTCTTCCTCAATGCAACACCAGACATGCATGCATTTAATTGTTAGCTGAACTTCCCATAATTAACACTGAGCACAGACCTCGGGGTTCAAATTAAACCACTTTAAATTGGGTTGAATCGAACCTCAGAGGCACCACCCTCAATTAAAATGCTAGATTCATAATAATATTATGGAACAATGCAATCGAGAGTGAGAGGAGAGAAAAACAAACACTACCGAAAAAAACAAAACAAAACACAAATTCGTCTGCCAAGAAAAGTCTATGAAGCGCAGCCAGAAGGGATGTTGCTCCCAAAAACCTGTCTGCCTCCCTTGAGTCCTCTCTTTCAACATAATGAGGTGCCCAGTGAACGCTGCCTCCAAACCGAGCATTCTGGGAAATACGCCCACACAGAGGGGGGGCTCAGAGGTCAATTCACTTACAGAGCCGAACCCCCCTGAGCGGATCCAGCAGAGGTGAGCGAGAGACACATGGATGCATGTCTTTAAATGACTGCCTGCAGGGGGACACGCAACCCAAAACAAGCCAGGCTGAGCAAGTGGAACACGCAGAGAACAGATGGGCAGGGGGAACCCAGGCTGAATAATATTTCAAGTGCATCGATGCTCCCTCACACGCACATACACAGTCATGGAGCTGTGAGGTGTCAAATAATTCAGCTCTATTACGTCAACCTACTCACAAGCCCTTATCTAAGACGTATCTGAACAAACGCCACCAATTAAAATTGTTAAATGGAGACAGGAGCTGTATAAGTTAGTTATCATGCTTGCAGAGGCCGTTTCATGTAGATGTCACATTCACATGAGACGACAGGGTGTCTGCTCTCCACCTGACTTTAGTGCAACACCTACCAGCTCATGTACTATGTGAACACACTACACATTTCAGTTTGATAGACGTATCGTTACGTGCTGTAAGTCGGGAACATACAAACACCTACATGCCATGAAGAGTGGGTAAATGAGCCACATTTTCTACTGGTAATGCTCATAAGGTGTTGCTGGCTGGTGGCAGAGCCTCCAGTCACCAGTCATCAGCCCCTGGTGCCAGAAACACGGTCATAACATGATAATGTGGCTTCATACATTCAGCTGTGATTCCTGTGGCAGACCCGAGTGACGGGATCCGCTGGGACAAATTTAGAGGCATGAAATGACTACATCAAAGCCTCCTGCAGTTTAATATGACTAGTGCTTCGCTTGCAGCACGTACCTATACGCACGTCTTGAGATCTAACAAACTGTAAGGTGTCGTGTGTTGATCCCCGGGGGTACACACATAAATGTAGATGCATAACGTATCCCTATAGTAGCTATAAGTGATGAAGGCGCTGCATTATGTTCAACATCTCATGCAGAGCTCTCTTATCTATACGTATGAATGCTCCAGACCCCAGAGTTCATCTCACTAAACTTCTCAGAACAAAGAGCACTAACTAAGACAAGTGCTGAATCCTGTTAAATTAGCTAATCGAAGCTTTCTCTGGTGAAGATCCTCAGTCAGTGTGTTCCCTCTCTCATCCCCTGTCACTATCCAGTCTCCTTTTAATTCCACACCGCACCTCTGTGCCGATCCATTCTTCAACTTTACTCTACTACCTGATCCCTGCCCAACTCCTCCCCCTCCACTCCCCTAGCCTCCCCTTCCCGTCTCTCCTCTTAACTTCTCCACAGAGAACAGATCATTCATTACTTTGGCAGGAAACAACCTACCAGGACCCTCATTTAATCAAACTAGCAGAGGGATTCTCACTCACACACACTTAAGCCGGTTTACGAAACTAATTCTGGAGGATGTCTGCAGAATGGGGTCTGTAGGAGGCTGGACGGTGAAGCTACAGAGAAAGTCCAGAGCCTCTCGCTCGGATATTTGCTCTAGAGGTTTACAGACAATTCACGTACACACACGGCAGAAAATCAGCTGGACTTAGTTCATCTAAATCACATTACTCTCATTTAAAACTTTTTCCCATGTTTGGCTTGTACAAATGCTTCTTGTGATTAAAATATCAAACCGTTCCACTGTTACAAACTCAGACTGGGAACACGGCTGATAAAGGGCCTCATGATGGCTCTCAATATTTATAAGACCATAAATGTATGACAGTGCTTTCTCTGCTGAAATGTCAGTTTGGGCTCGGCTTAAACAGAGTTTCATGGTATTCAAAAAGGCACAAGACATAGTGGGTCCTTAATCAAATGTTACAGAAAAGCAATTCTCTCCAAGGTGACCTGCGTTGCTTTGCACCATGTCACAGTAATGAGCATTTTAAAGCCAAACAGAGACAGGTAACCCTCATTCTTCTCCTCAGCTCTGCATCACTGACACATTTGCCTCAGACTCCAAAGGAAAAAAAAGGCAACAAACAAATACGGCACCCATTAGGTATCCCACCAACACCCATTTCAAGTATAAGATGTATCTGTGTGAAAAGGGAAAAGCATCAAATCTCAATTTACAAGTTTTCTCTTTACCGTTCTGGGAAAGCACCAAAACTCATTGTGGAACGAGCCGGAGGTTGTTTACGGAGTAAACACAGACACACAGTTAATCTCCTGTCATGAAGAATAATAGTCATTAGTTAGCCAAGAAATAACCTAATCACACTGAGCTGCCTTCAAGCTTGTTTTGATGAATACAACACCAACGCTTAACTGCGGTGGCGACGCCAGTGCAATAATCATTGCGAGGCTCTTTCCCTGATAGCAGACGAACATGACGTGGAATCTTTCAGATCCATTTGTCTTTTCTCCCTCTCTCTTGCTCACTGCTGAATCCTTATTGAATAAATGTTAAGGCAACCTAGGCAGAGATGACACATTGCGGTCTACAAAGCAGGCCCTTAATTGAAGCCTATTTATCACTTAGGATAGCTGTGCTGCCGATGAGGGGGTGAAGAGGAGAGCTCGAGGGAACTGAAGCACCTAACGGAGTCAAGGGCAGAATAAGAATCAAACAGAAATGAATCCTTTATTATTATTCTGTGATCACTAGCCCAAAGTTTAATAATTTTAATTAATTAATTAGGAAACATTTTAATATAAATCATGGTAGTTTGCAATATGATTATTTTGCATAATAATGCATTGGAAATAAAGGTGATGATGGAATGTTTGCCTTAATTTTTTTGCTTTTTATTATCCAATATTATGAGTTTTATTTACAAAACTTGCTATTCTTATTTTTTCATTAATGAAAATACATTTTAAAAAAACGAATATATAGTTGTGTATAATATGATTATTTTATGTGATACTTCCTTTTTTTTTCTTTTTCTTTTTCCAATGCTCTATTTTCTTTCCAGATCAAACTTGGTCGGATGCCCAGCAGATATCTAAAATACTGAGACCAATTTGTTGTTTACGATTCCAGCGGCGGACTGAATCTTTTGGCAAATGGGTGATACAGTACCACGCATGAGGGGACACAGTATATTATGCTAATGTTTGTTTGTATTTCACATGTTTGCAGTAGCAGAGGAAGCATCTACATCATATGTGCAGACTTACGGTTGAGTTGCCATGTGTCTCTATGTATGCATGAATGTATGCTGCTGGAGTATGCTTCATGACATCGGCCTGGAGTGTTATTAATCAGGATCGGACAGGTAGCACATCAATCACCGCTGTCCGTGACATGGACATACAGACATACTCATGTGCACACACACACACACATATAGAAAGACACACACACTGACACTGCAGGAACACCAGGAGCCTGAGGCACTATATCCCAGGCGTATTTCCCAACACCTTCCTGCAGGTTTCTAAGAAGGGAAAAGAAAACGCAGACAGACAGCTTCAGGGCGAACCAGCCCCGGCAGAGAGGGACTGCCTGTGCTGGCATCATCTTCAGTCCACATGTTGCAGGACTTATCAAGTCAGCAGAAGATACAAAATCAGTCTTGCTCCTTGTTTATTTATTTTACATTTTTGTTGGAATAAAAACTTTGCAACTTTCCAGTGACTCAGTTTTTTCCCACTTCTGTGTCCACTTCAGCACATTTGTTTTAACAAAACCTTCAAAAACAGGTCACAAATATAGAGTTTAATTTATCTTAATAAGAAAGGGAAACCTATATTTGCTGGGGAAATTTCTTTGGGAGCAGGCATTTCCTTCATCTCTCTCTCTAATATATAGTCTATGGTTCATACTATATTCACAGTGATAAAGGAAGATGTCACCTGGTTCTACAATGTGGCTCACTGATGTGTTTTTAGTTTTTGGACACTAGTGGCACAAATGAGTAAAATACATCAGGAATTGGCTAAACAAAAAATTCTCAACAAATTAAGTGTTGGCTTTTGAAACGTCTTATCCTTTTACAGCAAGTGTGCTTGTTTTCAAATGATCAAAAAAAAACAACAGGCCCTCAGTTAGCACAGTTTCACAAGGATGAGGAATGATGTTCAAGAGGAGCTACTGTGCTGTGTGTTGTTACTCTGTGTGTGAATGTTTAAGACGGAGAATGAAAGGAGGCAGAGAGACGGATAACTGCTGAGTGTGTTGTCACCCGGCCTTGTTGGTATGTGTGTGAGACCGAGATAGAAAGACAGTGAAAAGAAGACAAAGGGAGAGGAGGGGAAAGATATATGTTGGGGGAAATCAGGAAGACACCGACAAACAGCCCAGAGACGGCCCATCACAGAGGCATATGGACGTGGAGGAGATAATACCCAGCAGTGAGCCACCACACAGCCAGTACACTGTGGCTGCAGGCAGGCAGGCCAGCTCTGAGCTGCCAGTGAAAGGAGCCATTGGACTTCACGTGTTGTTTATGTAGATGTTTCGCAGCATTTGTGGCAAGACAATACAGTGGGGCTTCAGTAAATCCCTGGCAAAGCAGACAGCAGTGGGAACAGGGAGCTAATGGCTGTTGGGTTTGTTGTGTTGTCTCTTTATCAGATATGTTCACTGGTTTAGGAGGCGGTGGCAGCTCACACATGAGAGATGTGAGTTTCTGAGTGAAAGCTTTATGAAAAACAAATACATTCTACATATCTTAATCCACATTTTAATATTTTTGCTGCTTTTTTGTTGAGTGTTTGCTGAAAAGCATGTGGGCGATTCTAAATGTTAAGCGGTGCATTGTATCAACAATGCATTGTACTTTGCATAGGCAGAGTGGCACAATAGTGGTGGGCACTGTACTCTGTACTTTTTAAGGGGGGGTGACCTAATAATGTCGGTACAACTGCGTAACGATTTTACACAAATGTGAAGATTCTTCTTCTAGACATAGTAGACTCCCTTGACTGCTTTTGTACAAAATGGTCCAACATGTCTACCAACAATATCCCAGCTAGGACATAAAGTTACAGCTTATATGTCAGGAAGTTTGATGTGTGGAGCTCATGACAGGATTAGAAGATAGTGCTTTATTGCTGTGCTGTGGTCACTCCGGTGTTCACACACACTCATCAACTGTAAACATCATACTTGACTGACACCTTCCTCACGCTCCTGTTGTTTAAGCCTTTCCTGTCAGATAAAGACAGCTTATACTTTTCCCATTCTTTCTATTGCATGTATTTTTTGAAGTTTTAGGTAATTCCTAGTATAGATTCACCCAATTTCAACCCGAGGTCCAATCAGCCAAAGTAACTCAACTACATTTGTGGGCGTGCAGGGCCTTGAAAGTCCAAATTTGCTGGGCTCCTCTGTGAGTCAATAAAGACCCTCCTTGGAGGTTTGATTAAGCAGAGCCACTGGCATCTTGACACATTACTCAACCACTAACAGAGTCTAGGGACAAAATTGGTGTTTCACAATAACCCAGTAGTGGATTGTCGAAAGACTCACTGCAGGGTCACAGGGAACTGGCATTATATTCCTGAAGTGCAATTTCTTGTAAGGTGCTTTCCTTTTCCAACTCGCGGAACTACAAACACCTCCAGTTGCACTTTTTACACAGTGACACAATGTAAACACATGCTAACAATGCAGTGACCAAAATGCTGGATTAGTATGTAATTCATAAGGAATAGTGTAAGTATTGTTAAGGAAATTGTGACAACACAACTCCACAAACCTTGTACAACAATATAAATGTGTATGTGGAGTATGCATCTCCATTTTTAGGTAAGTGTTGTGTTATTATAGTCTCATACTGTATGTTACTTGATAAAAAGATGAAGAGCAATTACATCTCACCTATATTATCATCAAGTCTCTTTAGTTTGGAAACAAAAAATCTGAATCAGATTCAGAGAAAAGGAGATCTGTGTATCCCAATGTAAATCAGAAATAAATATTGAATAAATGTATTTATGTGAAGGACAGAAAGACTACTGTCTACTATTTTTCTGCATGATGCAGACACATATTGAGAGCAGACCCAGAATTGGCTTATGAATAGAGGTGAACCAATGGCAGAGCCTATGGGCCATCCTACCCTCACAGTAGTGAGTCAGCATTTTAAAATTGGTACTGAACTTCCGAGTCATGGTGAGCTGGTCAAGACAAGTAAGATAGCTGAGTAGAGATGCACTGATTTATGAGCCAAACATGGAAATCAGCCAATATTCGCCTGTTGCCAAGGGCCTTTCACAACTGAGATAACATTCATAGATGGCAGTGGCTGATGTTTGTAATTTTGCATCAGTTTTACACTTAATATCTGTTGTGTTGGTTATTTGCAGCCTCTCCTCTACCCCGCTCCAGAAATAGGTACCATATATCTTAGATAACAGCCACTGGTTATCATTTGAAAGAAGGTTATACTAAAGGCTGTTTCATATATTAGTGTATAATTCAAAGATTATGTGATAAAGGTCTGAAACAATTTGAAACAGTTCAGCTATTTTACATCAATTTCCTTGCTTCTCTGTTTTCGAAAAAGAAATATCAAATACAAAGCAAACAAACAGACAAATAGTGCTATTGATATAATCCATCAAAGCAAAGACTTTCACAATCAGGTCATTACAAGAGCAGAGATTTAAAAAACATCACCACAGTCCAATTCAGCACTCTGAATAAATCCTTTCAACCTGAATCTTGACAGCCTTGCAAGCATCATCAGGGTACTGATGTTAATCTTTCATTAGAACTCAGACCAAAGACTTTATATAAAGATGAAGGATGCATCTCTGCATCCTCCCACTGTACAAAAATAAAGCCGAAATATCCCTGAAAAGAATGTTGCCATCCTATATGACAACATTTGGAGACAGATTTTGTGCAGTAGCGAGCAACGCTAGAGGTCTTACCGACGTTAGTGTTCCACCATCATTTTTCACATTGTTTTTATAGCATCTAACTAATCAAAGCCAAATTTATTATTATTATTATTATTATTATTATTATTATTATTAATAAGTGTTCATTTACTTTGTCCAATCCACTAACAAGGACAAGTCAGGGTTATATGACCTATACTGCATCCAGCCACCAGGGGACGATCAGGTCACTTTTACTCTACTTTTGGGGAGCTGTCGTCAATCTTTAAATAGCGTCTATGACTCAGACCTTCCTTTTCACAGCGGACACTGTGACTCGCCATATCGGGAAAAGGAGAGGTGGCTCTAATAACGCTATTGATGGATCTATTCCAGTAAACACTGGGATACAACACAGATACTAGTGATGCTAGTTACACGTCAAACTGCCGGCTGCCATCCTGCTCAATTCAGCTTTTGGCTTAAGCTGAGATTTAAGGGCTGCAGCTTGAGAACCATTGTCTTAATGATTGACATATTTGATTAGATACAATATTTATTTACAGAAGACTCTTGCAAAGCTTGTGCTGAGCCCAGTGCAAGAAGATGTTAAGTAATTACATCACAAACTACACATTGTCTCTAGAATTGAATCAATCAAATTATATCAGGTGTGATGGCGGCACTGATTTCCATCGTGTCTCTCATGGCGAAAAATACGCTTGTTTGATTTGGGGTAGAAGAGAGAGAGGAAAGGCAACATGGAAGGATATTGAAGTGGATGAACAGATGCAACTATAAGCACCATTCATTGTTTACGTGCTTAGTGTTTTTTTTACAACATGTGGCATTCCTTGGCATCTGGTGCAAACATATTCAGTTCACGCTGCACAGATAAGCCAGTACACACACATACACACACACACACACACACACACACACACACACACACACACACACACACACACACACACACACACACACACACACAAAGATGCACACCCACAAGCAAAGATAAACCAACACTGGAGCGTAAACACGACGGGGGTCACATCCAAACAAGATACCGTGCATTGATAATAAAACACACACGCACACGCACACACACACGCACACACACACACACAGAGAAGAGATGTCCTTCATGTAGGACCTCAGCAGGTGGAACGCCCCTTGATGTCTGCCACCCAGTGCCTCTGCAGTATTCTGTCTGGTCCCAGCCCATCTGATTTCCTCTGTCTGCCCCTGTGTCTGTCTTCTTACTTTTTTGTCTGATTACTTCCAACCATCTTTCCCTCTCATCATCTCTCTCTCTCTCCTTCTCTCTCTGTCTAAATATGTCTGTGCGCCAGTCTCCACACAATCAGCAACTGGAAGGTGATGTATTTACACAACACGCTGCATTAAGATAGAAACGGTAGGATTTCAGTAGGAAGGCAGATTGACAGTGTGTGTGCCGTCCTACCAATCTGTTTATTCCTCTTTTCTGTCGCCATGCTTGCCTCCCAGTCCTTCCTCTCTGCAGTCATTACTTGTTTCTTTGCCAGGCCATATACCTTTCCTTCTTTCTTGTATCCCTGTCTGCTTCTCCTCCAGTCTCCCTGTCCAAATAGCTGTCATTTCTGTTGGTCTCTCTGGTTTTTCCCTCCCATGCTGACCCCAGCTGTTTATAAGGCCATTAGTCCTTCAACCTGTTCTCTTGTCATCTGCCTCATCATCAGACATAAAAGCTCCTGTAGTGCTGAGAGAGACACACAGACGCTGAAACACAAACAGAGTCTTGGGGGTGAGGCTGCATCTTTGTCTCTGTTCACATTCAAAGACTCTGGAACTACAGCGGGACAGGCATGATGGCTCTAAACTTATATGCAGTTCTAGAGTCCTATTCAGTTGCTGCTGTTATCAACACTACAAACCCAGATTGTTCCTGTCTGACTCTTGGCTGCCCGATAAACCGCCTGCAATTCTTTAGTTTGAAAAAAGAGCAACAAAATGTTTCCTGCCTTGTACACACTATGATAACAGAGACAATGATCATGGAAATCACGGAGGACCCTGAATCAAAAGCTTTTTCCAAATGATAAAACTGGTTGTAGTTTTTGAGGAGATTATCCATCGATCGTAAATGATAAACAGAGTTTCTCATGATTGCCAAAAGTAGCTTAAATAAAAATGCAGTCGGCAGACAATGCTGGACACAAAAGCTGCTGTATTGAGCTGAATTTGATCTAGTTGTAAACATGCACGTGTTGGCCAGTGAGCGTAATGAGCCAAACACAGCTGATCATAGAAGGTTTCATGTCTCTGTGTGTTGCTTTAGTATTTGTAATGGTTTTAACAAAAAGCTCATTTTGAGATTAAAAAATGTCCTTTGTGATTTAGCAACATTGTACTAGTTGTTGGGATGTGAGCTGTGAAATTAGATGAACACAAGCTCATACTTTGTGTTGCCTAGATGTAGACAAGGTTTGATTTTATTGGTGACTAAAAGTAGACCAAACAATTTGGAAGTAAAGGAAAACTAAAAAACAACCTTTCAATCCAACATTCCTGGTAGACTTAAATGACACTTTCATAATTCCTCTTTAATATTAATAATATTATAAGTACCAAATTGACTGAAAATTCTCAAAATTCACATGATGATTATAAGAAAGAAAAGAAACACTAAGCACCACAGCCGGCCTCCAATTATAACAAAAGAACTGCGGTAAAACAAGGTGAGAAACAACATTTTAGTCATAGATTTTGTATTTTATATTTAATATACTCCCATCTGTCGTTATTCAGGAAAATTACAAATGCATTTACAACACTGATCCATTAACTGGTAATACAGTTAAGATTACAAGTTAAATTTAAACCTTTCAGATTGCCGTGTAATGCATTTTGATTTAAATCAATTAAACATAATAAAGAGCTAAATTTAACACAAAGACAGAGTGAATTAAATTAATTGGTGATATTTACAAACACTTGATCTGCCATTTGTAGTGTTAAGCCATAATACCCTTTTAATTTTCTTTCTTCCTTCCCTTTTCATTTCCTTTCACCACTGCCTCCTTCCCTGTCCACCTTATCTCTTCTCCTTCCCGTCCATCTCACTGTGCTGTAGTTCACCTCAGCTCTTTTCTGTGACAGTGAATGAGAGATGGGGGTCAGCGTGTTGATGCTGGTGTCAGTAAAATCTTATCGACTCACCGCAGCTTTGAAAACAGAAGTCGCAGCAGAACACCTGTAATATTCCATCCGCACCTGTTTAAAGACAGCATTTGAAAACCACACATCTAAGAAGGTGAAAGTTCAGCTCAGAGTTGACGTCCTTCTCTTAATAGCGGGGACATTTCCTCTTCCTCTGTCTCTCTTGTGATCTCTCATGTGGGGATAATTCTGATTGATATAGCTATTGTGCCAAAAAGAAATCTGTCAGTTGAATACATACTCAATAAATGTTGGTCAAATATGAAAGTAAAATTGCAGAGCACATCAGATAACAGCAACTTGATTTTATCTGTGTTACATTTTTATGTTATTCATGAAACATTTAAAAAGTGGGACACCTCAGTGTGGAAATGTCTTCCCCTAACCCTGAAAACAATGTAACATACACTATTGCAGCAACCCTATTCAACAGCCATAATTAAAACATCATGTTACTTTTAAAACATTCCTTCCCAGCCCCCAGCAGCTGATACTGGTAGGTTTTGTACAACTTTTGCAGGAATACTAACTGGTAGATTTTCCTTTACTTAAACCCTTCAACCAAAGAACAAAACAAATTCTTAGCAAGATGAAACAACAGTGCTCTTAGTTTTCAGACAAACACTTACCACAGTGGCTCTCACAAACAGTACGTCTCCTCTGTGTTAGTGTGCACCAGCTGAAAAGCAGCTTTGCTATTGCAGTGACACAAACATTTGAAAGCTGAAATTACTGCATGTTGTGCAAATAGGTTGAGGCTTCCAGTGGTGGTGTAATGGTGTGGAGAATATTTTCTTGTTGCACATCGGGCCATTTCAAATGAGCATCATTTAAATGCCACTGCCTACTTGAGGTGACAAAGCTGCCATCGCGTCGGCATGGACCAGAATCTTATGCTGTTTCCAGCAACGTGTTGGATCTGTGCCACAAAGAATTTAGCCTGTTAAAACTATAGTGAATGACATATTTAAAAAATATAATCAGGTATTGATACATCCTATTATTGTGAAACATGCCTGCTCAAGTAATTATCGCCTCCTGTCATCATGAAAACACTTCCCTGACCTTTCCTTTCCTTTCAGGTGAGTCGCCTGTTGCTCACCGTCTTCGGGGTTTCGATTTCACTGTCCAGTGTTTCTGATGCTGCACTCGCACCTGTAGCTCGGAGCATTCGGTCCAGGAACAAATCTCACACATATGACTATTAGTTGTAAACCCCCGTTTCCCAAAAGTATACTGAGGCTTAATACCCTATAATCTATTTTACAAGCCTTCTCAAGCCCAAGAGGAATCATCATAACTGGAGACACTCTTAAAAGATGAATGAGCGTCTCCAATACACTCATCATAAGTGAAAAATGGCAGAGCCTATGGGCCATGAAAAATATCGTTCTTGATAGTTTCTAAGCACATATTCATATCATGAAAATAGATGCTCTTTGGAAATGGACGTTTGATCCAAGATAAGACAATTACAAAAAAAAAGTGTTTTCACAATTAATCTGCCAGTTTCTGATGTATCATTCTACTCGTCCTCTTCAACACACCGCCCTAACAAACCAAACCAAACTGGGAAGCAAATAATTTGGTCTGATCAAAAACTAAACCAGGGGTGTCCAAACTACGGCCCGCGGGCCAACTGCGGCCCGCCATCCATTTTAAATTGGCCCGCCTCAAAAAAATTAAAAAAAATTTTTTTTTTTTTTTGAAACTAACAATTTAGTAGCACTTAAATGGCACTTACTTATAGCACACTTATTGTAGTTTCGCTCTATTTTTGAAGAAATTGTACTTTCTTGATTTTTTTTGTTCTGGGTTTGTACCCTCGGGTACCCTTGAATGCACTTATTATAAGTACTTTGGATAAAAGCGTCAGCTAAATGTAATGTAATGGACTATGGCCCACTGTATTGTACTTCTCAGTTAACACCGTTACGCCCCCCCCCGCCCTGAGCGACGCGATTGTCAACAGTCCGCTCCAGGGCAGGGGGGCGTGGCGGCGTGAGTGGCCCAGACCTTCGTATTTTTTTCTGTATGTGGCCCTCGGGATAAAAAGTTTGGACACCCCTGCTCTAAACCATGTCATTAAGTTGCCATCAAATGATGCTGATTAGACATTTGCCTTAATGAGCAGGTGTAATTAAGTCCCTACTGATTGTAAATTAATGATCAAATGGCTCAGACTAGAGTCCTTCTTGTGCTCCGGCTGCTTCAGTCTGCTCAGGAAAATTCTGCCCTCAGATTTCTGCTCTCCCAATTTTTATGAAAATGACCCTGTGAAAATGTCCCAGCCAATTAGAATGCCAGGTTTTAGATAGACCAATAAAATCTGCCTCATTGCAGGAGCACTTGTTTATCCTCGTACAGTGTCCATTACGAGCTGTTTAACCGCTTTGAGGCGAGCTCATTTACACACAAGCAGGGGCTTTAAGAGAGAGGGCAGAGGTTTGAGGGTAAGGAGTTACACAACCTGAACAAAGAAATGAAGGACGACCACACTCTTTAAAATGAGGATAGGAAAGAAACTCCATGCAGGATCCTATTAATAATATCTGAAAAGTTTGAATATCCCACGGATTTTAAGCATTTTTGGATATTCAAAAGAAATGTAATGATATTTGGAAAAGTTTTTATATTGGATATGTGATATCACATTTATATAATGTAACAGCCGGACAGATATGGGAGTATTTTATAGTAAAAATATATATCAGATATCCACATATCCAAAAATTGAATAATGCATATGTGGAACGCAAAGTCCAATACACATGAATTGCGAAAGTAATATAATTTGTCCTGGGAAGAAGGATCACATAAGAAAGACAATTGTGAGCAAGGAGAATTGTGGACATCTGATATGTTATTTTTGATGAGGAAGAATTCAATTCCATCTGCAATGTAATCCAGTAAACCTAATACACATTCAAGTAGAATTTTCTATATATCCTGGATTTTTCCTACATAGAGCATTGCGAGTCGGTCCCCCCAATAAAATCTCGTGCATCCTCCGCCTCTGGACAAAATTCTAGTATTGTGGAAACGGCTTATAGTGATCACGCTTGTCCCGGGAAATATTCACTTTAAGCGGTTGGTTAATAACGAATTGCTTAACGAATTGCTTAACAAAGCTTCTGTAGGATAGTGCTTGAACTTGAGGGAAAGGTAATGGCGCCCCTAAAAATAACTTTTTGACAGTCCAAAGTTGTATGAAAAGACACAAAATGTGCCCCGCGAGCAGATCATTTTTTCATGTATAGCTTTATTACCGTTCTCACCGGTGAGATTATAGTTTTGATAAGAGGAGCAATGCTGTAATGGATATCTCACAGCCCTGTTCCCATGGGAACACGTTTGTGCACATGGAGAAGGAATGGTCTCTCGTGAGGATGATTTCCTGCTAGCGGGTGCTCTTCTGTGCACTTGTATCAGGTGCACGGCTGCATGTGGTGTTAATGTGCGCTGGTTTTGAGACTGATTAAAGTCGTAGTCCCAGTGTCACAGCTCCTTGGAGAGAGTAGCTGAATCATTTCAAATAGTCCCGCAGCTGCTCTGGTCCTGCTGGTATGACAGTGATACATTGTAATGGCCATTCTTTGCAGCCATTACCCTTTTATCATGTCTGTACCCTAGCTGGACACTCTTTATCAAAATACTCCCTTGTTCTCTCTTTTAAACATTCCCACTCCTTCTTTCTCTTCCTCTCCGCCTACCCTCCCTCCTCTCTTTGGGACATCTCTCCAGAGACATGTTACAGACTGTAATGGAATTTTTCTATCGTCAATCTACGGGGGAGTGATGCATGGCTCCAATTTCCCCCCGCTGGAGCCACCTGAGTGGGCGGTTGAATGACTGTTGGGTCCAGGGATGGTGCTGGATGGCCTTGAGACCCGAGAGGTAGAGAGGGAGAAGAAGTTGGATAGAGGAAAGGAAGTTGATTGGAGGAGGAGAAAGATTGAAAGAGCCAAACGTTTACTCACACTTTGTTTTCCTCTGGCTTCACAAAACTTGGTGTTAAGTCCACCAGGCAGAAATAATGCTCAGGTTTTACAGAATGGGGGCAGATGGGCTGAGACTAACGCTGGACACAGAACTCAATATAAAAAATAAAAAAAACTTCAGGAATTTGGAAATCGTTAACCTTGGTAAAACTGATGTTTGCCCTAGATTATCTGGTGGTGTAAAGGGTCACAGAGCCGTTCTTAAACCTCCTGAACCGTCTGCAGTATAATCTTTGCCGCCCCGATAATGATCAAATGTTCCGACTAGTGGCACAGACTGAACAGAGCATTCTGAGTAAACATTCTGAGGCTAACGCCGGCAAGCATGTTGCTGCTGACATGCCAGTTAAAACCTAGACGGAAGAATCGATATCCTGTGTTGAACACGTTTCTCGAAACATTTTCTCGTCCAGAATCGTTTCTACTTAACGTTGGAGCAAGTTTTCACCATTTTGTTTACGTCTGCTTTCTTATGAGGTCACATTAGGTGAGTGGGCTGGTGCCACTTAATCATAATAACATCCTGCAGTGTGTGATGTACTTTCCAATTTGTAATATGGGCTTGCTTAAGATTATAGAGAAGAGTATCTGAAGATGATCCTTCTGTTATTGATGCAGAATTGTTTTTTAAAACTCCCGGGAGAGGTCGACTGAGGAGCGAGAATGTAATGTAAATAAAGACTTTGCTGAATGCGCATTTCTTTAACCACTTTACTAAGAGAGATCCTTTGTTAGCCTGTCATTGCGACACTCTTTGTACTGAGAACAACAGTGAACACTCGAGCCAGTGCTCACCAGAGATCATAACAAACCGAGTCACATCTGAGGTTCATATCTAAACGGCAACAATATTTCCACATGGTTTACATATTTTTCTCTTCTCCTCTCATCAGAGGGCCTTAACCGGTCAAGTGTGTTTCAACATCTGGGGCCATCTGGTCACCATGACAGGTTTCGAAATACCCATCTGAACAGGGGAACTGGAGGCTATTAAGGACACAAAGAAGGATTGAGGTTTGAGAAGAAAGCTAAACAGGAAGACTTTGTTGGTTCTAGGTTTGGGGAGAGATAGATGAGGTGTGGTTTTTCATACACATGAAAGTGCCTGAGGAGGAGAGACACACAGAGCAGCAGGATAGAGAGAGGATCTGAGAGGAGAGAAGGCGTAACAAGCCCAGGGAAAACAAGGTGGAAATTATTCATGAATTAAACTGACAAACTTAACTGGGACTTTCAGGATTTCAAATAACCTATACATTATGTATAAGGATGTTGGAAAGACACCTCCCAGGATGGGGATGGCCGCTCAACACACCAAGCACAAATTGAAATTAAACTCCCTGCAGTAAGACATGGTGGACTCTGATGCAAACCATCCCAGCTGAAGCAACATCCTCTGTTTTCGAAAGCGTCTACATTACATTCGGTGGGAAGACGTCCTTTTTGAGTTTCTCAGCATCCATTTATTATACATGAGGTTAAGTGAGGTAGTCTGTCTGCAGATTGCCAGACATTCAAGGGGAAAGTAAAATGGACACGTAATACAGATAACTTTGTCTGAGTAGTTTGAAAAAAAATAAAGCAGGCAGCAGTTCCTCTAAAACCATTTCTTCAAATATATTAGGTTTTGCTTTATTTCACTCTCCTCTGATGTCTCTTGTCCTTGTTAACGTTTCTCTCCAGGCCAGAGTGTGCTCTGCAAGTCTTCTGCATGCTAACAAGAGCACGGAGGGAAGAGATGATAAAAACAGTTAGAAGTGCTCTTATTTAATCTGCATGAGTCTGAATGGTCTTAAAGACAGAGGGCACTGATAAGAGGAGTATCCCATGTCTGGGGATCCCAACAAGTTACTTAAATGACAAAATATTTCTTTGTAAAACCTTTGAAAGCCTAACCCCCTTTCTGTTCAGGCAATTCCGAAATTATCTTTACAAATTACCCATTTGTTTTAGCTTAATTTTTAGTTTTTGTATGTCCCAAAACTGCTTGTTTGTGTAAAGAAGTGCAACATATATGTATCAGTCATTGGGATTGAATAGCAAAAAGCTGAACTGTAAAAAACTTTGCGTGGTCATCAAGACTGGAAAAGCTACATAAATACAGACCATTCACCATCTTTGGAAGAGTCAGCACTTAAAAGAACAACTCACAGCAGCAGGTAGTCCCAAACAGAGATGCTAACTTAACTGCTTTTCTTCCTCAGAATGACAACCTCATCAGGAAGTGCAAACAGTCTATAGAACTCTGCAGAGGCAGGTCAATGTACCAGGCTTGGAATCGTCATTGCTTTACAGCTCAAGGAATTATTGTTGCATGTGATCAGGCCCATAAACAGCTCAACAGATATGTTCACTTACTTTTGTTTAATATTCTAACAAAAGGCCTTACCAGGTTTTGCCAGCACACTAACATACTCAGATATTTGTAGGAGGAAAATGCACAAGGTTGGCACACAATGTACAATTTTACCTCTATCAGTTCTGCAGTGGCACCAAGGCAGCCTTCAAATTCTCAGTCTGTAGGAGCTTTCAGCTTCTTCACTAGTAGCTCATCACAAAACATGCATACTCTACATTCCTTCTGTCACAATGTGGAAAACAATTTCCTCCGTATCATTCAATACTCTTCTTTACTAATAGATACACAAGTTAAAGGAAAGGCAGAAAAATGTATTCTATTCCTTTACTTTGTCCCATCTTGTGGATTGTAATGTCTGTCCACATCACAAGTTGCAGAAGTAAAATAGAACCTGTTGGAGACCACCGGGCTCTTGCATATTTTATTCAAGCAAACATCCTCACTCTGTTTACATGTTTACCATGCCCTCTGCAGTCTACCATAGAAAGCAAGCGCTCATTTACATAGAAATATCAAAGTTCCAGCATGCTGGACTGCTGACATGCATTTCCACACATCCAAACCTTCACAGAGACCTAAACCAACCAAACACCCAAATAGTGAGAGACACAAAGTGTTAGTCTGCATTTGCAGAATGTGAGAAACAATCTCCTGGGTTATTGAGCGTGAAATAAATTGAGAACAGAGTCATCACATCTTTTATTTGTGGGGTTGTAATAAAGGAAAAACTATCTTGAAAATTACTTGGACTTGATTAATTTATAAAAAAAATTAAAAAAAGATATATATATTTCCATAATGGAAGATTCAAAATTGTACCAGTGGGGTAGCAAAGAAATCCCTTGTCTTACTTTTCGCCATTGGTGTCTTTTGCAGCAAAGCATCAAACTTCAGATTAAACCATCTGCTTTCTGTTTTCAGCGGTAAACACATGACCATCATATGTACATAGTCATGTGTTTTAAAATGGACGGTGGCTACTTCTATTAATGAGCTGAAACATTTGTCTGGATGGAGATCGTTCTAAATTGAAAAGCTGTTACTGGGGACGTTGCCAAGGTTACAAGATTTGAAAAAGTATACATCGTTCCAAGCCTGTGATGACCTGCACCACTTACCTGCATGTATACATATGCACACACACTTAGTGGCCAGCTGGCCGATTGGTAGTTCAGCTTTTTTCCATCCCTCTTTCAAGTTTTAATAAGATAACTTTCATCAATTTCCCAGCCCACATTATTTATTTATTTTTTGCTTGTATATTTAATTTCAGCCATCGGGACACTAGTTCAGTCTGTCAAGTGAGACGGAGTGAGGGAGAGAAAGAGAGAGAGACGGGTGGGTGGGTGTGATCCCTGTCCGGTGCAATCTTCTGCACTTTAATGAAGTCCAATCTGTGAACACACTGTGGTCGCGTGCCCTAAGGCGATCACTGCCTGTCTGCCACACAGGGAGACACATAATAAGCGAATAGCTCCACTGCCGGATGGATTGAGAGAGAGTCTGAATTCTGTGAAACGTTCCAACTGTACGGACATGAAAGAGAGAGACGACTTGTTTCAAATTCTTTTGTGTGATCAAACACTGTTTGTCTTTTAGGTGAGAAGTGTCCCTGAGCCAAACACGAACGACGCCAGGTAGTTAATCACATTCTCAAGGTTTGTCTGCTGTAGTTGAATGATTTCTTTTATGTAACATTGAAATAATGCAGAACATCGACGCCCCTCAGTAAAGAGCCACTGCATCGCTTGTGTCGTCATCATAGCTGCTGCTGCTGCCAGAGCCTGTCACATGAAACAAGTTCATCTCAGGCTACTCCATCTTTGAAATATCACTGTATGTAATTTGTAGTGCTCACACATGGATTATAAATGATGCTGTTTTTGGCGGCAGGGGATGGATTTCATCACATACAGCATAAATAAATATTCAAGCCAGAATTCAAAAAACAGCAAGACCATCATTCACTCATCGACGTATTGACATCGCTTTCAAGCTTGTGCGGCTCACAACTTTTTTTCTTTTGAATAACCCCCAACTGACAGTGTTGACTGCACTAGAGCTTTAAAAGGTCCCCCCCACATGTCTACAAACTTATATAACAACCTTTTATTAAAGCCACATTCCTTAATTTTTCATATCTATCTTGTCATTTCAAAACATACAGTATATTTTTGCACTATTAACCAAATGCAGGCCTCAATGTGTTTAATGTGTCACTTCCTTCTGATATTCGATTGGACTTTGTAAGTTTTCACCATAAGGACTGGTATACAAAAAAGAGGTCTTCACTGATTAATATATTCTGTGTGTAACATGTTCATAAATACTAACAGCACTGGAAAGAGTTGAATAGTCTTGGAAAGAGTCGTCTTTCCAGATACTGAAATTCAGTGGCTTGAAATACAAGGAGCAATGAGTCAGGTGATGTTTTAAAGGATTAAGTTGATTCATGAGAAACATCTTTTTAACTTGAACATGTTCAGAAACAAAATTATGGGATAATTAGTTTGATTCTTTAAACCTTGAAAGGGCTGCCCTCGTCTCAAACCCTCCAGTGCTTTTTAAAAAGATGTATTAAGTTTAGCAGTTACTGTATGTCAAAAAAATGTGTTTATTTATATTTTATTACATTTAAAATGCGTAAAAAAAAACAAGCACTGTTTCCTTTACTGATAAAAAAAAATGTATTGCAAGATTATGATGCTTTTCTAGCCTTAACAAACACTCATAGCACTACTAGTAACATTAACCCAATAACACACACCATATCTATTCACTGACATCACACTTTGACATGTGCACTGGAGGATCTGGGGAACAATCTGGGGATCTGGGGATCTTGTGATGAGGTCCTGTGACCTTTCTTGTTTTGTGCTCCCACATTTAATTTAATTGTACTTAAGGTACTGATTACCATAAGTCTCCTGAGGACATGCCACAGATTTAGTGCAGTGAAGTGCGCGGAGCGATAGTAGCAAAGGAACAGATGTAACAGATTTTCTACTCAAGGAAAAGTGCGAGTCACCCCCTTTTACTAAGATCACAACACATCATGCATTTTGAATGTGTTATGAACTACTGAGAATTCTGTCATCTGAGATATTACTGATACAAGAGTCCCAAGGAAAGAAGATCAAGGAAGATCTGTCAACGTCTTCTCCCAGACTTCTGTCAGGAACTGAAGTTTCACTGGGAAGATAAAGCTTTTGAGAGATGTCATTTCACAGTAAAGAAAATAACATTTTTAGAGATAGCTTTTCTCACTATTAGATCCATTTCCCAGTTACAATTTAAACGCATTTTGTGAATGGGAAATTGATAAATACTGAGAAGACAGTCCACGTTTGTCACTGGACAGAAAACTGATCTATGCTCTGATCCCTTGTTCTATATTATTGTACCATGTTTTCAATACAATTCAGCACAAATAATGCTGACAGCTTATATAGATTTCACCAGACAACCACAATGTCTGTCCTCTCATTGAAAACACAGCACTGTCCATATTTGCCCTCAGTTGAAAAGGGGTGGTCAATATTTGCTTTGCATTGATGGGTTCTAAATTAAGACAAATTTGCATTTGTGTACACATAGGTAGGTTTGCATTGAAGCCGCAATGTCTGTGTGCACAGTGATCTGCACCTGTCAAGATAAAAAGTCCTTAGCAGCACATACAGTGCGAGGTGTGTGTGTGTGTGTGTGTGTGTGTGTGTGTGTGTGTGTGTGTGTGTGTGTGTGTGTGTGTGTGTGTGTGTGTGTGCGTGTGTGTGTGTGTGTTGGTGTACAAGAGCAGTGTTTGTATCTGAATGATTGTTTAAAATAAAAAAGACATCTGCTGAGTTAGAATGGTTATGTGATCTTAACATAGTCTCATAGTCTTTTGGGGTATATTTGGTGAAGTACAAAGACAAAGTGAGTCAGATTATATATAAATATATATATACACACACACACACACAAAATCTGGAAAATTGCCTACTATCAGTATCATGCATAGTGTGTTTTCCAAAATGTAGAGAGTAGACATAGATGTAATCATGTTTTTTCAGCTTAAATCCTTTGAATCTCTACGACTGAACTCTTTTACATCAAAACATATTTGTCAAATTACCATTTGAAAAACTCAAAACAGCAGAAGTGTCTGTAATGTTGAAAATCCAAACATTGCTCTGTTGCCTGTCCCCATTGACTGTTTTTATCACTACTGAGTTAAAAGCAAGAGCTTTAGATAATATTAAAACATTTAATGTCAGGTTGTATATTAAGGGGAATGATGATAACGTAGGGAGAGCAGCAGGGTGAGGGAAGAACTGAGAGACTGGACTTTAACTACAGCTGCAGCAGTGGTGGTGGTGACAGAAGCATCAGCTCCCTGGCATTTATTTGGTGTGCTGTCTGTGGGGGGGGGGGCCTTAGAAGCAAGGAGGAATGTGTCTCGTGCAGTCAAAAAGGAAGTGTGTTACTTTATTTCCAAATACCGAATTACCTTTACCAAAAGTCATCTATCTATGTACAACATTGTGTGCCACAATCAACTGAAAAAATATTGCAACTACAACTCAGGCTTAGCCTGGAGAACTGTGTCCCACACAGGGAAAGTGGTATCTGCCACTGATTCCTTCCTAGCTGCAGAGGACGGTACAACTTTATGGATGTTTTAACAGTGAAGCAGCAGTGCAAATATACTGAAAATGAAAAGAGGATTGACAAACTGCTCAAAATAAGCTGCACATGATGGACTGATGCATGTTGTTTGAGTGACACATGACACTAAGGCTCTCATCACATGTCTTTAAATGTATGTGAATGGATACTTGAGTAACAGATGACAAGATGTTCTTTTTCCCTTTTGTTTCAAAAGGTAAAACTGTAAACGTCTAATAAAAAAAAGTGCTAGTAAAAAACAGAAGTGACGACGAGAGCCTGAGACTACTCTCACATTTAAGCTTTCAATCCAGAAGCTTCATTTCAAACCTGCCATTTGACATTTTCAATGAGGAAACTACTGAGGTTATTGCACTTCAATGCACCAACAGAGACCCAGTATGACACTCCAAATCCCTCACTTTGAAAAACTTTGTGAAATTCTCAGTGAGTAGGAGTGTGTGGGATGGATGCTGTCTCTCATGATGACCTCTGAGAGTTTACTGGCACGACCCTCAGAGGGCAAATACCAAATGGTCTGGCTGCAGGCGAGCCTCTATAGGTCCACGTCCTGCAAAGTCCATTTCCAGCCTCCTCTACACGCTGCTCCCTTCCCCTGCCACTGCTGTTCACTCTAACACAGAGACAGAAGGGTTTCTGCCCTGAAGACATGGCCTGGTTGTCAAACAACAGCGAACAATGCAATGCTGTTTTTTCTTATTGCCAGTTTTACCATTTTAAGTGGTTGGGTTGATGTGTCTGGTCATACTCCAGAACTCCAATGCAAAGCACAGACAAGGTCCAAGCCACATGTGACTCTTAATGCTGATCCCTGTCCTATGCTGTTGCGTTGGTAGTGTTTCTCTGTGTAGGGTGGGGATATGACAGCGGCTGAATCCCCCCAGGGCTCAGAACGCAGCTTTATCTTTGCCTAAGGCGGCGCGGTCCAGCCGAGAGGATGTACCCGGGCAGCCAAATGAAATAAATCACTAGATATTGGCTTCAGAGAAATGGCCAGCGATGGGCCTGTCTGAAAAGGTCAGTGGTGCAAATGCTGTGGCCGGAGGGGAGCTAACACATATCGGAGGTCTACACAGCTTGTCCTCCTACAACTTAGAAGACCTAGGTATCAAAAGGCCACGGCTGCATCACACTTTACTAGCATGGCATGATACGAGTATCAGTTTGAGTTAGTGTGCGTAAAAAAGATGAATGGGCATCTGTGTGTGTGTGGGACTGCAGCGTGGGTGTAAACTAACAGTTTGTGACAGGAGTTACACCAGATTTGTTCAGAAACATGCACCAAGCAGCACATCAGCATGTTCTCGCTGTCATTGTAATTAAAGGAACTGACAAATATGTGACAAAGTGAACAAAGACAATATTACAGCACCACCTCAGAGACACTGTGACGCAAAAAAGATTAAGATTAAGATACATTTATTTGTCCCAAACACATGCACAGACATGCACAAGCACACTCATGCAAGGAGGGAAATTTAACCTCTGCTTTTAACCCATCTGGTGCAGGACACACAGAGCAGTGGGCAGCCGTGTACAGCGCCCGGGGAGCAGATGTTGGGGGAGCAAGGTGCCTTGCTCAGGGGCACTAGACAGGGTAGGGAGAATCCTCTTGGATTTTCGGACAGATCAATCCAGGTTCGTCTTTATGTTGTTTCTCCGTGGAGTCGAACCAGAGACGAACCAGAGAGCTTTTCTGCCGATAGTCCAAGTTTCTGCCACTAGTCCACCGCCTCTCCAAAGGGTAACGGTTCAGTTTAGTTCAGTCTGCAGGGAGAAATCACATATCCAGGGTAAAACCAGATCAAGTGGCTTAGTCCTTTCTCTGTGCTTTTCTCAGGGGGTCACAACTTTTCTCGAGCCTCACATAAGTTCAACAATTAGGAGTAGGTTTATTTTATCCTTCAGTCCAAAGTACCAACTCTTTATACCCCACCAGTGGTAGCTGCAGGCGAATTGGCAAAGCTACTTCGGAATACCTCGAGAGAAACAGACTAGAGAGCAAGAAACAGTCTGTGATGTTTTACACAGCGTAAAATAAAACAAAAGATGCAACGTTTTTAAAAGTGAAAGAATTAAATTGTTTCTTTTCTTCCTTCCATTATTTCACCTTAATTCCTTACACAAACATCAAGCTGACCAAAGACAATGGGATACAGGTGTTGAATCAGTTATACAACCTCAAAGAAGCAACAGACAGGAGGAAGAAGATCCAAAAGAGATTGGATATGATAGGAGAAGGGAGGGGAAAAAAAGGTACCAGAGGTGAGCAGGAAACAACCGAGGAGAGGAAGATGACCTCGGACCTTGAAACGATCTGCTTCGCATCTCAATCATGCTACTACATGAATATCAAAGCAGAGCTCTTGATGGACAACCCGGGTTAAACAAGAGAGAGAGATGGAGGCAGATCTCTGAGGTAATGATGAGGCAGGAGAGACAGAAAATAAGTGCAGATGCATCTTTTTTCAAAGATCAAGGGGAAGGGAGATGAGCAGCCTTCTGCCTGCTTCACCACATCCATATAAATGTGTATAATGATCCTAGTGAGAACAGGCACATACAAATAAACTTTTGATCTACTGCATGTTCAGTTTTATGATGTCTCCTTAGCAGTAAATGATTGAATGGGATGCATGTTTCCCTGTTTAACATGGATCCAAAGATGGTGGTTGCTCCCTGTTTCAACTGCTTTTTTCTGTTATCGGGAAGAAACCACAAAAAAGACTGGGTATACTTTTCATTTTCGCACAGACTGTCGTTTTCAGCAATGGCAAATACGCACACACACTTAGGAGAAGCTTGTTAATACCACAACAATGTTTGCTGGTGGGCAGCTCGGTTGGATTAATTAAGATCACTACCTTGCTCTGAGGCATCACAGCGGTTTAGTTGATCAGTAAATGGAGTGTGTTCTCTCACATCTCCTGCTAGGCATTTCTCAGTTGGACTGAAAATCTCACCAGTGACCACAAGCTTATTATCCTCACCTCTTGGCTACTGCTACCTCATTAAAAAATCTCCATTGAAACAAACAGATTCCTCCTTCGGGAATCTTTTCAGCCTGGCTCATCTAAAGTTAAATATCAGTGACTGAAAGAGGGAACGCATATAGAGGGATAAAAATCCACTTACAAAAGTAATAACAGCATTAATTTAGTGATGGCATGAGAGAGATGTCATTTCACTTCACCTTTCTCCACTTAGCCATCCTTGCATGACCCATCATCCCTTTAATGGTAAAAACCAGCCTCTCCATTCCCTTTTCTGAAAGAAAAGGATGAATAAAAAGTGGAGCAGAGGGCCAGTAAATATTCTCATAAATGAGATTTGATTTTGCCGTCCCCTCCCTCATTCTTCTCTGTTAATTAACATTAACTTCCTCGCCCTTTTCTTCCTGTTCCTATCGCACAGTCTCAACTCCGTCTGGCCCATGTGACACAAAAGGCCACTATGAAAAGTCCACAGTGTTCGCACCAGTGCACTCAAAGATCATATCTGCCGGCACTGTAAAGAAAGGCACCAGCACCAGGCTGTCGCTCTCGTAGCACCACAGCCCAATGCAATTATCAGTCAGCGGTGATAATAGAACTCATGGGGAGGTGTAATGGCTTTTAGATTTGCACCTCATCATCATCATCATCCCAGCCAGGGCTACAGGAGAGCCAACTGCATTACCATAAACCACTGTATGTATATATGTACACACAGTATATGTATTCCATTCTACAAGAATACATACTTTTCTCCTCTTTGGCAATTTTCTGACCCAGTCTTAGCTTTTTTGACACAGTTGCACTGCAATAAATAGAAAAGTTGCAATTTACTGTGTGGCATCCAATACACACACAAACATACACACACACAAACTGACAGATAATCTCTCCTTCATTCTAATCCATGCACAGTGGCTACATTGATATAATCATCCAGTTGGAATATGTAGGCTGTAGTGTGGTTTGTTGATAAACGCCGAAAACATGGAAAACAAATTGCATTGTACGCAAGATGCAGTAGGACACAAATCTGAACTTGGAGCAGAGTAGAGAATTTAGGCGTCCTCACAAAAGGCTTATTGTTTGGCCTGTGTCCATTATTTGTTTATTTGCAACATACTGCATTAACTGTAATGAGGAAAACGAAGGGAAAACCATTTGTCAGAGCAAAAAATGATTATCTCTCTGAAGAAAACGGGGAGTAGGATTTTTTTTGTTCCCCCTATTTCCTTTCAGTTTTACCTTATAATGGTAATTATACAGAAAAATTACAAAACAAAACCAAAATATGCTGTCATGCTTATTTAGAATTAGTCCACAAATCAAAACAGATAAATAACATATTTGAAGCATCACAAATACCCATTCACAAAAGCAAACATCTAGTACAGACATCTAGTGTCTGTATGATAAAAGACACTAGATGATCCAATAGCTAGAATAAACGTGTACTTTATATAAATTATATATAAGACTATAAAAAAAGTAATAATCCAAATGTGTATAAACCCACAAAAAGCCTTTGGCCTACTAAAGAACGGCAACTAAATTACCTCCACCCAGGCCCAACCATCCTTAAAAATTCAATCAAGTTGCACCAAATTACACAAAGAGATCAGTCCCTTTAATATTCCTAATTTTACATCAAAAAAGGCTGTATCTCACAAAGTTCAAGGCAATCTTCCTCCAATATTTGATGGGTTCTTCCTTGGTCCATATCCCATCCATTTACCATATTTCAAAAAAAATCTGTTAATTTTTTTTTAGTTATCCTGCTGAAGGACAGACAAATGGACAAACAGCAATACTTTCCTCCTTAGTGGAGATGATAAAAGCAGCAAAAGAAAGAGCAGATAGTCAATAGTACAACCTGAACCTGAAAAGATGCTTCCTCTCAAGTAAGGCCGGGGTGAGAGAGAAAAACATGCATGCAGACAAGAGAGGAAAATAAATAAAAGACAGGAAATGAATGAAGGCAAGAAAGAAATATATAGAGAAGCTGCACTAGCACAACTAATGGTGAATTATCATCATAATGCATAACGATTTTAAAAGAAGATTGTTGTAGCTATGAGTTGTTTATAGCTAAACAGGAGTCCATGGTAGTATTTGAAAAGTACTAGTGATATTATGTATAGCAGCTCTCAGTGATGAATAAGGAGTAGTACAATTAGTAGCAGTCACAAAGGTAGTACCTAGAGAGTAATATGCAGTAGTAATGTTCAGACTTAATGAGAGATAAGCTTTTGTATGTAACCTGTAGGCAAAGTAGATTCCACTTCATGAGAGTAAATGGGACCTTGACTTTGACATTTTCCAGCTAAATGTAGATATTCTTTGCTGTTTACATGTTGGAAATGTCTCAAAATATATAGGTTTCAAAAAGCTGAAACAAAGAATGTAGGTTTATGTTTGAAAATATAAGGTTTCATTTTACAGACCTGTATAGAAGTGAATATCTCAAATCAATCAACAACTTTCTATTTTTCCTTTCTTGGTTTAGCAACTGTTGCTCAGACACATAAAGACCAAACCTGCCTGACCCTTTGTTTTATGACCTAAGACACAGACGTGTCTCTGCCGCCAAACGTTGCTCCTGAGGGCCAGAATCGGCTTTGACAGAATAATAACTTCATTTTTCTCTAAGTGTGACTGAACATTTTCATTACATTGCGAAACATTAGGAGTCCCAACACCCAGAAGGAAACCAGCAACAGATTAGTTTTTGTTTCTATATAATTGAAGTCAACTGACCCTGAGGTGGTCTGGGCTTACATATAGTCATAATGAAGAGGGGAGCACCTCTGGACCGTTTGTGGCTTAAATGAAATATGAGTCAATAGATGACAACCAACTCGTTCAGCGGGCCCCTCTTCTTTGAAGAAATTGTAATATATTCCCCAAACGGCGGGTTCATGTAAGGCCTTGATTCACTTCATAAAGTCTGCCCTTAATTCTGAGAGCATCTAGGATCCGCAGCTGCACGGCCAGCAAGTATCTGAACAGACTAAGCTGCTGGTCGTATCTCAGCTGCAGAGGCTGGATTCTAATTACAGGAATGAGGGGTAAACCAGGTCCTGGGTGGCTAATGATGCAAAGCTTTTGGCTCGAGAAGCAGCGAAGGAACAGGCACTCAGGCTAAGTCGGATGGGTTGCCTGTGAAATTTATGCATATGCAACTGTTTGTGGGTTTAAAGTCGCTGAAGAATGGATACATAAGGCGTTTCTGCATTATTTGCTTATTTATTTTGTTGTGGGGTTTAAATCAAGATTATGGTCACATTTCTTAGCATGTGTGACCTACTTTCTGGAGCTCACTTCAAACTGTGTATTCATTATTCAATCCCCGATTGTTAGATGTTATCATTATTACTAATGCAGTGCCCGTTCTAAACATGTGTGTTTGGAAAAGGCTGTTTGCCTGGCCTGTGTTGATGCTTCTGAAATATGCCTTGCCATTAGTGAGTCCTCCTCAAACTGTTCAATATAAAGTTACTTTTGTATTGATTGTGTGTTCGACAATGTGTGCAGAGACAGTCTATGGTGCAGAATTAAGTTTGTGTTAATCCTACCTGGGTTGTCTGTAAATTAACATTTTATAATAAATGCATTTTCATAAAATGAAACTGAATTTGCTTCATTTTTGTTCAGATATGATTTACTTGACTGGTGTTAGTTTTTCATATCACATGTTACTTTTTCCGAGGTCGCTTAATCAACCAAAATCTTCAGACTGAAGTCCACAACTTTTCAAAATAAAAGCTGTGTTATTCAGCTTGACATAAAGCATTACAGCAACAAAATGAAAGTTCTACTTTGAACACAACTTGCCAGAGTGCTGGTAGTCTATCTATTCACATTTTTATTGATAACGTGTAACGTGTCCAAATTGCACTAAACTCGGTACAGCACTTCCCGAGACCATTAACAATACACATGCCAAGTATGAAGTCAATAAGATGGATGGTTTGCAAGATACACGCTCCACATTCAGACAGAGAGACAGACAGACGTTTGTGGAATTAGGTCGATTATTAAATACATCTCATATGAATATGCCATATTGCTACTTCCTTTGTGAATACAGGCATACACAAATACAATCAACACATCTCTAATGTGTCTGGCCGTTAAGCTGTTTGCACTGACCTATTGGGAAGCCTATTTCCCTCACTAAGTGAGAGACAATAACATGTAAACCACACCAAGAAGACCATTATTAGGATGGATTACTGCATTCTTCAGGCCCAGAAACTTCATTACCTGCTCACACGATGTGATTAACAACAACAGTGGAAGAGGATACAATGAAATGCAATACAAGAGACACATTTTCAAAGCTGCAACTTCCCATCCATATACCCACTCATCAGCTTCCAACGTTCAATACACTGGAAGGAGAAACATGACATAGGCCCCATTCCAGTTGAAGTGTTAGTCAACCCCTAAATGCTCTATTCCATTTCAACAACCTTGTTTGGCTTCGACCGGATTAGTTGTTTAATTGCCTTTTATGGTGTCTTAGCAGGGAAGGGGGGACTCATATTACCCCCATGGGTGTTGGCTGAAGTGCTATTGTGCTATGTGTACGTTTGGTGTGAGAATGCTAGATCACAGTTTCACTCGCTCACGCTCAATAGCTGCAGCAGACCCTGGGATATTCATGACACCCATGTGTACCATGCTATGAGACACACGCCTACCTCGGTCAGGACACAAGTCAGAGTCTGTGGTCTCTGCTGTCAGGATGCAACAGAGAGAGGAATTCTGACGTCCCTCTCACTGTGTCACCAACAGCTGTCAATGTTGAGCTGAGGATTATAGATAATAGACATTGTTTTTCCCGTTTATTATCTTAAACGCAATGAGCGAGCAAGATGAAGGTTTTGATTTATTTATGCGACTTTTCTACTCTTCAGTCTCTGTGTTTTAAAAGCTCAAACATTAACATGGAAAACTATCTGCTTATATTAATTTAGCGTTTGAGCACGAATAAGGTAACACAATTCAATTAAGTTTGCATATCATCTGCAGCCAAAGAGGGAATATTAAATCACATTTCCCTCTGCTGTCTGACACATCCATTCATTTTACCCACTTAGTTTCAGAGGCCCGCCAGCATTGCTTATTGCTCAGAAAGTATTACTACATTTTGTGTAATAGTGAAACTCTGTAATACACAGAAGTTTATTTTGAAAGCACAAAAGGTAATAACATTATGCCATACATGCTCTGTGCCTCATAACAACAAATGCCACAATTTACATTATTTTGGAGGAAAAAAGTCATGCTTTGTTCATATGAAAAGAAAATCCTTTAATATGAATAAATCTGCAAAGTGTTGAATTTTGTTTTGCATCTGCCAAGAAAAAACATTTGTTTTCCTTAATATCAGCTCGTGAAAACTGAAGTATGAATAACATTTACTTGTTAGGCCTATGTAAACTGAAAGCTTTTTATTTCTAAACAGTCATTGCATCACGTCTTACTCTTTAATTCAGCCTGAGTTTTAAAAACCGATATCTCTATCTGTGGCAGCCCACCGTGGTTTCTCCCGTTGGTTTTGCCATCTTACCACTTTGCCATTAAACTACATTTGTCTTCTTGGCCTGTGTCTTTTCACTGGAACATCAGCTTCTTGCAACTGAGTTTCTGCTTAATCTCTGTTTCCCTGCCAGTGGGAAATGCTCAGCCAGTGTTGATCAGCTTTCATTACCCTCTCTCTTCAAAGCCTGATCAGTGTATGTTTGTTCTTCATTAAATGCAATGAGGATACCTGCGCAGATTTTCTGAAATCTAAGATGGTGGATGTTCTAGTAACAGCGTTTAAAAATCATCACAAAGTGGACATGAAACTGTGTTTGCCTTCTGTAGATCTGTGAATAAACCAGTTCATGCATCAAGTTTTAGTGAATGAATTCATGTTTAAATAAATCTTTCATGTACACAGATACTCAAGTGAGACGGATGAAGTGTGCAAATTGCTCCCTCATAGTAAACATTTGTCAGGTATTACATTTCATAATTATAAATTGATTGCCAATGCTGTGCAACGTAAAAGGTTAAATTGACTCCTGTATGTCTGGTATACTAATTATTGAGCGAGGTACTTGGAGCTTTTGGAAATTCTTAACACTTAAGAGAAAACATTGATTTCAGTAATGTTAGAACTTCCGTAACGACACTGCTCCGAGTCACAGAGGTGATTATATACAGACAGAATAATCATGGTGGAAAGTGCCTCTGAGCATTTACTTTACAAATGCTTTTCAAAAAGCCTCTACCAAAGTAATTTATATATATTTGTGTTGGAAATCTGTCTGTTATTAAAATATGAAATTATCAGGTCATGTAAGGATCCTGAGAGGGTGTTTGTCTGGTCACATATTAAAAAGGGCTTGAAAAACAAGCACGTAATTTGAGATAAACTGCCGGGTGGTTGGCATTAAATTGGCTCACTTGAGATTAGAAACCAGAGTCTGTGGTTTGTTGACCCTCCACTAAGCCATTTGATCATAAACTCAAAGAAATTAAGTTCTCAGAGCCGTAAAGTCTTCGCAATTGTCTCATATGGAACAGAAAATAGTTCAGCCCATAACATAAAACTTTCCTGTGTATCTCAAAAAACATACTTTTTGTTTTTTTCTTTTATTCAAATATCCACAGCTTTCATAAAAATCAAACTGCACCACTGTAAAAAAGATATAAATATAAAAGATTTAATTTCCATTTGAAATCCTTGCTTGAGGCCAAAAAAATATGGACTTTAAAATAGTCTGCGGGTGATGACATCCTGCCATCATTGATTACGTTCCTGTTACAAATGACAAAGCCTTTTCATCATCTTATTTTCCTCCTCTCCCTCTGCACTTGTAAGCTTACCAGTATTTCACTGGTGGCCACCGAGCACGTTTTGGATTCAGTGTGTTCCTCAAGCGTATTTCAGCTCTAGATGTTGAGGATTGTTTCACATTTATTTTTCAAACCAAATTTTCCCAGCGAGTTAATAAGACAATCTTTCACTTACTAGCTCGCTTCTCTAACCTTCATTCTATCGCCCTGTGGTTGTATCACAGCTGCAGAAAAGACAGAACATCCAACAGGGAGAAAGGTTTAGTGGTTTATAAATATATATATATATTCACACAGATTGTCTGTGAGATGAGAAAGATTCCGTTTCCCCCGGCCATGATGACCAAGGTGACAATGAAGCATAGTGGCTGGTGAATGGTTGCCCATGAAAGATACATGTATCTTATGATCAATGATGTCTGAAGTGCTTCAGTGTTTCACTCAGACACAGACTGAGAAGAAAGAATAGCTCATCTGTGCATGCTGGATTATGTCAGTTCTGTACTTTTAGCAAGAGAAACATAATATGCACATGTCAAGCTTGTGGTCAACCTATGCAATATTGATGGGAGGGAAAAGGAGGAGGGAATAATATCAGGACTACTAGCAGGAAATTAAGCCTATTCCCAGAGACAGGCAAGGGCAGGTTAATGACAAAGTGGACCCATCGCTCGCTGCCATTTGCAATGTTTGCCATTGTCCCTCTCTGCCTCACGGCTCGCCGCCTCATTACCCAAACGGTTCATTATGAACTGTTTAACTGCAAAAAAAAATGCCTTTTTGGTATCCCACATTTTATTATATGACACCAATGGGCGAGCAGATCCACTCCGACCAAAAGACAGGCAGTAATTGTAATGCGAGTCCAAACTGTGACGGTGCATAGTAATGGCTGTTTACTGCTGCTCTCTTCACTCCTGATAAATGCGAGAGGTCTCCTCTCTCTCTAGAAAATCTGAGGCGCACTTCAGTGCACTGACCTATGGCACTCCTGCTGAAAGCTTTGGGGATATGCATACATGTAATCATGCATATGAGCACACACAAATTGTAAATTCACACGCCCGCATTATTATCTACTCGAGCATGCAGCACACGCAGGGTATAGCATAAATATATCAATATGATGTGTTTGATGGTGGAATGACAATTCCTGAAAAGGACAACAGATTGTTTTTTTTTCAGGCTGATTTGCATACTAATACCAACCTCAGACTAGTGTTTCTGGCACCAAAACCAAATTGACCTGAAACTTATCTAGATATAAAACAATATATGATCATGTGGACGAAATTATATTATTACATCACTATGAAGTTAAAAAATGACATCATACAGAGACATAGTCTACAGCCTGTTTCATTGTTGCTTTCAGATATGCACTGAACTCCGGAGAACCTCCGGCCCATTCTCCGGAGGGGCTGTATGTGAGATAACAAATGTCCAAGTGAGAGCCTCTGGACATAGTACACACTTTCTTCATCTGGTACAACAAAGTCAGAAGAAAGTTCAAATGAGCTTCTGTGAGAACACAGCTGGAGATCCTCAGCAGGATTCACCAACAGTTTGTGAGCATGTTTCTAACACTCATGAAAAAACAAAAACAATACAAATATCTTAGGATGAAAAAGGTGGTGCCTGGGGTATATGCATTTGTATGTATTTGTCTCTTTGATATCAGGAGTTTCAGTGTAGATAGACTTTTACTGATGCAAGGTGGATTATAAATGCATTCATTCCTGGACCTGTGTCATCTTCAGGAAGTAGACACAAATGATAATGGGAAAACCAACACATGCCCATGTCCTCGACACACTGACCCTCCTACCTTCAGTCAGCTGAATATAATCTGCAGGATGAAGTCATGCACAGCAGGGTTAAGTGGAAGCTTTTTATTTCTCTCGCACATGAAGTGACTCTCTGCTACCCGACTAAACCAGGCTTTGAACTGGAAAACTAAGCCTGGCTACATTTTGTGTCTCAGGGAAAAGACACTGCGACACCCAGACATGACATGAGCAGGACTAGCAAAAAGGAATTCGAAGGGCAGGTCCCTCTCTTAGCACAAACCATTATCCTCTTATAGCCTGTTGGACAAAGTGATTATTCGAGCTGTGACTCTGTCTAGTGCCTTGAACCCAAAAAACAGACACTGTAGTGTCCATCTGGTAAAGGTTAAGTGTTGAAGCTAATGTCAGAGGAAAGGCCGCTTTTGAGGAGCTCCGGCTGATAAATATCGAGGAAATGTTGCATAAACAAGGAGACAAGTACATTCTTCTATTGAAATCTGTAATTTCAAGTGATTTAACCTTCATCGTTAAATCGAAAAAGCCTATTTTCTTATGACAACCAATCATTTCCCCAAGAGGAACCCTGCTGTTTTCTAACTAACACACGCAGACTTTTAATTTTGAACCGTCAATAGAAATGTGGGTGAATTTATCTCAATCGTTTGTAATTATCCAAACATGTTTTATGGCAACCAATAACTGGTTTTGCAGAAGTGAAACTGATTTTATTCTCATGATAAGAGGTGAAAAATAACCATTTTGTGAAGAACGTGTACAGGTACATGCACAACAACATAGAAAATTGGCAAAAAGAGTCCTTTCATCAAAGTGGCATTATCTGGCCAAAAACTTCAAGTTAAGCGTTAATACATAACCAGAAGATTTTCTTTAGGATAGTGAAGTTAGTGCTCACCGATTGTAAGACTTATGAAATAACCTCCTGCTCTTTCAGTCAGTCACAGAAGTGAAATAAGAAGTACCTTGGAAAATGAATGTCTAATAAAAGCCCGAGCACGGCTGGTTGACATGACCCAGGTGCCTGAAATGAAGCACAAGGCTTTCAGCAATTAAACAAATACCTTCGAGGGTAAAACGACAAACAAAAGGGCAGTGGAAAATGTGCTGTCGCAGTTGTTAGGCTTTTTGTAATTACCAAGACACAGTGTTACATAAACTGTCACCAGAATTTGAACTAAGCCAAGAGAAACAGTTCCCAAGGTTGCACGAGTGGAGTAAGACACTTGTCAGATTCTGCCTCTGCTGTGTAGGTAATGGATCTGGTTATCGTAACTCTACTACAACCCCCCCCTTCCATAAACAATAATCTCAGTACTCATCTGCCCAGCTGTTTGCCCCTCAGGTACTAAAAGCAGGAACGTAAACTCTGTGACAAAATAACGGTGCAGCCACAGTTTTTTAGCTGGGTCCACTCGGCTGTCATCCCCCCCATCTACTGATTTGTAACCCAGGCTTGGCACATTCATTTTCACCGTCAGTCTGGAATTAGGACAAAATTACTTTCCCATATTATATAAAAAAAATGCTGCGGTGGCCAGAGCTGCAGAATAACATAAATGGTTTTTCGTTGCCTGTATGACAGCAGCATGCGGCAGCCTGGCTCAGGAGGCAGACTGCCCAAGTGTCCATGAGCAAGACATGGACATCCAACAGCACCAAATGATTAATGTTTGTATATGAATGACTCATAAATTGTAAAGCGCTTGGGAGTGGTCGACAGGCGAGAAGAACAGTGTCGAGAGTAAAAGACAATGTCTGAAAATATAAACAACATAAGGTTTTAGAGTAAACATAAATTAAAAACAGATGCATATACGACACACTTGCATGAACTCAATCACTAGGAAACAGCTGGAGAAGCAGAACTGCTCCACTCTAGAAAATTACAACCAAAGAAATTGGCAACTTTTCTGCTTAAATGTTCCTAAAGTGAAGAAGAGATAAAAAGAGAACATGAAGTAGATTTTTGGGAGGTTTAACCGACAAAGTTGCAGGTCAGCATCTTACTGTATAGCAGAAGCTCTAAGAGCTGGATATTTTATTTTTGGAGCTTTGTACTGAGGGTGACCTGTTTCCATGCACACATGCATACACACACCCAGCAACCTACACACATATTTAATACTGAAGAAAGCCATAAATTAGATGGACTGCATGAATATGCTGCCTGCACCTTTCTGCGGTCTGCACACACTGAACTGGGCTGGTGCAAACTGTACACTCAGCAAACTGTAAGTGATTTCTGATGCCTTCAAATCCCATCACCAAACCCTGCTGCTGGTTTAAAAAAAAAGAAAGAAAAGAAAAGCCCATCACGAGGGAATAGTGGGATAAAGAGCCTGAGAACTGAGGAAGCTCGACATGAAAAGATAATGACTGACAGTTGTCTTAAGCGGAAAGGAAGAAGGTTAGGAAAGAAAGTAGGATACAGCACCAGGGTTACGGCAGTTAGAAAGTTACTTTTTGTTTAACGAATTGCCAAATGTGGTTAATTAAACATTAAAAAGTGACATTCATACAGTGTACAAATGAGGCTGAGAAAGAAAAAAAAAAGAATCTCTTGGGATCCTGCAGGCGAGGATAAATATTGAAACACTGCTGGAAGGTATGCAGATTTTTTCTTGTGAAGGTTTGATCCACTACTTCATGTCCAGATACAGATCACTGGAGACCTGAGTCAGTATCTTCACACAGGACACCTTGAACTTGAGAACAGTTTGGTTTGACCCTCCAGTGCTCAACAGTGTTACTCTAAGGGCTAAAGATATTGATGTTTGCGTGGACAACCAGATCCACTCGGAGCGTAATTGTTCACATACTTGCTGTGTGTACTCTGCGAGATTTGTACTATGCATATAGTGTTGTTGAAGATTTCTCGTGAAGAATACACAGAGGCTGAATCGCATTGCAAAGGCGTCTTTTCATTTGAATATCTGCACCATTAATTTTTGTCCCTTGTTCTGAGTCTTGTTGCCAGTGCTGACGTGTGCGTGTGCATGTTCTACTGGAAGTCTCTACCCAAAGTGTATGTGAATTGTGTCTCATCCTCACATTGTGTGTGCGTGTGTTTGCTTGCTTCCTGAAGCTCCGATCTCTCCAACATGTTCTTATATGCAGTGTGTTCTTAGGTATGGTGTCTTGGTTGGATAACGATACAAGTGGGAATTAGTTGTCCCCATACTGCAGCCAACATTGTTCATTCAGAGGTCCAGCTGTCCCTAGACCCCAAACTATCTGTTAGCAAAGCATATCACAACAACAAAATTAAATAAATCAATGATGATGTGACCAAGGTGAGTATCTGCCTCTGCACTGCCCCTACTGTTCATGTGCATATTGCATATTTTTTTATGGATAAGTACGAGCTCAACCAATTGCACCAAACAGATTTAGGATACACGAGGCAGCCATAATCCCTATTCTTGGATTTTAAGCAAATATATCTCCTTGTAGGAGTAAAATCTGAGAGGTCCACTGTGTTGAGTTGCAGTCTAGACCTCTGCATAATATTAGGATGTCATGGTGAAGTGTCATCATTTTATCCAAAGGGACATGTGTATGAAATTGTGTCAAATATCATTCTGTTCACGAGAATGTGATGGATGGATGAACAGATGGATGAGAGGATGGAAATCGTAATGCTGAAAACATAATGCCTCTAGTCACAGATGTCACCACTGCGTAGGCATAAAAACAGAAAGCAACACAAGTTGCCATGAAGAATTGTCTCAAAAATCTTTTTGTACAAACAAAGGTCAATGTTTGGTCACCAAAAAAATTTGAGCATTTCTGAATCTGGTCTTCCCCTGACATGACTGAGATGACAATATTCCCATTGCCCTATTTTCACTGTCAGACACAGCCACAGCACTATAATTGGGGAAAACATAACCTCTTTGACAGAGGTAACAAATGCTATAGACTATGGATGAGCTGTTGCCTGAGTGAGTAAACAAAAGACAGTGACACATGGATGTTGATTCAGTCTTGAGTGACAAGTCCCTTTTTTCATCAAGGAGTCTCAAGCATATTGTATTAATCCAGTTGACAACTGTTGACTGATGAGTGACTAACCGGGGCTGCGAAGACGTGCTGCAAACACATCAGAGCCACGTCATCGTAACTCTTCACAGCGAGAGAATCACAGATGTATTCATCAATAAACATCAAAACATCACAAGATTAAAACATATCAGTAGAGAAAGGCTTTGTTCCGACTCAATAGCATATTGCTATATGGTCTTACCTTTCACCTGTTCTTTAAAAGCTATCTATGCTTATCCCTCCACTAACAAACCCAGTACATCTCAATTTCTCCCTGTTTTCAGATTTGCCAGGCACATCCTTTTACCGCGGTCCAAAATACACAAAAGACATACTCCCTCTGCACTGGACAAATATTGTCCTATGTTTCCATTGACTATAAATTGTAAAAATGCACAAACAGTGAGACTCCGTCTGGCATCAGTGATGAGCCTGCCTCCTTTAAATGAGCGCCTGCTTGCAGTGCTCGTAGCAGGAATGCACAAGATTCAGTCTTTTTGAGAATGTAAAATAATATTTCCAACATTAATGATGTATGATGCCTATTTCACCCACCCAAACCCATCCGCTATTAATCAGAAATACAATTTTTTTCAACCCTGCCGACCCAGCCGCGGATTAAAAGCGAGTCCGTGGGTGTTACTGCAATCCACGCATCACTAATGCACATGTTGATGCATTCAGGAAAAAATATTTGTTATAAAGTAAATGGTTTGTTTTTCTATTGGGCAACAAGGACACAATTAACGATGCATTAGTGTTGTTGTATATGTAGAAGCTCCGCTAACTCAAAAACCTCTGAAGTCAACTGAAAGTCGATGCAGTGTTTTTAAAAGAACTGGATTTACCCAAGAGACGAGGAAAAGTAAAAAATAACCAAGGCAGCGACTGGGAAGATGAACAAGCTGCATCCCAAGGGGAGCTGGTGGTGTTACAAATCCACCAACTATTCCCAGACGCTGGAGCGCATGATGACAGTATCTGTACCCTGTCGTCTGTGAAATAATAAAACACCTCTTTGACGTGTCTGTCGCTTGCCTCACCAAGTGTCATATTTAATGTTACTGTTGAGACAAAAGCTACATCATGTAACCATGGGAAACAGAACATAAGCGTGCTTTCATTCATCAATCAGCTGATATAATTATATGGATCAACTTTAAATACCTAAACCATTAATCATTTTTCCCAGGGATTTTTTTTATATATATTCAAACGGTTTTAATGAACTGGAGGGAGGAGTACAATTTACAGAAAGTAATGTACCGAGGTAAATGTAACAGGTTTCCTCCAAGTTATTACTCAACTACTAAAAAATGAAAAAAGAAAAATTCAACCCTGCTAGTATGACTCTGGGTGGTAATTAGCTGACTAATGCAGCAGTGTGCCACCTGCCAGTGCTTTGTGAATAATCACTCCGACTGTCTGCACAATCTGAACCATACATCCACTGTTTGCAGTCAAGTGTTGCGAACTGAGAGAGAGCTGAGAGCTTTAAACACTGTGCATGCAGGGAGGACCTCAGCATACGGAGCCCAGTATACCCTGCTTCTCATTCAGCTGGTGCGCTGCAGCGCTCCCTCAGTGTCTATCAATCCCCACCTCCTTCCTCCTGTTCCCACTCGGAGCGCAGCACCACCAACCCACAGCCAAACAGAGACTCCCCCGCTGGCACACACTGACATTCTTATTTCAGGACAGTTTTCCTGCCTCATCCACTTTCTATTCCTCTCCCTCCCCCTAAAGCCCTGCGCAGCCATCCCTTGCTTCTGATCTCAACCAAAGTGTTTATAATTGATTCTTTAAGGGATAAGTTCCCTCCCTTTCTTCCCTTCTTCCCCTAACCCCTTCATTGCACGTCTCCCTCACCCAACTGATTATTAAAAATCATTTTTATAAGGGTGGGAGCAGTGACAAGGTCACATGGAATAAATGGATTCTCTGATCTCCCGCTGAATGTTACTAAATTAGCCTTAATCCGCGTTTCCCTCCTATTCTCACCTTTTGTCCAACCTGCACCTCACACACCAGGAAACTACTTTGTCAAAATTGTCTTTCTCTACTTAGCAATTAGAAATACAAAAAAGAGGTGAAAGCAGCCTTTCTGTGTATTTGTAAAAGGGGTCAGGGGGACAAACTGTAGTCGGGCCTTTTAAAAGCACCGTGACAGAAAATCTACGCCTCTTATGATTCCCTGCGTTCCCTGCTCACAGAACCAGTGAAAACTAGGCTATTGAGCAGGATTGGCTGCTGTCAAATCGCTCAGTGTGGCGTTTGCTCTTGATTTGTCAATTTCTACTTTAAAAACCAGACATAAATATACTGTGCGCAAAGATCACCAATGTCAGACAGTGTGCAAATACAATTATAAACCCACACCGTTTTAATTGAATGTCCTAAATGTTGTTAACATACATAAATGATGTATCACAATGTGTGTTACAAACATCTTTCCCTTCTAAAAACTACTGTTATCACAATATTTTACAACTTATTTATAAGTGATTAAACATTTGGCAAGTTGTATATAAAACATTAGCTAGGTATAATTATTAATATAATATATCCAGTGCTCTCCGAGAGAAAAACAGAATAGAAACTAAGATGGTACTCAGGAGAGTACACACCTCGGCCAAGGCTCAATAGATCCCTTGAAACACTGCAGCAAATTGCAGACTAAGAATCAGTCCCCTCTCTTTCATACAGATCAGATGAATAACTCCCCGAGTTATCAGTGAAAAGGTCACAAAAAAAACTTATAGAAATTGATAAAAAAAAAACATAACAAAATTGAATGGGTCCCTCCCTGATCTGTGTTAATTCATTCCACCAAATTTTGTTAAAATCCATACAGTAGTTTTTGGGCAAATCTAGCTAACAAACAAACAAACCAACCAAAAAACAAACTGATGTGCACTTCTGCCATTCCAAGTAATAGTAGAGAAGATGTAAACTTAACAAAACAGAAGACACATGGATTACACATGGGCAATGAATGAAAAACACCTGGTTTAGCTTTCCAGTTTAAAAACTAAACTAATCAGACAAAACAATAAACAGAACACAGAATGGTTGTTCATGAGAAGGACTTGAGAACAATATATTTTGCTGAACACCTAAAATGACTTTGGTGTCAGATATTTCAATCAACATTTTGATTGGCTGAAAAAATGTTTTCAATGGGCCACCTACATAATGTGTATTTCCTAATTATTAAATTTCCTGTTTGAATTGCAATATGATGAGACTGAAAGACAGGTTCGTTTCAGGGAGAGCCACTGGCCTTGTTTCACTCTGAGGGAAGGAATTATTTTCATTAGGGATGCATCCATTACTCAGCAACAACCTAATTGATCCATGTCTTCAAGAGTCCTACAGTAATAGCAAATTGATTGATTTATCCTCAAGAGAGAAAACGGCTCTGAGCTGATGGATGAGACGTGAATAGCAATGACTAAAAAAGGGTGGAACAAAGGTGAGGTGTGTCAAAAACAGTTGATGAGGAATGGGGCATTACAGCAGGGTTGAACTTTTAAAATCACAAATGGCAGGTGCTCCACTCGGCCTCAACAGTCATCACAATTCAAAAGTCTATAATCAAATTACATTGGGGTTTTTGTTATGCTTATGAAATCAGAAGTGAAGCTGCCACAGCTCAAAGTCTAAACCATTAAACTAACACCGCTGCTCAGCATTGAAACGCAGTCCCTGAAAACACAAAGGGAAAAAAAACACCCATGCTACTTATCTGAGGGATCGCTTTACATGAGCATGGAGGAGGAGTGTTTGCATTCATTAAGAACTAACGATTGTGAAGGGAGAGTTATGTTCCACAAAGACTTCAACATCTGCATTGATTACAACAGGGCTTGTGAAAAGTGATCCATGAGCAGGTGTCTCTTAAAAGCTTTCTCTATTGATCTCATCTCATTACCGACACTTATCTGTAACACCAAGGGTGGACTCTGGTGGTCAAGGTACAGCTCAAATGGAGACAATAGCTCAATAGAATGATTAGTGATTATGTAAGAGTCTGGGTAGCTGAAGGTGGAGGGAGGCTGGGTGATGGGGGCAAGTCACAGATTTGACAGGGAATGTAAATGGCCTGACTGGAACTACTAAAAGGACATGAAAAAATCTAAATAAACAATTAACTAACCTCACAAATATTTCACTGAGGCTATCTTAAAACTTTATTCACTTACCTGCATGACAGGCTAACATTGCTGAAGGTAAAATTATAGTTTATTGCTTAGAGCGTTAAAATAGTAAAGAACGTTTTCAGGAAGCTTTTGTGTGTTTTGAAGTTTCCTCATACAGAGATGTAGTTGTAGGAGGTAAGAAAAAGTATTGTTATAATTTCAATGTTGTTCAAAGACAATTGTGTCTCAGTTCAATTAAGCTTGAAAGTCTTAAAATGTCAAGTTCATAAACTTAAACAAAACCTATCAATTTGCAATTTAATGATCAAAGGACATCCTCACATCTCCTTAAGCTGATTTACCTTACTGACCCGACTGATGATTTCACATCATTGTCAATAATTCAAATCATGGAATAATACAAATCAGGCTCTTACACAGTCAACCAAACATCTTATGAACATTTGAGCTATAAGTAGAATGCATCCATGTGAACAAGTGAGCTCGCCACTGGCAGAGAGAAACCGAGATATTTTCTATATATCACCATGATATACATTGTTAAGAATACTATTATTTTCTTTTGTGTATATGGTTAGAAACATATACTGTGTATAGAAGGACACTATGAAGGACCATACATGACTTAAGTATAAATAAATAAATACAGAAATAAATACAGAAATAAATACAGAAATGTTTAAATAAATGTCTTAAATATATTTCCACATTTCTTCATTTCCACATTTCTGTGTCCGTATGCTGATGAGAAAGTCGGGCCTAACCGCAGTCTCATGCAGGACTGGTCACAGGAGTGTAATGATCCAGCCCTTCTACTTCTGCCTTTAAATGCTGACTCCTGTCCAGAAGCTGTTTGCAGTGTTGAGCCAGTTCAATGAACTAGTTCAAGTTCAGCGGGTTAATTAAGGTTATTTTTTATTAGGATGTTTATGTGTCAGTTATCCTGACTGTGAGCATCACGTCTCGTGTTCTACTGAGCACAAGGAGAGAGCAGAGAGGAGGAGGAAACAGAAACTCCAGCTCGGTACAAACCACCTGCAACTTCTGCTCTGCCCATGAAGCAGCTGATCTCTGAGCAGATGTGACCAGAGAAACTCAGTGTTTTCACTGTTTCCACTGTTCTACAAAGTCACTGAACGGTTGCTTCACAGTGACGAGCTCAGATCTCAGTCACTGCTTCTGCTTCTGAGCAACTGTGTGGTGGTGTGGGGGGCGGAGCCCCGGGGCCTGTGTGTGTGTGTGTAGCTCAGTTTACCAATCCTGCATGAGACTGCGGTTAGGCCCGCCTTTCTCATTAGCATACGGACACAGAAATGTGGAAATGAAGAAATGTGGAAATATATTTAAGACCTTTATTTATACATTTCTGTATTTCTGTATTTATTTCCTTATTTATGTATGCATTTATTTATTTATTTCTGTATTTATTTATACATTTATTTATTTATACTTAAGTCATGTATGGTCTTCCAAAGAACACATCTCCACATCTCAAATATCTAACCCCGCAGTATGCATAGTAGCAATCATGATGTGAAGCCTTGGTATCGCAGCTGTCCATCGTGACCTTTCACCCCATTTTATAGCATCATCATCATTCAAACCAACCATAGGCAGCTGAATAGCTACAGTCTTCTAAAGCAGTCGCTAGTAAGATTCCCACTTGAAGCTTTTTGCTGTGTGTTTATCCTGTCTCCCCCCCCCACCCCCCCTTTCACACTTAGCATATCCTATCAAAAAAGGCAAACCCCTAGGGAGCAATTTAAATTATTTAGCCTCACTTTGAGTGATCTGTCATGTCGTCTTTATACACAGGTTTAACACCTGACATTTCCCTTTTTAACTCAAATATAGGAGTGGATAGGAGGAACCTGTTGAGCGGCCATGCTTCTTTGTGGCACTGGCCAGGTGGAAACGGGAGATACAGCAGCTCTGCAGCGTCTGAGAGTAAATGGGCACAAACCTGTGTCTCCTGATAGCACTTCTACTGCTGCTGCTGGTGTGGCAGCTACTGTTCTGTGTTTTTGTATTTCTGTGCTGCACTTGACCATTTTGTTCAGTTTCATCTCAAGGACTTTGTTGTTACCTGGGCCTCAGTCTCTCCTCCTCCTCCTCCTCCCCCTCCTCCTCTCCTCTTTCTTTCTAGTTCATATTTTTCTCTCTCATGTCCTAGCTTTCCCTCCCTCTCTCTCTCTCTCTTTTTTTCCCTGATGTTCTCTGCTAACCCCCTCGCCTTCAGCGTTGAGTCTTGCAAAGTCTGTCAGAGTTTTCCCTGGCGATTGAAATCAGACGTGGGTGTCTAGAAGTGCTCAAGTTGGAATAGCTTAAACACTGTGACATCAATCACCTATCAGCATGTTATCTACAGATAATTGCTTAAGGATACAGTGAGAAGGACTAAAGTGTGTACTCAATAACATTATCTACAATGGTGATTTATCCGCGTGTCAGTATGTCATCGCTTCTTTAAAAGGTCTTTGTATTAGTCTCACTTTTTGTATGGTCTCCTGCAGCTTTGAATCAGGAGTTGAAGGCCATTCATTTTGGGCAAAAATGTCTTCCCTGCTGTTCTTTAATATCAGCCGAGCTAAAAGACGTCAGCCAAGCCTTCTGCATTGCTAATTAGTCTTTCAGAGGAGAAAGGCGAGGCAGGGACACAATAAGTGGAACTGAGGGGGTCTAGAGATAGAGGGTGTTAAGCAATTCTTTATGCTTCCCGAAGCAACGCCTGTAAATTGGTTATATAGTACTGCGTTTCATTGCATACTGGGACCAGTGACGATTAACTGATAGAGACAGAGACAGTACCTCTGATTGGATAATGGTTGACTCAATACCTGCATGTGAACCTGAAAACAGTGTGAAATCAGTTCTGACACAGTCGAAGCTGTCAAGTATCAGAAACCATACATCCATCAGAAGATTACATGGAATTACAAACCTCTCACCTTTCCCTCGCAGACGACCTCTATTCAGTGTTTCTATAGCTGCGGCCTGACTCCTATTTAGCACAGATAAAACATTGCATTGCAACTGGAAGCCTGGATGCCATATGTAGAGAGACCATTTGTTTCTGGCTATCTTCCCCAGGCAGGGAGCAGCTAGTGAGGCACGGTGGAGATGCCAGGGGTAAACAAGCAGAAGCTGCCGACAGTGTTAATCACAGTTTTACTGCTTCCATGCTCTGGGGTTTGGAGGAAGAGGGTGGAGGGAGTGTTCATCGTCCTTTCTTTATTCTTTTGCTATCACACTGAAGATTCTTTCCACCCCATTAGTACTCTCTGCTGAGCTGTTCCATCCAGGTCCACAACTGCATTAATACAGCAGAGCCCTGCGACGCACCATCTGCCATAAGCACAACTAACTACAGTAAATGTGGACACATCAGCACATTACAGGAGCCGTACCAAGTGGGCCGTGTTGCAGCCCACTCCTGTACTACATGGTTTTACGGTATACAGGGCAGAGATCCTCAGAGCATGAGATATTCTACCTCTAAGGGCCACTGAAGGACAGAGTAAGGAGTGAAACAGGAGAGAGAGATTTACACTCGTCTTCAGGCACATTTTCTGCTTACAGACATTAACGTTATTTGTCAAACTGGTGCACTGGTCTGGAGGCGCACTTTGCTTCGTCATGTGAAGCACACCTTTATTGTTATGAGTAAAGTGACTGCTTTTATGCAAAATGGCAAATAAAAGCAGGAGGCAGGATTTTTTTAAGCTAGCCAAGCACTCTGCTACACTTTAAAAAGCTCATAGAGTTTGTGAGGGTCAGTTCTGTAAAGAGAGTCCGTTATAAGAATCTCCAGTTTATCTCCAAGACGGCTATGACAGGTTTGACTTTACAAGTGACAGCAAGGTGAGCACAACACTAAATGGTGTTCACAGGAGCTGCACTGAATCCATTCAGAAGCAAAAAAGCTCTACTTTCTCAAGAAAAAGCATGCGGTTAAATACTAAGAATTTTTCTTCCAGGCAAGGACCCCTAACAAAGACAATATTCTGAGGATCCTCATTTGTGTTTGTCCCTAGGAGAAATTTGACAGTTATTTTTTTAACATTTCCACTTATGTAAAGTTTCAGGTTAGAGTTGGATAGTTATCGATTATGTTTAGGGTTAATACAAGTCTCTAGAAAAATAAAGTCTATGTAAGATCCATTTGTGGAGCTGTGACAGTGTTTGTGTGTGTGTGCGCCCGTGCGTGTGCGTGTGTGTGCATTTGTGTGTAGAGCTGGGCTGTAAATCAAAAAGCTGTACAGACTCTCAGGATGGTGTTTTATTACTTGACTATTTTGGTACATACATCTACCTGCCAGTGGGGCGGTTATTCTTCTGAGATTTACTTCCCAAACGGACAATCTGCCCACATCTGGCACTTGACGGGTGTTAATTTCAGACCCCGACTGTATTATACATTAAATATATGGTTTAGAGTCAATGTTGTTATCAACTCCATACTTATTACCAGCCGTAGTAAGTAGCCGCTGTCAGACAAAAAGCCAAAATAAAAACACTGTGCGCTTCTTGTCCACCACCCAAAAAAAACCAGACTTCCAAATGTCTAACAAATAAACAAAATATTTCCAAGTAAAGTTATGATCGTTTTTGTTCATTTCTTTGTATCAGCAAAATACACATTACAAAAGAAATGATCGTATTGTGTAGTCATCATCTTGAAGCAAAAATTACCGCTATTACTATACAGACATGAAATCAAATTTACAACCAAACTGATGACAACCATAAGATGACGATCAGGACAAGGTAAGCTCCACGCACTCCAGGCAGCTTAGGGGCTGTTACTACAGCTGTATCTGATAAATCTGTATACTGTACAGCAGATATAAAAGGCCACACAGGTTCCAGGATATAAAACAAAAGAAAAGAAAAAAACAACAGTGGCACCAAATCTCCCAGAGCAACAGATTTTTTAAACTTCTTACTCATAAAGCAAGTGTTATGGTACTGACCCAGGGTTCAGCAAAATAGCAAGTTTCAATCTTTCATGAGAGGTTTGCTCAGCCTTTCAGAGACTAAACTATCACACAAGGGCCAGCACGACATCAGATTTGCACATAGAACAATGATATACTCTCAAAGTGACTCCATCACAGTGGAATACAACGATTCTCAGTCCTTCCGGATCTGGACTGATGGGGTCCAATTCAATATCATCTATATCCTGACCTGTCATTTCCCCGAAAAGCGATGATTGCTCAACAATGCTCAAAAGGATATAGACGTCATAATAAACTCTATCAGTGCTGACCTTGGAATTCAAACGCGTTGGCAGGCCTCAGCTGGCACTGCAGAGGACATTTAACTGTTGACATTTCCAGACTCACCACTTTGAAGTCTTCAGGACTGCACTCCATGCCCCGGTAGTAGCAGGAAAGCAGCATCTCCTTGATGTCGTGGCCCGTGCGGTCGTAGAATTCACGCATGTTGAAGGGCCGGGGCTTATAGTTGTCAAAATCGGCCTTTTCCTTCAGGACTTGCATGACATGTTCTTCCACCAGGTGCGGGTCCCGGATCTCATACCTGGACAAGAATGTTCTGGAATTACTTAATGTGAACATTACGAGGCACATTCATAAACACACAAGCATATGCACTAATCCCATAAATCACCTGGACCTTTTCTCAAAGAATATCACAATATGGGTTTATCTCCTTTTTGTCTTTTTTTAGCTTCTCTCTTCCTGTATGTGAAACAAGAAAACAGTTTTATGAAAAGGCTTACTCCAGATATGAACAGCAAGAAACACTTCAAACAAGTACATTTCAAAAAGGTCAAACTAATTTTCACTGCAATTCTGAAGTCTCCTACACTATCTTCAAACAGATACAGTGTCAAGGAATTACCAGAGATAGAACAGTGAAACTCCTGAAAATACAGTACATTAAATGAACATTCACATACACTTGGCAGACATGCTGGTGTAAACAGGAAGCAGGTTTTTCTACTCTGAAAGGAACATGAGTATAAGTACACCATATTTGAGTGGTACTTGGAGCATTATGCATCGATGGAGGAAGCCATCGGAAAGGAGCCCACACAGAAAAAGGATGACATTACAAAAAGGTGCGTTACAACTCAGGGAGAATATGTCATGACTGAAGGTCCCAAACAGCCAGATAACTGCGTCAGCATTTCCATTTCTGTCCTTGTAGTCTAAAACACTGAGGCTAAGTTTTCAAACTAAATTGTGTAATGCCGCATTTACAAAAGTCTCTGTTCTAGGGACTAGTTTGGATGCCAGGTGTGTCGCCTTTTAAAACTTAAATGGATTAGTTGGGATTCAGCCTTAGCTGTATGTCAACTCCCTGTAAAAATACAAATTTAAAGAGTTTGGCAGGGAGATGTTTTACAAATCCAACCTTCTCCATATTAGCAGATGGGATATGGAGCAAAATATGAAAATCCAAGTGCACAGCAGCCTAGTTCTTCACTCACTAGTGTGGTTCATATTTCTTGTACGTTTGGTTTTCGCTGTTTGATTTCATACAAAAACAAAGTGGGTGAAACAACATGATAGACAGCTGAGAATCTGGCTCCAAATGATGCGAGAAGCGCGAGATGGCCAACTTTGTCATCCAAGTAATCCATCTTTATATACAGTTTATGAGATGAACTAGTAAGAAATTATTAGATAAGCAGCAAAAAGAGCATATTTATAATATTCTGACAATAACAAACACTTTCACGTTCTCTGAAAGTGGCAGCCTAGCTGTGGTGTGCCAGCCACAACGGTCACTGCTGATTCGGAGAAAATAGCTCATTACTTAGAGAAGGGAGAATATTTCTTTTCACACAATCATGTTAATCAATCTGCCAAATAATTAGGATTAACTGTGGTGGCAGTACATTTTTACGTTGTAAGCATAACAATGCTCATAATGCTTTAATTCATGCTGAGGATTCTGCACACTCTAGGAAAGCCTACATAAAGTTCAAATCAAACAAAACGCTTCATCTAGCATCTGCTGCAAAATGTAATGAGGTGTATCACGTAGGGAAGCATATACACACACACACTTGAATTTCTCCTGTTCTGTGTCTCTTCACTCCAAAACACATGACAAAGTTGAATTCATTTTGTGTGTATCGACACACACCAAACTAAAACTCAATCTCCACACTCACGGAAGGAAAACATTGGGGGGGGGGGGGGGACATGCCTCTGCTGACAGCCACCATCATCCTCCAGCACCTGCCCACAGTCACTCCCAGATACAAATTAACCTCAATTAACTAGTGTGGCCTCGCTCGGAGAGAGGACAGCTCATTGATGACCCCCGCTGAGCAACGGGCCATCAGTGGAACACGCATCCAAATTATGTAGCGCCAAGATTAAGCATTACTGACAGACACTTACGAGAACAATTTGTTAGGACACACGGAGTCTATCAGAGTGAACAGCACAGTAAACGCATGTTTAATGGTTTTGGGAATCAAGCAACACAGAAGTCTGTCCGTCTGTTACTTCTGAAGTGGGGTGTAGCTTTTGATATGAAGTCATGAATTTGTGTGGGATGCCCGAGAGCAGCAGCCATCTTAGAATGGGGTTCATGTATTGTGATATTGCAATAATTTTGGACAGCTCAGTTTACATTCACAAACATGAATAAGTCTGGCCCAAGCTGAGGAGAACCAGAATTAGAATTGCAAACCATGAGAGACAAAAGCATACGCCTCTCCTCATACAATAAATCTGTGGATGACTTTGTGGATGCTGACAGCAGTGTTATTTCTCGTGGATATGGATACTATCTCAAATGGTAATTGGTGGTAAATCTTCAAAGATTTGTTTTAATTCCACAAGGTCAAGCTTTTGTCACTGCTCAAGAGCTAGATGTTGTCCCTTGATGATGGGAATAATGTAAGTTGATCCATGTATAAAATATGAAATACTAGATTCCTTATTTTGTAAGAGCTGCCTTCATATTCAACTGGCGACGAGTTCTCAACTCATGTTTCGACCAAATTACAAGAAATGTAATATGTTCTGCAGCTGCAGTGTTGTTTACCTGCTACAAACAGAATGAAATAAAAAATATTCACCACGTGAGACTTGATGTTCTGTAATTTGAAATGAAGACGGTTTCTCTTCACTGTTCTCATAACACAGACGTGACATGTGAATCTATCATTGTTTTTCTTAAGCAGTGCTGTTATAGAGAAGATTGAAACTATCGTTCTTAACAAGTGTTGAATTGAATGTCACGCAATATCCCCGTCAAATTAAGCATAAAAAAACAAGAAACATCTAAACTTTTTTTTAAGATAGCGTTTTTCAAAGCTTATTCCAAACATAATTTATCAGATAACTGATCAAAGATTCAACTATCACTCCCACTGAACAGTAACATCAATGATTCAAAGTGTTTTAGTTTACATTTTCATTAGGAGAACAGCCAACATCACTTGCTCATGGATTGAATACACGACAAATTAAAGAATCGGGCTGTTGTAGAAATTACATCAAGGCAAATGAAGGTTGTGTGGGGTTAATGGGTAATGGATGTGTGCAGTGAGGGTGTCGCCTGCAGCCTTGTTCAATTACTTCCTACAAAGATTTGAACTGATCTGCTGTCAAATAATTATGACAATCGTCGTTGTCTTAGAGGAAGTTTTGATGAACATTAGCAGTAAGCGCCAAGCTGACAAACACTTGGCATTTCCTGTGACTACTATATAACAAAAGTTGAGTTGTGTTTTGTTTTAGTTAAATGCTTTTAATGTGAAGCTGCAGCAGTAGGAATTATTTGTTGTAGCAGTGATTTCAGAACAGACCAACTACTGTCTGACAGCAATTAAGTATTCAGCATTCATATTCCGATATCTGCTCATCGAGATTACATTAACAGAACTCATTATTATTTCCAGGAACGTCACCACAGAAAAACAGCTCATAAAACTGCAAATTAATAAACACTGCAGGGCTCATTCACCATTGTCTTACCCCAAAACGGACATTTATTGAAAATTAAATATTTGCCGGTATGAAACCAGTTATTACTAGCTGCTGTCTGGAAGTGAAACGATGATGGTAATGACTGAAAACACGTAGCCCTGTAGGTCAGATTTAATCACGGAAAAAGATGTGTGATGTTTGATGGCAAGAGAAAAATCTCAGCTCTAAAGTACTTCTCGCCCACACAGGCACTGCATCACGATACTGTCATGCTTAAGTCTAATAAGAAGATACCGCCTGATGTTGTGTATACTGAACTTAATTGAATTTTATCCTGAGCCTGTGTCTTATAGGCAACACAAAGCTGCCAGGAGAGCACTTAAGACGCTGTGCTCAGATCCCCGAGTCAGGAGGCTTTAGTTGAAGCGCATACAATCACAATAATATGGGTAGATTTTTAATATTGCCCTGCCACTGCTCCCTAAAGCAATCACAGCAAACTCGCTACATAGGGGCGGGGGAGGCTAAATTGGATTACGGGCCACAACCACTTTAATTTTCTTGTGGTGTCTAAAACGAATGAAGGAAAATCTGCATCACTCCGATGCCTAATGAGAGGAGCGAGGCTACAAGAGCAACTGCTGATTGAACTTTGACTGTGAAAATGTTGTCATAAAACTGTACTTTGTCAAAACTTCACTTACTCACTTATACATGTTTATATAAACAAGCAAAAATCTTTATCCACTGGAAATTGTATTAAGATGTGTGAACATCTCAAGGCAGTGTGACACAGCAATGTGTAACACATCTTGATATAATATCAGGTAATTATCCACTCTGCGCTAATTAAAGTCATACACTAACGAGGACTGTATCGTTTGTGCAGTCTCCTTGAAAATGCAGTAACTGGAATGATTCCTGGAGGCAGAGTTTTGACAATCACATCTTAATGGCAATGCAGCACACACTGCCATTCTGGACAAGATCCTAGAAATGCAATCAAGAGCCACTGAGAGGTGGGGTGAACCCAAACACATCTATATTGTACTGATGAGCAACTGTATAAACAAACAAAAGAAGCAAAATATACTTATCACTAGTTCCAGGTATCCTTTGGGTTTTGCCTTGGTGCTAAATCTATTCTTACAAATCAGTATCAGTGATTAAACAATGTTTTTTTTTTTAAATAAAAAACACTCAATGATAAGTACAGCTTTTGTATTTCTAAGGCAAATCGGATATTGAATTTTAAAATATGATCTATTAACTGTTTGAATTACAAATAACTTAAATATACTCCTGGCGGCAGGGGCCATGGATGCCCCAACATCCTGCTGATTGGCTTGCTATGGGTTCACACAAACCACAATTGTGGCCATTGAGCTTTAGGCATTTTGTTGACTAGAGTTCGAGGTAGCTGCAGGCTAAAGTGACGTGCTACCAGAGCCATATACAGAGTGTGTTGCAACCACAATGTATTGTTAACTTGGTACATGAGGTTTATATCGTCTGTAAGCAGGGCGACTATTTCCGTACATTGCCGAGGCATCGAAATGAGGCACGTATCTCTGAGAGGTGATTCGGTCCAGTAGGCACCAGTGCCCAATTGGCAGTGAAATTCAGAACCAAAGTACTCACATTTCATCTGTTAAAAACCTTAATAAATACTAAATTGCCTAATTATGTCTGTCCATTGTTAATCCTCTCTCTGCAACACAATTACTACAAAAGACAATATGAATAAAAATGAGCCCACATTTGAAAAATCCGCTTTAGTGGCATCTCTCTGCTTTCCTGTTATCTGCAGAATGATCTGGCTTCCCTCCATCCTCTCCCCAGCACTTTTCTCTTTACACCACTTAAATCCTGGTTAGGACCTGTGATCTTGCTGAGACAGAAAACACGGTTAAAGTTATCGAGCGTCACATTTTGTGGCACTTCACAACCTGCTTACGTGACTTTTCAGCATGTTTGCAAGCTCAGGTTATGTTAAAGCTTGAGAACTGTGCAAGCACAGGACTCGCTTCTCTGACTTTTCATGAGCTGATTCAACGCTTTTTTGGCAGCGTGCACTACATCACCCACACCTACTTCCAAAGTGACCTCTCTTTTTATTAATTATCATATAATTGCCATTGGGACACAATTCAAGTCAAACTGAGCAAATTACTAGTAATTTTCCACACTACCAAGTGTGACTCCAACCTGCAAAAACAATAAGGAAAAAGTGATCTGGTTTTTTTGTGGGATTGATTTTTCTTTTTGCATGATGACTGCAGGAGTGGAGTGAGTTAAGGTGAAGTAACTCACAGTTCAGCTATGAATTTCATTGTATCTAAGACAGCCTGGCATCAGTGATACCGCTGCTGCTTCCTGACAAAGTCTCACAGCAGCATAGCACTTTGTTTTTCTTCTGCCGTTTTCTAACAAAGCCAACAGCACGCTGCCTGATATCTAGAAGTTTGCCACTAAAGTGTTTTCCACCCAATCAATGTTTAATTTAGAAGAGGAAACCCTGAGAACTTCTTTATCTACAAGTTAGGTTCAAGTTCTTCTGTTATTAATCTATAGTCCTTATCACACGGTACCTTTTCTACCTCTGGACTGTGAGAGACTGACCTACCAACAAACCTGGTTTTGTAATAATTTAGGAAAATATCACATACTGAACCGATCTGTAGAGGAAGTAGAGGGGTGTGTGGCTCGTGTAAGGAAAGCAAGGGGGCTAGGAACAGTGAGCCAGAGCGCTAATCAGCGGGACAACTCTGTAGCTTAACAAACAGCACTAATTACACAGGGATAAAGACTTGTTCATCACAAGCTTACGAGACACAAGTTAATTGCCTCTACAGTCCCCTTCCTCCGTCAGAAGCCAGCTCGCTCCAAAGTCACTTGGAGCAAGTGCCACTGATTTCATTTTTCTGTGTCCTCCCTCTTCAATATTCACTGCTCTTGTCCTTATGATTTTCACGTCTCACTTCATCCCGGAAATCTGGCTGGACCTGCACTAGTAAATTCAGCATGTAGATATTTTAATGGTTTGCCATTACAACAGTCTGTGCAAACACAGAGAAATGAATCCACGTAGGATGTATGGACACTGGTTGAAATCTACACCATAAAGCTCTCCAACTGCAGCCCCGAGCAATGGAATCCATTTCCTTTCCTGTAAGGTTATCACCTGTAATATGGATGCATATATAGAGGTCATGGAGTGGCGATATTCAGTATGAAAATGGGAAAATTGAATTTATGTCATTCTAGCATGTAGCACACTCCAGCTGTGCCTCAGGCTGCAGAGCTGTGTGGATCAATATGATAAAAATACACTGAATAATGTGTGAAAAAGGGTATTTAGACGCGTCCATGTGTATTTCTGCATAAGGGCAGCGAGCAGTGGTTGTGTGTGTGAGTGAATTTCAGACGGCTCTAGCTGCGAGTATGGAGTGGAGGACGGTCATCTGCACTGTGCTGCTGAACGTGATCAGAATATGCTGGGTGGCTTAGGAACAGAAAAAGTGAGGAAATCTTAAAGTCAGAAGTTTGAATATCGACAGCAGTGAGCTTGTCAGGGCTGCCGAAAAAAGACTGAATGATCAAAGCACAGCAGAAAACAAGGAGTGTAAAGAGAGGGGATGGCAGCTGTGAATCACACACGTCTCTCTGCACTTCGTCAGCAGGGGATTTAAAAATCTACTCATCTACTTATCCAATATTGAGGTATGCGTATCACATGGACTGTAAAATGATGAAGCAAGGAAAATACACAGGAGGCCTTTTCTCCTTCATCATTTTATAACCACTTAGAAATAGCTCCTCCATTATCTGTTACCTGTGGGATTCACATGATCTGTGATACAAATGTGTTCCTGCTCACCCTTTCAGATTAAAAACTGTATCAACATATTTCCAATAATTGATGTGAGGGGGTACATTGAATGTTGATAGATTGGGTTTCATACACACAGCAGATTACGTCTGCAATGTGGATTTCAGCTGACGTGATCTGTAATGTCACCACATTATTAAATCACCAGTTCTAATGCCATGCCTGCTCCACTCTCAGGCAACACCCTTCAACCCCTTCTCACCTCAGGCTAATGTCAAGTCCAAGTTCACATTCACACAGACCCGTGAAAGATTTTACATGTTTTTTCAATCATGTCCAAACATCTCTCAGCGGTCTGCGAGACAGGTGTAAAAACACTTCCTGGCACTTTAAGGATTTCACCTGAGACTTTTCAGACATTACAGTGCATCTATAAAGTTGCATTTCGTAAGCTTAAACCCCAAAGTTCAACATTCGCTCGTACCTGAGGGATTTAAACTGCTGGGCCTTACAAATGAAGCATCAACACCGTTTACTGCAGCTAAAGAGGGAGTTTCAGGGAATTAGTCGTCTATTGGTCTTGAGCTATGGGATAACTGCAGAAGAATGTACCCAAATAAATGTTTCGGTCTTATCGCGGTCGCCTGGTGTTGTGCATTGGACACGTTCAAATCCCGAATCAACAACTGCTAAATCCTCACAGATGGGTTTTCCCTGAGGAGGAATCTTATCATCCAAGCGTCTGTTTGTGTGTGTCTGTGTGTGTGTGTGTGTGTGTGTGTGTGTGTGTGTGTGTGTGTGTGTGTGTGTGTTTGTGTGTGTGTGTGTGTGTGTGTGTGTGTGTGTGTGCGTGTGCTGACTATGCGTTAGTTGTATCGTGCATGTTGGAAGAAAGTGGCTGTTAAGAGGTGGCTTGGTAATTCCATGGCAGGGAATCAAAGATGAGGAGTTATCTGTGGGAAGACATGCATACACCAACAGGTAGAGCTGCTCCATGTGGCAGCACTACACGCACAGTGTGAAGCACAATGGGGAAGTGAACACACACACACACACACACACACACACACAGACACACACACACAGACACACACCTGCCGTTGAGCAAGGCCAGGAGCTCCCCGGCGTGGTACAGGTCGTTGCGGGTCACCCGGTGGAAGCGGAAGGAGTTGAGGTTGCAGAAGGTGACCGAGGGGAAATTCATCATCGGGGCGGACACCTCGTCCAGCTTGGTGACGTGCGGGTACTGGAAGTAGAACTGCACTCGGTCCACGCACACCAGCACCAGCACTCCCAGTGAGCCCAGGAAGAACAAGATCCACAGGGTGCGCTTGATGCACATCCGCTCGTAGGTGAACATGTGCGAGATGCCGTGCAGCGTGGACCTGCTGGCGAACACCTCGATGGGAGCAGGTCGCTTGTAGTCCAGGTCCTCCGAGTCCGCTTTGAGATCCATGATGAGGACTTTGGATGGATTCAGGGGGATGGCTGCTTGGAAGGGGGTCTGCAGAATGAGCCTTTATAGATCAGCAGATGCTTTAGTGATGGGAAGGATGTTAAGTGTCTGCAAGTTCACGCCCTGCCACGCATGTGTTTCTCATGCAGCCCGTGGGAGATGTTGCATCACTCGCAGCCTTTTACGCATTTTTTTTTTAACGCCAATACTCCTCAAAACACCTCTAGCGTGCACAAAAACACGAGAAAAGTGGAGGTGGGGGGAGAAAGCATGTGTGGTACCTCGGCTGAGGAGGAGGAGGAGGAGAGGAGGAGAGGAGGAGGAGGGTCACACTTCCACGATGAATTATCCCGGTCTCTCCTTGCACACTTTCCCTCTAGAACCACAGAGTTGATGTTGGGTTTCACGCAGAAAAACACCTGGCAGTTTCTGTGTGACAATAAAAAACAATAATACTGAAAAAACAAGATCAGGCTGAGCAGGGAGACAACATGACGGATCACCGCGGCGAGAGAGAACCAGACGATCGGCTTCACAGCGGAGCGGCGGTGCGATGCTCCCCGGCGTGGAGGAGCTGGCTGCTGGGTACACGGCTTCCCCCGGCTCCTCGTCGACCTCCACCACGGGTGCACACTGACAAACACCCCCTGGTTCCTCGCCTCCTTCAGCGGGTTAATCGCAGCCGACGTCCCGGGTTGTCCACAGCTGCCTCACAGAGGAGCTGGCTCCGTCACAGACCCGCTGCCTCCCCGGTGCTCCTCCGCTCGCCTGCCCGCTTCCATCCCCTCCTCCTCCGGGCTGCTGCCTCCACAATGCGGGGGGTAATTGGCCAGGTTTGGGTCCCTCAATGCCGGTTGGTTTCTCCTCCAGTACGAGTGTGTTGTGGGGAGAAATAAAAGGCTAAATGTGGGATGGAATCCTGGCTCCACGGAGAAGCAGCTCGGTGCCCTGGATCCAGGGGGAAGCCACCTCGCGGTTTGCCCGGATCAATTAAACTCGCCCCCGGACAGGAGCGAGCAGGGATAGGACGACGTGTGTCCTCCGCCGGGTGACGAAGCCCCACGTCCGTGTCACTCCGACAAGTCTCAGCCTCCACCCAGGACATACATGTAGTAGTAAAACACACAGTTATATATATATAACTCTCTCTCTATAAATATATATATAGAGAGAGAGAGAGTTATATATAGAGTTATATATATATATATAAATACAAAATAAATACAAAATATGTCTGTTAACTCACCCCCTGCTCCTCTGGTCCAGCTAGCTAACATGTCTAAAAACTAGCTAGCAGCTAGTTTTTACTTTCTGTCGGTGAAAGTTACGATATTTATTTATTTTGTAAAGTGAATTGTGGACAAAACGTCACCTGTGGTTTTGTACATGAGAAGCACAAAGCGTTAATCTACCTGGTTTTAAACGTTAAATTATCTTTAAATTTTAACAAAATGGCGGCTTTCGTACTTTAAGTTAAGTCAGAAGAGTAGCTCAAGTATGGAAGCCTGTAAGGACAAAAATAAACAGTGCATTTTAGAAGACGATTGATAAAAACTATAACGGGATAACTTGACCAACTTTAGTACTTTATTTTGTATTATAAACTTTTATTCATTTCTAATTCAAAAATTCATTGTTGGCTCCAGTACCTTTGCTTTTTTTTGATGATGTGACCTCTGAGCTCTGGGCGGATGGATTGTACGGGATCGATACTTTCATAATCACAACTCATTTGGTATTGATTCAATTTAAAAAATATCGATAAGTAAAAAACATGGGTGGCTGCATCAGTCGTGGTAAGTTTGTCATATTCGTGCCAGAACAGACGTAACATATTTATTCGGCCTATGTCACATGACCGTGGAAGCCGATGAGACATGAGAACCGAGCAGGGCTAACATCACACCGCGTTTCCAACACTCACAATACAGAGGTGAAGTGTGTGGTGCAGAAGTCAGGTGTGTAGCTTCAGTACGGAAGACCTTTAGGGTAAACCTAAACAGTACATTTTACAAACTTGACTAACTCTAGTCCTGCGCAGGGTGAATTTAGTAAGGTAGAATTGCTTTTGCTAGATTTCTCTGTTTATAATTAAATATAATTATGTTCAGGAGAAACACAATGCGTTAATTTAGCTTGGTTATTATTGTTCAATTTTCCCTAGCTCTGAGATAATCTACAAGAATAAGTGGAATTGGTTTTGGATTGTTCAGCATTAATAGAAAAAAAGGAATATTCTCCACCATGCAGAGCTTTGGCAAAGTTGTTTTTGCCTTTCAGTGCATTTCTGGAGTTGATCATCATCTACAAACCAGAGGCATTTTGGCAGCTGTTGGTTGAAGCACATATGGCACACAGGGACTCTAGTTTAATTTAAAAAAAGAAATCCAAAGAAACCCATTATTTATGATTTCATATCGAGTGTCAATGCATGCATACACACTATTTTACACAGACTCACACAAATCCCCAAACAAATCTATTTTCTCCCTTGACCAATTCTGTGTAGCTGACTGAGTGGAACATCCAAATATGTCAGAGTGAGTGAGTAAGCCAAACATAGGCAATAAGGCAGATGTGTCGCAAGAGTGCCAGTGCCAAATATGTCATAGAAGCCATATTGCCAAGATGCGAGGGGAGCTCACCCATGAAATTGTTCATAATGCGTCCATAATTGCCATTTGCCATAGTATTGACTGTGACAACGTGGCAGACGTCTATAAAGCCTGCATCTCATATTGATCAGCAAGCAGTGCGAGGAAGATGATCCACGCTCTGATCTGTCAGGTGATGTGAATTCTGGGTAGAAGCGGTGACACAAGTGGGTTTGATACGACAATAGATATTGAATTACTGAGGTGAACTTTGATAGCAGGTGCTCGGTTGTACATTTAGCCAAATTTAGGTTTTATGATAGTTGTCTATGATGATTGAGTTGCTTACTGAGATGATACTTCTCTCCACTTGCATTAGTTTGTAAACTGATGGTGTAACGCTCCTCAGAGGAACCTGGATGAATAGGCCTGTCTGACGGTGCTTGCTTTATGCTGCTTTCTTTACAGGCTGTTCAGCTCTGTCTCAGCTTTCCTGCTCATGAATATATTTCCATCAACTGACACCATGAAAGTGGCTCTTTATTTTTTTAGAAAGGACATCTTGAAAGCTCAGAAGTTGAAAAGAAATATTAGATTTTCCATGAAAGGAGGAAGACCTAATTATACTCACAGATTATCAAGTAAGAGTCAGGGTACAAATGTGTGGGTCTTGTACAGATAGGCAAGATGAACTATACAAAAACCAACTGTAGTCCTCCACCTCCTGGCCCACAAATGATTCAGCTGTTTACTACACCATCGAGAACCATTTGGACTAGATTAAAACATTACTTTTCATGACAGGAGTAGCAGCAGCCAATCCCTCTTAAATGCGGGTCCTGTCCTGTCTCATGATTTCAGCTGCCTGTCTTTCCTTTTTCTTGTTGTTTCAGATTGATATTTAACTTTCTGGAAGAACAGCCTGTCTTTCCTGAAAGTCTCTCTCATGCATTTTGCTGTTCTGCGCCATGTCACCTTCACCTTATTGTCCATCTATCTGGAAGTAAAACGATTATTCCCTTGGACTGACAGTGAACATGTCAAATGTGTAGAATAGTTGAAAATATCTCAAAAGCACTTTTGTGGTAATCTTCAAAATACTCACCATTAACTGACCGTGACACAATAGTGACAGTGCAAAATCGTCAAAATGCCGAAAATGTATATCTTTTTATTTGATCACATATTTGAAAATCAACTTGTGAAGCTTTGCTGTTATCAGTCCAATACAGAATTGGAAGGAGCCATTACTCCCGAATTGGTTGTATTGTCCTATATACGTTTACAGACAAAAAAACAAATCTCATTTTTGTTACCCTGATCATATAAAACTGTTATTTAAATCGATACTTGTTTAAAAAACAGGAGTAATTATTGTTAGTCATAGGGGAAACAAAAGGCTTTTTCTTTAAACCAAGCATTTAAATGCATGACATAAGAGTAAGAAGGGACGGGGGTGGTCTCACAAAGTGCCACTGTGAACAAGCAGGAACAAAATACAATAATGGCAGCTATTCCTTTTTGTATGGTTCCTCACAGACATATAAATATAAAAAAACAGATGTTCCTGTCTGTGTGCTCCCTCAAAGATGATGATTCCTTTTTCTTAAGGCTATTTGCTTTTATCCTCCATGTCTACTGCTGCAAACAACAATGTCAACAGCCTCTGTCATGATTGGTCAGTGTACGTGTTTATGTACTTGTGATGGCTCGCTCCAGTGTGGCAGCTTTTGCAACAGATTTTTCCAAACTCCTATGATTATTTATCCACATCTACCATTAGTCATGTTTTCTTCACTTTACAAAACTCCAAAATATCCAAAAGCAAAAGCCTGTCCAGTGGCTGCTCATTATATGAAATCACCTTGGTCTACACACATTATTTTGTTTGATTACAATTACAAGTTATGCTTTTTTTAATATAACAGAAAACCCTGTTCAATCCTAGAACACTCAACTTGCTATAGAGGCTGGATTTTTTTAGCAAAAGCATCTGTTAGTCCCGATCCTTTCAGCCTTTTCCATTGTAACAGTGAAAAATATTGCATTAAAATATGAGCGCAATGAATAATAAACCTAATCTATGTGTTGCGGCCCTGTAATTCAGTTTTGTTGTTTTCTGCTTTTGTCCTCATGTCGCTTTCCCCATCTGTTTCCCACTGAGTTACTGCTAGCTTAATTCATTAGCGAGCTGCAGCCTACAGCTGATAATATCTGACGGTGGCTGTCTGCCTTTCAGCCGATGAAACCGAGTCATCAGATAGAAATGAAAAATCTTCCTATCATACTGAAAACCTGCTGAAACCGAAGAACAACCGCTTAAAAAATGACCCTAACCCTGTCTTAGAACTGAGTTGTAAATCTGTTGTTGGTATCTTTGCAAACACACTGCGGTACATGCTAGCGTGATAGCCGGGCGTTCACTGGAAGGAATTGGGCTAAGCTAAGGGTCGATTAGTAGCTGCGCACCCTTATTAGCTAACTGCTAAATAATGCAATCTGTGTCAATACTGATCTGCATATTGTAAAGTGTATTACATACTGTAGGGTAGAGCACTAACATGGAGAAATGATTTATGCTGGCACATGGGAAACAAGAGGTTTGTCTCCATAACACTTTTGTGAGGTCAAGTCTCCTTTAATATTTCATTGGGATTACACGAGTGGTGAGAGTAAATCTCTCCTCTCCTCTCTTGTGTCCTCACTGCTCAATCCACGCTGACTGGCTTTTTACTTTGGCCAAGGCTACGTGGTGTGCCAGCCCGCTCACAGGGATCTGGCAGGGGATACCAACACACTCTGGGGTCCCATTGACAAGTCTTTTTAGTTATCGTCAGGCAAGCGGGACACAGACGGAGCAAGAGGCTCTTGACCCCGATGATTTAAGTCTGTTTCAAGCCCCCACCCAGAAGCTGCTTCCAAGCAACTGTCCTCCCGGCACTGGTCCAGGACATGACATCATCAAAAGGGTGACAGACAAGGCCTTCATAGACAGATGGTCGTTAGATCTAATAATGAGTATCTGCAGGTCCCAGCCCAGACAAATGTGCACTATCCTACTGGGCAATGATCATTATCATTCAAGGGCGCCTTTATTGAAAGCAGGGGAAAGCCTTGATATTCCTGTTGAGCTATTTGTGTTGCAGTTCAACAAGATGCCGTCTCTGTCAAGTGATGTTATACTTATGTATGCAACTTTCACAGGGTATTTCCCTACTTCCTCGGCTCTGTAACGTGTTATTCCGCTACTACTTTCCCCTTTAGAGAGAGTGGTCTCAGACTTTTGGTCCCTGTAGTATGTGTTTTAAGAGCAAATCATGTCAGGCTGCTAACGCTCAGCAGAAAGTGTACAACCCTCCATTCTGGAGTTGTTTTTTCATGTAGGCAATTGCAAAATCAGACTCTTGAGGGAATTGATTGCAGAACTAATTCACAAGCCAAATGATTGAGTGTTAGGTAGGAAACCACCTTATAATCTTACACTTGAAGAGCATTTACTCGGTCACTAAGTCTATACTACTCTTTTAAAGGAATTGCCATTAAATCTGGACTCACTTTGATATCAGTGTGTGGTTGGCACAGACGGAGAACATGGTGGAAAGCAATTTGTGGATGTGGAGGTCTGGTGTCATCTTACCACCGCCACTCCTGCACCTGTTAGAGTGGTTGATTGGGTCTGAACATGGGTTATTTATCTGTGTCTCCAGCTCGATACAGCATCGGGTCTCTTCGCAGCAAGATTGATCCTGCGCCCGTGGAGGAAAAGTTTTGGAATCATCATTCACAAACTTTGTGAGCTCTCAGCCTCGGGCTCGATCCAAGATGAGTGTCTGGAGATATTTGGAGAGCTGGTAAATCGAGACCTTTACATTTATTTTACATTTACGGTGTTGACATTTTAACAAATCGAGGCGCCGGGCAAAAGCGATGAAATGCTTAATGTGATGTTGCATATTTTTTGGCTCGCAGGCATGATCCTCTTTCACCGTGGTCACATTTAAGTTTTACTTTTTAGAAGGTATAACCCAATTGTTGCACCACTTCTTTATAATCTTTATGAGAAAAGGAAGCTGCTGAGAATAGCTACTAATTGCATATTCGCTGATGACTTGATTCATTACCGCTACACAAGTTTAAATGATTGGCTATTGTCCGCAGCTGAAGCCCCATTAAGGGACAGGAAGGAAAACGCCACCTAAGTCTCGTGCACACCAACATCTGCTCTCCAGAGGAGTGGAAAAGATCATTTGAATTAGCCGTAAGGAGGAATTAATCCTAATGGCTTCTATTCATTAACAGCTAATTAAATATTCACACGCATGCCTCACTCGAGCCCCTCACTCCCCCTCTTTGTCTTGGTCTCTTATTTCATTGGTGGTCCGCTGCACAGTTCGCTGTTCTACTTGAGAGAGGATGGCAGTAAAGTAAATTGCATTGTGCTTCTGCATGTACGAGATACAAGCTGAGCAGAGTGGGCACCTAGTCTATAATATGCCATGAAAGAAATAATTTTCATTACCAAGATAATTGAAAATCAAATCACCAGCAATTATGTTTTACTCCTGACCATGAGAAGTGCGTATGTACTTATTCTGAATAATTTTTGGTTAAAATTAAGAACACAGAGTTTTCAAGTCCTGTTTTAAAAATGTTCACATGTGTAATGCTTATAAACCTTTGAATTTAAATAATACATACTAAGAGATGTGAGAGTGACTTATGGAAATTTCTTGATAGAGACATTCCGAGATTCCCTTTTTATGATTTATAGAGCAGCTGGATGGTCACATGGGCTCAAATCAATAGCTTTAACTCACATTGCTACCTCAGTAAGACAGAATTAATTAAACAGAGGCGAGAGAACCCCTCCACTTTTATCACAAATAAATCAGCATGAATTTTCAGTGAATCCACATGAAATATCTGTGTGTGCCTGGCAGAGGAAGAGGGAGAGGAACACTTACATCTGAAAAACCTAATCTGCTATTTCAGTGAATGCATATCTTTAGGGTTAGTTGTGTTGCAACAAGTTAGAGAACACACCATTCTGTCTAATTACACCTTAAGGCCCTCGTCATGGCGTCAGCTGGCTTTATGTCTTACTATAAATCCAAATCTTTTTAAATGCAACACTCAGGAAATAAAACTAGCAGATGAGTTTTTATTTGATTTCATATAACGATGATCATGTTTAACATCCACCGCTTCTTTGGATTATGTGCATCATATAACAAGAACAACACTGTGGCCATCCATTCACTCACATTTCTAACTTCATTTCCTTTCTCTTTTCAAAATTATCCAAGTTCATGAAGGCAGGCACAAGTTATGCATCGCTTGGACCCAGTGAAGCTCAGAGATCGCATTCTCGCAAAAAGTGACAGAACCCAAAGCAGATTTTCAAATAAGATGTTTGCCTTATGTCTGATCTGTGTTGTTAAAGTCAGATCATGTTCAGGCATCATCAAACTGCCCAGTGTCACCAGCCCATCACTCATCATCCATCGCTGTGACACAGACGCTACCTTTGATTGTCTGAATGGATTCTGTAATTCAAACAGCGACACATTAGTCTGCAAATGAACAAGTGACTGTTTTCACAGCTCACTTATTCCAAGTGACTGATGTCCTCTCTGCGAAATTGTGCTAATTGTCATACACTGTAGACAGACAATTTTCTTCCGTGTCTCTTGGGTGTGTAATTACGTTGACAGTCAGTGAAAGATATCAATGTGCAGCGCAGTGAGAAACCTGCAAACAGGCGAGACAGGCAGTTGATTAGATGTCCATGTAACACTGGTACCAATACGGACACTTATTCATCCACCTCATCAAAACATTTTACATTTTTGCTCACAAATTTCATACCAGAGCTTATTTCATCTCATGTGGTGATACTTAACATTTTTTCAAGGCGGGAATTCCCAGTTAATGAGTGAATATCAGATTTAAAAAGCCGCCTAATGACCTAACCACTGCCACACACAGAGCGACAAGGATGAGGCAACGTGGAAAGCCAGTCTTTATCCACCTTTCCAGCTCCCTCCATCACCCAGTGAGGGAGGCTCAGAGCGGTAGCCTCCTTTTCCACTCCACTAGAGCTTATCACTGCTGCAGCCGAGGGCCAGGACCCGGCAGCACGGCGGCAGCTGAGCCCGGGGGCATGATGGGGGAACAGGGGAGAGGAGAGGGAGCAGGCGAGCAGCAACAGAGGTGAAAGCCGCAGTAGCATCTCGCTGGAGGACGGAGATGGATGAACAGAACTCCACAGGATCAATCAGGCACTCACAGCCACAGCAGATCATCTTTCTCCAGGAGCAGGTTCCTGCTGCTGCACCACCTCGTCCCTGCCCCCCCCCCCCCATAAACCACATCGCCCTACGCCTATATGTTACCTTTTCTCCATATATATATATTTATATAAAGAGAGGCAGGGTGAAAGGAGAGAGGGAGGAAATGTGAGAGGGAAAGTTAGCCGGTGGAGGTTCCTCAGAGATAGTGGGTGTGTGAAAGAAGGGTGTGTAGGAGGATGTATTGATTGTTTTCACTGTGATATAATTGCAATTAAAGGTTGCAAACAGCCGAGTGGATCAGTTTCTCTGCTGTCACCAGGCAGGACACATGGCAGCTGTGATGCTTCCCTTCACACCTCCTCAGATAGCAGGGGAAAGTGCTAATGCTGCGAGTCCCTGTGGAGTGTGTGAGGATTAGTGCCATGGTGCGCAGTTATTTAGCGCTGCAACTCCACACACAGTAAAGACTTTTATTGACATAATAACACCAGAGAGCCGAAGAGAATGTTAAAGACGGAGCAAGGAGAGACAAATAAATAATAAAAATAAAAAGCTCTGTGAGAACCAGATGACTCTGTGACAGTTTCCCTTCTGTCGAACTCCGGTCACAGAAAGATATTGTCAAATGATATCTCTGAGTGATTCACTGTTGTACTTAGACCAATGGCAAGAAGTGCAACTGCAAAAATAGTTTTTTTCACGTATAAATATCAATCAAATTATGAAATGTCTTCACTGCTTACAGCGGCGATATTTTCAAATTAAATAACCGATTTTGATTTGAAAATGGCTCATTGCTATTGGTGTTAACCAGAGAATTTGTGTTTCAGGTTGTTCTATATACAATAAATGTATATACACATGTATATATATATATATATATATATATATATATATATATATTTGTTTTATTATATACAGAGAGCAAACATTATGTTTCTGCTCACATGCCTCTGCTTTTGTGCAATATGTTTTTATTCTGCACTGTTTGCACTGTTTACCTCCATCATCCGAATGCCTTTACTTATTTTCCCCCAAGTAACCTCCTTTTCACCCCTGTCCGTTTGTATGTTTGTTTGTTTGTTTGTTAGCTAGCATGTCTACTTAGAAACTACTAGATGGATTACCAGGAAAACTTGGAAGAATTCAGTGTGGGCCAGTAAAAAACCTTTTACATTTTGGTGTGGACCCGGATAAGGAAGTAGATCCAGGAATTTATTTTTCAGTTTCTCTCATTGATCATGATGAAACACTGAATTTAAAATGTGGTTTCATAAGGGGACTGTTGGGCCTTGCCGGAGGTCTACGCTCTAATGAATGCAATCCACCTATATAGTAGATTGAGGAAATCCTACTCATCATGTTTATTTATTTTATTTTCTCTCACTGCTGTTCATTGAGAGTCACCATAAGTAACGATGTTGCTATACAATGATGTGTCTTATGTCTGTTTGACTGTGTATATCTGACCCCATATGGTCCTTGTATAATGTGTCACTGTCGATTACAGCTTGTTCTGCTGCTCACAAATAATGCATTTTTTATTTTTAATTGTTTAATACTGCTTTAAAGGCACCGGTGTACAAATACAATGCAGTGCTCCTCCTCGTGCTCAACAGCAGAGCAGCTTTCTTATTCATACTATAGGTATCTGCAAATATCTCCATTATTCTCACGCAATTCGCATTCCGCTCATTTTCTATTTTACTCACCGTGCCTCAGAAAAAGTCAAGGATTTCTAATAAAAACAGCTCCGCACACCAGCACTAATTACAGAGGATGCCAGAATGAATGAATGTATATCGGCATCAGTGTTAGCCTTTTCTCTGACACAGTGTGATCTGCTCAAATAGCGCCACATTGACATAATCAACAGTTACCCGGAGATAACCCTCCCTGACTTCCTATCTCGTACCCAATCAGTGCATCCCATTAATTATTTTTTTTTGAATCTCAATTTCCTGCCTGCGCATGTGAGCCATCTTTATGGGAACTAAATCGACTGTTCATTAACGAGAGGAAGCTGTATCATGAACAAACATCTTTAATTAACACAACCCCAGCACTTCCTGTCTTTGATCTCCACGTTTGAATCAGGCCTCTGCAGGAGAAGGCTGGGGAGGTGGAGGGCTGCGCGGAGGAGTTCGTAGGGGACGAGGACGCGCTGTGTGAAAATGGTGAAAATGTGATGCCCCTGTTGATCAGGAAGTCTTGCTGCATAAGAACCTTTTTTTGCCTGTGTGTCAGGGGGCCAGCTCAATTACCAGTCAGCCAAGCTATCTTAATAAGTGCCCGATAAGGCAATAATCCCAAATCCGTACAGTTTTAATGACTTTCTGCCTCGTTAAAGACTATTTTATAAAAGAGGGACATATCACAGGCCTTCCCATTGTCCAGACACTTATTGTTTGAAGCAGCATGACCAGTTAAGTACGCATAAATGGCTTAAATATACATGAATATTTATATTTTACTCAGACACGTACAGTCATTATCGAGTAATTCATCTTCGGTGTCAGAGAGGTCAGAGAAATCTTCCTGAACTCAGTTCTCACACTGGATTGAAATCTCACCAGTTGAAAACGTAGATTTTGACTTTGTCTTCAAATGTTTCCACTGATCTCATTGAAATGCGACACAGAAATCTGCATCAGATTCACTAGACTTGTATGAAGTTTAGGTTCTGAGGACAGGATGTCATGTGTTAATAAGTCTCCTGAGAAGTGCAGATCCTACAAGGGACCAAATTGAGATTCTGTGTTCGTGCTAGTCTTTAACCCCCTCTAGTGTTGAGCTGTAACACTGTCTTGTGTTTCATCACTGCACAAATATTTTATTTTCTGGTCCAAAACAACCCTATTTTCTATAATAAATCTAATTAATATAATATAAAAAAGGACCACTATTTCATAAAACGTAAAAATAACTATAACATAATGATATAAAATTACTTATAAATAATAACATTTATAATATTCTGTGTTTGAAACTGCTGTACTAGTTTCTTTTTTGGCATTTTCAGATTCAGACAAATAATGTCCTTTGTCAATAGACTCAAATATATATATATATATGTATATAGAATTAGTTATTGACAAATTCTCCAGCTCCTGTCTTTATTTACTCAGTACTATAGTGATGTCATTAATGTTGTTTTAAACCTTTCTAATGACTTTAGGGTTCTTAACACTGACAGAGAATAAGCATCTAAACCAGATGATGTCACAAGTCACAGGAAGAAGGTTTATCACTGTAACTCTGAAGGAAAAGATTATTATTATAGTGTGTGCTATGTTTCTTCATGTTTCATTCAGGCCAAGTCTGTTTTCATGTAAATAACCATAAAAACTTGCACTGCCTTTCAACAGAATATTAATTTCCACGCACTGAAAGGTCATTTTGGAAACTGTGGGTTTCATTGTGATGTTTGTCACTTGGTTACATAGTCATTCATTCAGTATGTATTTATTCCTATAAGTAATCCCCTGATATAATGTGGTGGATTTTCATGAACCAAGATATGTTTCTAAAACCCGTCTAAGACCTTTAAATCACTCGGACTCGTGGCATTGAGATAAACTTTTATGTCTATGTGTCATTCTTCATTCCGGAGCATTTCCCACTGGTCAAAGCAGGAGGTGTGTGGTAAGCACCTGAGATAACACTGTGTGAGATACAGCACAGGTGCATACTTGGCTTTTGTCACAGGGAAAATTATTTCCACGGTTTCCTGCACCAGCTGAAGGTCAACTTGACGTATATAAGAAGGAGAGCGACGTTCCTCTGCTGCAGAAACATTCCAGCAAATTTGCAGACATGCTCCGGTTTCTGATTTTGACGAGTCTCGCAGCCCTGGGTAGGAAAGAGACATCACACACACTGAGATATGTTTCCATTTTATCTGTCTCTGCCTCAGTCGCTCTTTTCTCCTGTCATCCAGTCACTCATTTGTTTTAAGTTGAGTCAACACACAAGAGTTGCAGATGCTCTGATCTACCATTTCATCCAGGCCTCCTTAATTTGGTCTTTCTCTTGCCGGTGGAAAGTAAACAACATTGTGAGGTTTGTAGGAAACCACATATGAATCACACCAATGTTTTGTATTTGTATTTTTCTTTGAGCAGTGCTGGCCGTTCCCCGGCCCGAGCCCAGGTATCTGGAAGAGGGCTTGGAAAGAGTGGTGGGAGGTGAGGTGGCCAGACCCAACTCCTGGCCCTGGCAGGTAAACTACTGGAACACAGAGTCAAGAGCAGCTTCCGTGTTTAAATGCAGATTCATGAATTACTCAGTGCCATCCACACACGGCTGCTGAAGGTCTGCTTCTTCCACTTTCAGATCTCTCTTCAGTACAAATCTGGAAGCTCATACCGCCACACATGTGGAGGAACCCTGATTGAGAGAGGCTGGGTTATGACTGCTGCTCACTGCGTGGACAGGTAACATATGAGGATAAACCAGACTTACTCTTCTTCAGTTGTGCACATTTTAAATGTTATTATTTAGCTTTCTTTTGTTTCAAATGCATTGCTTACTCTTATCTTAAGACCCAGCTATGATGTATTTCCGTGTCACCAGCATGAGAACACTTCTCACATTCTCATTTATAACTGTCTCTCACCAGACCGGAGTCATTGAATTGATTAGAAAGTCAAGTGACACAAACATAGACATCAGTTAATGGTGTTTTGTGGTCTAAAATGTATTCTGTTATTAAATTCACGAGGCTCTTACTGTCATTTAAGTCACAAACGTATCTAATCAATGATACCAAAAATATTTATAATAACATATAATAGCATAAAAGTTTCTCTGTGTTTTTATTTTGTTTATTACAGCCAGAGGACATGGCGTGTTGTTATGGGTGAACATGACCTTTACAAGAACAGTGGCAGCGAGCAGATCATGGATGTCGTCAAAGTTTACATCCATCCCGGATGGGACAGCAGCAGCGTCGCTAAAGGGTGAGGATTGTGGTTTTTTTCTGCTGGAAAAAGACTCAATAGGCTTTTGTTAATTTTAAAAGAGAGATATGTGTTACTTTAAAAGCAGTCCTGACCTTGTTGAAACCATTTTTGAAAGGAATCAATTTCTTAAAACATGTTTGTGCAATCGAAACTGATATTGGGACACAAACATCCCATCCAGAAAGTGTTGGTCTAACCAAGAGACAAATTGTCCTCCCTGGTTTCAAACTTGTGATTGGTTCCTTCTGTTTGGTCCATCGCCCTGCAGACTTCACAAGCTTTACATGCCGATGTGAGGACATATTTATTTGACCCTCAGGTGGGACATTGCTCTCCTGCGTCTCTCAGCTGAGGCCACCCTGAACTCCTACGTCCAGCTGGGCTCTCTGCCTCCCCAGGGCCAGATCCTGCCTCACAACAACCTCTGCTACGTCACCGGATGGGGTCTCACCTCCAGTGAGTTGACTGTATGATCCCTCTGGGCACCTGTCGTTTTCCATTGGGTGTATTCTTACCATACAGCTCAACTTAACTTATCCTTCACATGTGGCCGCGTCCAGCTGGTGGTAGCATATCTGCGCAGCTGAAACAGGCCTATCTTCCTCTGGTCGGCCACGAGACCTGCTCCAGCAGCAGCTGGTGGGGCAGCACTGTCAAGACCACCATGGTGTGTGGTGGTGGAGGTGCTGAGTCTGGATGCAATGTGAGTCCACGCCTCTGAGACAGAGACACATACTAAATCATAAACTTAAGTAGGAAGGTAATTCCCGATAAGATAAGTCAACTTTGTGTTATTTGTATTCGTATACACTGAATCTATATATATAATCAATTCATCCTTACTCCTGTCAGGGTGACTCTGGTGGTCCTCTGAACTGCCTGGTTAATGGAAGATACTACGTCCATGGAATTGCCAGCTTTGTGTCCGGTTACGGATGCAATACTCCCAGGAAGCCCACCGTCTTCACCCGCGTGTCCGCCTACATCGACTGGATGGACTCGGTCAGCATGACTGATTTGTAGAGAGCCATGTTATTTTACAGCGTTTTATCGTATAAGATGTCTGATCACTTCTCCTCTTTTTCCAGATCCTGGTGTAAACAAGAGTCCTCCACGCTGCAGGAGACAGAGCACGTTTAAACCTGTTTTCATCTTCTGTGTCTCTGCACTTGTTTCGACTTGTTTTGCAAAAAATAAACTTGCCCAAATTGTTTGTGCTGAGAAGACTTTTTTGTTATCAGTACATTTACGCAACCACAGCTGTGCCACGGCTACACACGCTGTCACACACTATCACAAACTGAGATAAAGTCTGTGACCGACGACAGGTGCTTTTCTGAGCTCAGCAGAGGGGCCGCATCAAATGAAGGTCAGATCAGGATATAAAAGAGTCAGACTTGCTATTTAGAAACACACGGGCCTCACAGAGATGCTGGTGTTCCTGCTGTTCGCTGCTCTAACAGCCACAGGTGGGTAAGGCCGCACAGAAAACACGATACAGATGGAAACATCTTTTTTGTCTTTGAGGATAATAATAAACACGAGGCGATGTTTCCGGTGATGATATAATGAGTTTCCCCGTGTTTCTCAGTGCTGTCTGAGTCAGAGCTTGGGTCTAACTTCGTAGAGAGCAGCGCTGCAGGAAGAGTTGTGGGAGGTGAGGCGGTGGGCTCTGAGTACCACTGGTCCTGGCAGGTACAGAATCACACAGTCAAGCTGAATGTTAAATATTAAATTGTTAAGGTGCAAGATCCAGTTCTTCAAAAAATATCAAGTAGAAGGCAGATGAAACCACATTCTCTTTAATTTTCATAAGAAAGTTAATCAAATGTGTTATTTACGGAAAAGTGGGGTTGTTTTATCTGACTAAATGTTATTTTTTTCAGTAGGATTTAATCAGTTATTTGATGGTACAAAACAGGGATGGAATGTCTTGATTGATAGCTGAGATTTACTTGTGATGTAGTGTGTATGTTGGTGGGACCTTGTTACTGTGGCCTCGGCTCCACGGTCATCACAGTGCAGATTTCACTCTCCATATACCATGCCCCATATTACTGTTTTTAAAATATGGTGATATGTAACTACTAGGGCTGTTAATCGATTAAAAAAATTAATCAAGTTAATCAAGGCAATAGGTTGTGATAAATCATGATTAATCACACAATTAAAATACTACTATTTACAATTACGGTGTTTGAATAAAGAAATGTATGACAAAGTGGTTAGGGCTTTTTAAAACTTTATTTTACATCTCAGCCAATTAGAATATCTTAATTCACAAAGCAACAACACCCATACAATGCAAACAGTCTTTTTTTTAACCTGCTCATCACGGGCACCTGTGTGCCACTGTAGTAAACACGCCTCTGAATTTGGGCTCTACTCTATGACTGCATAGAAGTTTGACTGATTAGAGGGCCTCATCATTAGAATGAATACAAAGTCTCATGGAGTGCTTGGCCTTGCCAACAACATCCATAACGAGCTGCCAACTTAAATAGAAGACAAGCATATGAGAAACTGTTATCTTCTGCTACAAAGTAAATATAAACAGCTTGTCTGTAAACTTTGAGGTAACATTTCACCCAAATAAAGTCAACATTACATTGAGTGGGCTGAAAGCTGAATTATAAACTGAATGTCATAAGTGTCTTAAAAGAAACAAAGTGAACAGTCCTTTTACACACTTATTTCAATAACAATAACTGTGTGCAAAGGTGTTGTGTGACATGACTTCAGTCAACCAATTAATCGTCTACTTTTCTTTTAACCAGTTACTCAGGCAAACTAGCTTGTTGACATTTTCAGATGACAAAGCTGACCTCTTCTTCTGTTCTGTGGCCTGCCAAAGAAAATAGTCTCTCACATGGCACTGTTGAGGCAGGTGTGGCCAAGTACTTTTGTGCAAGATGTGCCATCCTACCATGGGCACCAGTGTGTGCTGACCACCACTGAAGTGGACATGTGTCTATGCTGACACTGGGCTCTGCACTATACCTGTCCAGAGTTTTGTCATTAAAATCTGGATCCTCATCAGACTCTGACTCTGACCCCAACAGTAGGAGAGCCACTTTCTTCTTTGGTGGTTCTGGTTCCATTTCATCGCTGCAGGGCTGTGATTCAGTTTCTCTGTCCTTCAGCATCTGACTCAGCTTTTGCCACACCTCTTCCCTCTCTGCTTTGGGCACACACCTGAGGTCATTGAATCTGGGATCTAGAGCTGTTGCTAGCTTTAACCATGACAGGTTTGTGTTCTCCTTTCGTGTGTTCAGGTCCCCTTTGAATGCAGCCTTGAAGCGCACTATGTAGGCAGGGTCAACATCTGAAACCTCCATTGTACGCAGAAGGTGGCAGAGTGCAGGCAGGACCACAGAGCAGGACACATATTTGTCACCCCCCAAGAGCTCAGTAACGTACCTTCAAACACACAAACAAGACAGAATTATAGACTACTTTTTTCATTCATAACACCCATATAGTGGACAGGCCTAAAATTATTTCTAAAATAAAATATATTGGAGAAAATAAATAAGTTGAGACTAGGAAAATCACTTTACCTGCATGGCCCCAGCAGTGTTTCCAAATTTGCTAGCCTGTCATATTCAGCTGAGGTTAGCGTGGCCAAGTTGTGCTTCTGCTGGGCAAGTGTTGCCTTCAGTGGCTCTTTGTTGTGCTGGATACGCTTTATCATCTCCAGTGTTGAATTCCAGCGTGTGGATACATCCTGGATGAGTGACTCCTCTGTCTGTCCATGGGAAGCTTGCTGAACTTTCAGCTCTGCTGTGTTTGCAGGACTGAGTTTAAAATGTCCGACTATTTTACGGCACTTGGCTAATGCACCATCAAACCCGCTGTCACGGAGAGACACTGTGATCGTTTGTGTATAATGTGAGCTACACAAGGCATATGCTCGACTGGTAGACTCCTGGCTGCCGCTACCATATTACGACCACTATCTGTTCCAATAGTGATGACCCTGTTCGTTATCCCCCCACTCTTTAGCAACGTCATGCCTCTCCTCTGTTTTCACTACACCTAACGCAAACGAGTGCAGCTGCCAATTATCAGCTATTAGATGAGCTGTTATGCCAAGGTAGTTATGGTTGCTTACTGATGTCCAGTGGTCTCCTGTCAGTGCAATAAATGAAGCTCGTGCCAGCTGCTCCACTTTCGTTGCCTTTTCACCTCCATAGAGTTCATGGATTCTTGTGACAATAGTTCCCCTCGAAGGCGTTTTGTAGGATGGGTCCCCTGAGGCGATCTGGATAATGTCTCAAAGCCCCTTGTCTTCAACGATGTTGATGGGTCTGCAGTCTGTTGCGACCCATTTAGCGATAGCATTAGTTAGCTTAGCTGTTGTCGTCTTGTTGACAGAGCCGGCTCTGCTGCACTCCGCCAGCTTAGCTTGACGAGCACCGCTTGAACTCGTCTCGGTGTTAGCATCTGTGTTAGCAAAGAGGTGCTTTGCACAGAGATGGTACTTCAGACTCGTTGTACTACGGTGGAAAGACAGTTCATCACTGCAGTATGTACAAACAACTCTGGTTTTATCTAAACTCCCATTCGCAAGCTCTTTAAATCTAAATTTGCCGTTAAGCACACCGGGGTCCGTCTCCTCACTCATCACTTCGCTCCTTCTTCACCCGCAGGCAGGTGAACATCCGCGCTGGAGGACTACGGCAGGAAATTGTGGTCAGACTTGGTGATGTGATTAATTTGCGTAAAAAAATAAATAACGCGTTAAGGTTTCCAGATTAATCACACGCGTTAACGCGTTAACATTGACAGCCTTAGTAATTACACACAAGACAATTCAGAAATTATTTGTAATTATTGAACTGTTCCCTTTCTTTATGCGGAGCTAAGCTAACCTCAATGTGTTCTCTTACGCAGCATACAGATGAAACAATGGTATCAGGCCACTTATTGAACATTTGGCAAGGAAATAAATATGGGCATCTCATACGTATCTCATTGGAAGTTAAGAAAAATAATTTCCATGAAGTCGTAATACATAAAAATAAAGTACTGCTTCTATTTAGCAAAAAGTTATTCATATAATCCATTGGCTTGATAACTTACATCACTTTCAATTTGACTTGAATGTGTTGAGATCTAACTGGAGCGTGTTGTCTTTATAAAGATATTGTGAGACTGAAAATGACTCATATGAGAAATGGTCTTCAATCTCTTTTTAAGGCTCCGTTTGACTTTGTGTTGATGAGAATATTTTGTGAGTCCTGCTCCAGGTTTCTCTCCAGTTCTACTCGGATGGAAAGTATCACCATTTCTGTGGAGGATCTCTGATCAGTAGAAGATGGGTCCTGACTGCTGCTCACTGTGTGTACAGGTAACACATACAATACCGTCAACCTTCCATTATTCAAATTTTAGACATGATTTTTCTTTTTGTTTCTATTATGTTTCAATGTGGAAACTAAAGTACTAATCTCTGCTGTGACAGTTCCGGCTCCGTGCGCGCCGTCATGGGTGATCTTATCCTGAACAGTCATCACGGGGCAGGGCAAGTCAGGGATGTCATCGGTGTATATATCCATCCGGACTGGAACAATTACAGCATCTCCTCAGGGTGAGGACATTTGTTAATCTACTCCAATATCTGCCATTATAGACAAAACACTTTGGAAAGAAACCTCCGATTTCATTTAAAGCAACACAATGTAACTTTTACTGAGCAACAGCGCCCTCTGCAGTCAAATGTGGTCATTAATCCTGTTGGGCTGAGCGATTCAGTTTTTTCCCACTCACTGAACTGACACAACTGGACGGTGGATATTACCCATGATCCCCGGCTTCCTTATCCCAAAGAGCTGCCTCTGTAATGAATAAACCAAACTCTGTTTAGAATTCTAAAGAATTTGAAGTTTCTTTACTGAATATTGGAGATAAACGTCTTTTTTAACGGGTCTATTCTCCAGCATTACTATTTAACTTGCTGGGCCTGAATTTAAGAATTGAATGATGTTATAATATATTCTGTTTGATTAGTTTATTTCTTTAAAAGTCACTCACTAATTTTTGGTCAGGATGTTTCTGGTGATGTTTGTGGAAAATATGGCCACAGTTTACAGTGACGATAAGACTAGAAGAATTGAAGTATAGCAAAGGAGTCAGATTTCTATTAATCTTTAGTAACGACATCGCCCTGTTGCGGCTGTCCTCTGACGTCTCCATGAACCTGAATGTGAAGCTGCCAGGTCTGCCATCTTCTGCTGAGATGCTGCCTGACGACACCCCCTGCTACATCACTGGATACGGACGCATCTCCAGTGAGTCACACGCAGCTTCTCACATTCATTGTTCAGACTGTAAACCAGTATCTGACACTGACTCCCCTGTGCACCCTCAGCTGATGGAAGCATGTCCGACAGGATGAGATACGCCTTACTTCCCATTGTTGACCACCAGACCTGCACCAGCGCTGGTTGGTGGGGCAGCACCGTCAAGACCACCATGATCTGTGCTGGAGGAGGGGCTCAGTCAGCGTGCAATGTGAGTCTGCTAGTATGAAACTATTCAGTACACAGATCAAAAAATAGAAACCAAGCAAACCCAGGGTTATACCTGTTAAATATTAATCCATTATCTCACCAGCTGAGAAAAATCCACTCAAACTAAAAAATACAGCTTTTCACATGAGCCCCACCTGATAACACACCTGTTCAAACAGATGTCACTCATAATCAGCAGAAGTTTCCCCACTATGATTCCTATGTATGAAATGTCATGTGACCCCTGCAAAGATAATCAGTGTTGAACATTGTGTCTTTAATAACTCTTACAGTGAAGACTGTATGTCATGTCTGTGTGTGTCTTCTTTGTGTTGTTGTTACTGTATAGGGAGACTTCGGTGGTCCGCTTAGCTGCTGGATTAACAACAGTTATTATGTCCACGGTGTCGCCAGCTTCGTGTCGGGTATGGGATGCAATGCTCCCCAGAAGCCCACGGTCTTCACCCGTGTGTCTGCCTACGTGACATGGATGTATTCGGTCAGTGATGAAAATAAAAACATAAGAGTAAAAACTTGCGAAAAAAGCCAAAGGATACAAACTCTTTTACTTTAATCACTTAATGCACTTTGCAGCCTGGTCCCCTAACTACCACAGATTGGCAGGTTAAATAATTAGCATTAAGAAGCAGTTGACTGAATGTTTGCTTTACTCTCTCCATGCAGGTCATGGACAATCCTTGAAGTTGGGCCTCATCTCTCTCTGGGACTTTGTCCGTTTAAACCTTCCTCCAATAAAACAGTTTCAAGATCAATTTTTCAGTTTTCAGATTTTTGTGTGAAAATGAGAAGTGCCGATGAAATTTCACATGTTGACACTCCTAATCATATGATGTCTACACACCGTCATCCACATTCATCCTGTTCTTATTCATCTAAACCCAGCAAATCTAATCCCAACGCTATCTTACTCTTAAACTTCTGAGTCAACTTTTTCTCGCTCAGAACATCAAGTTCCGTCTGTGACAGAAACAGGACGAGTGCACTGACGAGCAGCCGCTGCAGCAACAACACGACCATGTTGCAAATAAATCTGTATCTGTTTGCCGAGAACCAGCAGCCCTGAGTGAACCTGGTTCTGCAGCATTTTGCCTGTAGTTTTGAAATTCAAGTTTTATTCAATTTTAGCTCTGATCACCAGCTTCTCTGTTTGGTGTTTAATAAATCGAAGGTTTGCGTTGCCCTTTGCGTTGCCTCTGTGGTGCTTTAGTGACATTTTAGAAGGAAGAGGCTGTGCTGAGGTAACTACCAGAGGGAACATTCGAGGCATGATAAGTGTCTGTCTACAGTGAGAATCAGACTATAATCCGAAAAACACACACACAGACTATTTTCTTTCTTCTTTCGCTCAGATCCATTTCTCACACCCTTTTATGTGAAATCTGATCAATGATAGAAAACATGAAGAACTTATTTTATAGAAACATATAGTATCCTCCATAAACAAGGTGAAAGCAGGGTCTAGGGGGCTCTGTTCTTTATGTGAAGATACTGAAATATAGCCGCTCTCAGCTATGCTTTTATTATCAGAGGATTACTGTTATGTATGTTTCTAGCAAGATATTTTAAAACTCTTATAAATAGATGTCACACCTCTAAGACACAACTCTGTATACAAGGTTACAGGTGGCTGTGGCTGAGGAGGTACAGCAGGTCATCCTCTAACCAGAGGGTTCGATTCCCAGGCTCATCATTACATCTAATCAAAAAAATTAGTGCAATTGTTCTTTTTGTTATAATATGAATATATAAGTGTGTGTGTGTTTGTGTGTTTGTGTGTTTTTCTTTTCCTGTGTTATTCATGTTGTTTACACAGTCACATTTTAGGTACTTGTCTTTGATATGGGACAAAAAGAAAGTCACCATGATGTAAATTATTAGAAATGCTTGATGATATAGACGGATATGTCAGATATAGATTCAGTATGTTTCACTGTGAGGCAGCAGCAGTTTGTGGGTCACATGCACAGTAATCCTCTCCTGCTGTGGTCCGGGTTCAGATGAGCAGCTAACAGAGCTTAGATCTCGTGTAGCACGCCAGTGATGAGTTGTCTGTAGTGTTGCTCTGCAGCTCCAGGATGTGTGGTTGGTATTTGCACAGTGAAAATATATATTGCTTATGTCTACTTCCTGGAACCTCCATTAAACTGGTACACAGCTTGAAAGATGAAGCTCAAACTTGGTCATTTTGCCTTAAATTCACATTCCAGGCCTATGTACTTCAGTAACAACTCTATCTGTCTCAGTGTGTTGCCTAATTTACCCAAACCACCATGTCCATTACAATACCAATCTGTTTCTCTTTTAAACCAAGCCACATGCTGCAGCAGCTCTTAACTGTACTGAACACACACTGAGTAATATCAGATCCACAGAGCCTCATGAATACTTAACAACACCTTTATGTGTAATACTGCCCTGTAGCCTTGGGCTTGTTAAGCTTTTAAACAATCATAATAAAACTATTAATCTATATTAATCAAAACAAGTAATTTGCATTAGGCCAGGCTGCACAATGCATGCCCCCCCATTACTGTACCTCCTCACTGCTTGTTCCCATTTACCTTCTGTGTGTGTGGAGCTCAGCTGCTCTAACTGTTGCCCACGGTGGAGCTGGGATTTCTGTATCAGGAGTTTTAGGAGCAGTATTTACTGTGGAGAAGAGCTTTTTAACTTTTCAGACCTTTTATGAACACAAACAAACATATGTAACCCACCAGAGGGAAGTAAAAAATGAAAAAGCACAATATCACTCCTTGAAAGCTGTGGATCATTCCATGATATATGCTCTACAGGCTGATCCCCTCCTGTAGCACAAGTCCCACTTATTACATATAAAACAACCCTAGAGTACAACCCTATAAGTTCTTATACTTTCCTACTGTTTGAAAGTATTACCAAGGTGGTTAATGTTTCCAGCCGCTCCAGCTTACATTTCATTTACAGAAAATATGATATGATCTTTGCATCTAAATGTCTTCATCCCACTCAGTAACTTTGAGCATAATCTTCATCTACCACAGTACGACAATACTTTGCATTAAAGCTACGATTTTTGACTTATCTCAGTGGTTGTTCACCTCAGTTTGGTTTACTATAAGTGAACAGTTATAACCATGGACTCAGCCGAATAAAATGCACCTGACAATGGGTTTGAACGATTGGTGGGAGCTGTTTTAAGCCTCTTTCTATCTTTGACAAATCGTAAATTTCCCTTAAAGCAGCAAACAGTGACATGAGGGTCTGAGGACAGAGCGACACATCTGCTGCACATATAGATAAGTCCCTCTGGGCAAATATCGGGCTATATATATAAATACATATAATCTGTTACTTGTGGAAAAAAAATGGATCCATGGCTGAGTCAGCTGTTCCACAAATGAATCCACTGTAGTGATAACGGTGAGACAGACACAGGTGGACACACACAGACACGCCCACACACATACACACATGGGGTATAAAAGAGTGGTGGACAGAAGTCTTCAGTACAGGAAGTTTCAGACGACCGCAGACATGCTCAGGTTTCTGGTGTTGATCTCTTTCGCAGCCCTCGGTAAATGGCGTCTGATTCCTCTCCTCTTTTCTCATTCTGCAAACGCTTGAACGCTTCCTGTCTGACTGTTCTGTCGCCTGTGTTTCCCTCAGCGCTGGCCCAGCTGGAGCCCGAGCCCAGGTATCTGGAGGAGGACAGTGTGGAGGAGAGAGTTGTGGGAGGTTCAGTGGCCCCAGCCAACACCTGGCCCTGGCAGGTACGGTGCAGCTTTGTTTGACTGGACCTCAGTGGAGGGACAAGGGTTCAGATCATTTAACCCACTGCATAAAAATACTCTTGACATTTTTTACGTTGGTATTTTGCTGTGGCACCGATGTTAATTCCACATCGGTGCTGGTTTGGTATCATTTGGACTCACCTTACTGTGGAGGGAGAGGTTGGATATCTAGGTGCCAAGAATGAGTGACCAGATTAAGATTCATTATAAGAGCAAATATATTTTCATCACAACTCACTTTAATTTCAGGTTAAAACTGGAACAATTAATTTTTTAAATCACTAAAGCACTAAGGTGATTGGATTAATAGGGTTATGGTTAATATTTTATATGTTAAACCAAAGAGACAAAATAATGATACAATAAAGGATGTGAAGAGAAGGTCCTTTGTTGTGGTTGTAATTTCTCTCTGTTGTGGTTTTGTCAGATCTCTCTTCAGTATAAATCTGGCTCCAGCTTCCACCACACCTGTGGAGGAACCCTGGTCAGGAGAGGATGGGTCATGACCGCTGCTCACTGTGTGGACCGGTGGGTGATTCATACATCAAGGACTAGCTGCTGGTTCTAAATCTTATAAGAAATGCGGATGAAGTAACAGGAGACATGTTGTAAAAGCTGAACATTTGCATTAACATATTTCATTATATTTCCCAATGGTGTCATTGCAGAGCTAAGGCACCTATATAAAAATTGGACTGGTTTTCAATGTGTGTCAGGTTATTAGAGATAATCCGCTGGCAGACAGTGTAGGAATGAAGCATTTCTGTTGTTTCTATCTCCACAGCTCCAGGACTTGGCGTGTTGTTCTTGGAGAACACAACCTGAACTCCCACGAAGGCAAAGAACAGTACATGAGCGTGAGCCGCGTCTACGTCCACCCCAACTGGAACTCCAACAGCGTGGCTGGAGGGTGAGCGATGATCACGAGTCGTGGTCTGACCCACTTTTGCACAGAAAAACAGCAAATTCTGATACATGTATATCAGACGTTATAAAAGTGGAATCTAGATATATCTGCAAACATGTAAAAGTCAGGAAAAATTTTAAAAAGCTGTTTTCTAACATGATGTTTCATATAACAGCCGCATTATCTGGATATTTCAATTTGTGTGCTCATTTGAATACATATTTTTATGTCTTAAAATTACCATATTTATTTTGTCTTGACCATACGGGGACATGTCTCTTTTGACCCTCAGGTGGGACATTGCTCTCCTGCGTCTGTCCTCTGAAGCTTCCCTGAACAACTACGTCCAGCTGGCCGCCCTCCCCCCCAGTGGTCAGGTCCTGCCCCACAACAACCCCTGCTACATCACTGGATGGGGACGCACCCAGAGTCAGTGGGACATCACGATACAGTACATGATGAATTAATCTGTTCGGTGTTTACATCCAGCAACAAAGCTGATATATGTTTCTGTGTCGTACTCAGCCGGAGGTCAGCTCTCTGCTCAGCTCAAACAGGCGTCCCTGCCTGTTGTTGACCACAAGACCTGCACCAGCTACGGATGGTGGGGCAGCACGGTGAAGACCTCCATGGTGTGTGCCGGTGGCGGCAGAGACTCTGGATGCCAGGTGAGTGAGGGCCGGGTAATCCATTCTCACTTTATTTGACAGTAAACCTGGAGCCTGACATCTTTTTCAGGGTAACACCTGTTTGTATATTTCAATAAATAAAAAGGAGATTATTTAAACAAGTGAAAAAAATGAAGAAAGTATTATTTAGAGTGACGAGGAAAAAAATCAAAAATTTGTAAAAATAATTTAGACTTTTTGAATACCCACCTTTTATTACCCTATCCTTAAAGATGCTGAGGATATTGACCACCTAATTAAGCATTAATTAATAGCTTAGTAACATTTATAACTGCATTATTATAAAATTGAAAAGATCAACACTGGACAGAGTATCTTTTAACAAATGCCAAATGTATTTTCATTAGTGTGTTTAACCGATCGATTAACTGATCTACAGTCGTTAGCAACTATGAACCTTAATTAAAATCTGGCTCTTATTTCAGCAGGTAAGAGTAAGATATGGAACCCAGTTCCTCCAGAGCTTCTTCTATGATTAAGATGGCAGGAGTGATGTTTAGTTCAAGCAGACTGGGAGAAACACAGAAAAGGAACTTGTCAAAATTCCGTTCTACTCCACCAGGAAAAGTAAAATTGAATGTCAGAGCTGAGGCCTGACCCCTTCTTGTCAAGGAAGATACTTTGCAGGACACATGAGGGATTACTTGCTGCATCAGCGGGGCCATAAGTCACTCACAGAGATCCAGACTGTAGTGCTTGAGCTGCACAAAAAGCTCATGTTGTGCACAAACTTGCTCAAGGCTGTCTGAGATTAAAAGAGGATGTGTGAAGCAGGTGGGAACATGTTGCTCTTTGAAAAACTGCACTTCTTCAACGTGCAGAAGTAAAGACGTCCATCATGAACTGTCTCTTGTGTTATCTCTGAATCCAGGGTGACTCCGGCGGCCCCCTGAACTGCAGCGTCAACGGCCAGTGGGTGGTCCACGGTGTGACCAGCTTCGTGTCCTCCTCCGGCTGCAACGCCACCAAGAAGCCCACCGTCTTCACCCGCTCCTCCGCCTACATCAGCTGGATGAACAACGTCAGTATTTAACACAACCACTGAGAAATTGAAAGATAAACAGTCATGACATTTGCATTATTGTGAGTTATACATGAAGTGATGACGTCTTTTGATGAATCACGCTATAGCCATATACAGCAATTGCAGTATAATCACAATCTCTTCTCTACATCTATTCATTTTGTAGACCTACACCTTATTTGTTCAGTATTTTGTTCAGCTCCTTGAGGATAATCACGTAATGATTCATTTATCCTCTCTTTGCCAGATCATGGGTTGAGAAGGACAGTCTCCATGGAGACGGGAGAAGACTCGGGATTCATCTCTTCTTCTGTGTGACTCCATCACAATAAAATGTCATTTTCACTGTAACGAGTTTTGCTTGTGTTGTATTTTGTGTAAAAGACATTGATCTTTTTAAGATTTAAGAAAAGCACGAGTGGAGGTGGAGTGTATTTTAGGTTAATGAGAATAAAACCCTGTAGATCTATTCCAGATTTGATAAATTACCAGTTATATCGGCTAATTTGTGAGGGATGAAATTTGGCTCCAAAATGTATTTTAAAAGTTTCACTGACACATACAGGGATTGTTAAATACAGCTTTTAATGGAAAAAAGACAAAAAATATATCACACAATTGTAAATGTTAACTTAAAGACCTATTAAATGACAAAATTTAAGATAAGTATGCGCAAGGAAAGAAACTCTTTAGAATCCTCCCGTCGTCCACTTACGCCAGCTGCATATTATTTATTCATAACTGCAACAATGTGTTTACTGACATGTGTGCGTATAAACAACAACAAACTAAACAGCAGGGTTTCACTGCACACAGGTGATTTATACAAAACAAAAATCAGAGTCAATTCAATTACACCAAATTAAATAAATTTGATTTAGAATATTAATATGACATTAACATATGTCGCAAACACATATGTTGAATTTTACCTTGAGTGTCATCAATTAAATTCAATGCCTCATTATTCACAAATAGACATGTTCTTAAATGTTTTAAATATCTCCATAAAATGTGCATCGGGGAAAATCACCTTGAGGAAAAATGCAGTTTCTCAGTGAATCTACCTTCATCAGTCACTGAGCTGTCAGAAAGATTAAGTGGTTATCAGAGGAAAAACAAATAGCTGCTTCACAGCGGCCTCGACTGTGCTGGATAATCGTGAGATGGGAAACATCTGCATGAACGACCTGTGTGACTTACTACAGGGAGATATATATATACTGAGTTTTTGAAGAGAGGCTGACTCATCTGCAAGCTGCGACATGAACAAACCAGTGCTGCTGCTGCTGACAGCTCCGTCAACTGAGAGGAGGAAAGTTAAAGTCACTGCTCAAGTTCTGCTCAGTGGGGTCAGAGGTCGTCTATCCAGGAGACGCCATGAAAAGTGTGATAAATAGATAAGTCAACTTAGAGGAGGAAAGTTGTTGTTATTTAAAGTTCACATCAACATTAGTCTTATGTAATTCAGGAGAGGCCTTTCACCTGCAGGAGTCAAATCCAAATAGCAGAATAAATCTGTATTTGAAAATATTTAGTCAGTGAGTGTTTTCTCATTAGCTGGTGGAGGTTCGCCTGCTCGGCTGAAGCAGGACTTCCTGCCTGCTGCTGCAGAGGAGGAAGGTGGCGTCAGGACAAAGTGTTGAGGTTGCAGCAGATCAGGTCGGTCTGATATGAAGTCTGCCTGTTTAATAATGTTCCCATCCTGCAGGGATGTTCAGTGTAATGGATGCTGTGGCTTCACTGGTTAAGATTACATACATTTGCTCTGTGAGGGTGGAGGGCCACCTGCTGGATGAAATAAAAATGTGTATTTTGTATGCAACAATGATCTCCACGCAGGGCTGGACTGGGAGAACAAAACGGCCCGGGCATTTTTTGGCTCAGACCGGCCCACATAATTAGCCGAGCACATCTGCCATTAAATTGACGTAACTTATGTCTTCTAAATGTCTTAAAGTAGCTCATATTAAAAGTACTTAAGTATCAAAAGTATCTGGTGTCGAAATGTACTTAAGTATCAAAAGTACAAGAACTAAAATTAAAAATGCAAAGTGCTTTTTATAGTAGGTCTATACAGACACAAAACAACCCAAAATGTTTCTCCTCAAGATTTATCTCAACTGACTGAAAAATTACAACAACAATATGCATATAATGTATAATTTTACCAATTTTGAACCCTAGATGCTGAGGTTGAAATAGTAATGGACCAGTGCATCTGAACTTCTAATTAACTATAAACAAGTGCCTCTTGTGTCTGCCCAAGAACATTAATAAACCACAGTATAACCACTATACTATAGGCACACAAAATGAGACACTATCTCTTATCCTATTCTAGAGGAAGTAAAAGTCGTAACAAGATTTCTGAAGGTGAACCTGCGGAGCGCTGCACCCCCCCCCCCCCCCCCCCCCAACGGCAAACACGCCACCGGACCTGCACATCTCAGGAGGGAGGGGGCAGCGAGAGAGTGAGAGAGAGTGAGAGAGTGAGAGAGAGAGAGGGGGGTGCGCCGTGGGTAGAGGCGTGCGACGCCAACCTCCGCTGCTCAAGTAACGAGCCAGTTTGGAGAATGTATTGAAAATTGAAAATGCGCGCTCACCTGTCTGCCTCCACTCGCTCATCATTGTCGAGTCCTCCTCGCTCGTCTCCCGGCGCACCTGCTGCTGCTGGGCTGGTGAACCCGGCACCACATAGGTCCGTCAGTTTGGCACATTTAGCAGCCTCCACCTCCAGAGACTTCAGCTTTTTTCCCGATGCTTCTCAGCGCCACCCGGGCGTTTTTTTACTCTTATTATCCATTAAGTTAAGTTTCTGTCTCAGCAGCAGCCAGTCCCGCGACCCCCCCCCCCCGCCAATGCCATGAGGTCCCGCCCCCGGTTTGTGATGTGATTGACAGCACTGTCGGGGCTCTCTGAGCCTGTCAGCCCATGATTGATTGACAATGACAAACAATAGACCAATAATATGTGTCGATGCTGGCAACACACTGCTAGCCCTCTGTAGCCAATTGGCCGGCCCAATTGGAGGGAATTTAGAGAGGAAGAAGAGAAAAAAAACAAAACAACAACATAGCGGACCAGACCGGCCCACATTGGGTCAACGGCCCACCGGGATTATGCCCGGTATGCCAGAGGGCCAGTCCACCCCTGTCTCCACGTGTATATTGGCTACAGGGCACGTAAAGAAACAGTCTGTCAAAATGTAATTAAATTAGAAATAATAAACACACCAACTCAGTTCAAATGTTCTGGCCATGACTCAGCATGTTTTATTAACTGTAGCCACGGCTGAATAGCTCTTATTACTTTATTTTACAGTTTCATAAAAAACATATGCAAACACACACTTCTGATAGCAGCATATAAAAAAGTCCAGCTCAGGCTCCGCCCCCCCCCCCCCCCGCTGCTTCTTCCTCATGTATTCAGGTGATCTAGTGGATGCTGCTTAATATTTCAAATCGCTGCCTGCACGGTGCTTTGAATAACCTCAGGAAATCAAACAAAAGTTAAACTACAGGCGGCAGAAGAAATATAATCTAATAAAAAACTAGTTTTATGCATGTGTTCAATGTCAAAATATTCTACAACACAAATTATCTTTGGTGATGTCAGGTTAAGATGTGAATAAATATTAAAACACCAAAAATAATTCATTTTTGTATCAGGGGTCCAGCACAAGTATTTACAGCTTAACAACAAAACATATACAATGAACCTCCCGTGAGTTTTACTGGGATCATGTAGAATCCAGTTTTCAACATAGTCAAATAAGAGAATAGAAACAGAAACAGTCAAAAGTACTGTTATAAGTTAGAAAAAGCTGTTGTAAACTCCAGTTTGCATAGTTAATTCACAGAGATGGAATAGATCGGCACAGGTCGATCGATATTTCTCTCTCAATTCCACAAATACGTATCAACAGTTGTCATGACGGCCCTCACACCATCACACCATGACCTCGATGGTGCCCAGCTTGGGCGAGGGCTCGGCCCCAGTGTGCTGCGTTCGCTGCTGATAGTCCTTCAGCACCTTCACGGCTTCGTCATGTCCGAACTGCAGGGCGTCGTCCACCGGCAGGTTCCCCCACCTGCACAGCGAGAGGTGAAGGTCGTGATGAAGAGGGAAGTGAGCCGATAGATTATGGAGCAAAGTTTTCACACAATGGTAAAGAGGATTTAAGATCGAAGGTTCACTCTAAGAAGTTATTATTTAAATAAACCTTATAGGCAATATGTTAATCTCTGTTTTAATGCCGTGCTGTTAGATATATCTATTTTATAATCTGTCAAATAATTCCAGAAATCGCTGTCTGTGTGTATGTGGCTCACGTGTCTCCAGAACCGTTCATCTAATTCTCTACACTTACTTGACATGTTTTGTCATGGTCTGGAATTTGGTTTGATTTGGACCAATGATGCGCTCAATGCAAATAATCTTTGAATAAACAGGTGAACAGCTCTTTTCTCTTCCTGGCTCAATATCTACAGGTTACTTTTACAGTTTCAGAAAGAAAACTACAACCAGCGTCACCACAGGAGAATCGATATAGGAAATAAAATGCCTCTAAATACTGTCTGCAATATAAGGGACGGCAAGAAACAGAACTATGGGTTCAAATATAGGATCATAATTAAATAAGGAGCTGTGAAGAAGACTTTAAAGATGCTGAACTCACCTGTCCTTTACGAACGGATTCACTTTACAGGTTTCAGTCAGAAACACTACAGCATCGATGTGACCTGAGAATAAACAGGAGATATAACAGTTTCTCACCAGAGGCAAACAAATAAAGCTTCTAAAAATACAACAATATCCTCCTGCGCTCACCATCCGACTCAGAATCAGATTTAGGTATATTATTCCTTTGTTTTGTAATGATCTAAACAAATGACTCGCTCACCATCAGTTTCTGAAAAAGAATGTGACTGAAGAAAACGCTGCAGCGGAGCATTCAATCTGCACCGAGACAGAATTCAAACCACAACAGGAGACACACATATGGCGCAGGAGTGTAAGTGTAAGTGAGTTGGTTAATTAGTGGTCTTGTGTAAAGTCAGCCAGAGGAACTGAACCTCTGCAGTTAATCATGAGAACAAATGGAGCGAGACCTCATTACACTGGTGAGCGTCAAAACAAATAACTCAACAAGTGTATCTCTGTGTGTGCGTCGCTCACAGATACACACTATATTCCAGATGACACACAGAGATAAAAATAAAGTTACAGAGAGTGGGAGTTATACATTGTGGTTCTCGTTTCTGACAATGACAGCTAATTATAATTATCTCTAGAAATAAATTAGTGTGACTAATAGTGCTCTTGTGTTGCTGTGACAACCGCTCCTCATTAAGGGCGAAGCTGGATTCTGTAGCTGAACAGGTAGAGCGCAGCCTGGTGGTCAAAGGGTCTCAGGACAGCCTCAGTTTAGCATTTGACCAAAGTCCACCTGCCACCATCAATGACTGTTACTGATATATAACTAACATCAGTGTTGATTAGGGCTTGATTGATTATGAGTAGGCTGATTTGAGCCTTTAGGATAAATATCAGTGTCGGAATTTATGGTTACCAATATTCGCCAATATGAAAACTTTTATTTGTGAAGTGTTATTATCTGTTTTGTTTTAATATTAACTCATATTTGTCATATTTTATGGTTGTGTTTGTAAGGGAAATATAACAGTTTGACCATTATAATCATGTATTTCCCCTCTGTTTGATCATGATTGAATCACTAGACACAGTAACCTGGTTTTCTCTATGTTAATGTAACCTTTATCATGCTGCCTCCTGTACTATTGAATGTGTATTGACCTGATTACCATAGCCACTGTAACCTTAATTTTCTCTACACTAAATGTTTATTGCTGATTCCTCTCTTTGATCATGCTGTGTTTCCTGTAGCCACTAAATGCATATTGCCTTGATTGCCCTCGACTAGGCATTGTTGTATTCATGTGATCAAAGAATCTCAACCTTTGACTGTTTAACACACCCCCTCCAGTATGGGAGTGGTTAGCCAAATGTATAAAGACAGTGAAATATTTTCTATCTGGGTGCATATTACAACTAAACTCTGTGGTATGCACCATGCTCTGAGCATTAAAGTGTGACAATACTGTAAGATAATTTTGTGTCTCGTTTCCTCGTTGGTAGTGGGATTGTAGAAATTGCCACGACATGTTCCAGAATCTTTATTTCTGGTTACAGAAATGTTTTGTATAGTTCATTTGAGAAGCTGGCATTGGTTTTTCATTAAACTAAAACTGAAGAAACACAAATGACGAAGAACATGTGGGTCTTACCTTCTGCTGCAGCCACATGTAGAGCTGTCCGAGAGTCATAGTCCTTGAGATCCATGTCCATGGACGAGAGAGCAAACCTGAAGTAAATAAAAACAGTAAGAAAATATGTTTATATATAGAAATGAACATTTTAGCATATATTAGCTTTGCTTTCATATTTGAGCTAATCAACGAGCAGCAAGAGGAATCAAAAATATGTTCCATGACAAACCAGATGGAGATGAATAAAGAATTTACCATTTACATGTTAAATACAAAAATATTCTTTACATTAAAATATCTCTGTGCAACATTTGTATATGGGACAGAACAAGCTCATTTATCTTATAGGACACACAGATGAGGAACTGAACCTTCTCAGGGCCGACACGTCTCCACTGTAGGCAGCGAACATCAAGTTGAAAACAGACTTGTTCTGTAAACACACAGGAGAAACATAAAGAAAGCACTTATACATATTTTTAATCTAAAAATCAACAAACCGATGAGCAGCTCACCCTGTCGTCCCCGTCCTGCCTGCGAGGATCCTGCTTCTTCACAAAGTGCCTCAAGTTGTCATAATTGTGGAAATTAAAAAGCGACACGAGCTCCTGAGGGAGAGAGACAGTTTTTATTGAGTTTAAGAGGGAAATGCTACAGGAGTTTTCTTGTGTTGAAAATGTGATGAAAACCAGCAGTTCAACTAAAGACGGAAAACTTCAACTTATAATGTCGCAGACACAAAGCTGGACTCGAATATTCTTTCATTTTGTAAGAATTGTTTACCTTCTTTCTTGTGGGCCATCAATAAAAACAATATAATTTTTTCCTGCACTTTCTTGTGTTATATATATTAAAACGCTACACATATATATATACTTTTATATTCACATCCCTCTCACTAACAGCAGTGAACGTCTAGCTTCAGCTCAAATTGACCGTTAAAGAAATAGGGAAAACACAATGCATGACACAGGCATGTCAAAGCTAATGGCTGCTGCCCAGTCACCATGATGTTTTCCATTGCATTTTTTACATCTTGAGGATATTAATGGTTTAAGTTCACAACAAACAGATTTTTTTTCCCTTGGTACAAATCTACAAAAATAATCAGTGTGTGTCTCGCTCTTGCCTCACAGAAGTTGATTCCCCGGACGCTGTTGCCCACTCTGTCCAGTGGAGGAGACCAACACATCACTCCCATCACGTTGGGAATCACCAGCAGTATCGCACCAGACACGCCCGACTTGGCCGGTAAGCCCACCTGAGGGATGGGAACACAGTATTTTTAATGGCATTGATTTGTGTAGTGGTGGAGTGGCACCTCCTTGTGTTACTCACGTGAAACGCCATCTGTCCAGAGAAGTCATACATGCCACACGAGTGCATGAGACTCAGAGTATTCCTCACAGCCTCGTCACTCAGGACTAGTTTTCCTGTGATCGGACAAATTCCCCCGTTGGCTAGAGTGGCCGCCATGACACTCCCGGATTCACACGTCACCTCGATTGAGCAGAGCTGAGAGCAGAAACCGTTAAGGGTGGAAATGTTTTTCATTTAAACTAAGAATTGTTCAATGAAATGTTCTATTCATGACGTTTACCTGGAAGTAGAAATCTAGGGCATCGATCATATCTGCTCCTGGTGGAAAACACTGTTGAGTTAAATATAATCAACATGATTATTTGACTGATTGTAAACATTGTACTATACTACCAGAAAATCCAGAATATCTAAACCAGTTCATAAAGCTCTGACTTATTCTGGCACCTTCTACAACACAGCTCCCAGGGTCAAAAGGTCACACATAACTGCACTAAGTTGGAAATGTGTTGATGTATGGAGGGAAATATATGTAATATACATATGGAGCAGCTGCACAGAGAGAGTTTAATTGGCCTTAAAGATGATTGGACGAGCAAACTGATGATGGCAACAACAATGGATGAAATATTGATGTTTAATATTTAACTGGAAACATAAAAAAAAATATTATTTTAGAAAAGAGTATGTTGTATTTTATCGTTATTGGGCTTAAAAATCAAAAGAAAAAATCTGAAAGGACGCATAATCAGAAAAGTGATCAGGGATCTCATCATTTTGAAAATATGTTTCACCACACAACAATAAAATCTAGCTTTTCAAAATATCACCTTATTGTATTGTTTTGTATATTTGCATGCAATTAATGAATTGATGATTTAAATGCTAAAAAATGATTTAAATAATTATTTAGGTTCATGTGTTCAAAACATTCTCTGGCCTGAGCTTCTCCTGTGAGATGATTTTCTGTTTTTCTCCATTTATCATTGAGCATTTACAGAGACATTGAAAGACGTCACTGTGGCTTTAGGGGAATTGTTATGGTAGTTTATCAGGGTTTCAGTTCTTTTTATATCAATAATAAAATGATTTATTGTCTTGTTTCTCCTTAAAACAGATGTAAGAGAATTGAAACTAATAATTCATAATCCCACCTATTTTAACGCAGCAAGCAAACGTCCTGTGACTGACCTTCTTCTCTTTCATGTAATATCCGATGGCAAAATTTCTGTCGCCCGTTTCCTTTTCTGACTGGAACCTGAGAGGTACGAGCAGAAGGGGTCGATACCGAAACATCAATAATGCAATGGGGCGGCGGACAGGCAATCTGCCAAGGCCCGGTCTCAGAACTTAGGTGTGTTAAACCAAGATATTTAAACAATACAATATCTCTAAATGATTGACAGTGCACTCACGTGGCGTTGCTGAATCCAACATATTCTTGGCCGGCCATCTTCTTCACAAACTCCATAACCTAAGCATAAACGATAGTTTTATGTGCACTGCTGCATCTGTGAGCACAGTAAAATAATCACGCCACAGTTTGAAATTCATGGTTTTAACAAAGAGGAAAGTTACTCACATAGTCAAACTTGTCGGCCTTATTTGAACAAGGCTGAAAACAGAGTGAGAGAAAAGGGTTCATATAGAAATATCGTGATTGCCACATTCATTCATGAACAATACGTGTGACTTCAGCTTGGCTTTTATGCAGTGTGAAACAGCACATGAATGCATCGGTGATTGCACAACTCAACATCCGTTTATCAGCTGGTGCAGTGAGAGGGGAAACAGGAGGAGATTATAAAACAGAGTCCAGGTAGAGTTCAAGAAGAATTTCATGAAACATGCTTAAAAACAAAAAAAGATGATTCTAATCCCAGTTTTTTCTGGTTTGAATCTGTAACACAACTTGAACGTGCCAAATATTCCACCATCCTTGAAGTTATATTCGTAACTTGCTACTGCTGCTCAACGACATTTCCCGCCCCAGGCTTTGTCGTTAATGATCATCATCACAACAACCGACTCATTCAGAAACCTGCCGGCTCTGAACCAGGACATGCACGGCACATTACCGGGATACACAGGGTCATTTAGAATAAAACACGAGAAGGAGAAATGTGTAGGAGATGTTTTCTTTAAATTAAACTATAAAAGAGGACGAAAAACAAGAAAATAATTGACAGCCAGTGCATGTTGTTGATGCAACAATCTGTAAAATGCATTCTTCAAAAAATATGTTATCCTAGAACATTTTTTTTATATCTGCACCTCCAAGTTGACACAGTTATGTTTTTGTGTCGGTGACTTTTACCGGAGGGAGAGTGATTTACGGCGCTGATTCAACTTTCACACAGCGGCCTGCACTTGTCTGCTTGTGTTTACCTTGATAAGAGAGCTGATCACTATGGCCCCAGCGTTCACCATCGGGTTGTGGGGCTTATCTGCAGGAGAGGACGACAAGATAAGGTTCAGTGTTGATGAGGAGTTCGGTGGAAAATGGGAGTTTTCTTTCCATGAATCAAGTCAAGTTCATTGGGATTTTTCTGCTACTTCAACGTATGATATCAGACCATATCCAAACACAGGGTTAGATATGAACTAAATACAGAACAATTCATTAACTCATGAAGACCTGGTGTGTGTTGTGTTATGCATGTTGTCTTGTGTCTGTATGAAGCATGCTCTAACCTACTGAGGTGCAAACCAAACAACACATTTAAATAAATTGAAGGTCAGTAGCAGTCTGTTGTTTTAAATTCGATTCAGTAGCATTGTGAACAAGCAGTCGATGTGAAAAACACAAACAATCTAAATACAATACAATTCAAGCCTTTTTCATTATTTAATCATTTCTCAATTAAAAAAAGAGATTAAAATGGCCATAAACTCAAAATCGAGAAAACCTCTCCTGATGTGATAAATAATTCCATTGAAAGTAACTTATTTCAGCGGCCAATGGAGTCGCCCTCTGCTGGTCATTAGAGAGAATACAAGTTTCTGGCCTTTTTCCGCATAGGCTTAATTTTCCAGAACCAGAGTAAACATCCATTTTTCTACAAGATCTGTGATGTAACCGCACAGTGCAGAGGCCTCACACACCTTCATCATCGAGTGAGAGCATGTTGAACTTGAGTCCGCTGGGCTCCATGCCCACATACTGGTGAACCTTCTCTGTTCCCGCCTGGTGGACGGCGATGGCGTACTGCAGGGGCTTCACACAGGACTGCAGGCAGAACGGCTGCTTGGTGTCACCCACCGAGTGTCTGGAGGAAAATGAATAAAGAGGCCAGGTACATCACAGTCACAACATCACATCACTCAGTCAGCAGCACTGGGCAGTTTGAGGATCAGGTGTCTTGTTACTGCACATTTCATTGGTACTAATAGAAAATGGGGAGAGTACTACTCAAAAACTGTAATGACTGAAATATATAACAATTAATTTATAGACTTATAACAATCTAATAGTTTAGATCCATTTAGTAGCTGTGAGCTTTCGACCACATCGTTCCTCAGCATCCTTCAAATCGATATCAACTTTTGAGGCAGCGTGGAGAAAAATTCTTTAGATTTTAAACTTTAATATAATTCAATGGCGAAAATTAAAATCTCCATCTGCAAAGGAAGATGGTTTCATACGATCGACAGCTCTTGATCTAAGACTGAATGAACCTTGTGGTGAGATTGAAGCATTTTATAACCTTGTTTAGATAAGTGCAATGCAAATAAAGTTAATATTCTATTATTTTGTCCAGTATGAGTCTGTAACTCCTACCTTTGGCCGTCCACTGTGCATAAAGACACGCCCCAGAGTTCTGGGCTGAATTTGGCGAGCTGGGGGATGTAGTCTGCAACCTAGGATGTACAAGGGAAACACTAACAATCAGATCTCACGATTTAAGATTCTGAAACAAGTGTCAGAAGTAAAGGCTCGGCAGGAGAGAAGATGTAAGTAGCAAATAATTTTGGAGAAGTGGGACACAGTCGGGATTCTTACAGTGTGCATTTTCTGCCAAAGGCCCCTCAATAGCAAAATAAACAGATTCTATATTAACATTTCCATGTCTGAGAAACAAACAAACAGATGCAGCACACACCTTCCCATCAGTTTGATTTCCTACTCTCTTGTAGATTTCATTTATTTTCTGTGCGAATGTATCAAACTCGGGGATGATGAATTTCTTCCTGAAGGCCTGGATCAGCAGGACGATGTTTCCACCAGCACATCTGAAAGAACAACAACAGAGCAGAGGTGAGTTAAAGCTCCAGTGTGTAAGATTTAGGTGAAAGGGATCTATCGGCAGAAATTTAATATAAAATAATCCTAGTGATGTTTTCAATAGTGTGTTTCATCTAAATTGTAGGAATTGTTGTTTTCTTAACCATAGAATGGGCCCTTTATATTTAAATACTGTTTATTTACTTCGGGAGCGGCTTGTCTCTACGGAGGCCGCCATGTTTTTTACAGTAGCCCATACTGGACAAACTAAACACCTTTGAGTTTTTATGACAACTGAAGGCTACCACAGGTTCTCTGTCATGTTTGGAAGGAGAGGATGACCTGAGGGGTACTCAGCTGCAACATGCAACTTCACCGCTAGATTCTACTCGAGTCACTAAATTATACTTACTGTACCTTTAACCAAAAACACAGACATGCCAACTGACAGGAGATGTGAGGTTTACAGACAGTTTCTCAGGACGAATAAACAGAAAATTACAGTGCTGTTACTGAGACTTTAAAGTTGCAATAACATGGTTTATATACTATTTGTTTGTGTGTGTGTGTGTGTGTGTGTGTGTGTGTGTGTGTGTGTGGTGTGTGTGTGTGATCTTGGTTTTACAAATGTTGTGGGGACTTAAATATGTTCTCCCAGGGACTTTCTGGGGACACATATTCCAAAGGTCGAGTTTGAGGTGAGGACACGTTAGGTTGAGGTTAGCTTAAGGTTAAGTTCACAGTAGGGTTAGCATTGGGTAAGAGGTTGTTATTGTTGAGTTTTAGAGTAAGTCTCCAGGAAATGAATGCAAGTCAATGTAATATCCTCGTTCTCTGTGGGAGCGCAGAGCAGCTAAGAGAGATCGGACTGGGCAACATGCTTTCATCAGCATGATGGTAAATACAGAGGATTTTTATTTTCTTACACCACGGGCTGCCTACAGGATAATCAACTTAAATAGTATTAGACATATCTGTGCATATCATAGCTTTTATTGTCGAGCTAAATTACCTTTTTTGCTGTGTTATCATTTGTCCTATCTGAAAGCAAATATCTGATAGATTACATATTCTAGAAATAATAAAGAATTTCAAACATCCACCTTATTTTCTCGACTGAATTTTATAAAACAGTGATAATTATTTCTAGACCTTCACATTGTGGGCGAATAAGGTTTAAAGTTGGTATCATGCACTTTCTGTCTGAACTAATAAAACAGCATCAAATCAAAGCGTTTCAGACACTGAGCATTGAAATCATGAGCTTCAAGTGCTGCATTTGACTACATCACATCATACATGTGTTCTCAGTTTTTAGTGGTTCTAAATTCCTCCACATTTTTAATCCTACATTTAAAATAGACATGAATCACTTCTTATCCGTGAAGTAAAGTCAGGGAGGACAAAAGAAATTTAAAAAAAGAGGGACCAGGGGTTGGAACAAGCGGAGAGACAATCACGCAGCAAGTCACATACAACAAATCCCTCATTACAATGGATTGTTGTGAGAAGGTCAGACTAAAAATAGTTCGGTGTCATGACTTCAAAGGGTGCTGAATGGAAAACAAAACCCCATGAGACAGTTGGCGGCGAGATGGATGTCAATTCTGCGTCGAGAGGCGGCGCTCTAAGAAACAGGAAATAAAGTGAGAGGAATCTCTGGTGATGTTTCCCGTCAGCTCTGTGACTGAATCCGCTGCGTTCAGACAGCGATCCTCATTAAAGATGCACCGTGGGTTCCCGTGTTTGACTTGCTCATCTGCTGCGTTTTCAGTCCATCACTTTGAGTGAAAATCAATTCTTATTTTTCCCACAAAGGAAGAAAAGAAAAAAAAAACACAGCACATGATGGGTTACTGAGGAACGGCATCTTTAATCTGTGGGAGGTGGAAACTTATAATCTGTAGGTTATAAGTTTCCACCTTAAATTTTTGAGACACGATTCAGATTGGATCTGTCTAATCTCCGGATCAAATCCGACGTGTGGGTAATTTGAGGTGGTCTCATATGAGCTGAAGAGATGTCGACACATTGTAGGGATTGTGTTTACACTTTCCTAAAATCTGAAAACAATGCGAGGCAAGCTACTTCCAAAATCCCAGTCGGATCATGATGCATTCACACCAATCATTGCACCAGAGGAGGTGTCCAGATATAGAAGGTACTTTAGTAGCCGGTGTGCAAAAGGTCAGTGGAAACTATAAAGTATCTGCAGCAGCCGAAGGACTTAATCACAGCAGTCATTTTCTATTCATTGATTCTATTTAATCTCACATCTTGGGTCAGTTGGCATGTCTGTGTTTTTAGTTTGACGTTACAGTGCGTAGAATTCAGTGACATCTAGTGGTGAAGTTGTATGTTGCAGCTGAATCCTTCAGTTGTGTAAAAACTCAAAAAAGGTGTTAAGTTTGTCCATCCTGGGCTACGGTAAAAAACATGGCGGCCCCAACTGTGTGTGTTTGACAGGAGCTATAGAGATAATTCCAATCTGCTGCCGTCTCACCTCTGGAAAAGTTTTCTGTCCATCATGGCCTCACCAGCAGAGTCATTCACGGCCTGTCGAAGCTTCTCCATGCAGTCCTTCAGACGAGGGTCGGACGGATGGAGGCCGGTTCTCCTCAGGGCCTGCGCACAGAGATGGACACCATAGATACAGTAGAAGTTTTGTATATTTAACATTAACTATATAAAAAGATGGCGACATGACCACCTGGTGGCTGGCTGCAGTAAAGGTCCTCCATGTTGACATATGGGGCATGGGCCAAATTAAAAAGTAAAAGTCCGAGATGGTTTATGTCACATTATGTGGCTCTTATCAAATCGATGTTTGTTCAAGTGTTTTTTTTTTCCAGTACGTTTGATTTTAACTTGTTATTTATTGCTGCAAAAACTGTGAAACTGTGAAATGTCACGATGACCTGAGACTGAGACGAACTCTGGCTCCAAAATACGTCACCAATGCAAGATGGCGGCGCCTGTATAGCAGACATTTTGGCTTCATTCTATTCGTACAGTTGCAAGGTGGAGATACAAATCTTAATATAAAGTCTTTGATACAAGCAGCGGACAAACAGGATGTTTTCAGCTACTCACTGAGGTAAAGTGCGAGATGGGAACTTGGTCCTTTCCCTCTGTGATGGCGTAGAAAAGCATGTCGTCCACTCCGGAGCTGAGAGGCCGCGACTGCACATCCCTGGTAAAGAGAAAAGTAACCTCGTAAAAAGAAGCATTCAAGCTGTTTTGGGTGTTTGTGTACAAAAATATTATATCGTTAGCGTTATCTAATGTTTTTAAAGTGTGTGAGATAGCTTTGTGCAAATTAAACCTTAACACAACCGGTGTAGTTGTAAGTTGACAGCATTACATTTGTGTGTAAATAAAGGTTGATTCACTGATTTGTTGGAAACACAAATCGATAAAAAGTATTCATCTTGCACAAGTGAGTTATTTGTCCTGTGCAGTCAAGATAAGAGAAACCTTGGTTGACCTGAGGGGATCCGTGGAGAGGTGTGTGAATATTCCTGAATGTGAACCTTGTTGTCTTTCAGCAGAGTGGAGGTGTGGACCCCCCCACAGCAGCATCAGGTAGGTGATCAGCTCTTCACCAAACACTCACACTTTGACATGATGATCAATGTGAGCAGTGGAGGATCTGGAGCTCAGGCAACATGCTCCTGCTGCTCCTGCCTGGATGTCCAGTGTCTTCCTCGCCGCTTCTGGGTTCCTCAGGAGTTGAACGGAGTTGGAGAGCAGCCGCAGCGGCCTCACACACAACATGATGCGGCTGATCCGCAGCCACAGTCTGGGGAAGCAGCGGATGAACGAGACAGTTAAGTTTAAAAGCAGGTTTTATTATCTGCGACTCAGGTCACTGACTGCATGTGCGTTCTGCTGCCTTCACGTGCGGTCGGGAATTTAACCTTTCCACAAGACTGTCCGTGTGAAAGTGACGCAATAATTCTAGAGATTGTGTAGCTGAATCATTATGATGACATTTCCATGATGTTCAACACTTTATATGCTGCTCCCGCTTTAGATCCAATGACTGACGAGGACGGATAAGATTGAACATTTATATTTAGTGTTTCAAAATTAGATTTGATGTTTCGATTTAGATTCAGCCTTTGACACTTAAATTGAACGTGTATTTATTTGACATTAAGATTTAATATATACAATTAATATCAAAGGCTCGTTGTGTATATGGACTCACAATATATCATCAGGTGAGTTGTTTGAAAATAAACAAAACTATTTTTACGATGTGAACTTGAAAGCAGCAGTGAGGGGCTGGGTAGGTGGAGGGGTGGGTGGGGGTGTAATGTGTGACAGCTGCAGCACCTCATGTTGCAGCTGTCAGCCAAGTGACAGCTGCAGCAGCAAACCAGAGGAGAGCACACAGGTGTCCCGCCCACTCAGCATTTAGTCAGCCAATTTCAAAACTTGAAAATAACTTCCACAAAAGTTTTCGATACATGTAAAACGATAATTGATCAATTATGGCGATGCTTCCCCTCAGTGTAACCTGCGGAGGATATTTCATGGTCCAGGTCATGCAGGTAAAGTTTTTCTCATTGTGGCTTTTGGTTTTTCCGTTTATTTGTTTCTGCTATAACACTTTTTCTAAACAGTAAATTTAAGTTATTTTGGCCTCAAACACAAAAAGGAACACAAATAATTGACAAAATATTAATTCAGCAAATGTTATAGTACAAATGCATTACTTTTCTTTTTTATTGTCTAAAAGTGTCAAGCAGATGTTGCACACAAAGGCATTTACAGGTAGATATATTTATATATATATATAATTCATCAAAGTGACACGATTGACATGAAACAAAAAGGCTGATAACTGTGAATAGATTTCTTTTCTTTTAGGTCATGACGAGTCACACGCTCTTTGCAGGACGCGGCAGCACCAGCTTCAGTCCGATATCAACAACAAAGGAAGGCATGTAGGAGAGGGGGATCCACAGAAGCTTGGCGTCCCAGCCTGCGCTGTATCTGGTGCGGGGGTGCGCCGCCGTCAGAGCGTGCTCCATGCAGCCTGTCACCTTAGTGAGGTCAGTGTCACAAACAGCGTTCATGATCAGACGCTGGACCTTGATGTCTGACGAGAGGAAGCACAGAAACAGAACTAATCATTTATCTGGCATATTAACTAAGGGACTAACATCTATGAGTGTTTAAATTTTGATGCAGCTATATTTACTGTAAGGGGAATTTGGGGCCTTGGCAGACTTGTGTGTTTGGCCAATCTAGGTCAATATGAGGTGCTACAGTCCACTGAAATCCTATCCGGTGGCCTGGTGTGTACTTACACTTGTCCAGGTACTTGTCTCCGTAGCTGGCTTGGACTTCAGGGCTGAGCTGGTTCCACAAGCGATGCAGCTCCCTCTCGATGGGGTCGAGGCTCGTCACCGCCGTCTTGAAGAACCCCGGCTCGATGATGCACACATTGATTCCAAAGTAGTTTATATCTCTCCTGGGTAAAGTAAAGATCATGTAGATTAACATGTGTCCATAATCTATAAATAAAAGACAAACAATTACCATGAAAGGACAATTTATAAATGATTTAGAAGTGGAAACAAATAACGGTTAATAATGAATTTACTCCTGCCTTACAGGTCAGTTAAAAGTCATTGATATGAATAATATTTGGGTCCTGGACTATGTTTAATGTTGTAGTAAGTAAGTTTGGTAGATGTCAAAAATATAAATACTACCACAAATAATAGTTTGGCTTTTATAGCATTTGGTTTTGGTGTTATTTAGAACTTTTTGGGTTTAACTCAAGTGTGGTCTTCCCTTCGTTGTTCAGCCTTGATCCAGGTTGTGACACTTTTACATGACTGAAAATGTTTACAGTGAGCACTCTAAATTGCATGCACAATAAAGAGTGTGCCTTGTATAACTTCTTCTCCTAATGATCTGAATATACTGGAGGCCGTTGTAATGGTCAGGAAAAGACACAAAATACTTTCTCTGTGTTTAACAGAACTCTGCCGTATTCAGAAAGTTGCTCTGAGCTTCTCTCTGTGAATTCGGGTCGTAACTCTCACCTGAGGCAGTCGGAGAAAGACTCCACTGCAAACTTGGAGATGCAGTATCCTCCACCATTTGCGGCCACTCTGCCCAGCACTGACGCTACATTTACGATGCGGCCACGAGCCTTTTTAATGAGGGGCAGGAAAGTCATGGTCATGCCGATCACTCCGTTCATGTTGACTTTCAACACGCTGTGAAAATCCTCCACTTGCATCCACTCTGAAGGGCCCATCGGCAGTGAGCGTCCAGCGTTGTTCACGATACCCCACAGGCCTACAGAGGACATAGACGATATTTTTGTTGAGTTGGGCCTTTAATAAAGAGTTATCTCTTATTTCTAAATCAAGAAAATCATCTCTCACCCTTATCCCCAACCTCCTTCTTGGTGAACTCCATGGCTTTCTGGATGCTGTCCTGATTGCTCACATCAAGGAGGACAGTCTTCAGACTGGGGCCCGCCTGCCTCCTCAGATCATCAGCTCCCTTCTCCGTGAGACAGCCAGCCAGCACTCGGAAACCTTTGCGATCGAGATTCTTACACAGCAGGTTTCCAAACCCGGTGTCGCAGCCGCTCACAAAGACGTACTTGTCCGTGATCTCCTCGATCTCCAGGTTGTCTCTGTACAGCCACACAAGAATCCACACTACTGCAAAGGTGGTGCAGACGTACAACCAAGCATTCTCCCTGAAAGAGAGATCATGTGGATTTAGAACATATCAAAATATATCAAATGTGTTCAAATCATTGCCCAAAATGACCCGTTGGTATTTCTTACCCTAAAAGGTTATAGATGATCTGTGTATCCATGCTGCTTCCAGGACTAGAGGAGGGGTGTTGGTCACCTGGAGGACTTGGTGCTTACTGAAAAAACATGTTGAGCAAAAGTTACTGGGTAGCGACACGGCCAACTTCCAAATCTCCTTTTCAGGGACTTGAACAGAATGAGGAAATACTCACAAGAAAATTCCAGGCATTCCCACAATCAAATCCCTACTCGATTTCATAATAATGTAGTTGTTTTGCTTTTAAGTATGTGGTCTGTTGATCCTTTTTGATAACTATGGAGAACAATGAATTTGTTCACTGAGGGCCTTAGGTAAGGGTAATACAGAACTGCTTTGGGCACATGAGAAATCTTTGGATAAGAGTCTTAGGGAGGAAAGAGAGGCATCTGTGAGAGCACCAGAGCCGGGGCAGGGGGGGTGGGGGGTGCATTGTTTTGAAGCATAACTGTAAGGCCCGTGACTGAGCTGCCTAAGCTGCTCACTGCAGAAAACCAATTACTTTTCAGGCTTATTAATTAGAATACCAGAATAATATACATACAGGGTTCAAAATAACCATTATATTCAAATTGGCTGCAGATTTAAATAAGGTGCTGTGTCCATGCTGTTGCTGTTCGGTTAAAAAATTAATGACCCTGTAAAATTAAAGCTCAAGTTAGGAATATTACATTTTGTTTCATAACACTAGGAAATATATATCGATAAAAACTTACAAAATATGACATAATAATAAACGATCACTTTACTTTGATTAGATATAACAAACCTTAAATTGAAAACTGAATTACTCTTTGCTGTAAGCTCGCATTTAGATCCCACTATGATAAATTGTGACCATCACCATTAGAGATCCATGTTATGACGAGAAAAAACTGAGCCACAACATACATGACAGAAAAAATACTCATTGGTAATTCAGTAATAAAACAGATATTTATAAAAAAAAGGGTTTTATCTTACCTTTCGTATTTTTCAAGAAGTGATGGAAGTTCCCCGTCCTCTTCCCTTTCCCTTTCTGGTGTTTCTTCTGTCCTAACTCAGAGGCTGGTCAGAGGGAGGCTTTATCCCTCTGGTTTATCCCTTAAGACAAGTCCGCAATTGGTAATCCCCAATCCACAATGTGTGTGTGTGTGTGTTTAAGACTAAAAGTGTTTGGACTTGCAGAGAGACTCTCCTGTACAATTTGCAAACTTGGATATCAAAGAATTTATTGGACATATTCCAACTTCTCACAGAGCATTAACTACTTTCCAAAAGTCTCTCTCGAACAGTTGAGAAGAAATATTGCCAAAACTCTCAGAGCCTGATTTTTCTGTGTGTAAATGCAGGCATAACATACTTTATGTTTGCGATTATCTTACGTTGTGTATACCCTGAAAAATGTGTATAATCTCATTGGCTCATTGAATTCAGTGACCCAGTATATCAGTTTACAAGCCTGAACAATAAATGCTGTATACTATGTAAGAGCTAACGTCTCAGAGTGTCGACTGTAACCATTGTACTGTACTGCGTATTGTGGCTTATCAATACATTAGTCTAAATTCTCACACTCACTGTCATCTCTTCTGGCCTCCCAGTGTTTGTTTTTTAAGTTAGCATTTAACTAAATGTGTTTCAGTACATATTGACAGGAGAATCCTTTTCCGGCTTAAACTTCCCTCTTACAAATAAGGTCCTTTATGCAAACTTTTCTGTCCATTTCTGTAAAAACTCTTTGTGAAGCCTCATGTATAAACATTTTTTGTGCTATAGATTGAATCAATTTAGTTTATTTTCAAAAGAAAAGAAACGCCAACATCATTCTCAACTTTTATTAAAAATAAAATGTTCGATCACCAAATGGTTACTAAACGTTAAGCAGTCAATATACACAGACATAAAATAAATAAAAATAGACATATTTTAGTTATCAGGTGGTGAAACAAGGCCTTTCTTACTAAATGCTTTGCGGAGATACAACAGACCGTAGACTGTATATAAATATGGACGAAATGACAGCTCTCCAAATTGAAGCCAAATCACCCTGATCGCCCCCTGGTGGCTGGATGCATTATAATAAACCCAACTTTCTCCATATGCGGTCATGTTAAGCAGTTTTTATCACACTGATGTATGTTCAAGTGTTACAGATGGCGTTGCAGGGCCCCTTTAACCTTCTACTAAAAGAAAATACTAAGTTTTTACATGCAAAACCTTAACAATTCAATAATGTTCAAGTTTGTTCCACACAATTACTCATTTCCTGTTATTTGTCACATATTCAAGACCAATTTCATTTTACTCTCTGATCTTTGAACTCCAGCATCACTGTGTGGTCGCCCTGGTTAATACTGTAGCTCCCACTGAAGCAGTGATGCTCTGCACAAAGTAATCCTCAGCATTAGCCCAATCAGAGAGAGTGCATACGAGCAGAGTCCCTGCTGCTGGCATCTCTGTGACAGGGGTCAGGTGGATTTCTGTTTCATCCCAGTGTTTCCCATGTAGTTTATGAGGAAGCAGACTGAATTGGACCCTTGTGCACGTACTCCAGAGCTGTGGCAATGGTCCTCATGTCCATCTCAATACTCCGTGCCCAGTTCTCCACATCACCAATTTCCTGTTCAGAAGAAGAGGACAACGGTTGACACTTTTTTACATTTACCAGTCTAACACCTCATCAGGAGCAGCAACAGACAAGTCTTTAACATCTCCAAGCTTCAAATATATCAATGTGAAGATGACATGAGCTGGAAAACAGCAAAGGAAGCAACTTATTGATAAATTCTACCACCTGTCAAATCCACTCAGATCTCAGTGTCAAGGCCCTTTCATTAAAAATGAACCTGCTTTTAGTTAAGATGATAAAGCATTGTATATAAAATGCAAATTGAACTGCTGCTCCAAGGGATGAGACAGTGAATATGGTTAAATCTGAAGTATGTGATATTTTTTTTTTATTAAAGCTGAATCATAGAATTCATTATAGTGTGACTGGGTCATTCTTTCACAGCACGTTGAAAGTCAACATGAACGGAGTGATCGGCATGACCATGACTTTCCTGCCCCTCATTAAAAGTTGCAATTTGATTTGTGGAATGTGGTAGTAGATATCCTTTAGAGAATTAAACTCTATATATTAGGAACAGAGGCACCTCAGGAGATGATTCGACTGCCAAACGTACATGCTTATATAAAGTTATATTGTTACATATTGTAACAAATTACAACTAAGGCTTTACCTAACTTGGCTGCCTGCCTTGACCAGGACTCCATGGCAGAAGAGCTATTATATCTCAATGGGACCTTCCCGGTTCAATAAAGTATACATAAGATGTTATATACTATAAGAATAGATTCCTGAAAAGGCGTATCCTACCTTAAGGGCCTGATTGAAGCCCTCCACCATCCCGATCCACTGAGCAGTCTGTTTGGAGAACTGGCTCGCCTGCACTTGGAGAGTCTTCACCTCATGGTCCAGCTTACGTTGGTTTACGTATGCCTGAGAAACCCTACAGTAAAACAGAGAGGCAGTACAGTTCATACATTAACATATATAGTTGTGTTTATATATATACTGTGGCATGTGAGAATGAAATTGTATTAACTACGCAGGAGCCATTAATTTGTCCACTTATCCTCTTGATATTCTGCAATATTCAAATAAGTCTTAATCTTTTCAAGTCACTAAAGGATTTTGGTCATAATCTTTTTCACAGTCGAGCGACACAACAATGGTCTCTCGGTTCGACTCTGGTTCTTTAAGCTGATTGTCTTGGTTTAATCACAACTTTCACAATCTCAATGTACTATTTGTGGTTTTCTCACTCACTGGAACAACTTCACACTGCCAGGAATAGATTGCTTTATTTTATCGGTTCAGAAAGAGGTGTAGGGCACCCTGGGTGGGTCAGCTTGACTGAAATCTGTAAGTGAACCAGGCAAAATAACTCTTGAGTACAAACTTAATGTACTTGGTTCAGAAGCTGGAGGGCAGTACTCAACCAAGGCAATGAATAACAAATGAAGTGATGGCTTCTATTGTGTTGTGTCATGTTGGGCCAGCAAATGGGTACTGAGTAAGATACGATTAAGATACATTTATTTGTCCCAAACACATGCACAGACATGCACAAGCACACTCATGCAAGGAGGGAAATTTAACCTCTGCTTTTAACCCATCTGGTGCAGGACACACAGAGCAGTGAGCAGCCATGTACGGCGCCCGGGGAGCAGATGTTGCGGGAGTAAGGTGCCTTGCTCAGGGGCACTAGACAGGGTAGGGAGAATCCACTTGGATTTTTGGACAGATCAATCCAGGTTCGTCTTTTTGTTGTTTCTCCGTGGAGTCGAACCAGAGACCTTTTCTGCCCATAGTCCAAGTTTCTGCCGCTAGTCCACCGCCTCTCCGTAACTGGAGTGTTACTACATGGGCGGCTGTGGCTGAGGGGTAGAGTGGTCGTCCTCCAACCTGAAGGTCGGCGGTTCGATCCCCAGTCTGAACCATCTGCATGCCGAAGTGTCCTTGGGCAAGATGCTGAACCCTCAATAGCCCCCCATAGAATAACAAAGTGCTGCAAGTAGATGCACTGTATGAATGTGTGTGTGAATGGGTGAATGTGAAACTGTACTGTAAAGCGCTTTGAGTGGTCTTCATCAGACTAGAAAAGCGCTATATAAATACAAATCCATTTACCATTTACATATCCCATCCTAACTTGTCCATAACCTCATCATCATCTATCATCTTCATCACCACTAGTAGGTCTGGCTATGTGTGAGTTACCACACAGCACTGCGGTCATGTGGTCTATTTGTGGTCTTAGGATACAGTGCTGAAGACAAAAACTGAAACATAAATGAGATTTATTATGGAGATTGATTTGTTTCCCATACAAGACATTAACAATTATAATGAAATGGATTATTATAAATATGTTTTTTAATGAAAATGACATTTTTGTATCATGGCACTCATAACTTGCTCATTTGAAATACTATTTTGAGGGGGTGACACAGATATTTCACCTCACTCTTGTTCATTGTGACCTCCACTGTCTGTTTGTCAAGTTTCAGAAGGTTTTTCTGTACAATTTTGAGAGAAATCAACTTTCAAAGTAGGGCTTGCTCGGGTCTTTCACAGCCCTCGAGAGCACATGACCGCAGCCACACAGCCGAGCATCCATCACAAGAGCCCTACCCGACGTTGAGGTGGTCCACCATGGCCTCCGTCAGGCTGGTGGCTGCAGTGATGGCTTCACGCCTTCGTCTTTCTGTGCAGGGAAACAAACAACAAGTCGTCAACACAGACACAGAGGAGACCGAGGGCTTTGTTTTTAGCCTCGTTAGCATCGGAGCTAACAGGAAGCAGCCCCTCACCCTGCTGCTCCTTCCGCTCATTCTGCTTGGCCTGGTGCTCCTTCAGCAGTCGAGACAACATCCTCAGCGGCCGTGGAGATGATCTCAGAACAGTTTACTCTTCTACTGAACAGAACAACACGACATTTAAAACCAGGGACCGAGTCTGGATGTTAACAGCTGACCGGTGTCACGAGACCGAGCGACAGGATGTCACATCACGTGGGCGTGTCCAGCAATGGTGGCGTGCGTGCGTCATCATCGGTGTAATGCCGTCCTAGTTGTGTTATTTATCAAAACGATAAAACACCGTTAGAATCAGACACACAATACGAATTTAGTGAAACTGACATTTATGTAATTATTTAATCGTAAAAAGTGTATCCTGTGTTGACGTAAGTGTCAGTTCCAACGTCGTACCGTTTGAGCCTTCAAAATAAAAGTGTGAACAAGTGACCATAATGCCCTTCTATCTTACTTACACTTTATAATACTAATACTACCAATATTACTGCTAATAATGAAAATAATCTATGACTAGTAATATATGGTTATTCATCTACTAGTAATTAGCACACTAAGACTAATACTGCTACTAAAAAAATATGAAATAATAATAATAATACATTTTATTTATATTGCACATTTCCAAACGCAGTTAAGGTGCATAAAAAAAATAATAACTGAATAAAAAAAACAAAAAATTACTAAATCTAGTTCTGTTACCGGAGCAAAAGCGTCAGCTAAATGACATGTAATGTAATGTAATGTGATAACTCTATAGAGATACACTCATTTATTAGCATTCCTGTTTTTATCGATGGTTGCTATTGTTGGGACTTTAAATTATCTTTTAAAAATTTGAGTAATAATCTCATGAGATTAAAGCAATAAATACTTCAAAGTTCATAGGTAATGTTCAGTATTAACACAAAGTATTAAAGCTTTGCATTCCTTTGTTTTGAAACGCTGCACCGGAAAAGCAGGTCCTGTGCTAGCTAACGGAACACGACTCCGTGCTGGTGATGGCAGGCGGCTCCCTGTCAACACGCTAGTTATCGGGGAAAACCAAAAGTCTCCGTGTCTCCCCGTCGTCTCCTCACATCAGGTACGAGCTGTCACATCGGTCATTTCATCAGAAATGTACGATTTCCTCCAGCCGACGAAGGGAGCTAATGAGTTAGCAGCCTGCTGTTAGCATCAGGAACGTCACTTGATGCTAAAGCTCACGGTCGGCGAGCGAAGTTGCTCCAGCTGCTGGAACTTCACACTTTCTGTGAGAAATTCACACTTCAGAACATCCCCATTATCCTTATGGTGAATAACACCGGGACAATATCGCGGTGGAACGTTGTGTTTGAAGTTGTCTTGACGACTAAATCTCCTGTTGGCTAGCCTCGATGCTAACAGGCACAGCTACATGTTGTATGGGCAACTGGCTTCACGTTGCAGGCAGCAGCGAGGGAACATGTCGCCTTTTTAACTTTATGTGGATTCTCTGAGTCTCTGTAGATAATCTGACTTTACCTGTGTCAACCCACCCGAGCCGCCCGCAGCAGAGGAGCTAACCTATGGTCTGGTTTAGTGAGGCTTACAAGTGGCCGAGTTACGGAAGGGATTTTCTGTTATGGAAGGTTTCTTGACGTAGTTGGGACACAAATCACTGCTTGAGGTCGCAGTGTTTTGTCTGAACGATAACATTTCACATCTCCATTCAGCAGACATGGCAACAGAGGTGTCATGTTCACAGCAAGTGATTCCAGAGCAAGATAAAGCCAGTGAATTAAGTCATGCTGCCTTTTAGTGGAAGATATGTCAAAAATATGTGGAAAATAAGTTTGTTACATTCATGCACTATACAAACTCATCTGAAATGTTATTGTGGATTCATAATTTAAGGCTGTAGAGACACTAATTCACTGTAGAGGCAAATACAGCCCTTTGTTTTTGTTGGGTTTACTTCTTAATCCATAGTTGCCATTGTAGGTAAAGCCAGGCTATTGTGGTGTACCTGAGCAGACTACACACCCGCTCACTCTTTAAATAGTTCACCTGCATGAAGTGTCCGATGTTAACATTTGCTCTCCCTGGTTGTAGTTGTCGCAGGTGCAGCCGAACAAGGCTGCAGTGTTATGGATGAACCATGAAGTCCCAACTGCAAGTCACGGGTAAGTTGTTGTTATTGTAAGAATTGTAAGAATTGTGATAAAGTTGCTGTGGTGAAGGTCGTTCAATCTTTGTTTTGGAAACTGTCAGGTTAGTGTTGGGGCAAAGGTAGATGTATGTGTGTGCTGCATGCCAGTCACAGATCAGTCACTAGCAGTGGACAGGGATGTGTGTGTGTGACTGTGTGGTGTTGTGTAGTGCAGGGGAGTGTCTCTGTGGGGCCTGTGTGAGTGCGTCACTGGGATGTGTAGCAACAATTATCATTATCTCCTGCACCCACCTTTCATTCCGCTAGTGCGTTTGCTTTGGATGGCGGATGATGTGTTGTTACTTTCTGTTGACGACGGTTTGTGTGGTAACAACAAGCAAATCAAAAGTAGCTACGGACATGATGTTTTGGACTGAATGTCAGACAAACTTTCTTGGCAGCTAATCATTGCCCTTTGATAGTCGCTGCCAAAGTTGGTTAACATTTTGTAGTAATTAATTTAATACATGCTGCTGTTTTCGTTCTAGTGCTTTCAGCCAGGCTGAAGGAAAACAAAAAGAACTGGTTCGGCCCCAGTCCGTATGTTGAGGTAGCTGTGGACGGCCAGTCAAAGAAGACAGAGAAGGTCAACAACACGCACAGTCCCAAATGGAAGCAGGCTCTCACAGTGTAAGTAAGACTCTCGTCATTTGGAGCAGAAGCACTTCAACAAATGGCTTTTATGGTTCTACTGAAAAGATATTCCATTGCAATGATTACAAATTCAAATGTATAGAATAAGTTTTAGCCCTTTACCGTGGACCTCCCTCAGATTGATTTCATCAAATCTATTTGACAACGAGCAGTTGTGCAGATCATCCTTAATCTTGTTCTCGGCTGCAGACCCATTTCATCTTCTCACTTTATTACAGAATTGTGACTCCGGTCAGCAAACTGGTCTTTCGTGTTTGGAGCCACCAGACACTGAAGGCTGATATCCTGCTGGGGATGGCCACACTGGAAATCCTTGAGAGCCTCAGGAGTAATGAAATGAAATGTGAGTTCACACTACTTTCTATGGGCTATTCTAATTGTATCTTCATTTGTTTTCTTTCTAAAAGTCAATCAATTATATATAAAACTTCTCACTAATATTTATACTTTTTGACATTCGACAACTAGGATCTTATTCTGCTGTCTGGACATATTGTGCTTTGTTTGCAGTAACTAGAATGAGAAATATTGCTGAAGAAGTAGAGTATGGCATTATTAGTTCCAGGCTCAGGGGGAGGTTGATTCCCCTAGAACATTATGAGGTCATCAGGAAAGAGCTCCCACTGCAGGCTTATATATTTCAGGATAATAACAAGTTATATCCCTTGTAATCTCACTTTCAATATTTGTTTTGTGCGCCCATGTCTATCAGCAGCATGTTATATTTGGCAGATGTTGTGCAAATTTCGGACATGTAATATGTAAGAGTGCCTATCAGCAGGTATTTGTTATGGGAATGCTTTATTGGGCTTTGATAAGCGCAACAACCTTAACCGAGATAGAGGCCTTACCTAAGTTAATGACATCCTCTGTGCTCCGAGTGTGTTTATAACTCACTAAAATGGCCTCCTTCAGACCTGGTCAGCACCCACAAACAGGTGACATAAGTCTTGTCCATATTGACCCCATTGCCTCATGTGATTAAAGTGCTTTGAGCTGACAGATACTGCCATCTTTAAAGTGCCATACTCCCCGAGGGCAGAACATAGTGTCAGGAGGAAGAGCATGAATACATGGGACATTGTGTCTAGTTCAGTGCAACCCTGGAAAATGTTTTTATTGCGTTTCTTCTGCTACTGAGTGATGAGTTCATGTGTTCAACATGTCGTCCCCATCCCAGTGTGTGAGGTGGTGCAGACACTGCAGCTGCACTCCGAAAGGGACCCCAAGGATATTGTAGGTGACCTTTCAGTCTGTCTGGACGGCATGCAGGTGGATGCTGAAACCTTGGCCCAAGCAGAGACAGAACATGGTAAGAAAACTCATACAGAGGTTGACACGACAAGAAACACGAGATTGACCACAGTTACAATCCAAAGCCATTTAATTTATTAGTCTACTGCAAGATTCTTCCTTTTCATTTGTAATCAGTTTCACAGTCATCAACTTTTGCTGAAATAAAAACTAACACATTTCATTCTTACACTGATAACAAAATTATTTAATAGTTAACTGTTGATTCTATTTAATGGCTGAATGTTAATCTTCTGAGTTTGATGGCGTGCTGTGTAGCTTTCTGTTGTGGGCATGGCTTCTATAGTTAGTGCTAGTTGTTCTAGTTATATTGCCATTTAGAAGACCTCTTGTCATGCCGTCTTTGCTTGTGCACACTGAACCAAACCAGAAGGCATGTTGCCGTCCCAGTGTGTGAGTTCAGATGACATACTTGTGCTATGTAATCAGAGGTGCGATATGTAACATTGTTTGCATACATTTCAGTGGCTTTCTTTGTCTATGTCATTCTAGCTGCTGTTCAAAATGGAACTGCGAAACAAAATGGAGACACTGGAAACAGGTTTGATAGACTTTTAATTCTAGACTCATACATGGTTGTTTGTGCATATCATTAGTTTAGTGGTTTGGTAATAGAAAAGCATATGAGGCATGAATCTCATTTTACTTTTGGTCAAAAATCATACTCTGTCTGTAGAGTGACGTAAGTGGTAATAGTTGCATTTTGATCTCCAGGTCAAGCAGAGACACTTCCCCCTCCAGTGGCTCTGAGGACTGGGTAATAGTACCAAATGGTCAGGCTGTCAATGGAACTGCTTCTCCACCGCGGTCACCAGGGGGCTCCACTGGCTCGCGTCCTCCCCGACCAAACCGACCTCCTCCTCCAACGCCTCGCAGACCTGCAGCCTCACCAAGTAGGAAACCAGAAATAAGATATCAAAGAGACATTAGGGACTTTCCAATTTATTGCCTCATTCATTTAACATTCTAGTTATACAAAATAACATTCTTTTCACAGTCTCACATCCTCTGGATCTTCTTTTGTATACAGAAACAGCTTGTGTAAATCCTGCAATCAGAGAAGAAACAAATTAATTCATACACTTCTCGTTCTCTCCTCTGCCCTTGACCCTGCTCCTCTCCACAGCCTCTTCTAGCAGTTCCTCCCCTAGTGAGCTGAGTGAAGCCCCACCCTCTGACGGCTCCTCTCAGGTGTCTGCCAGTGCAGGTTCAGATCAGCCTGATGACTTGGGAGCAGCGACTGCAAGTTCCCCACCAACAGCATCTGGTCCCAAACCAGAGGCCACAGCGCCAGATGCTGTGGCTGCTGCAACTCCAAGAGTCACACCCATCAGCAACGGTCCCTTGGCACCAGGGTAAAGAGACACTTGCTTGTTTTTCAGAATTAATAGATAGGGCTGTTCAATATGACCAAGAGCACATCCTGATTTAGATGATTTTATATCAAGATAACAATGCAGATCACGACATAGCACATTTTCTGTGAAATCCTCTATCAATGTTATAATTTGAAGTTTTTGCAGATGTGAGCTACACAGGCTGCCACTTTCAATATTGTATGTCAGAGACAACAGCCTCTTGTATTGTCGGGAGTCTGGGTTTGTTTTGAGCACTTTACTGTACTTCCCTTATCAGTCGACACTCTACGGTTTTATATGATTCTTGTGTATGTGGTAAAAGAGGTTAGTGGTGTTGGTGTGTTGTGGGGACCAGCAAAGTATGGTATAATGATCTGTTATCCTTTTCACACCATAACCACACCCAAGTTAAAGCACTAGCCACACCTTTAGGTATTTGTCCCTCTCCTGTTCAGAATTAGCCAGTTCTGAGTGACATTCACACTCCTCCATGTTTGTTTGTGTTGAGTTGATGCAAATTCCCTGCATGCATCTGTGTCAAGTCAAGAACATAAAGTCTCAACCAAATGATAAAAATAACACCTTAAATTGTGAGATTTGGGACTCAATTAAATAAACGGTAGAGCACGATAGGAAACGATATGTCCTATTTTCCTTTTCAGTTCTAGAATATATTTACTGTTGGTTTCCTTTCTAAACCTGTTTCTTTTCTATTTGGGTCTGTTTTGTTTTGTTTGGATTCATGGAGGTGGGAACAAAGGGTGGACCAAAACGGGCGAATGTACTATGTGGATCACATTGAGAAAAGGACAACCTGGGAGAGACCTGACCCTCTGCCTTCAGGGTACAACTTATCTTTGATACCATCAATACTCATGTGATTGTTGCTGTTTTAGTTTATAGACATATTAAAATGGAAAAATCTTGACTCAGCACTGACTTCTTTTTGTTCTCCTTTTCCTGTAGGTGGGAGCGCAGGGTGGACCCTATGGGTAGAGTGTATTACGTCGACCACATAACCAGAACCACTACGTGGCAACGTCCCACACAGGAGTCAGTGCGTAACTATGAGGAGTGGCAGAACCAGCGCAGCCAGCTGCAGGGAGCCATGCAGCAGTTTAACCAGAGGTTCATTTATGGGGTGAGAGCAGTCACAATCTTAGTCAATATCTTTGTTCGTGAAACACAGTTCAAAGATTCGTAACATTTCTTCACGTTTTTTTCATTAAGAAAAAGAGAATTTAGTTTAATCCTCACTTTTCAGACTGAAAGAGAAGCTTATAGGTTCTGCACAAAATACAGATTTACAACCATTACAAAGAGTGTGTTTATCCTCCACATATCATCTCGGGGTCCTACAAAATAACACTACGGCCCCTTGAGGGTATATTAGATTAGGAGCAACTGCCTCATACAAATTGCTAAATGCAGTTGTTCCGTTTCGTCTTAATCAACATGTGTCTCATTTCCTTTCTTGTTCAGCTCCAAGACCAGTTGGCAAATACAGCCAATAAAGAGTTTGACCCACTGGGACCTCTGCCTCACGGTTGGGGTAAATAACACTGAGTATTACACATTTAGGTGTTGTCACTGAGATGTAAAATAGCATGTTTTAGTAGATATGTTTTAGAGTAAATGAATACCCAGAAAATATTTCATTCTTTTTTCTTTTTCATGTCAGAAAAGAGAACGGACACCAATGGCAGAGTGTATTTTGTTCATCATCCAACTCGGATGACACAGTGGGAGGACCCCAGGAGGCAAGGGTGAGTGTGTGTGTTTTTTATGTGTGTGTGCATCTTGACAATGACATTCTTTGTCATACCGATGAAAATGATTCTACCATTTAAGTGTTATGTAATATTTTCAATAAGGATAAAAACCTAAACTGCACTTTTGCCTCATTGCCTGTGGGAGGCGCTAATCTGTCACCAACTCGGCGTCAGTGTTCATGAGGAAGCTCAGAGAAGAGAATCTGTTTAAGCTGGTCCAGTGATCTGAGTGACAGATATTGCATCTACTCTACTCTATTGGAGACTAACAATGTCCAGTAGTTGGACACAAACGCGTTCAAGTAATTTAGCTGAATAAAATATATATTGACAAACCCCAAGGTATTTGTTTTAAGGAAAATATAATATTGTACATATTGCTAACTATTATTCCAATGTGAAGATATGTATGGTCTTACTAACTTGTGTAGAATTGGTCTTGTCTACTTTGACACTTTCATTTGTATTAATTTCCCCAGAGTCACTTGTAATGTCACACAGTTGTTTTTATGCATATTCCCTCTTGTATTATTCAGGCTGCTGAATGATAAACCTCTGCCAGAGGCTTGGGAGATGAGGTTCACTGTGGATGGCATTCCGTACTTTGTGGATCACAACAGACGAACCACAACCTACATTGATCCTCGAACGGGGAAATCTTCACTGTAAGTTATCTGGTGTAAACTGTCTCACAGCTGTTTTCTCTGTCTATCTTTATATATATATAATCTTGAGCCCTATAGTCATAAGAACTATGTAATTGAGATATCCACCATGGTCTGCATTACCCAGGGTAAATAATTAAACGAGAGTAGATAAAGATTTGTATTAGTTCATGTTTAAATTAGGGCTGTCAAAAGATTAAAAAAAATTAACTAATTAATCTCACATTTTGAAATTCATTAATCGCGATTAATCGTGATTAAAAGTTTGTTTTTCTTCTAAAGACTAAATCTAATGAATTAACAAGAAATCACTTCAGACAGCCTGTATTTTATTTTTTCAAAGAGACTCAGGCCTATAACACCTACCTATAAAGTGGCAGCCATGTCGTTAAATATCATGTATGATAAATTTTGTAAAAATAAATATTTAAAAACAACAGCTGAAAATATTCCCAATGTCCTTGGAAAAAATTACACTGCTTCTTTCTTCAGTGAAACATCCAGATTAGTAAAAGGTAAAAAAAAAGTGTATTTGAGACACCATTACGAATACGTATTCTCCACATAGGCTTGAGTGAAGAATACGTAGTTTACCCTCCACACCCGACATTGAGCGGAGCAAACTGCGGAGAAGTTCTTGAAGATGGATGACATTAAATTAATAATTGAAGTGGAGAAGTAGTACAGTGAGCTGTACGATCCTCGGCTGTGTTGTTTAAAGACAACATTAAAAAGGACAAATGCTGGGACACCGTTGCAGTTAATGACAAATATCAGCTGTATGTGTGATCACGGAGAGGAATCGCAGGATGACCGCCGCGGAGTTCAGCGTGTCCGGTGTGCAGCCTGGCCCCGGCGTGCTAGGGATCTACGCGACGCTTACGCGTCCGGTGTGCAGCCGGCGTAGGACTACACAAACGAACATGCGCACAAACACACACACACAGTTCGAGGAAGATTAAAAAAATGCACATGAGAGGACGGAAAGAGTGGAGTTGCCTGTGTGACGGTCTCTGTTTTTACTGCTGCGTTCTTCATTCACTTCACTTGACTCAGGCTTAGTGAAACAGTTTAACTTTATTTTCTGTAACATATAACGGGACACAGTCACAGTTATCTACAAAAGAAAAGTTGCATATTACTAAACCAGTTTCATACACTAAAATAACCATTAGAAACTAACTAAAACACTAACAGACAGAGCGACACAACTCACTCAGACCGGGGGAAACTGCTTCTGAGATAATAAAGGGTGCGCTCCTACACTATTCCCCAGAAGTTCCTGCTGTGGGCCTTCAAAATAAGACAGACACGGCAAAATAAAAGAAATATAGTTCAGCCAGCGCTGAGCCAGGGTGGCAGCGAGCGGACCCTTGTTTCGCTGGATCCGTTTGATCATCTCCAAGGCAGAATTCCACCGGGTGGCAACATCTTGAACTAGCCACTCTTCCTGCTGTCCTTGTGCAGTTTGCTGTGCTTTCATTCAGATGGGACTAATCATTTGACGGGCTGTGTTTGAAGGGCGACGCTGGCAGCTTGCTCAAGGAGCTGAATTTTCTTCCGCACACCGGATGTAAACAAAGCTGCGTTAACTGCGTTAAAATATTTTATCGCATTAATCTAGGTCACAATAATTTCATAGATTAACGCTTTAACTTTGACAGCCCTAGTTTAAATACATTTATATCAGATCAGTGTAATGTCTGCTGATCCTCATCATGATCTTTTGTGGGCAGTGTAAACCTGAAAAAGCCTTAACAGAGGCCTCTGTCATCAACCCATATACAGCACATTATCTAAATGTATTTTGTTTTTCTGATGAGTTTCCCTCTGATCTTTTCCACAGTGAGAATGGGCCACAGATAACCTATGTCAGGGACTTTAAAGCCAAAGTGCAATACTTCCGGTTCTGGTGTCAGGTACGTGCAACACTGGTGCTTACATCCTGCATCTCTCATCTATACAACTTACTTTAAGTAGAAAACTGTTGAAAACATACCTTTTTAAAAGAATAGCCACAAATCTTTGTAATGGTATGCTGACTGCAATAAGGAGAACGTTGCCTCTTTCATATCTACCTTGCACCCTGAATGACTGTTGTAGTGATACACAACTGTAATGCTCAGCTGTTGATCAGTTTAAAAAAGAGTAGAAGCTAGAAGAAAATAGCGTTCATGACTAAATGGAGATTGGCTTGTTTGTTACAGCGACAGCACTTCTGGTTTGGGAATATCCACCGTTAAGCCACTGGCTTTTGGTGGCTGCAGAGGTCGCTGTTGCTCAGCAAAATTTACAGCGTTGTTTACTATAATAATTATGTATTGATATGATATATTCTATCTATCCCCTAGTTCTTGAATATGAGATAGGTTAATGTACGTAATCAGTTTGCTGGTGCACAAAGTCTACACGTTATCTAAAATGTAAGTATTTATATATATTTCATGTTTTCCTTCCCTTTAAGCAAATGTCAATGGCTCAGCACATCAAGATTACCGTCAGCAGGAAAACTTTGTTTGAGGATTCCTTTCAACAGGTGATGATCTGAACACACTGTCCCCTCCCTCTGTTTTCCTGTTTCACATCACTGTCCTGTCAGCTGCTTGTGTGGAACTGTTTAAATCCTCTCTCTGCATTCACAGATCATGAGCTTTCACCCTCAAGATCTGAGGCGGAGACTCTGGATCATTTTCCCCGGAGAGGAGGGCTTGGACTATGGTGGTGTGGCAAGGTTAGTTCCACTGAATTTTGCCTAGAGTTCCATTATGTGACTCATTAGGTGTGTGTTGTCATCATGTGTGACTTTTTGGATGCCACCCTTACCTCACAAAACATTAAAGCTGTTGTAATCACAGCGTATCATCTTGTGATGGTATCTATCTTGATCTGCAAGATTTTCAAACCACCTCACCCAAACTTCTTTTTGTCATGCGGTTCCATTTTTTTCAGGGAATGGTTTTTCTTGCTGTCTCATGAGGTTCTGAACCCCATGTACTGTTTGTTTGAGTATGCTGGCAAGGACAACTATTGTCTGCAGATCAACCCTGCCTCTTACATCAACCCGGATCACCTGAAGTACTTCAAGTTCATAGGACGCTTCATTGCCATGGTAAATTAACTATTTGGCAACATACTCCCAAGTGCACGTCAATATTTAGTCACAAGGTGGTAATGACATGATTGATATTGCCCCAGGAAATTCATCACTCCTTCGTTTTCCTTTTCAGGCCTTGTTCCACGGAAAGTTCATCGACACAGGCTTCTCTCTGCCCTTCTACAAGCGCATCCTGAACAAAGCCCTTGCTCTCAAAGATCTCGAGTCCATAGATCCAGAGTTTTACAACTCCCTCATATGGATCAAGTAGGTCTGGGGAAGCACACTGTAATGTGCAAGTTAGTGGGGGGGGGGTAGCTCAAGGCAATGTGCATGATGGGTTGGGCTGAAGATCAGGCTAAACTGGCTTGTTGGTCATCTGCTGTGATGTAGCCTAGTTTATACCTTATATTAAATGTACACATCAAGATATATTCCATTTTTAACTTGCTGATACTGATGACGACTCTCTGGCCTGCAGGGATAATAACATAGAGGAGTGTGCTCTGGAGATGTTCTTCTCAGTCGACAAGGAGATCCTGGGGGAGGTGACCACCCATGATCTGAAACCAGATGGAGGGAACCTCCAAGTAACAGAGGAAAACAAGGAGGAATACATCAGGTACGGCTGCGTCCTTCTGCTCTCACCCACCATCTGTGTCAATCCTGCTCGGTTATATCCACTTTTCTAGTGCACTCACAGTTCTTCTTCACTCTGTGTGAGTTCATTGTATTAATCTTCATATCTTTGTCTTCAGGTTGGTGGCAGAGTGGCGGCTGTCCAGAGGTGTGGAGGAGCAGACCCAGGCGTTCTTTGAGGGCTTCAATGAAGTCCTGCCCCAGCAATATCTTCAGTACTTTGATGCTAAAGAGTTGGAGGTACTATTCTACCCAACCTTTATTAAAACTGGAAAGTATTTGGGCTACTTGGGTCCTCTGAAAAAACATTTGAATACATCCAATAAAGACGTTGCTTCCCTCTTGCCTGTAGGTGATGCTGTGTGGAATGCAGGAGATCGACCTGGTGGACTGGCAGCGAAGCACAATCTACAGGCACTATGCCCGAAGCAGCAAGCAGATTCTCTGGTTCTGGCAGGTTGGTACATTCTTCATGTCCTGTTACACGCACTCAGACTGCAGTGTTCAAATCTAACTGTAAGATCCATTTCTATTACAGATTTATCACTTCTCATAATAGTAGATTTGGGATTTCTTGACAGCCATGACTAAAACAATGACTGTCAATCTCAAGTGACTCCAAAAATGTACAAATATTTTGATTAAAATAAAGAAATAACATGAGACTGTGGGAGTATTGTAGATTTTTTTAATTATTAGTGTATCATCCTGAATTTGTTAAGGGCTACAAACATCGAATAATCTGTTGACAGTTTGTGAAGGAGATGGACAATGAGAAGAGGATGAGACTGCTGCAGTTTGTCACAGGAACCTGCCGCCTTCCTGTTGGTGGCTTCTCTGACCTGCTGGGTAACCAAAATACACACACTAACACACAAACACACACGGATTGTACAGTATGTTATTTAATTGTCTTTATGGTTATTCATTTATACAGGAAGCAACGGTCCCCAAAAGTTCTGCATTGAGAAAGTGGGCAAAGACAACTGGCTTCCACGAAGCCACACATGGTAAGACCTGCGTCTGCTGACACACACTTCGAGGGTTTAGGTGAAATACCTGATCCAAACAGACCTGATGACCAAACCCTCTGAGTCATTTCTCATTCAACTCACTCTCAAGCCTTCCTTTGTTGTTGATCTTTAATTAGGTATTTATAGTTGTATGATAGTATGTAAGAATGCAGTTTTTCTCAATTTAGAATGGTTACAGTAGTTTGTTTAGTGAATGCTTTTATGAAGCATCATACATAATTAATGCAGCAACTACAGCAGGTTTAGTAACCAGGTCATTTTATTGTGGCAACATTTAACAGGGAGGAAAGTCAAAGCATTTTTTGATCATCAGATATTGTTTGTTTAAAACAATTATAAGGGTAATAATCTTTGATGTGTAAAGTATGATCTTTGTTTGAAATTTAATACAATTCATCATCGCATTTTTTTAATATTGATTGCCATTACATTGTTTTGTTTTATGATTAGAGGTTACACATTGAATCCAAGATAAAGTTTCTCTCTCATTTCTCCATGTAGCTTTAATCGTCTGGACCTCCCTCCGTACAAGAGCTACGAGCAGATGAAGGAGAAACTCATGTTCGCCATAGAAGAGACTGAAGGCTTCGGGCAGGAGTGATGCAATAAGAGCAGGACCTGCAGGAGGGTCTGGAGGAGCCATTTCAGACGAGAGCACTCTCCAACAGATTCCGCCTGCAGCCAGGAGCCGCTGATAACTGGTAGATGGATGTAAGAAGTTTTTTATTTACGTCCACTTCGCCATATGCAGCCACAGCTGATTCTGAGCTGTTCGGTGAGACGGTTTCACTTGAGTTTGCATCACACAAGACCTAAAGTGACCCTGTTTCACTTATCACGCATCAGTTGCTCCCTAATCCAGATGATCTTACTCATCACTGTTCAGCCCATCATCAGGCGGTGGAAGAGAAGAGACGCCTTTCTCGCTCTGTCGTGTCTGCACTCGCTGCGCATTACGCAAGTGCAGTTTCTACACTTGCTACCCGTGAATCTCTGCAGTAGTAACTTCTTAGCAGCCGCCTTTTTGGGGTCTATGCAGAACGAAACATTTCAGAGCAAAGAACCATACTTGTGTGTTTTGACTTGAAATAAAAAGATTCATATCTCAAAGCGACGTAAAAGGCACATGTATGGTTTTGGATCTGTCAGACTCGGGTTTTAATTTGTCTTTTTCCCAAAGGATGAAAGGATGATTTTTCTCCACGTTATTGGACTGACCCATAGCACATGTGAAATTTCTTTTAACAACTTTTATAATTATAATCATGCTATCTGTAAGAATTATTTTACAGGTTTAATTTGTTAACTTAATGATAATGAGATCAAACTTTGAACATAGCTAAGCAGTAAGACCATTGTGATTGTTCTTAAGAAAGGTTGTATTTTTTATGTGCAATAGTTTCGTAGAAAACGTTTGCCAGTTATAGAGCCAAAAGTGATTTGTTTCATTATTTTAATAACAATATTGAATTAAAATTCCCAATATGAAATGTGGTGAAACTACTACGGATGCGATTTGCTTTGATGAACTTTGCCTTCCCTAAATCTGTGCTGTGTGTTATTACATCAGCCTGTTTGACCATAATAGAAAACTCCCTTTATGAGTGCGGGGGTCTCTGGATAGTGACGAGCTGGTACTGATGATGTGGGAGCGTTAAGGAAAATAAATAACGACGTGCACCCACGGAATGGTAGCCAGTTCTCTGGTAGTTATCCTGAACTAAGCATCATCATAGATCACTGATTAAGACACAGAAACTTGCACTCGTGAAGGGACTAAAGCAGTTTTTGTAAATATCCTTGCATATAGTTGACACAAGCAGCGGACCCCCTTGAGTTGCAGGCTTAAACTGATCAGTAGGATTTGAATTAATATAATAGTAATTATCCCTAGTTTTATAGGGTGTGAGGTATTAAGATTTGTACAGAGATAGATCATTTTGTGTCTTTTTCCAAAAATAGCTCCACTAATGTCAAACAACAGAGTTTTCTTTTAGTTTCAGGAGTTTGATTTTGATCGAACATCTATGGAATCGATCCACCAAAGGTTTTTTTCCCATAATTTTATGTTAACCATTTGACTTCAGTCATCAACAGTTATTTACATCCTCTGAATTATAACATATTTAATATTGGTTGTATTTTACCCACTAAGTTTCTGTTCTTTTTTTAAATACTGATTTGTCCTTTTAGGCACTTTTAAATAATCAGGTGTTCAAAGTTCTTGACCTGCTTCATCACTGTGGATTTGAAAGATTTTCTTACCGGGCCTATCACAATAATGGATTCCTATTCATACACGATATTAACTTGTGTCCCTACTGTGTATTCATCAGTCTTGTTGGGTAATATGAACGGAGCCAAATTAATGAATTTTAATGTGATATTTTTTTAATCGCTAATAAACCGCTCTGTATTGTGTATAGGTGGTGTGGTGCATCCTTACATGATGAAATTTCTATATGTATCCCACATCTCTGAAAAATCTTTAATACAATTTGAATTTCAGCAGCTTCCCTTCAGTTTCCAGCTAAACGCAAAAGTTTTTTTTTCATACCATTTAGTTTCATGAGGCTGATACAAAATATGCTGGTTGTTCTTATACTGATTTAATCTCTCCCATCTTTGAACAGACAGGTGTTCTGACCCTCAGGAAAAAACAGTTTCGGCTTAAAAGTTAATCGCGTCAGATGAGTCACATGACGCCACCTGTATTCGTTCACTGGCAGCGATTCAATATACAAACACACCTACAAACTCTGTGTGTGGCTACCAGAGTCCCGGCTTGTGACGAGATGATTATCTTAAAAAGAATTGTGATTAAAAATGTTGAACCTGTTGACAGATTCCAACTAGTGACACGGCACCTTGACTTTCAAAACTGGCTGAATTAACCACTTCACTGTTTTAATCACTGCTGTGTTTCCCACCATTTGGCAGTTAAATGTATAGAAATATGCAAAATGGTGTTTTTAGTTGTGACGATTACATTGTAAATCATGTTGATAGTTTTTCTTTTCTTTGGAAGCTGAAGCTTTGTTTTGATAAGTGAAGGTCAGTGGTGGAATACTATTTATTTGGAGAATGGGTTTCATGTGACAATGAACTGGATTGATTGAGGAAAAAAACTGTAATAAAATGATATTAACACTGGGCTCCTGGAGGTGTCATTTGTATTAATTATTTTTCCACCTTAGTTGACTATACTATATTTCTTCAAAATAAACATAAGGCAGCTTTTTTTTTTCATATTCTTTAGCAACATGAAAAAATATGAAAATATAATATTCCCAGCATTTGGAAAAGGAAATAAAAAGAATACTGTGCACCTGCCTGTTGATTTCCCTGAAAAAAATGAATACAACTTCATGTGTAAATCCTTAATTACTCCACTTTTACTGCGATTTACATGAGCCGCTCCAGTTGGGACCACCAGAAATTATCAAAGCAAAATCCCTTCATAAACGACATAAACTGTCTCTTCATCCCATTCTATTCATATATCATATTTTCACTCTGAAAACTTTCCCAACGTGAACTCAAAGATGACTATGTATGCTTAATAAATCTTTTTAAATTATGACTTGTGATTTCTAATGTTTTTTTGTCGAAATATACAGGGCACTACTAGTAATTTAACTTGTTTAGCACTTATCTAAACAAAGTTCTTCAAAACATACATGGCAATAAAAAACAAATGAATAAAGAATAAAAGGTCAGCAGATGTTAAGGAAATATTGAATACAATTTAAGGTGCCAAATCATAACATGTAAAGGTCGAGTTCTTAAAAATGATAGAGAAACCAACAGATCCAACAATGAGCAGCACTTTGGCGCCTGTGGAGAGGAAAACAAACTATTGGTGGAAAAATAGTAGTTCTGAAAAGGTTAATGGAGGCTGCAAAAACAAATTGCAGGTGGTGCTGTAAGAGCTCCTGAAAACTGGTTAGAGGGAATCATTTACTCATTTGACATTTGTTCAACAACAATATTCAATACTTTGCACATCAAAAAGTTGCAAATATTATAGAAACAGCTCCCATCCAACCAGATGCTATAATCTCCAGTAAGCTTAACTGTCTGTTCAGAACTTTGCCTTCAGACCAAGTTGAATACAGAAACAAGCATTCCACTTAAATTCATCTACTTCTTGATATCCTAAATAAATTTAGCTGATTCTGTATTTCTACTTAAGTTCACTTCTGAGCTTCTACTTTGTGGTGTTGTTACATTCACCTCAAGTAGAGGATGTTATTTTATTAACAGTCTTCTTCAAACTTGCAGGATCAGTAGCCGCTGAACACACCATCCAAACTTGGGAGTGTCAACATGTTGATATCTTAAATAAGACATGAGGCATCTTTTCTTTTCTGAAACGTCTGCTCAGACTCTTGTAATCTGTTTTTAATCTCCCGTACATTTCTCTGAAATGTGTCACAAAATGTGTCTGCACGTTACCTCTTGGTCTCACATGTATATGTCCACACATTCACATGCAATAATTGAATGACTAATGGCTTTATGAAGCATTGCTCTATAGCTGCACCACCAGACAAACATTAAGTAGAAATTGCTCACTGAAATATTCCACCTGTGTTTTATCATTAATGAAAGAATAATTTTCCAAAGCATGACCTGTTTCAAATTATATTATTTCTCAAACCATTTAAACTGTAAAAGTGTTCTCAAGTGTTGTGTTTTGATAAATGTGGATTTATTTAAAATATTTTTAATAATGCAAAAAAATTTAATAACATAAAACAAAAATCTTATAGCATGAAACCGTTTTAAACTCATTTTAAATCTAGTTTGGTTTTTAGCTGGAGTTACTCCGTAGGAACCTTCACCGCGGTGCAGCACCACGGACACCATTCTCTGTGACACGTCGCTTGTGTGCCACACCGTGTCCTGTCCGTCAGAAACGATGGCGGCTGCCGGGTCGGACCTGGTGAGAACTCTGCTGTTCACCGTCAACAACCTGCTGCAGCAGGAGAAACACAAAGCGGCTCTGGCTGTTCTGAAGGGATTCCGGAACGGAGTCGTGTGAGTGAACTCGTTATAAAAAACAATAAGCTCAGTTCAGTAGAAAGTTAAATTAAAGATCTGTAGTGTGTCTGTGGACCAATCAGCTGCGAGCTGACAGGGAACATCAGCAGCTCCAGGGAACAGATTGTTGACTCTTCATGACAGTTTGGTAACTTTGTGTAAATGTGTGTGTTTCTCAGGTATGGAGCAAAGATCCGAGCCCCTCACGCCCTGGTGATGACATTCCTCTTCAGAAGTGGCAGGTATGATTCACTGTGTTTGTAAATCACAGTTTCTTATCAACACAACATGACCCTGAGGTGTGATCAATGCCCCAACTTACCCTTAGGATTATTAAAGTAGCTATATTGTCGTTTATTGCTACTTATTTTACCCCCTTATCATATATTCTTTATTTATTTTCATTCTGCACATATTTTTCCTGTCTGTACACTATATATACGTTTATTTACATTCATACTTTTCTATATTTCTCACACTTATGTATTGCATGTTGCTATATATATATATATATTCTTATCTTATCTTTATCTTGATGACCTTCGCTGACCACTCTTTGTTGACCTGTATCATATTGGATGTTGTGTGTGTGATCGTGAATAGGTTAAGCTGAAAATTTGTGTCCTCTTGATCAGTAAATTTGTCTAAATCTGAATCTGAATCTATGTGTATCTTCTCTTGCCATCCATAGTTTGAAGGACAAGCTCAGAGCCATCTTGAAGGCCACCTACACCCACTCGCGTAACCTGGCGTGCTTCGTGTTCACATACAAAGGACTTCAGACCCTGCAGCAGAGGATCCAGGGGAAGAGTTTACAGTCCCACTCCTTTCTGGCAGCGTGTGCCGGCGGCTGGTTGGTGTTTGGCAGCAACAACAGCATCAACAGCCAGGTTTGACACGCCTCCAGAAAAAACCCTCTGTTTCTGCAGAATCTTTCCAAACCAAAGTCTGTAACCGATTTATTCAATGTTCCTCAGATCAACATGTACCTGCTGTCCAGGATCCTGTTCGCCCTGTCTCGTCTGGCCGTGGAGAAAGGAATCGTGCCGCAGCCCAAACGCGACCCCTTCCCGCTCTTCGCCACGCTGGTGTGGGGCGTCGTCCTGTGGCTGTTTGAGTACCACCCCCACACCCTGCAGCCCTCACTGCAGTCCTCCATGAACTACCTCTACCACGACAGCAACGTGTGGCACGACATCACCGACTTCCTTGTTTATAATAAACCCAGGACAGCGGCTTAAAAGTGAAACTAGCTTTTTATTTTGAATATGATTAAAGCTCGCCGCAGAACAGTATAAACCACTGTGGTATGAATAAATACAGCAAATGAGGAGCTGAGGAAATTCCTTCATAATTTGGAAGGAAACACAAGTTATAAATTCATAATATTAAGTGTGCAATAAATTATGTATTGAGGTGAGTAAAACCAGAAATGGAAAAGTAGAATATTAATATGAAAACAATCCAGATATTTAACATAGATTAAAAGTATATACCTGTAAATGAATCAGTAAAATTTGATCAAAAGCCCAATTGAAAAGTTTGAAGATAAGTCTAATCAGTAGATAGTACCACGACTTTTAAGAGCTTTTTAATAAGTAAGCGATCTTTTAATCATCTCTGAAATAAACTGGGCCAGTAGCAGTATAACTGATATACTTTGTTTTTCTCATTCTGCTCTTGTAGTTGTAGTTGAGATATATTTTTCTTGGTTAAGACCAGAAAGCATCACAGTCCTGCAGATGATGAATAACATTCTCATGTGTCATTACTAGTACTTACTAATATTCCAGTGATGTTGAATGTTGCCTTCTTTCAATTATTAGTTGATTCGTGTTTTGTATGATTGTGAGTTTTATGATTCGCCAACCTATTTATGTTCTTGTGTCATTGTTCATGATTTGTTTTTAGCCGAATGTGGAGCTGAAGCACGTCCGCACATTAAAGTGTCTTTGATATTAGGCCGAACCAGCTTTACGTGTCCATGTCTTTGTCCGAAGCGTTTTCCCTGCGGCTGATTGGTTATTTGTGTCAGTTTGTTGTTGACAAACAGCCCAGATCCATAAAATCAACTGCTGCAGAGTCAAAGGTAAAAGATGTTTTAATGCAATTTGTTGTGACAACTGAAATTACGCAATACACAATAAATAAAAACTGAAAACAGAAGCTTTTCAAGTTTAGCACCGAGTGTATTTTTCTGCAAAGTGTGCAGCTTGTTAGGACGACCGCCGGAAGTACTGCAGGTGAGCACATGACTCACATGTTGTGTGTTTGCTCTGTTGTGTATCTACTCTGCTGGAATGTTTGAATGTTTGTTCAGACGTCAAGCTCCTCCCTGCTGCACCTCCACCAGAAATACTGGATACTTTTCTAATACATAAGCAAACGTTTATGTTAGTTCCAAAGGGGAAGGTGTGTCCTCCAATGTTCAATGAGGGCTGAATAAAAGTGTTGTCGTCACATGTCTTCAGTTTACTTCTGTGTTCAAAGGGTTCATCGTCACATCTGCAAATTCAACTATGTAAATTGATTGAACTGCAACTTACTTTCTAAAAATGTCCCATACTGAAGTCATTCCATCCCTCCATCCATCCAGGGTCTAAACTGATGTTATGCAAACTTAAATTAAAAGAATTTGCTATATATAATGTTTTTGATTGCGAGTGGATACATTAAATTAATACTTTTACTGTCATAATTTGACATAAATAAAACATGGAAGACATGACTTTTACTTTGTGGTTTGTTAAAGAATGCAGGTACTGTTTCAGCAAGTGGTCATTGGAATTTAAATGAGCTAAAAGTGTGAGTCTCTGAAACTGCTTTTAAAATGTGTTACCCCATTTATTTTGTTCTAGCCCTAAGGGAAACTAGTGTTAGATTGAATAAGTGTAACTCAAGTTTGGAGGTTGACTTCAGGAACAATTACTTCTCTTAAATTTGTCTTAACGTCTTTAATTGAACATCTGGATACCTGGAGAGACATAGCAGAGACAGCTTCAGCATCACCAAAGTCATACGGCTTCATTATCTAGGTACCACACATGTCTGGATGAAATTGAGGGACAGTCCATCCAATAGTTTTATATTTCAGTCTTAATCAAAGTTGTCTGACCGGCTGCTAGATCCTAAAAGTCCTAAAATGATCCATAGACCAAATTGAAACTTTATTTATTGTAACTGTAGAATGGTCTTATATATCTATACATCTTATCTATTCAAGTTCTTATATTTAACTCTGATGATATGAAGACACCAGGTAGAAACCAGAAGATAGAACAGACAGCAGCTCCTGTCGTGACAATAAGTCAATATTCATTCAGAAAAAATGACTCTCCCATATTGTACATACCAGGCGTGATCAGCAGGTGACTGGACATGATTCCACTGTACAGAGGTGGCAAGTCAATTAATGGGAATAAGAGAACTCCTACACACACTGATCTGGGGCAGAAGTCACGGTGTCTAAGTTTCAAGGGCAGTCACTGCTGATTAAAGAGTGTGTGTGTGTGTGTGTGTGTGTGTGTGTGTGTGTGTGTGTGTGGGGGGGGGGGGGTAGAGAGAGAAAGGTTGAGCCAACAAGATTGTTCATGTCTATATTCCTGTTCTATGAAAAGAATTCTCAAGTGTTCCATCAATTCTCATTATCTTACCAATTGAGTGTAATTAGGAGCGATGACGTTTTGCCTGATGGTCTCGATCCATATTTCATCAGAGATTTTGTAAAACACAAACATCTGTTTATATAAAATCTTCTGTAGATTTCAGCTTTAGACATTGTGTGACATGTTGCTACTGTAATCGGACTCAAGCTCTTTCATCACTCACAACACAGGCTTGTCCAGCAAACGAATGTAATCAACTCCAGATCCATGATCTTTCATTGATCTTGTTCGGGTGTGATTACTCACAGGAGATCTGACTTTCTCCTGAACCTGTGCAGTTCCACAGAAATCTACAAGGAGGAGTTGACGAATACTCTGAGAAAGCGAATGGATGTAAAATATTTCAAGTCAATTTATAGACAATAGCAGTATGTACAGTTAAACTTTTATTAAACACTGAACTTAGTCAATGGAAAATGACGGATTCAAAACACGGATAAATAAACAACACAGTCACTGTTTGAGGTTACAGTAGAAACCATCTGACCCCGGTGCAATTTCACACAGAATTGTGCAACAGCTCGTTCAGAACTTCAGATCAAAACCCTGTCAAACTGGGCTGGTCTGATTACTCACGACCAAGGACGTCCTTACGCATGAATCTGAACATCTGGAATGAACACGCCAAGGAGCGGTGTTCCATCGCGTGGCGCCTGCTTTGTGCTACATGCCTCCAGGGCCTTGGTTACAAATACCAGGGGTGTGGCAAGGCTTTATAAGGCTGTGGATGGCAACTCAAGGGACACACGCACTCAACCACTGCTCCGAAAGACACACTAGCAAATGGAAGGTGAGATTCGACTCTCTTTTCCTCTTACCCTTTTACTCTTTTATTATTCAACTTATTCAACTTTTTTTATTCATGCTAGTCATCTGTGATAGAGAGAAGTTTTTAGGTTGTGTGCCATTTGATAGGCAAATGCATTTTTTCTGGAGCAATTTCACCAATCGTCTCTCTTGATTTGCAGACATAATCATCAAAGATGTCGATCTGGAAAGATCAGAAAACCTGCAGAGACACAAGACCGACGGCTTCAGCAGCTCCAAGTCCCTGGTGGTGCGGAGAGGAGCCACCTTCAGGATCAGTCTGCAGCTGGGGGGCCGACCCTTCAACCACACGACCGACTCTCTCAGGGTCAAAGTCATGCTGGGTAAACTAGACCTACATTGAATTCTAATTGGATTACGGCTCTGTAGGTGTCTGGACTCATTAAATCTTCCTCTCTTTTCTCCTTCAGGCCGCCTGTATGTGATCATGCCGGTCACTTTCTGCAATAAGGTGTCCTCAACCAAGTGGAAAGCTTATATGGACCAGGACAACCTGGACCCTCAGAATGTCTCCATCTACATCTCCTCTCCTTCCACGGCCCCAGTTGGTCTCTACGGATTCCAGCTGAGTCTGTTCTCTCAGGGCAGCAAGCGGGCGCGCACCTACGGCAAATTCATCCTGGTCTGCAATCCCTGGTGCCCTGGTAAGTGAAGGCATGAAAAAGTGTTTTGGATGGGTAGCTGTTGAAATCCCATTCTCCCTAAACCCTTTATACTTAACCCTAACCAGACTCACCAGGGCAGCCGCAGTTATCTAATAAAACCAGACATGTTTTTTTTAAAGATATAGTTTAGTGCTGGACTGTGCAACCCCTTCAGTGATTCTAACCTGAGAGAAGAGGATAAAGATTTAAAATGTGAAATCACTACGATGAGCTGAATGTCTGCTTTATTTCCTGCAGAAGACTCGGTGTACATTCCCTTTGAGGACCAGAAAGAGGAATATGTCCAGAACGACTCTGGGTTGCTGTTCATGGGGACGACTATGAACCTTGTGTCGATGCCGTGGTCATTTGATCAGGTATGGAAATATGATCTTTTCAACAGATTTTCTTTTTTTATGAAAAAAACTCCTAACATTCTTTACTAATGATAACCCAGCGCTGTATTATTGAATAAAAAATGCCTCTGAATATTTCTAAATTTGTTTTAGTCTTGGTTGGCTTCAACTCCATCAGAATATAAGAGGGATTAAACAAGGGGTTTAAATACAATACACATTTTAGGTAACACAAAATCACAAATCTTGACTTTCATCAACAACAATACAAAAACAACCCTGAGGACAAAAGGTTGTGTGAATTGTGTGAATTGTGTGAATTGTGTGAATTGTGTGAATGAAGAAATATTAAATCACATTTTCTTCTGTATTGCTCCTAATATGACGATAGTAAATGAAATGAAAAGGTTCTGTTGGACGGATGATGACAGGATGTAATGTTTGATTAATTTGAATGCTTAAAGTTTGCAGCCTTTGGTTCTAAACCATGGAAAAAGGTTTATTTGTTCAGTGTTATGATTAATGCTGCTGCTGTGGTTTCTAGTTTATTTCTTTCCAATCAGTTATTTTTCTTTCTCTAAATAATAATGTCTTATAAACCTGTTTTAAGCCATTTGTGTGTCGCAGTGAATTTAATCGAATCCTTTCTCTCTTCCTCCCTATGCAGTACGAGCCTGGGGTTCTGGAGGCGTGTCTGAATCTGCTGCAGGTCAGTCCCCAGCACCAGCACAACAGGAGAGGAGACTACTTGAAGAGGAACAACCCCGTGTACATCAGCCGGGTGGTGTCTGCCATGGTGAGGGAACAACTCATATCTCCTCCTCCTGCTGCTGCTCTGCTTGATCCGTGCTTTCATTCACTTTGCATGACAACATGAGAAATCTCTCCTGAAACCTGCTTATTAAAAACAAGTTACGGCCTGAGGTGGGACAGTGTTTTTGCCAGATTTTGCTAAAAATGAACACGAAGTTCTGGATCATTAGATGTCGCATGCAGAGATGAGGCAATTACCAAACACAACAGTCAGTGAGAGTTGTTATTAAACTGCAATTGGCAAACTGAGCAATGTCAGATGTCAACCATGTCAGAGCGAGGTGCCCAGACTTGCTTTTCAATCTCATGGGAACTGAAAGTGCACGGATAAGGTTAATGACACGTGTCTCCTCTCTCTGTTCCATGTTCAGATCAACTGTGAAGACGACCGCGGCGTCCTGAAAGGGAACTGGTCCGGGGACTTCAAGGACGGACTGAACCCGTCCGTGTGGACTGGGAGCGGTGACATCCTGAGGCAGTGGGCCCAGTCCAGCTACAGCCCAGTCAAGTACGGGCAGTGCTGGGTGTTTGCAGCCGTCATGTGCACAGGTAGTTACATCACCCAGAATGTACAGACGCTTGAAATTAAAACATCTGTCACGTCTGATGTCTCGCTGGGTCATTGTTTTTTTTTTCCATTGTGCAATGTCAGATACCATCATCAGTGTGTAACGTGTGTGTGTTCCCTTCTCTGATTACGTCTTTCAGTCATGAGAGTTCTTGGCATTCCTTGTCGTGTGGTGACGAACTTCAACTCCGCTCACGACACCAACGGCAACCTGACGATCGAGGAGTACTACAGCGAGAAGGGGGAGAAGCTGAAACACAGCAATGACAGCATATGGTCAGTAAAAAATCATAACACAAAAATTACAAACAACAACAATTATGATAGCAATTCAATGCTCAGTGAAATCTTCTTTTTCCCCCGCCGTTGACAGGAACTTCCACGTCTGGGTGGAGTGCTGGATGACTCGTCCGGACATTGGAGTTGATATGGACGGTTGGCAGGTTCTGGACCCGACTCCTCAGAACAGGAGTGGAGGTGTGTGGGAAACATTCTCGATCATATAACATGAAATCCCACCAACTGACCTCCTTCTAACACAACCCTCTTGTTTTCTTCCCCGGGCTCTCCCTTCACCCCAGGAGTGTTCTGCTGCGGTCCATCTCCAGTCAAAGCGATCAAGGACCGGCGCACGGACCTGCTCTACGACGTCCCCTTCGTCTGCGCCGAGGTCAACGCCGACGTGCACACCATCATCGTGAGCCAGGGCCGGGTGGTGGGCCTCAACAAAGACACAGAGAAAGTGGGATCCCTCACCTGCACCAAAGCTGTTGGGTTCCCCAGAATGCAGAGAATCACAGGAGACTACAAATTCATCAAAAGTAAGATCCAGACACTTTTATAAATGCTCCCTATAGCTGATTTAGAGAAGTGGCCTTGTGTTCACTTCAATCCATCATTCCCACTCTGCTCACATTATCTGTTTATCTTTACCAAACAGGTCCGACTTCCACAATCTCATCCAGAAGCTCCGGGACATCAGACGACTCAACATTGAGGAGAGGTACGTTTCTATTTTCCAATTTGTTTATACGTTAATCCGAGTTATCAGTTGTTCAATCACACATGGTCTCACCCTTTGGATTTCGTCGCATTTATTCCACAGACTCGTCCAGAGGAGTGTTCGTCTCCCTGAACCTGGACAAGGCTCCGGTGGCCGGCGAGCCGATCAGCTTCACCGTGAAAGTCATGAACAAACAACGCGTTGCCAAGACCATGACAATGCATCTCAACGCTCAGGCCAAGGAATACAACCACAGCCCCTCGGACACATTCTGGCAAATGCAGGGCCTCATACAGCTGGCACCCATGGAAGGTAGATCTACTTCTCACTCGACTATAAACTCAGATTTATCAATTATGAAGCATTATCGTGCTTTTCAGAATTTATTGTAAAATTGTAAAAAGTGCCCATTCCAAACCTGCCTGTTTGGAATGGGCTGTTCTCTTGGCCTGAGTTAATGATCCGGAGCTACTCTAGAATGATTCCTCCTTATTAGTGAGTCCTCCTCACAACAGTGCTACTACACACTCTCACTTTTCTTATTCTTTTTGTGCTGGACGTTGAGTGCAGAGCTTTTTATAAACAGTTTATGATGCAGAGGGAAGTTAGAAAATGCAAAAAGACATGTTCGAACTCGGCACTGCACTTTCTTGGCCAGTTTATAATAGACATGATGAGTATGAAGTCGATTAGATCAACAGTTCACAAGATATATATCCCACAGACGTTTGTGGATTTAGTAGATGATGAATTTCACTCACTCACCGTCTCCGCCCACTCTTTGCAGTCAAGACTCTGACGCATCAGATCCTCCCGGCCCAGTATGAGGACGTGGTGGGGGACAACCTCATCAACCTGGCAGTGGTCCTGGAGGACAGGGCCAGTGACAAGCGGGTTCTGGCCACAGAGGAGTTCAACATCTCCAGCCCACAGCTCAACATACAGGTACTTTGAGGAGATTTGGATTTTTTGCTTCACCAGTTTTTGCTTAAATTTAGATGTTAAATTCACTTACGTTAAGGGATTAAGAGAATACCACCAGATATTTATTCAACATTTAATTTCTCTCCATGCAACACAGCAAATAGTTGATCAAACTTTCACGAGGTCTATAATGAATTTCAACAAAGAACTTAATAAATATTAAATAAATAATGCTAATTTAAATGATAATGTTCATTCAAAAAACATCTAGAACATTAACTAATTTATGTGATGGTGCAGGAGCAGAAAAAAATGCGCATTTGTGGTTTTAAAATTTCAAAAACTTCAATATTCTGTTTACGAAAACCTAATTATATATCTTCAATCAAAAAGCATATCTAGTATATACGGGATATTTTCTCACTTTAAGGTGATTTCAGGGCTAGTTTAAGGGGATTCTCAAGCTTCACTAAAACACACGTGTCCAACAGATCTCAGATGAAGACTCCATTGTGCCGAACAAGGAGCACACGGCTGTGGTGACCTTCACTAACCCGTTTTCTCACATGGTGAGCGGAGTGCTCACCATCGCCGGGGCCGGGCTCGTCCAGGGCAAGATTAACTTCAGGTAAGAATGACGAGAGCTGGTTTTTGTGGGTTGAATGTTTACTGTTGTAGAAACACATCACAAGTGGCTTAAACAAATAAAAGAGAATAATGAAAGGAACAGTAACCAAAAAGGAGTGTCACCGGGCAGAACATGGCAGGACAGGCTGTCCATGCTGATGGAATGTGGGCGTGTTGTGTTCTTCTGCTTATGTGTTTGTTCAGTGCTCAATCCAAATCCAGACCTATAATTATTTGCAGGCACTGTTGTTTTATGAGCTGCGAAAATATAACCTGACAGTTAGCTACAATGTGTGTATAAAGTTTAACAATGGGAAAATGAGCTTAACTTGGCTGTCACCATGTGAAGTGGTTCAATGAAGTCAGGTTCAAGCAGGTGAAAACAAATCAGGGAACACAGGAACCGGTTTGGGCAGTTCCACAGTAAAAGTACTTAATGTTCATCTTCTGTCTCTTCCTGCAGGATGCTGCCGCTGCATCCAGGAGGGAAAGTAGAGCAACGCATCACTTTCACCCCCAGCATGGTGGGAATGAGGATGCTGCAGGCGAACCTGTCGCTGATCAACATCAACTCCACTATCAGGGGCTTCAAGATGGTCTCTGTCAACAGAGCTTAGATCAAATCCTGTGTTTGGGCAAGATTCTCACATATGTGACATCACTGTTTTGTGCCTCAGAAACATCTCATCCAGTTTGTAACAAACAAAACACATCCTGCTGCCGTCCTCATGCTTTCCTGTTGCTGTGTATATAATGTTAATGTTATTTATATTCATGATATTGATATTTATTTATTTTTGTGCTTGAGCCACGACAATCAACACTGATAGTTGAAAAATCTCCATCTTTACTTGAAATTGAAAAAGATTAAGATTAAAATGTAATATTGTACTTTTTTTTATCAAAATAAAGCAAAATGAATTTGTTTAAGTACATGATGTGTGAAATGTTTTGTGTAGAAGCCAAATCTATCAATGTTGATTACTATTATTGTAGTTCTCTTTATCCCCTGAAGAGGGAGACTTTTACTCAAAAAAGAAAAAGTTCATTTCGGGTCAGTGCCCGTTTTTTAAATCCTTTGACAGTTACATATAATGCAAATCATGATTATTAATGATTCACTCATTTGTTTGTCTTATGTTTTATTTGTCTTTATATTGAGTGAATTCAAATGAAACTCAACTCGCCGTTCCACCACAATACAATTAATTTATCTTTATTAATCTATTTTTCACTCTGTCAAAACAAATCGACAATAAAGCTTTATATACAGATCATAGCTAAGCTGACAGGCAGTGTAATCGGCACATGCACAACCATACCAGTTCATCTATATTACAAACAGGTTATTGGGAAATTAAACAATTAAACAAGGACAGAAAAGAAGAATTAAAACAGGAAAAACATGTACAACCCAGAAAAGGACGGATCCTATGATACAGCATCTTCAAGACAACGTCCAAACATATTTTACAAGAGCAGAGTTTTGGTCTTTGAAGGGGAAAGTTTTCCATGTAAAGCTCCCAAACTATATAAACCAATTGAACCAATAATAAATAGCTCACATTTTAATGATAAAAACACAGACTATTTTCAATAGCCTCTAACTATGAGGAGAATGTTATGTGATGTTTATCTACCTGACGTGAATAAAAAAGCGATTCTAAAATAATATTGGATGTCAAATCTATCCCATGATTTTAAAATAGCGTTGGCCGAGTCACAACAAATATAAAAAAGACACAGACAGTCTAACTCCATTCTGAACGTTTCCTCCGTGCAGACATACTCACTGTGTTTTCATTAAAAAAGGATGTAAGAGTTAGCTTTCAGTGCATTCTTTGTTGCCATAAACTTGACATGAACTGAATTATTAAAAAAAAACTTTTCCTGGGGTCGGTTATGAAGCTTTGGTCCCTTTTTTTAATTTACACTTGTCTTTTTGGTCCAGGTCTTCTGGCTTCATGTTTATGAGTCGGAGATAAACTGCAGATCCTCACAGCTCCTCAGGCTGTGAAACTGTCCGCCCGGGGGCTCACTCCAAGTAGCAAATACTGACTCTTAATCAGTCTCTGGGGGCACATTCAGCCCCCCACCCCCCGGCTGCACTCAGGTACTCAGGAGCGTCTCAAGTTTCAGATCGAAAAAAAGAGTGGAGTTTGGTAAATGGCGCCCTCTAGAGGTAGTCCAGCTCCAGTGCATGGCTCAGAGCTTCCAGATCAGGCCGACAGGACACCCTCCAGAACGGCATGTTCTTCTGAGGAAAACAAAAAATGAAATCCAAAGTTTATTTGAGGCAGATTATCAATCAATCAAAGATTAAATAAATAAAAACTTGGACAAAGAAACTGCAGAAATCAAGTGTCTTTTAAAGTTAAACGATGAGCTCTGGCTCATTTTTCAGCAGTATCACTGAATATATAATAATATAAAAGTGAGTTGTACCTTCTTGGCCACAGCCTCTTCTTCGGCTCCATCTCCTATCACCACGTACACTGCTCTCCGCCCGAATCTCTGGGAGATGCGCTCGAAGCAGCTCTCCTTGCCTTCGACACGAGGGAGAACCAGAGGTGGAAGTGTTACATTTAGATAAACAGTCTAACGGAGGTTGAGGCCTGTAGTGTTTATCATCTGTGATTGTTTCTCTCACCTGTTTTGGTGGCACTGTATATGTTTTCTATTGGGAAAGCTGAGCCCAGTCCGTACAGCAGCACCTTGGACAGAGCTGGGATGAGCTGGGTGGTCGTCACCAACACGTTCACACAGTTCGGCCTGAAACACACACAATTACAATATGGTTACGTTTAAGACCGGTGGTGTAAAGTACATTTACTTGAGTTTTACACTGTACTATAATATTCTGATGTGTATGTACTTTACTTTAGTATTTTCATGTAGTGCCACTGTGGCACTACATCTTCTATCTTCTAGCTTGCTTCTAGCTACTATCTTCTAGCTTGCTTCTAAAATATGATGCAATATTAAAGATTAAATGACCCAACTTCATTAAGAAGTTCAAATTACCTTCACATTAAACTGCTACAATATTTTGTATAAGTTCACATTTGTTTATTTGACAGTGACATGTTGTACTTCTTATCTTAAACAATAAATGAAACAGCAACAACTCAAATTTATTTGTATTATATTAAGAAAATATCAAATGGTGCTATAAATCAAATGTGAATCAATGTATTACAGCAGGAACTGACCTGGAGTTGATGAGCGCCAGAGCTTTGAGAGCCTGAGTCAGCCACAGGTCAGTCAGCACCTCCATCTCTCGCCTCAGCTGCAGCCACTCCTCTCGCTTGGGGCTGCCCAGCAAACCTGAGAGACACAAGTCCGACCGTCAGGGACGATCTGAACCCCCCCACTGCTCCAGCACATAAACCTGAACCCAAAGACACGGCTTTCCTTCGACAGCGGGACTTTCTGCAGTTCCCTGGACGGACGACTGTCTCGCATTAAACCCTGCAGCCAAAACCTCAGACACATGCTTTCCAGCCGAGTTGGAGCGGCCGGGAGTAATCAGCAGAGTCAGAGCCTGCTGAAAAACAGCTGACTCATCGTCCTGGTTGACAAACAAACATGTCTGGTTGCTGTCAGCGGGTCTTCACCACATCGTGATTCAGTTTGTTTAATAGGTCATACATGGGTAAATAAATATTTTTCTTAGAAAGATTTTCATTTTTGGAAGGAGCAGGTGTTTATGGTTATATCCTCGCTGTGTTTTGATCTTCAGCAATTGTTTGGTTAGTGAAATACAGCACGAGATGCACTTTAGTGAAGAAGGTCTACATTCTGCATCAAAAACTAATAAATCCCAGTCATACAACTTTGGTTTGAATCCGCACTTTTTTCAGTTCTTGACATTATTTGGTCTTTTTTAACCCAAGTTGGCCATCGGAGAAGTTGACATAGTCCAAACATCTTCACATACAAGATAACAGAAAATTCCTTTAAGTCTCAGTGTTACGTGTAAATAAATCGTCAGCTTACCACCAACATTATTCTTGTACGTGTTGTAGATCTCCTTGACTCTGCGGTATCGGAAAGCCAGTTTCCTCATCCAGTCCACCCCCCCATGGACCCCCGACCCCAGGCACAGAGAGCCGGCCCCCGCTGGGCTCTGGAAGCCGTCCGACCCAAAGTTGTAAGTGCTGCGGGATCGCAATACAGGAAACAGTCAGGATGTAGATCATAAAGACAGAAACACGCTGTATTCTTCCCTGAGCATCTTATAATGGTGCTATCGTCAGTGTTTTGAAGAAGTGGTACAACTGCATAAATCTTTGTGCTCTAGGAATTGATTCAAACTATTCAGGCTATGAAGAAGAAGGCGGTGGTTAAACCATTCATCACATTTAGGGAGTTGTGCCAGTGCAACCGCAAAAAATGTCAGGGACAAGAAATGCTTTAAAAATGAACGTAGCAATGAATGAAGCTTTGTCAGTAAGAAATCATGAAGTATATACATCCAGCGTGGGTAAATACAAAAAAAACTTTGAGATGAAAAAGGCCAAGTTCAGTAAAACAAACTGGAGAAAAGTGCTTTGGTGCAGTCTGGCACTTTGTCAGATCTCTCCTGAAAGTGCTTCAGCAAGTTTAATGCAATAAAACGTCTGGACGGAGCGAGACAGAGGGAATTATAAACAGATATTCTGATGAGGAATGAAAGCGTTGGATAATCCCGCGACATATTATACGGCTGTGGATGTTGGGAAAATAAAAGACATGCACATGCTTGCATGCATGAAAACACAGACACACACACTCCTCGTCTCATCTCCCTGCTACTTCTTGTTTCTCTTCCTCCTGTGCACTAAAGCCTGGAGGGCAAGTCTGGTTCACGAGCCACAGTCGAACCACCAGAGCGGCTCAGCAGAGCTTTAAGAACAGTTACACAGCAGAAGCTTTACCTCAGGTCCTGTCCGTTGTCATCTGATGCCACGTCATCAATATGAACCTGGTCACATTCCTGGGAAATGAAAAGGAGAGCGGATATGTCAGGAGATCCATTTCAGAGTTGAGCTCTGCACAGACAGGTCTCTCCTCTTTAGGGGAGCCTCTGAGAGTGATAGCAACTACAAAAAAAAAGAAAGAAAGCTCAAATAAAAGTCAGGGAGAGAGGAAATAATGTGTCGGGACCTGAGACAGGGAGGCGCCACAGGCATAGGACAGTCAATACGGGGAAAAGAGTGTAACCACCTAGGAAATGAAAGTAAATCTAAATTTTTTTATAGTGCATCCAATAAAAAAAACATCCCCTGAAGAAAGGCTCATTGTCTTTGACGAGCGCAGTAGCGTGCACGCTGTTCTTCTCTGTTGGACACTAATGAAATCAACCAAACCACTGGGATTAAAAACCACACTGGAGTTTAAACATGCGGCTGCAGCCAAAGCACTTCAAGCATCGCGCAGTTAAATCAGAGACTTGACCGCGCTTATTAATATTGGAGACGTTGGACGAAACGAAAACAAGAAGCATAAAAAGCTGACAGGAAGTGCCTCTTAAAAAAAGGACTCTCTTATTTCTCTGTCTTCTAGGTTCTGCAGTTACAAGCCTCTAAATCCAACAACCTTCTGTCTTCACATGAACACACACACAGAGAGAAACACACACACACACACACACACGTATGTGCAGAGACAGAGTCCTGGTGCATCTCCGTGTTGTGAGGCAGTGACCCGGGACAGACAGGATCTGCTATCACCTTTCAGTCTTTCTTTCCTGAGCCAGACAGAGACGCTACCTCATCTTCCCCCAGCTACACCTCTCCTCCCACTCAGGTGCCAGGCGACCCGGCACAGATGCTGCTACTGACCCAACAATGCAAATACAATACTGTACTCAAATATGCTCCAACTTAACTTAACTTGAACTTTAACCTACGAGGGACACATGCTAGAAACGTCATCAGCACATTTCCCTGCTTTATTCTCACATTGGCTCATTTGGACATTTTACTTGGGGGCTGGCAGGAAAAGTTATAATTTCAGGAAAATGTTCCGTGCATGTCTGAAAGCAGCTTTTATCTCATCATTGGTTCTCAATCATTTTCTATTTGGATTGCTAATGTCAAACAATCAGGCAGTCACCGATTACAATAAGGTGAACTCCTGCCCGCTGCTACTGCTTCCAGAGCGACAGGATAATTGCACCTGAGGACTCAGCAGCAGTTGTCAGTCGACCGTTGCTTTTGTTCTGAGCCCTGACAACAAAGGAGGGGATAAAAACCAGGTTTGCAAATGGCCCTGTTGGCTCCTTACCCTCTGCTCGACTGCTCCTCCTCCCACTTGACTAATTTTCCTCTCGGATAGTCAGACACACACCTATAATTACAGCACAAAGTGTACTTTCTCTCTCTCTCTCTCTCTCTCTCTCTCTTGGGCCAGCCCTCGCTAATCTCTTTTTTCTTCATTGTCAGTGGAAGGCTGAGGAATGCAGGATGAAAAACATGTGCACGGTTCGGTCGCTAGCAGGCGGTACAATCCTTTCATTTCTCCTCAGAGGTCGCCCTGAAGTCTCTGCTGGGTTTTCAGGCAGCGGGTTGAGTCGGACTGGGAGAGAGCGAGGACGCCAGCAGCGAACAACACCTCCTTTTACTGTTCTAGCTGGAGCGTCGCTTCAGGAAGGCAAATTGTTTGGAAAATGCTGCAGTAAGTGTTAAAGCAGGACGGACGTTTATGCAACGACAGCTTCGGAGCTTCGTGCCAGGCAGAAAAAAAAACTGCAAATGTCAAAGCTCTTGCTGGGATATTACAGGGAGGGTTTACTGGTCAGCTGTGGTGACGCCGTCACTGCTGCTATTTTCCAAATTACAGTAAGGAAATGCAATGTAAATAACATCAACATAATTGAATAAAAACAAGTGGGCAGTGAAGAAAATGCGAAAAAGTTGTAGTACTATCGAAAGGAAACAGAATCTCAGAGAGCAGTCAACAGAACGAAATGTCGTCCTGCAACTTTTTGGATTTTCTGCAAATTCAATTCTGACGCCGGTTTTCAAAACTCACCTCCAGATCGTTGAAGAAGAGTCTGGAGTCAGCCAGATTGAAGATCATCTCCTCCATCCACAGACCAAGAGACACGGCCTTGGACGAGTCCTGATGCAAACACACACAAGAACGCACACACACACCTTAGCATTAATGACTTTACACACAAATCGCTCCGAGGCTTAAAGGCTTAGCTGTGTATTTGTTAAATGTATATATGTGTAGCAAAGTGGAAATAACTTCCCCCTCAGGCTCAGTTATGATCTGTGTCAAATACACTTTTCGATGAGTGAAAACTGGTTTGACCTCGTTAATGCAAATGACGTAAAAACAACAGCTTCTCTGTCACTTCAGCGGCCGCGCCTCTGACAGTGAATTCATAAATAATGAAACCAAGCTGAGATTGATGGTTTTTTTGTACAGAGAGAATAATCAGTTAAATCAGATCCAGCATTATGAGTCCTGTCACTCTTCTCGTCCTGTCAGAGCAGCTGCCGGGCTCGTCCTCCGAACTCTCTTTCCTTTTCACTGGGATTGACAGAAACAGGTTTGAGGGAGAGGCAAGTGTGAACAGGCGATTCATCATATGTGTTAGTCAAACGCCGATTCTTATCTTTACTATCGCTCCTGACTCGGGGCCGGGCTCACGCCTCTGCGTTAACCTGCGTCCTGGGTGATCCGAACACGAGTGGGTCAGCTCACACCTGCTGGTAGAATGTGTCCTGAGTGACGGTTTCTGATCGGATCCACTGCCCCCCCCCCCCGCCCTCTGTGTATGTACAGGCCAAACAAACAAATATCACTTTGGTTTGCGAAGGAGGAGGCAGCGATGCACTGGAAACTTAAAGAAGAATGAGGAATTGGAAACATTACAGTTGGAACCACCCAAGATGTTTCGTTATAAATCTGTAGATGTCATTGCATGAGCTCGCTTTCTCCGTCTAAGTCTTATCTTTTTACCAGTAAGTGCACACTGCCTCCAACGATAATACTTAAATTCTGGACGTCAGTTGAGCAGCTGAGGGCTCATTGGGCGACTCAGGACACATTTCTTGTTAGCGTGCAAACAAAATACAGCTGAGCATGATGGAAAGGCCATTAGTTGTACTAATATATGATAATAAATATACAAAATACTTTCTGACTTGATGATGGTGCAGGAAACAGAATCATTAAAGCTAGTTCTACACCTAAAAGGATGAGAATAAAAGCTGAATCTGTCTATTGATCAACAGGAGATGAATTGACAGGTTACTTCTGTAACTGATTTGATATTTAATTAATTCCGTTTGAGTTCTTTTACGAGCAAAAGACCAAACATTTGGCAGAGATGCAGATTGATTAATGCCAAAAAATGTTGCAGTCGTATTTATCCACAGTTATCCTCCGGGCACTAAGAGAGTCTGAATCAAATGGATCCATCAGTTTATCTGATAGTTCTTTCAGAGAGTTTGCAGACAGGCCGACACCCTGGGGCCACGCCACTAATGAGATACACAGCTCCACCGAGTTTCTACCGAGAGTAATTAAATAAAATTGAAGGAAATTGATGAAAATCAATTGCTTCCTGTGATGAGGCAAAAAAAGAAGCAACTTGTGATTTATTTATATATATATATCATTGTTAAGCATGCTCACATGATTATTGAAAATGGCTTCCTCTGTTCTATTTACCCGACAAATACGCCGGAGCTTATTACAGATTTCATCGTTATTCCAGGACAAAGAGCAGGTAAATGATATAATGATATATCGTTCCTTTTCTAGATGTTTTCCATTTTTCTCTTTCTATCGACACCTCACACCACCAGGTCTCTCTGCTCGTTTCCTCTCCAGTGGAAAAGTAGAGCAAATACCTGAGTGTAGCGTTGCACCAACTTCAGCTCTGTTTGCCAATAAGAAGACACTAAACCATCACCCGGATAAACGCGTAAATCATGATGGGCAGGAAGACACACAGCTTGGGCGCGCTGTTGTTCACGACCACAAAAGAAGGTGTGTGTCTGCTCGCCGTGTCGTCTGCTCCACAGCGTTGGCTCGTCTCCGACAGCGAGACGGGAGGAACAGAGAGGTGTCAGCCAAAGGTGAAGATCAGACGAGTTGCCAAGCAGAGCTGTCTCCTGGCTCCTCTGAGGTTTAGAAACGGGCTTGATGACACATGGAGGGTAAATGGTGAAAATGACTAAACCTCCCCCCCCCCCTTGCCGCCTCCCCTCTTAAACAAAAGGGTGCAAGGAGAAAAGGGTAACTGGGGACTAAGGGCGGCAGAAGTTCAATAGGAGTAAGGAGAATAGGACGAGGGGCAGGATTGCAAAACACTGTCCAGAAAAGGAAGAGATGAATGCAAAGGATCAAGAGGGAGGAGTTAAGGGCTTAAGAGAGGTTTGTTCTGCTTATCTAATAATTGAAATAATTATCTGTAATCGCCTTCCTGCAGAGACAAACAAATCCCCGTCTGCTAATCTGAGACAAGAATTCACAGGGAAAGCTCCTGATTCATTCAGTTCCCACCTTCACTGTCAGGCAGGGGACGGCTGATATGAAAGACGGGCCTCCGGAGGGACACTCACACACTACATGGCGGAGGGGGGGGCTGCTGTAAGATGGATGAGATAATGGAGGAGCGGCTCTTCGAGTGGATCTCCAGCGTTCACCTCTGGCTCTTCAGCGAGCCGGCAAAAAACAACTTTCTTTCAACGCATCCATTTGTCTTTCCTGTTATTACCGCTGCAGGGCCCGGACCTGCCTTCACGTTTATACGCATCAAAAACATTTGTTTATGATGAGAGTTTAATAAGCTCATGGGAAGAGTCAGGGTGTCGAACCCAGGACTCAGAGCGGAGACAGCTCATGCCAGAAAAAAATGTAGAATGGTTGATCAGAGGCCGCACATTTAAGAGGAGGAGAAGAAAATAAAGCCCTGTGAGCCGCCCTGACGCTTTGGATTGTTAATCTGTTTCTCTGCTGTCACTCATTCAACTCCTCTGCTGCATGTCTGAGTTTTGATGTCAGAATCCGTCCAACTGAGCTTCCCCTGGATCCAGCAGCCGGGCCTTTTGGGTGGTGGGAGGAATCAGGAATTTTTGGCACATGAGTCACATTTCAACACATCCACTCTCTTTGCTCTCTATCTCTCGCTCACTGGCTCTTCCTCCCCTCTTTTATCCCCCCTCCTCTTCACCCCACTCTCTCTCCGTGGCAGAGGAAGACAAGAAAAAGAAACAACGGCATGCACGCACGCATCAGAGACGCTGCTCTCAAACTCCCATCAGCCTTGTGTCAACCCGCAGGGGGACCGTGAGAATTCAAAACACGGATCCGCGGCCAACAACAAGAAACGCACCACTGTCCGCCCCTGGTCAGCTGCCGGTCTGTTATGTGAAGACCCCGCTGGGTGTCAATCACGCCGCAGGATGCTGGGGTAGCTAAACAACCTTGGTGCAGTATGAAAAGAAACAAGAGGGCAGCAAGGCAAAACAGCCAGCGTGTGAAAATGCTCAGGGACGAGAGCCAAAGGTTGTGGACTCGAACCCTCGACTGTTAGTCAAATAAGCAACTGAAACAAAGGGCGAGTTGGCTGGAGAGTTTGTTGTTGTGAGGACGTTGTGCCAAACTGTACCTGGCTACCTGCTGCAGAGTCAACTGTAATGAAAGTGGGAGGAGCCGAGAGCGTGCACGTCTTACAGTGAGCGACACAGAGGGAGCGGTTGAGTTGGCCTTACCTTGCCAAATCGTGAGGAGAAGGTTCCCGTGAGGAGCGAATGGAAAATGATGATGGTTTCATCCAGGTCCCAGATAAACACCCGCTGCAGTGAAATAACAGATATGTAATGTTAACCTCATGAAAGTCTGTGTGTCTCTGAGAGCGAGAGAGAGAGAGAGAGAGAGAGAGAGAGAGAGAGAGAGAGAGAGAGAGAGAGAGAGAGAGAGAGAGAGAGAAAGATAAATAGTGCCGAGAAATACTGATAATTCTCCACAGTGTGAGTGTGTGTTTACCTCGATGTCAGAGTCCAGCGGTGGAGCCGGGTCACTCGCTCGTTTCCTGCCTCTCAACTTCCCATCGGACCCCCGCCGGGCTGGGACCCCCTCCTCTTTACCTGGTGTGGGGGGACTAGGCGGTGGGTGGTACTCTGCTGAGAAACACAGCCACACAATGAAGTTGCCGAATCGTCTTTTTAAACTTCAGAGTCTGAGATATTTCTTATATACTTCTTTTTTTTAAATCTGTCTTGTACTGTCGGTCCCAGAACTTGTCGAACCCAGAAAAAAATGCACTTAAGAGTTAATTAGTTATTAGTTAGTAAACTTACAACAATATTTTAAAAATACTATTTAGAACTACGCTACACGGCTTTGGCTCAGGGGGTTGAGCGGGTCGTGCACTAACCAGAAGTCTGGGAGTTTGATCCTTGGCTGCATAAATGTGTGTGAAAAGAACGTGTGTGGTCATTAAGACTAGAAAAGCGCTATTCTGAATATAAATACAGACCATGAAGACCATTAACTTTAATTCTTACAATCAAGTAAACACTTTAAAGTACTTGTCGATTCTCATTAGACAGATGAGAAATCATCTCATGTCAGTCCAATCTTCTCCTCAAGTTCAGCGAACTAATTTCACCTGGGGGTTGATTGCCAGGCTGCTCCTTCCTCTTGAACAAATTTAAAGGCTCCACATGCAAAACTGTAGCTGTTTCTTTACAGATGAGCCGGATCGCACTCACGTTACACTTTAAAGAAAACAATACAAAACAATTGCCCTATTGTCCTGACACTGTTTATCAGGTGTGTTGCAGTTAATTGGAGCAGAATCTAATTACTATCTCAATATGGGAGAAAAACTGTGAAAAATACACAAAAAGGACACGTGGTCGACTTCCCCCTCACCTGTGTGTGACTCTGGGCTGTGATTGGGCAGCATGACCGGGTGCTCTGGATGCTGATAGGCTAACGGAGCCGTGATGGCAGGGCTGATGTTGCTGCCGGTTAGGTACGGGCTGTTGTAGTGATGTGAGTTGTAATACTGAGAGTACTGACCCTGGCTGTAGCTCGAGTACGCTGAAAACTCCTGTCAACACAGAGACAAGCACGTCACAAACAAATCTAAATATACACAAGCAAAAGTAAATCACGGGTATTAGAGAAATGACAGCAGCTAAATTAAAACATTATTTATGGGGATTTTTACACATCTCAGCAGTAAACATTGGCTGAGGTTGAATTACACACCTGCTGGGTTGGGTTGAATGCGGTTGTACTGGAGATTGCATGGGAGCCTTGAAATATTCCAGATGGAATTCCAGCACCTGAGAAATGACGAGTAGAACAAACTATCAGATGATAATACATCATGCAGCATGAAAAACTATTACATTCAGTTAAATGTTGGGAGATTAGACTTGTCATGATTTTACAGCATCTGATATGATATTTGAAACTGAGCGGTGGACGTAATGAGCAGTAAACTTTGACTCTGTGACAGTTCAGAGCTGCAGGAGCTGGAGTGAAGTATATCAGTTATTGTTTATCATATATTCACCATTCACACGAGGTCTCGGGTGACGACCAACGACTCATCTACAATTATCCCAAACCAAGTCCAGTCAATTAATCTCCTCTTGGATGAGTGACAATTATGTTTGATACAAAAATACATGTGGGAAAATCCTATTTCTGCTGCTGCTGCTGCTGTGGTGAGAGTCTTCTCCGTTTCTACTCAAGCTAAGGCAGGAATGTCTTCCTCCGAGCCATTCTCTAACCAAAGTAAAACACTGTCTCACTCCGGCATCCTCCCGTCAAGTCTGTCCGTTCTGTTTGTGTGGCTGATTAATTACGTCTTCTTCACCTCCACCCACGGCACTGGACAACATTAAAAAACTTTCATTCCACCTCTTGTCTGTTTGCCTGTCGGCTGAATATCTCACAAAGTGTTTCTCTCTCTTTTTTTTTTCTGAATCACTTGCAGAAGGGCTGGGCATGAGCCGAGAGACAACGGATGAACTTTTGACACTGATTGCAAAAGAGTGTGTTAATTGTGTTTGTGCAGAAAGGTAATTTGAACCTGTTCAGGCAGATGTTTGGATGATTTACACCTTTCAATGATAGATAGGAAAGCATGGGGACAACTGAGGGCCTTGGTTTTTGAAAATTCGTTACAAAGAACAAATATAAAATGATTAGGCTGTATATGAAGATGGACAACACATGTCCACTTCCTTCTAATACTCAGAAATGTAGCTTAAATATCATGGATACGAACGCCACCATTTGGAGCCAGAGTCTAAAACGATCGCCATTGTTGTGACTGTTGTGTTGATGTACCTGTCGCTTCATTTCAGGTAAAACACAATTACATGGAGATGTAACACAATGGCCTTTTATTGACAAGCTCGACCTCAGCTGACAGATGATTGTGTGCACTGCAATTAGATATCATGTAGTCAAACATAAAACAGATCGGTATACACTCGCAGACGAGTTTGGTTTCCAACTGTAGTGTTGATTTAAAAGGGTGGGATTTGCTTCCTGATGAATTAAGACGTGTGGTGGAGAGGCCGTTTCAGTAATTAGAGGCGAGGGCTGGAAAGTTGAGCTGCGGTTCTTTGCCGTAATTAACCTATCCTGTTTGACTTCTAACCGTTGCTCCTCGGTGATCATCAGGACGGAGTCTCTTCTCCTCTGACGAGCTGAACTCTTTTCTCAATTCATTCCATCAATCCACTGCTGCTGTCTCCTGCCCCTCCCCCCCCCCCTAATTCCTTCCTCTCCTCTCCACAGTGCATGACAAACCCAGAGTAATGGCTGAATGGATGAACCACAGTGAAACCTCCAACAAAACAACACAACAGTCTTCAAAGCGGCTGAAGGGAAAATACAGGAGGTCTGTGGAGTAAACACAGAAAGGCTCCAATAGTCCCCATTTGGTTTCTGTTGTACACATAGTATTTTGATGGCTTTTTGTATAATGTGTGTGTGTGTGTTTGTGTGTGTGTGTGTCCTTGAGTATTGTGTACAGTATAATGGATGACATGGAAACATTCTGAAATCCTCCAAACATTTGGTTGTCGTGGCAGTTTATTACCGTTTGAAGTTTGCAGTTAATGATTTATGCATAAAAATATTCAAACAAATTTATTTTGTTTGGGAACATTGTCCTTCAAACTCAGACTGCACGCCGCTCAACAATGTTTGTTGGTCCAACAGTCGGGCTCTCGAGCAGCACAGTCATCGAAGGCTCTGTCGTTTGCGAGAGGTTTCATCAAAAGTGTGTTTACATGGATATTTACATTCCTGTGTAATGTCTGACATCTGAATATTCTCTTAAAGAGGGAGAGATATGGAAAACTAGAATCTGGGAGGCTGGAAATCTGATAGTGTAACCCGTTAAATTCACGGTCTGAATCAGGATTATACAGAATACCACTAAAAATCAGCACTACTGAAGAGTAATGACACTGTTGTGATAAAGGATAATTCCAGTGTTGTAGGCTTGGTGTCACTTCCATAACTTTTACTTTATCTTTGGCCCTCAGTGTCATAGACAACGATTAAAAGATCTTGGAGCTAAAAACAAAGTTAGGTACTTTGTATGTTAGTAATAATCTGTCATTACACAATAAATATGTGGTAAATACAGTAAATAAATGTTGATATGCTCGGTCAGTCTATAGATTGTGATGGATGTTTATAAGGTATAGGGTTCCGGTTGTGTAGAAGTGTAGATAACCTCTGGTTTTAACTTTTATCTTTAAGCTTGTGTTTCTCGGTTCACAAGAGCTGTCTTCCCACTTCTCAGCAATTAGCTGGATGGGTACAAATTAATCATAACTTGCAACTTGCAATAATTAGTGTAAAATTAATTTCTGGTGAACAATTAGAGGTGACAGAGTCAATCTACAACTATTTGGATGAGTGATAATCTCTTTTCCCAATGAGGAAACAGAATACTTTAAGTTTACATAAACCAGCTGGCATCTCGATCACATGTCACATCAGACAGCAAATCAAATCAAATGGACTGATCGGAGTTACTGACATTTAAATTGATTCACGTCACCTCAACAATTTGATAACATGCCAGAAAACATAGCACCTTCAAAATCAGACATTGAGCTGCAACGTGATTTAAATTATTTTAACTTCCTTGATAATGCCAACTAGCAAAAGCAGCAAAAGATTGTAATGCATTTGTAAAGCTTGCTCAACTACGTTTTCGTAACTCAGACATTTTGATCTTGATTTTGATTTGAGCTTGTTCTCTGCCTGCGCTGCAATGTTTCAGAATGGATGTTTCAAACGTGGCTTAATTTGCTCAACTGGTGTTTGTTTCACAGAAGAATGCTCAAGGTGTAGATTTCAGTGACACAGTGATTCTCATGCAAGCGACCAAAAACCTGACAAAACCCAACATTGCTTGATGCCAATAATTACAACTTAATACAACCACGGTATCGTCTAATACTAGGAGGATACTTGGTTCACAGCCAAATGTATTTCGACAGGATGAGACTACTCATAAAGTCAGTTTGACGTGTGATCATGCAGTTGGCCATGGTTGACTGATGTATTTCAAACTTTCCACTGTAGGAACAATAGTAAAGCTAACTTAAAAAACAAGCCACCATTTAACAGTACGCTTGCTCATGTAGGTGCACTTACACTTTACATCCACGTTACATCCCTCAACAAAACAAACTTAAAAAAAATTTGGAAAACACTGTCTTCAAAGCGCAAGTTCATATTACATTTAGTGCTAGTATCACTTCCTAGGCATTTTTAAAACCTTGGATTTACAGTATGTAATCACATCAAGGAAATTCAAAGTACCATCCACCCATCATGTTTACAGTTTCTTTTACCGTTTTGTCTCTATTTGACTCACAGTGGAAAACAGGGTCTTGCTGCTCCCCCCCCCCCTAAAATGCACCTTAACCCCCGACCTCTCACACACAAGGTCAATTTTACGCTGCTTTCAAAGCCATAAAGTCGCACTGAGCGAGTCATGCTCTGGGCGCCGGGCGACTGAGGAATGTGTACAGACAGACACACACAGACCCACACACACACACACACACACACACACACACACACACACACACACACACACACACACACACACACACACACACACACACACACACACACACACCAAAGCATACCACCACTTCTTACATGAAGTTGGTGTTTGGCAAAGGCCCATATACCCATCTTTTGTTTTTCTACATTATTCTGTTTTTCTTTTCTTCCACCCCCGACATTTCTTTTCCCTTCTTTCTATCTGTTTTCCTACTCTCTCTCTCTCTCTTTTTTTCTCTGAAAGACACAAGTGCTCGCATGCTGTGTTGTTGGTCTGAGCGGAGAAAGGGGGCCTGACCCCGAGAAAAGAGGAGGGGTGGGGAGACTTTTGACGCCAGGAGTCCAGACCGCAGCTAATGGAGAACAGGTGTGGCAGAGGGAAGGAGAGAAAGATGACGAGAAGAGAGGAGAGTAAAGGAAAGAGGAGGAGGAGGAGGAGGGCTAACAAAAAAGAGTGCAAGAGTTGGGAGGATAAGGAAGGATGCTCCTGCCAGTAATTTCAACGATAGTGAAAGGTCTGCGTGCTGGTTTGTGTGTGAGAGTGTGTTCTTATATTCAGTGTTTACAGAGTTTCAGACTGACCGTGTGTGTGTGAGTAGCTGTAGAGACTCGGACTGGGAGTCGAGCTGCTGAAGTTCGAGTATCCCAACAGTCCTGTGGTCTGTCCTGGAGAGTGACTCAGACCGTCCTCTGTTTTAATATCTGTAGAGAAAGCAAAACATTTACTGTATATTCAACCGTATCCACACCAAGCCTAGAGAAGACAGAGGAGACTTATCGGTCAATAACTGATTTAGTGCAAAGTTTGATTGACTATTATCCCTGGGGCTTTGATCGGTTAGCTGATAAAAACAAATTATGCATTTGAATGAACGTGCATGTAGATTTGTCTAACTCATGGAAATTATTTTCTTACAACCTCAACACCATTTCCTCATATATCACAACAAGCTTTTTGCAATTGCAAATTAAACGTGTGCTCATCTCACGTTTACCACTTTACACACTGGGTGTCATCTGTCTCGTTTCCTCGAGTTATACTGTACGTAGTTGTTGTCATATTGTTCTTTACCTACACCAAAGAGTTTATGTTATCACCCCTGTCTGTTTGTTTGTTTGCATATTACCATGAAACCCGGTGGAACGATTATTTCAAAGATCTGGACAAACGGTCTGATCCAATAACCTTTAAATCACTTTCTTTAACATTTTGTTTCTTAGGGAATAATGAATTGATCTTGTTTTAATTATTAAACTAGTATTTCTGTGTTTGTGCCATTTGTTGCGGAGCCAATTAAAAATCAGGATCTAGCTCATTTAAATGTGGTGACAAGATAACATGGATTCAATTCAATCTATAATTCACACGTTCTTTAATAGTTGTATAACTATGTCTAAATGATGGTGATGGAGTTGCTGCAGAATTTAAGGGAAGGGTTGGGCGCTGGTGAAGGTTTGTCCTCGGATGACATTCATATCGGGTTTGTTCATGAACAAAAAAGCTGAGTCATTCTGACATGCAGAATCTAAATACCTGTTTGGAACATGACCAACATTTCATTAGCTTCTTTAGAGATGATTTTTCTGGACGTGTGTACTCACTGTACGACGGCATGCTGTAGCCCTGCGTGTGGTGAGTGTACGGAGCGTAAGGTCCCGCCGGCTGGAGCGCCGGGCTGTACTGGGTCTGTCCGTAAGCAGCCATGACGCTTGGTCCTGCAGCAAGAAGAAACAATGAGGAAATGCACAACCACAACATGTGTCACGGTTTGAGGTGATGGTGGGGAAGTTCATGCTCAGCTGTCAGAGACATGGAAATATATTAACAGGTTCTCTTTGTGTTAACAAGTAGAGGAATGAATGCGGCAAACAGGATTAAAAGGGAAGTGCTGGGCTGAATCTGAATCTGAAATTTAAATAATTCTAAATAGGGACGAAAAAACTTTCGGACCTCTTTCACAGTTCTCTTTTCCAACAGACTTGAATCTGTTAGTATTTAACATTTTAATGATGATAGATAGAGAGACAGAGAGAGAGAGAGATACATAAATATATATATACATAGAGATAGATAGATAGATAGAAAGAGATAGAGATAGAGATAGAGATAGAGATAGAGATAGAGATAGAGATAGAGATAGAGATAGAGATAGAGATAGAGATAGAGATAGAGATAGAGATAGAGATAGAGATAGAGATAGAGACAGATATAGAGATAGAGACAGAGATAGAGATAGATAGAATGATGGAGAGATAACAGAACAGATATAAATTCTTAATTTCATAAACAAACGACGAAAGCTCACCTGTATTAGACGTGATGAGTTTGAAATAGACGATGAGAAGCTCTGTGAATGAGGCACTGTTGGAAAAGTCACATGAAAACAGATTAAAAAATGAGGAACAAGGAGGAAAATCTACAGCTTCAAGAAAAAAAATTTAAAATGTCACAGAGAGACATGTTTGTCAAGTTTGAAAACTTTCTCACATTTAATCTACAGTTTGTTTTGCTCCGTCCTTGTGACCAGAGGCTGTTCTGTTATTCTGCAGCCGGCTTTTTCTCTCACCTGCCTCTGTAGCTTTCTCCTCTTTATCCTGTCACGCTGCTGTTCGTCAGGTTCCTCTCAAGCCGTCAACTCTCCTGTGGAAACAATAGCAAAGAAACACGGCGTCAGGATACAGGTGTGCAGGGGAGTGACACCCGGCGACGTGCCTCAGGCTCCGTTTGCATCAGGATGGCGAGAGGAGCGATTCTCTCCGTGTGCTCGTGTTCAAGAGGCGAGAAGGTTTATAGAACAAGATACATGTGGTATCGGTGAGAAGAGCGGGGGTCTGACAGTCAGATGAGTTAAAGAACCCTGACAGGTGACATTGTTTCTTGGGAAAATGTTACAAAACGCTCCGCTGCACCTCTGCTGACTCATTCTGTTCATGTGGCTTCTTAAAAGAAATAAACCAGGAAAAGCACCCAGAGCTAGGCTGCGGTCCAGATTCTAAATAAGAGCAGAGTGTGAGTTAGTCATGATCCTCCGCTCAGCACAATGTCTCGCGTACATTCTGATGATAAGAAGAGACAATAGAGCTTTGTAAGACAACAGACACTCAGATAGGGTGACACAGTGAGACAGAGGGAAATATGCAATACACTTTCCAATGGGGTTGTAGTGTACTTCTGTGACTCAATGAGCAGGACTGCTGTGACGAATTCTCACTGTTTTTTTTGGCATTGATGAGCACATTCGGTATTAAATACACTGAACTAATCAAAGTCATTAAGATATTAATGATTTAAATTTCTAACTATTGGGTATATCGTGTATTATGCATATTCACTATGGAGCTATAAAATACTTATCGTGTACTACGGCCCAAACCATTACCATGACAATATGAGTAGGCTGAAGGTGAAAAAGTCAATGTAACATGAATTAGTCAAAGTAACTACTGCAGACTGCAGAGTTTAAATCCCAATCACACAAGGTGGTGGTCAATCTAAACTGTGGGTGATCGAAGCTGTACTGAGAAACGTGCAGGTGTACGTCTGCTCTTGTCTGTAGGACCAACACAATGAGTTCCATTAGAGGTACATCTCTATTATAATATATTTTGCAGCACCTGTTTGAGGAAAAAGACCATAACCGTAACCAGCATCTTTAGGGTGAACTGGAGTGTTTTCACGGAACCATGGTCCAACATCCATACCGACCTCATGCTGACTGAAGAGGGAGCAGGTCGGGACCAAATCGCTGCATAGGGGCATATTGCTTCAGTGTTTGCATGTACAATGTGTTTTAGAGAATTAAAAAAAAGAGTCTAAACTCTCTTGTTTCCACAACATCACCACAACCTTTTTGTTTATTTGTGCAAAACAGGCCGAGCTATATTCCATTAATTTAATTTCTGTCTTTGTCCCCTCCTTCTGTCTCCGTCTCTTTCGCCTCTGGGCCATTCCAGTCCCGCAGAGCTGCAGCTAACTGCCTGACCTCCGACCTCTCTGACAACACTACGACAGAGACAGATGACAGTCATGAATTATAGGGGCAGCGGGGTTTTTACAGCAGCAGAGAGGGATCAAGGTGAGAAGGGAGGGGGGGGAAAGTAAAGCTGAAAAAGAGACAGAAACATGTGAGCAAAAGCGTCACTGTCGGTGGTATTAAAAGCTTTGGGCAGAGTCACAGTAACGTTTGCGCCGCTCTCAAGTTATTAACGACTTGGACAGAGCAAGAAAACACATCTCGTGTTGTGTCAGCTCCACTGATGACGCTGAACTCCTGGCTTTGAAAACAGCCACGATGGTGTTTGGTGTTTTCTGAGTAAATAAGTGCTTTTCTACCGTGAAGCAGCCGCAAGGACTCTGGGACCAAAAATCCACCTGCACAGTGTCAGCTTAATGGACATAAAGATAACAGACTGTAAATCTGTCACTAATGAGGTAATTTACTGTTTGTCAATAATAGCCTTTAAGAGAATGAAAAAAAACTAGGTATCAATGGCCTTATTATCTTCTAATTGGGTCTAAATTTACTTATTTTACAACTTTCTATAACTGATTGGCTCAATCGATCCAACAGTCCCCTTATGCAACCACATTAAGATTCACTAGATACGTTTTTTTTTGGGGGGGGGGGGGGGTCTGCACCAAATAACACATACTGTAAAAAGTGTTTTTAAAATTATTCTCTGAGAAATCAATAAAATGTTGAAAACACCCTATTTCGCAATATTAAATATATATATTTTTTATATATAAAACAAATCACGGATCCGCGCAGGATCGTGTTCTGCACTAAAATTTTAATTCCCTGACCGATACCACATCCTTCCATTAAGTTTCATGGTAATCTGTCCAGTGGTTTTTGTGTAATCATGCTTTAAAACAAACCAACCAACAACCAAATGGACAAGGGTGAAGACAAAGGTAATAATAACAAACCACCAAAGTAGGCATCAAATCATGACTTTCAATCTAACACACGTGTTCATGTGTTTTCTGCGTTTCTGCTAAGCTTTTATTTCCATTTCAGAAATGACCATTAAACCAGTTTGAATCTGATCAGAGAGCCGGATCCGTCCCACATCACAGACTGTGCAGCTCAGGAGAGTCACACTGATCCAACACTACACAGGAAAAACAAGGAAAGTGCTAGTGTGCTTCCCTGCAGGGATCAAAAATGAAAGCCTGTTCAGAGTCCTCTTGACTTCAGCTGCATCCCTGCAACGGTCCTAAATGCACGCACATGCATGTACACACAAACATGAAATCTGTGTGTGACACAAAGGCACTTCCTGGTTCAGGGTGAGGCCTGCGAGCAGGGCGCACAAGGCCATGGGAACGGCAGGACACCGGAGGGAAGACGAGCGCGGCTCAGCAGAGAAGTGGAGGGCTGAGGGCTGAAACTGAAGCTAAAACAAACCCAGCAGGGCCACAGGAGGCCACAGGGCCACGAGGCCAGTCCCACCAGCTTCACCTGGGTCCCAGGGTTCTGCTAGACCACTGCGTCTTTCACGGGTATCGAATTCGAGCCTTTGTGCTGACGGATTACATCACAGGATGGTGTGTTGTGCTTTAAGTTGACATGTCATCTGATACAGTTAAAGGAATACACGGGGTTTATGCACATTAACATGTTCAACTAGGCTGTTGAGTGACGAGAAGATGACAGACACGTTGATCCATTGATGATCCCTCGGTGTCAACTGAGGAGTCGTGCTCACAACAAGGTTGCTCGAAAACAACTGAAGATCTAAAACTATGTAGATTGACTCTCCACCGAGGAGGTTATGTTTTAACCCCTATCCGTTGGTTTGGATTTGCACTGAACCTGATACATGGGTGTCACATGGACCAAGAAAGAACCCATTTGATTTTGGTGTGGATCAGGACAAAAGTGCAGGTCAAGGATTTCTTTTATTTTGTATTGCTATTTTTCCATGGATTTCCCACAGAATAATTCATGGACATATTTAGGCGACTAATATCAACAACTGTGTGCAATTTGTTGCAGGGGATCTTTGGGCCGAAAATAGTATAGAGTTTACACAGCTTGTTTTTCTTTTGTAGACCTGTGTAAACTGCTGAAATGCCCCCTTGCCAGTGGAGGAGTTTGCCCAGAGTTTCATGTTCAACGTCACGAATGCCGCAAATACTGAGGCGCTCCCTGTCGACCTGCTGTCTTTCCAAATTAGTGCATTCAGCAAAGGTGTCTCCTTTCCGTCAAAGCCGATAAAAACCTGTTTCCACTGAAGAGTTTAATTTGACTAGGGAGTGAACACCAACTGTATCCATTCATATTGCAGAAAAAAAATTGTCCTTAAAGGCAGCAGCAGTAAACAAAACTGTCTCTGGTCAAGTGTTAATATACATTTAAAGAAAAAAAAGATTTCTTAATCTAATTAACTTTCAACAACTAGATTATTTTCATCTTATTGAGCCCTTAACTCCATAGGATCCACATGCGACATTTTATGTAAGAAGTGAACTGAAGAAGTTGTGGATGTTGCATGCTAAGAAAATTAATTATTTACATTAATCAAAAATGTCAATAAAATGTCACGCGTCTGATGTGTGTGTGTGTGTTTGTGTGTTGGGATAGAACGTTGTGTGCAGTGTCAATATATGTGCTGTGTCAGTGTTTTTTTTTTAACGACTGGGTACAACAGGCCAGAGTCTGTGCCCCCCCCTCTGATCATTTGACCTTTTCTAGAAACATTATGGTTCTGGATCAGCAGAGGGACGAGGTGACTCTCGGCTCTGTTATGGTGCCATATGGGACCCCACCTGGAGCCCCACATTCGGACAGTCTGCCTAAGTGCCTGAGGGGGGGTGTGAGAGCTTGATTCATCTCTACACAAAAAAACCCTCTCTCTCGCCCTCTCTCTCTCTCTCTCAGTGGCTGATAAAAGACGCAGAACAAGGGGCCAGTATTTTAGTTTTTGTGTGACACTATCAGGCTTTTCCGTGGTTGAGATCGGTGCCATCTGGCAGCTTCTGCCCTCTTTAGGCACCTTTGACACACGGCTGACAGTTCAACACGACAGACTGCAGAGGAAAGATAGTAAATCATCCAGCATCTTATCTCGGTAATATAAGCTTTAGCATCACAGTGCCTTTTTTTCCCAACTAATTCCACATTCAGAAGTAAAAACAAAGCCGACACCTCCTAAGATCAACAGTTTTTATCTTCTGGTCTTTTTTAAAATCTCAATAAAAACAGAGAAGCTGAACTTTCCGATGCTTCAAACTCTGATAATACTTCTAAACCAGATATGCACCAAATGAATTTCTGCACCGATAAAGAAATGATTAAAAAATACAATCCAAAAGCACAAGAATGATTCAGTTCTGCTCAAAGTCAAGGCTGCAACTAAGAATTTTTTCATTATTGATTCTTGAACCAGTTATTTTTGTGACAATGCCAAATATAATAATTTCCTGTTATCCAGACGATTTAAAATTTACAAAAATTACAAAACCATATGTTATAAAACTTGGACCAGGGCTCATTTGGATTTTTGTATAAAATAGTTACTTAAATGATTAATTGATTTAAAAAAAGATGATTTTGACTCCAACAAAGAGCTTCCAAAAACTCACAAATTGCCATCGCGTTTGCCACAATATGTAATTATTTTATATTATACTAAGGTGTGAAGTGGTGTAAAAGAGAGAATTGTAGAAAATGAAACATTTTCAAAGAGCAAATTGAATTTTGTATATAAGTTGTGCAGAGTGGAGCTGGTGGTCTGTTAACAGATGTTCGGTGTTCATAACCCACCTTGACCTCAGCAACCAGAGTCTTCATTAAGAAGCAAATGTATTCCAAGTATGTGTGTGTCGCTGTGTGTGTGTGTGTGTGTGTGTGTGTGTGTGTGTGTGTACGTGTGTGTCCAACAAGCACTTGCTTTTAAGCAAACTGACTCCTTTACTCCACAGCGACCGCATGCAGAGTGATAATAAGAAGAGGAGATCCTGCAGAAGCTGTGGATACTCAGCATAATAATTACACAATGAATTTCAGCATCATCACTGCCAGTAATGACTTTGGAGGATGTGCAGACTGTGAAGGAAACTCTCAGTATTCCAGCTGAATACTGAGTTTATGTTTAGACTTAACACACTAATAACATACTGTTTCTGTTCACTCTGAGATGTCATCATCAAAAACAATATATAAGTAAGTAAATAAACATTATAAACAAAAAGAGAATGATAATGTCGACAGCAACCTGTTTGGGTTTCGTCGACTCCACAGTGCAACACGGACATTTGCTGAGTCACCGAAAAGCAAAAGCACAAGAGTAAGATGTTCCCAGGTTTCTGTCACCTGATTATTATCTGTGTGATCAGCACTCGTTCCCAGATTATAACTCAACTGGGGTGTTTGCATCAAGCACAATACATCAGGAGGCTTGAGCAACCGGTTCAATATGAGAGGGATCCCTGTATAGACACACACGCACACACACCCACCCACACACACACACACACACACACACAGAGCAGCTTTGAAAGAAATAGGGGTCATTCTATGAGAGGCTCTAATTAATCTCTGGCAGCAGTGAACCTGTTGCCAACTCTCTTCTCTGTAACTTTAGACCCGGTGGCCTTTTCTTTCCACTTGACTAGCTCCTGCTACAAGTCTGCTTTAAAGCCAGAAGGGAGTCCCCCCCCCCATCCCCCAGTAATCAAATGCTCTGAATTCAACAATGCCAGTGTCTTTATCTCTGTTTCTCCAGCACATGCTCCTCACTCCTCTTGTAAATGACTTCTCACAGAATTTGGCTTTCTGATCCTTTTTGTTTCTTTCTCTCATTCCTCATCACTCGCCGCCACTGCCCCATACCCCGGCGCTCTCACTCTCATAACAACCCCTAATCATTTTCCACTGGTAATATTGCCAAATCCGAGAAGGACCACCTACCCCAGAGCCCAGACCCCTTCTCCCCCAGAACCAGTGCCCTGAGACGGGGGGTCAGAATGAGGGACAGCTGGCAGACCTCCCAGCAGCCCCCGGGAGGAGCGGGTGTGGGGTTGGAGGAGGACTAGGCTGACCCCAGTCAGATGGTGGTCTGGCTCCCAGGTAAAAAACATCTGGTCCAGTGATGGGAGGGCGGTCGCACCCAACACACACACACACACGTGCACACTCGAAACTGACACACGCCTGACTGCATGAGTGCTCCTGGCTTCTCTAATGAACACACACACTCCCAGACCCGCTGCTTTATTAGTCATTAGGACAGAAAGGTTGGCCCTCCATCAGTGTCCTCGGCAGACGATGGCGAGTGGCCGCCCTAGTTGCTAACAGCTGGCCGGGCCGAGCTCCCTGGTAGCTGAGGCTCGCAGGCGTTACAGGCGGACTGAGGTCCAATTACTTGTTTACTGGTAGATTTACTGTGTGTGTGTGCGAGAGAGAGAGAGAGAGAGAGAGAGAGAGAGAAAGTGAGGAAAAAGAGGAAGCAAGAGAGTGATTAACACCCTTTATTAACGATCAATGCAGATAGCAGAAAATGGAAAAACTCCTGTTTATCTTAGTGAGGAAAACTGATGCAGAGGAAAAATTCTGACACCTAAGAAAACACTCCCAGAGCCACTGGGACAATTATTAAAAAAAACTTTCTATTTCAGTGGAAAGTACCCAAACGGCTATTAAGCACGAAGGAATGAAATATGGTCACAGTGGCTCGGCTACGATGTGTGTGGCTCCACCGTTCTCAGGATATGATAAGGAGAGCGGAGATCGCCACAGAGACAGCTGCTGCCTGCTGACACACACATCACCACGAGGCCTCCGCGGGCACTCGCTCCCGCTCGCTCTCTCTCTCTTTCTCCGTGGCTTAGGGGGAATTAAAAAAGGGAGGGAAGAGCGGGAGAGGGGGAGACATTTAGGGGGAAGAGAGTGATCACTTCTGAGCCTAAAAACTGTTTGAGAGGAAAGAAGATTAACCAATAGTGTCACAAGCAACTCTTCAGAGGTCTGATCTTTCATTTCACTGAACACACTGACACGCATGTGAAGATGAAGAAGTCTCACAACAAAACACACACACTTCTTCTGATATGAATGTATTGTTCCATTAATGACCAAGCTTCTGTATCACACAAATGTATTGTAAAAAGTGTGGAAGATGCAAAGCAAATACTCACAAAGGAAACGTTGGCTAAATTCATAATGAGTAGAGAAGAGGAAGTGAAATTTGAATCAAATTTTTTAATCAAATTAAATATCTTTCTTCTAAGTTAACATCACCTCTCTGTTGTTTCTAAGCCTTAAAATTAAATGAACACATAATTATCTATTTTGCTTTGTACAAAATAGCTGTGAGACAGCTGCACATGTGAGATATACATGAATGCTGCCTTAGTGTGGACATATTTGCACCTACAGATGTTTTTTACATGAAGTACGTTGATAGTGATACTACTATAAATTATAGGTAAATAAATATATACACAAATAAACAAATATTTAGGCATTACTTTAAAGCAGTCTTTAGTGTTTTAATACATTTATAGAGAATATTTAATGGTATTTTCAACAGCACTTGAATTAATACTAAAATTATTTACTGAATGAGTTTGTCATTGTCAAATTGAGCAAAAACTAATGTATAATGCTAAAAATCATCTTGATCTGCTGTTATGCACAAGAACAAAGAGTTGGAGCATTCTCCTGTAAATTTCTCTAAATTGTCAAATTAGGATTATGTACATTTAGATGGATAAACTCTGAATAAACAAAGACATAAAAACTGAGCATGAATTCAATAAGGCTGCATCTAAATGAAAAAGTCTCAAACTTTGACTTTACCAGATGCAGAACATTTTCACTTCAGTGCAGCAAATCGATCTGTGACGTCTATACTGACACTGAATGGCTTTTATTGTTTTTATCTCTGGGATGACGGCTTCATCTCAGACTGACAGCGTGGATTGAAGATCTTTTAAGATTATATGAGGCAACATGACAGGTCTGGTGTAACCTCAAGCTCAGGTCAGCAGGGTTGTTTGACTCCCAGAGAGAGAGAGGAGAGAGAGACAGAGAAAGAGGGAGTAAAGGGAGAGAGAAGAGGAGGAGAAAGGGAAAGAGAGGGAGAGAAATGCACGGAAGCCAGAAGACATCAAGAGCCGTGATAGAAAATATAATGAAATTGGTGCAGATAAAGTCAGGAAGAGCAGAACTTCCTATGAAAATATTTATCATTCCACAAACGTTTGGCTACAGAGGGGTTTGGAATTAATTTGTGTTTTCTTAAGAGGGGGTGCCTGGTGCTACAGGATGGGGAATTCTCCGCAGCTCGGGACTTTTCGGGCTGCTGCTTATTCACAATTTATTAGAGCTGGTAATAAGAACCATGAAGCCTGAGGAAAAGGCTGTAGGGGGAGAGAGAGAGAGGGAGAGAGAGGGAGAGGGTCCCGGGCCTGTCGGGGGGAGAGGGAGTGCAGAAATGAGGCCTAATGTTATTAGGAGAAGAACCACAGTGTTAAATCAAACACACCCGAGCGCACACCTTCGGTATGTGGTCTGAGCACACCTCAAATCCCCCCCCCCGCTTCGGACCCCTGCATGTTAAAAATACTGCTTCATAAGGAGATTTAGAGAAATCCACGACCCGTCACATGACAGATAATTGACACTGACAAAGAGAAAACATGCGTCCAGGTTATTTTTAAAATTCAGAAATAAGTGACACTTTTGGTATAGGAATCACATTTCTCTGCAGTTTCTTTTTGCTTTTCCTGCAACAACAATGTGCAAAACTCAAATAAAAACACAGCTAGAGGAGCCTTAAAATCTAAATTTAGTTTTCAATACATTCTCATAAAACACACGTTCTAATTGAGCTCCAGTTATTTATTTATCATGTATCTATTATTATTTGAATCCAACCAGATTATAATAATTGCAATAAGGTGCGACGTCACATTTCTTGGCTTCTCAACTGTTTATTTACATTTCTTTTAAAAAGCCAAGGGGGGGGGGGGCGATCTCTGCTGCTCACACTCTGCAGCTGATAGAACCGTTTGAGGGTCCGATTTTAAACAGTTGGCAAAACACAGTGGGTACGTTTCTAGTCTGGAGCCATGAAGGGGTCCTTGAAAAATATGAATGCCGGCCTTTGAAAAATGCTTAGCGAGGCACCCCCCTAATTTTAGTTAATGAGGGTCCCTGCCTGGCTGCTGGAGGGTGTGTGTGGGGGGGGAGCGGTGGGTGTCAGTGATTTGGGTGTAATCTTCTGTACTTAGGCCCGAGCTGAAAGTGCTGCACGGATTCAAGCAGCACCAAGAAAAACAAAGGAGCTCAATCAAAAGAGAAGGTGCCTCACACACACACACACACACACACACACACACACACACACACACACACACACACACACACACACAGACACACACACTTGCCCCCCCCTCCCACATCTATTCAAGGACTCACTCAGACACAAATAAGAGATTTGTTGATGGACGAGTTGAGAGTGTTCTGTTTCTGACTATTATTAATGTAAAGGAGCTGAAAAAATAAGAATATGTGACAGTATCCAGAGCTGACAGAAAATGTGAAACTACACAATAAATATAAATACAGGTCACAATTCTCTTTTGCATCAGCTAAATTATTGTTGTTGTGCATTTCAAGATGGGTCGCCTAAAGGCCTAAAAGTTCACCAAGCATTTAATGTTTGCATCAGGCCTCTGAGGTCCCTTTACCTTTAAAATATTATCATAACAACAATATCTGCTTCTTCTTATTTTCTCCGAAACGTACACACGACATGAAAATATATACATGTGTATTCAATATTCTCAACATTATATTTGCATTATAGTACAACTGAGTGGAGGAAACAGCTGGACTCTTAGACTGGAGGGAGTTAGGAAATTAAATTGTCATTTTTATGCTTACTTTATCATAATCTTATAACTGTAATATACTCATCATAATCAAATTTTATGAATCCTTACAAGAGGGGCTAGGGGCTATAAGGGTGCATCGTCCTCATCTTAATACCATGATCTACATGTGAGCACAGAGGAAGCTGACATGCATTTACTAGAGACATGTTCCAGGTTATTTGAATTAATTTGATGGTTCGACCAGAATAAACGAACGAGATGGCATCGAACTCAAGGTGCAGAGGGAAGAGAAGCCAGCTCCACTGCGGGAGAAGAAGGGAAGATCTCTCACTTACCATTATTCGGGGAGCAGATTACGCAGAAAAGCTAAATCCCAGTTCCAGTCGGAGCAGCTGCGTGTCCATGCCCAGAGGACGAGGCTCCGCGCACTTCTCACGCACGTCCCGCAAACCTCTGGCACGGAGAAGCGGCGCTGCGGACCCTCAGCAGCCGGGCCGAGGAAGAGGAGGAAGAGGAGGAACAGGAGGGAGAAGGAGAAGAAGAAGCGCAGGCTGTGTGTCAGGAGGCTCCGGGTGCTGACAGCTGACAGCTTTCTGCAAACACACACACACACACAGACACACACTCTCTCACATCGATCTCACTTCTGCAGCGTCAGGAGCGCGTTTGCTTTGCAGGCGGTGTGGAAGTGATGTTAACTCCACCAGCGAAGAAGATTTCTGGTTCCTCCTCCTCCTCCTCCCACAGAGCAGTGTGTGAGTGCATGTGTGTGTGTGTGTGTGTGTGTGTGTGTGTGTGTGTGTGTGTGTGTGTGTGTGTGTGTGTGCACCGCCCCTCCAAATCCTTATCTCTCATTTATTCCTCCTCCTCCTCCTCCTCCTCTTCTCCTCTCTATCTGTGCGTAGAATCTTTGTTTGGTGGAGGGCTCTTCTCCACGTTTGTTGACACAACGACCCTCAGAACTATTCACTGAGCCCGTGTGAAGCTGCAGACTCCCTGCCTGCCCTCCACACATGAGGATTTGTTAGTTTGTGGTAAATAACTCCAGGCTGTTGACTTATTTATCAAGTGGGTTTGTTATCTTTTACTGTCTTTGTGTGTGTGTGTGTGTGTGTGTGTGTGTGTGTGTGTGTGTGTTTGTGTGTGTGTGTGTGTGTGTGTGTGTGTGTGTGTGTGTGTGTGTGTGTGTTTGTGTGTGTGTGTCCAAATGACTTACAGGGGCCATTTCTCTGTTTTACATTTGCAGTTATTACACATCAAATGAAGGTGCTAATATGTCAACACCTTGCTTTCGATAATGTATTATACTTAAGAAAAAGTACTTTAGCATTTTCAAAATAGGATAAGGTAAAAATCCTGTAGTATTCCCACTGTGGGAATTTGTCATACAGCGGCAAAGGAGAAAAAATGAGGGAAAATAGAAATATCAGAAAAAGAAATACAATACAAGGAGAAATTATAAAAATAGAAACAATATATACAATGTAAACATGACATATACATCTGAACAGAATATATACAATGTGATAGGATTGCACATAAGATATGTAACATTGCACATACAAAAAATTGGTATAACCTGAGTGAGATATATTTGGTGTTTGTGGTTTACAGTGCTGCTTGTACAGTGCACATAACTTTTAATGGTAAAATAACTACTTTGCATTTAAATAAATTATTTTAGAATCTCAGCGTTGCAGCTATAGATTGATGTGATAATTTTTTTTTCAAATCGTACATATTGTGTTGGATAGTTGGCTAATGAGGAAGCATTGACTGACATTTAAAATCCTGATCTGCAAAGTTTTTGCAGCTCGAATTTAAATTTTGTGAATTGAAAATAAATGTAAATTAACATAACAAGCAAATACAGAATAAGTCTCTTAAATTCTTGGACTTATAAATCTTGATCAAATGTGTTATTAATTATTATTAAATATTCTCAAACTAAAAACGTAAAATAGCCTGTGTTGAGGGGGGAAAGCTTCTTATAATCTGTGGAATTAATCAAATATGACATATAACCTCTAATTATTCCACTATATCAGATCTTTTCTCTTATTTTGATTTACTCAGCTTAAAGATCCCAAATCCTCCACAGATAAACTATCATCTGCACATTTGTCTTCTACAGTAAAACCTTAACATCCTCCATTTTCATTTAAATCATCCAACCCCCCTTTTCTACATTCATGATCATATTCTGATATTTAACCCTGTAGGCCTGCAGCATATCACCTGCTCATGGTGGTGTATGTGGGAAAAGTCAAAGATCTTTCAAGGTTACCAAAACAGGTCATGTGGGTTGAGTTTTAAAAACAACCGCTGAGCTGAAGAAAAGCAAGATTTGTCAATTCTGTCTGCCGGAGCGCAACCATCATATTTTCCCCCCCGAACGTTTCCCCGAAGGCACCACGCAGGTGTCTCATCCTCTGCCTCTGTGTTTGCTCAATATAATGACAACATATATGTGTGAGTGTTTGTGTGTCTGCTTCATACGTGCCCGACTTTGTGCCATTGTCTCGTTGTGTATTCTGTAACATGAGGAAGAGTGTGTTGGAGCTGGGAGCCCTGGCCCAGGAGGAAACAGGTTCTCCTGAGCGGGGGACAACAGGAAGCCCCGGGTGACTTCGTCTCAACACCCGCAGACATGGATATGTGAGGGCACCTGGGGGAGATTCGTGCTACTTCACATCTGGGCCCATGTCTGCATCGCTGACCTTTCCAAAAGAAAAGAAAAGAACATCCTCCAGGGTGATATGGCTTTCAAACACACTGGATAACAACACGTGTCCTGTGTGAAAAAAGGTGTTGTTTTAAACAATGTGTCAGGACAAAAGCAAAAAAGAGAGACAAGGAGATGGAGGAACTTTCTGCTGCTACATTAGATCTAATTAGTCCAGAAATCTCTGTCTATCTGTATGTGGAGGAAATATCTCGAAGAACCATTCCTATCGGCTTCATACTTGCCATTTGTCAGATAAATGTACATTTTCATTCCTTAAGGTCAATCTACGATGTGTTAGGGGCCCAAGGAAGTGCAGTGCTGAATTTGGTGTGATTTGGACAACTTGGTGCACTCGTTGAAGAATAATAAACTTTGAATTTAGCAACTCCGGGACTCATCAACATAAGTGACATCGATCAAGACAACAGCGTGTTCACGACAACGGCCCGTTCACCACGGTGGGAATGAAACCGACTGATTCTCCACCTCTGCTTTTTGCAAACTGAGTCAAGCTTCACAAAACTTTGAATTAAGGGAGAAGCCTTCAGGATTCCGTGGACTCAAGTCGGTGTTTACTCGCAGTGGCTCAATCGCTGCAACCAGCTTCACCACAGGACAAGAAAACAGCCCATTCCAAACAGACAAACTTAGAACATGGGGCACTACACTCGTATTCATGAAATATCGACAAATCCCAACTAGCTACAGGCCTATTTGAGGAGAGTATATTTTCATTGCATGGGTGCAACTAGTTGCTGGGATAGAAGACTCCCTTTAAATCAAACAAAACCCACATTGTGTGCCTCGAATCACCGATCTGTTTCCCCAACTGTTCTTATCAGGAATATCTTCAGCTAGTAATTTCCTACTTGAACAGGAATTCTTTCCAAAATCCCCTAAAGAATGTGACTGGACCTGTTGCTTTTGGCACTTGTCAGCTGAAAGAGTGATGGTGTTGGTATAAGGAGGACAGGACATTTTGTTGTCGGGGGGGAAAGGATTTAGGGCCTTCAGTCAGTAAACAGTGAGCGTGGCGTGATGCAACAGCAGAGCACGCTGGTTTACTGGGACTGCTGTCAGTGGACGGACTGGAATCTCCGGCTGAGTGATGACATTGATGAGTCTGGAGAGAAGCTTCGGAGCATTGGCCCGGAACAGAGATCGCTTCAACCCTGTCTTCGGTTTGCGGTTTACTCATTAGTGATTTGTGTTTGATGACTGTGTTCAGGGTTGTCATTAAACATGGTCGTAGTGAGACGTTCACAGTGAAGGGAGAGGTATGGCTGAGCAGGTCATGGAAGGACATTTCTGGCTGTTGATGCCATAACTACACGTTTCCTTGGGAATGTTATCCAGGAAAATTATTTTTGTGGTCACACAGACGTCTGTTATTTGCGCCTGTTCTTTTCCGGGAAAAATTATGGCTTTAAAAGTTGATCTGACCTAAGATTTGATTTGTCAATGCAGAGTGAAGACGTCAGTGGAGTCAAAGAAAAAAATTTAACTATGACAATACAACTTTCTCAACAGGTAAAAAAAAAGGCTTTTCCTCTGTTTGTGAGGAGCTGAACTAAACTGCCACTAAACTTACACGGACAATATCGTAATTCTCCGAAACGTGATGAATCCGGGCAGAAAGGTGAATATACTGTACAAATGTTAAAAATAGAGTGTGTTGTTTTTATTGGCTCTTTTTTGATGCACAGCTCTGATCTCATCAACGGAGTGATGTCAACGACCAATCTACACAAATGTTTCCCCATGTTGTTGATGAAAGGAAAATTGCACAATAACACACTGGAAAAAAACCCTCCTGTGTTGTGACATTGCAACACTGAGGTAGAAAATGACAGTGACTCTGGGAAGTACCGTGACCCAGACGCCATGAACTAGCGCCTCTGGTTCAAACAGCAGGCGTGCGGCCAGGCTCCTTTCTTCCACTGGAATGTGTGGTGGAGAAATAAAAGCTGCCATTGTCTCTCTCTTCCTCCAATGGCTTCGCTCGGCTGTCTGTGGATCCTCCTGCCAGCTGGCGGTGTCCTCTGACACAGTTACTGTCACAGTGTGTCATCGGCGTTCCTCCTGTCGTGAGACGGGAAAGTGGTGCTCCCGAGATTATAGAGGAGCAATGAAGAAGATGTCAGCCGGGCAGGGATCTGACTTGAACGGCTGTTAAAGTTAAACTATACGTTGTGTGAAACATCGACATGAAACGTCACATTATTATCCTATGTTGATCGATTCTGAGAAAAGCTGGAAAGGAGAAGGTGAGAGAGGGAAGAGGTCTATAAGCACCACATCTGAGTTTAGATGAATCCTCGACCCAGCCTGCAAAGCATAAAGTCTGTTTTGACTCTCAATCCCAAATCTTCCTTCTGTGACTCTGACACATCCTCAACATCTGTTCTCTTGCTGATTTTAGGTCACATCTCCATCTTCCTCCTGCAATTTCATTTTATTTTTGTGCCAGTTACTCCCTCTACAGCCAGATATGTCTTTTCTTTAAGTAAATAAATAACTAGAAAGGAGCCGTCATTCACTAATTTTGACTATATGGTAAATAATCTGTATTTACAAAGCACTTTTCTAGCCTTGATTAACACTCAAAACACATTATAGTGCAGTTTTTCTATTCACCCATTCACAAAGTTCATCTGTGTGTCGCACTTTCTCCATCACACATCGATCACACACTGCCAACACATCTGTCTGGGCAATTTGGGGTTCAGTGTATTGCCCAAGTGTAGAGTGGAAGAGCCTGGGATCGAACCACCGTCCCTCTGATCAGTGGACGACCCGCTTTATCTGTGAGCTGCAGCCATCCGACAAACAGGCTATTTTATTGTTAACTTTTTCGGCAACAAATATAAGAGAAATGTAGGATAAGAATACGAACATGATCTTGAGTGAGGCTCTTGTTTGTGTTCTGAGGAACAAATGGCAGTGATCACATGTTAATAGTGGACTCTGTTTGCTGTCTGTTCCTGTCCACCCTATTCACACCAATAGATTCTTTCTACAATCACAGATGGGAGAAAAAAATGTCTTGGTAAAGTGTTGCACCACCGCAAATGGTTAAAACATCCTTCTTACAGGAGGTATTCTGTTTGTTTTATTATTTGGTGTTTTGATGACAGAGGTGAAGAGAATCTAACCTGTTATCTCTGGAGCCTCAGCATGACTCTTATTGTTTTAATTGTCATCTGTTCATCCAGTGAACCCTCATGCTCCCTGTGCAAACACCTCCAACCATTATAATTCTCATTTGTTCAAGCTTTACCCATCTCTATGAGAATGTTTTCTGATCATAGGTGCTTTCTGAATCCTTTATTCAGAGAACAATTCCAACCTCACTCTTCTACATTTATTTTCCCTTCCCTCTGTCTCTAATAAACACACCCAGCATCCCTCCATTGCTCCCCACAGGGACCAGTGATGGAGCAGCCCTCCCTCCCAGTGAGACAGCCCTCACCCATGCTGGTTATATGTTGTGAGTGTTATTTAACTGACCCTGGCCTCTAACCGAGCAGCCAAGAGGCCCCTCAGGAACACACGCACGAAAAGGGAACGTTTTTTAAATTTTTTTAACTACGTGATATATTACAGATCACAATTTGACACGGAACAATCCAAATGCTGATAGTTTACAATCAAAGTGTTTTGCTTAAAAACGCAGGACAACTGGTTCTGATACCTTTTTTCGAACAGCCAGCCTCTTTTTCTTTAACATGTTAGAAACAATTTGCTTGATATTTGAGATGCATTTATGTTCTGATAACGCTTTTGTCACAGACCAAGTTTTGCAAAATCATAAAACCACATTATTTAAAACTGATCGTGTGCAGCCCCACCCCAACTCTGCAGGAATTTACCCACAAAGTTTACTGCTGCATACATGCATACATGTACTTTATACACATAAAAATACATGGACACATACAAAATTACGCTTATACTCCCCTGCACTGTTGCTCTGCACCCCTCCGCTGCTCTGCCCTCCCCAGTGCCCCCCATGTCTCAGGAATGTGGGAATGATTGCCTTAATTTTATAAAGCGCACGGCTTCCTTTGGTTCAATTTTCACCAACGCCATAAAAAAGAACCAGTTGTAAGGTCAGCAAGAAACCATCTGGTTTTGCCATTGCTGGGGCTTTAATGACCAGGTAATAAAAATTCAATTTGACAGAAATTACAACAGATGTTTGGGGCTGTAAGCCTCAGGCGGAGTTGGTTCCACAGCGGGATGAAACCCCAGCCTGCAGGAGCTGCCCCGCCGGACTGATATACTGTATAAGATGACTAATGTTTGTGGAGCATGAGAAATAGTATTAGAAATGCACATGTAAGTGTGCATATATGTGGAAGGCTCCCAGCATTAAATTCATCGTCTCTTAATGGTCACTGGACCTCGAAGCTGAGAATACTGGTTAAGTTCAGATCATGAAACATAGATGTCACAGTGCAGGAGTGAAGCTCTGTTCCAGTTTCTACAGAGGGCAGACACGTTCATATAAATACCTGCACAGTGAATAGGATCCATTAAAACAGACCTGTGAAAAATACAACCTGTGACAGTGAGGCGATGATTCATCTCCGGTGATTTGTGACTCTGTGGTTTTATGATGTTGCTGTGCTGAACCCTATTAGTGAGGTGTTCATGGTATTTTGTCCCTCCCTGTACAAACGCCACAAATTATGACCTCGAAAACCACCAGTGAATTTAGCCTCATCTGTTGTCAGCAGCTGGACTCAGGGTTTGCTTTTTTGTTCCTTTGTTTTGTGATTATAAGTTGAAAAGCTTTGAATGCTGAAGGAATTTAAAGAAGCTGAGATTTGACTGCATTAATATAAACATCATTAAGGCGTTCACTTGCTGGATGAGCACTATCCCCCCAGTGGTTGTCATTCAATCCCATTAAATATCTCTATTCATTCACTGAGTGGTTACGACTCATCCTCTGCAGCAGCCTCTGGCTTTCACCGATGATCCGTGAGAAAGTGTGTTTCGTCCGCGGACACGTTTCCCACCGAACCCAGGAACTGTAGCACACCGCATTAAATGTTTGAAGGAATGTCTGAGCGGATATGTGGAATTGAACATCCTCGGGGCAAGTCTTCATCTGACTCTTCTGTCTGTTTTCCCATGTGTACAAACACAACAGTGGTTGTGTCAACCTGTGTGAAATTACTGTTACATGCTGTGTGAACCCCGGGTCAACGAAATGTCACTTCCATCACTCACAATGGTTATCAGTGATAGAATAACACTTAACGCCCTGACTCACAACTGTAAACTCCTGTCTGCCTAATGAAAACTCAACTGCAAACCTGAAACTCAAATGACAATTGGCACTTGTTGTCACTGCTGATGATTCATAATCCACTCTTGTATGCAAATAATGCAAAAACCTCAGACTGCCTCCCTCCCTCTCTCCCTCCCTCCCTCGTGTGATGGACAATCTCCTGAGAAAATTCCACAGCCATTTTTTTTTGCTTTTTGAAACCTTCCACCCACACCCCGTGCGGCGACACACAAAAACACACTTTCAACAATTCCATTTCCTGCGCGCGGGCCCAGAGGTGAGACGGATACGTGCGCACCGAGCGTTACGAGTTCCCACGGCCGAGCAGGAATCATCGGACTTCAGGATCCGTGCGTGAAAGCGCTGGGGAACTCGCTCGCTCTGACAAAGACGAGGCGGGTTGAGAGTATTGTGTTTCTGCTCCGTCCATGTGACTTGAGGAATGGTGTGAAATAGTTTCGCAACAACACGGCCCTTTGTTGTGTTGACAATGAATGGGTTTTTTCTTTTTCTGCACAATTTTCTGACGGAGGTGTGAAATTGTTAGACGATGATAATTAGTCCTTGTGGATGGTTTTTTCCTTCAGGTAATGTTTTCTGCATTTTCTGGCATCACAGAAAAAAAAATGTAAATGAACTTGTTGGAAACTAAATGATATTTACCACAGCTATTCCGATCATTAGTCACTTTTTACCTCGTGTCAATCATTTTGCTCTGCTGTTGTCTCCATGAGCAAAGTGCTGACTCATTCACAAGCCTCTGTTGTGTTTGTTGACCCCGAACTCTGACCTCAGTGTTTAAAGAAAAACATGGGGAAAACTTCCTCATTGAGATGAAATAAGAAACTGAACTTTTGCTTCGCAGTATTCGAAGCAGTCAGAGAGATTTAGTTACGGAAATTGCGGTTTGAAGTGTTGACAATCAAGCTATTCTCACTATGTGAAATATCTAAGGTTATTATTTATGGGATTTAATGTGTGTTCATATCGACGTGGACTCAAAACATGCACCAATTTTAGTTTTTTAAGTTTAACATAGGTTTTACATGTGCAGTGCTTTGAGTTAAGTGCTAACGTGAAGCTGAGGATGAAGGAGAGGTGTTTGTGGGTCATATAGCCGACAGGTCATCCTGAGGGGAACAAGAAATATCGGAACTAAATTTCCAGGCGATCGATCCAACAGTTGTTGAGTCATATCGGTCAAAACAAACTCTAAACTCCTTGTGGCCTTTGAGGAAACGTCAAGGAACCTTCAGAAATGTTCATTTTGCATTTGGATGATCTGCAGATGTTGAGATGTTTCACTGGATAAATCAAAACTTCGAGGTACTAGCGGAAAAGCCAGAATTGGAATTACAATTCGGGTTTATTACAAAGTAGGTTTACACATATAAGGAAATTGCTTTGGTGAGTTAAGTCCAAACATAAATATAAAAATGTTACAAAAATAAATGCTCATATAAAAATATTATACATGTATTATTTAAAAATATTATAAAGTCGGTGGGTCAGAGAGTCATAGGGATAAATCCTCTGTACACCAATAATTCACTGCATGCAATAGTTGCCACTGCCCCTTAATGGTGACGTCAGAGTAAAGGTCTTGGGTTTATCCTCTGGGAACCATGAAAGTGTGCAAAAAATGTAATGGTAATCCTGACTAGTTATATTTCAGTCTGGACAAAAGTTGAAACTAAAGATCATCAAACTATGAAAGTAATTTTAAAAAAAAACACCCATTGGTCCAAGTGATGCTAACACTGGTATTTGTTGCGTGTATAAGAATGTGTGATACTGTCTTTAGTATCTCAGTAAACGTATGTACAATGAGGTTCATTGTCTCCAGACATGTATCTCACAAATATTACATTTCCTCGTGTGTTGTCTGTAATTGCACATAAATCTTCTTCTTACCCTGGGGCAGTTGCACTGAGCGTGAAAAGGTCCATGTCTCTGTTGGATCTCATATAACTCATAACATCTTCATAAATGTAAATTATTGCCAAGTGCAATTACACAACCTGCTTAAAGAAAAGATTATATCCAAAAAACAATACTAGGTGGCTGTCTTACATTGTTGTGTAACAACAAAACTGAAGGGAGGAGGGGATTCCCTCTCTTGTCTGCAGCAAGCAATACAACTCCTATGACAATCATCACATGAATAGACTGCTCTTCTTAATACAAACAAAGTCCTGACATCTTAAAATACGTGTTCTTTGATATAGAACGGTTCCGTACAGTGCAAAGGTTCATGACCTATCAACCACAGAGCCAACGCTTTTATGTGGGTTTGTTATGATAATGATAAGATATAACATTTGACCTGGGTACTGCATGATGTCATCGCTGGATGTGCTGTGTTGGATTCCCATGGCTGGAAGGCTAAAGGAAACTAGAGTTCATTACATGACCTGTATGTGCACGTCTGTGTGATTTCTGCCTTTCTATTGGGAGGCGAGGAAAAGGTTTAATCACTGTCAGCAGAAGGAAGTGAGTTGTAGGGTAGAGAGAGTAATAAGATCGGGGTAGAGGGAAAGAAAGAATGAAAGAGGGTCGGAGAGAAAGAATGAAAAGGAAACACATTTTCAGATATAAAGTACAAAACAGCAGTTGGTGCGATAAAATTAAGAATCATCATCATCAAGCTGAGGCTGCGTCTCTTCTCATAAATCTTGACACACTCCACAAAGACAACAGAAAGCTGGAAACCACAAAGTTGAGAACAAGAGAGAAAAAGTTAAACATCACAGACACAAAGAGTCAGAGTGTCTTTTTTTGAATGAAAAGGGAGAATTTCTAAAACTCCTTTGTGGCTTCCTGAGATACAGAATCCCCACTGCCTTGCAATCTGAAACAGATTTTTGTCTAAAGCCGTTTTCAGACATGAGGGTTGGCGCGCTATGCGGGACATCATTTATTAATTTCGCTGAGGCGATCAGATGTTTGTTTACATCACATCAACGGCGGTGTCTTATCTCCACAAGCTCTCGAGCTATCTGGTTGTCTTTCCAAGCTGACATCTTCATCGGTGTCTTCTTCATGTATGGCCCCCTCTCTTTTTATCCTGGAGTTTTGCGCATGGTCAAAATTGATAGTTCAGTCTGAAACCAGTGAGGTGATGTAGAAGAAGTTGCTTTCCCTCTCTGGGTCACAACAACCGTTAGCTCACAAGAAGATAAAGCAAATAAAACTAACTTAAGATACTGAATGTGGTCACGAGACACATTTATCCAACCCACCACGTTGAGGTGTCATGTAAACTTATACTTAAGCTCTTTTCAGCTAAGGGCAAATATGAAGCAGCTTCAGTTAATCCTAATGTTTGAATTGTGTTCACATCCCTTCAGAAATATATCCATGGATAATGAAGTGTAGTTTCACAGTATGTCATCGTACGTCTGAAAAAGAGGAAAACGATCATTTTTAATGAGGATAATAAATTGACTCAGTCTGAGTCAGACGCACCACAACACTTAATACCCAGAGCAAACAGCAGAGCCCACGTTCTTACTCAGGATTATGGCTCATTTGTCGTTTCAGCCGTTAAGTCTCTCGAAGCAGTTGGATAAACTCTTGCTTGATGTTTATTCAATAGGTGTTAACAGGAACAATGTACTTAAATCGATAATTAGTGCTCATTCCAAACAGGACATGTTGTACGTGATTGTTCGCTGTGTTGTTAATAATTTATCCCAAATGAAATGCAGGCGAGTGACCTACCCTTGACCTTTGACCTTTCACCCCTGCCACCCAGGGCTTCCACAAAGTCACAGAATCGACTGCTGCAAATCAATGAAACCTGAGAGCCGCGCAGGAAGCTAATGGATGATAGGGGAGATTTGTTACTGAAAGGTGAACAATATGAACTGTACTTTTTGAAAATTACATTGTCAGGCTCTTTTAAGAAATATGAAATGCGCTTGTGAAAGCTGCTATGTGCCAACACAATATAGATATAATATATGAATAAAGTATGATCGTCTATCCCTCCTAAGAACAAATGTGCCCACCGCCCTCAGACTCTTCAACAGCAGTGGAAACCACAGACTGTCACGACCAGACAATAATGTCTCGTCTCCTACACATGTCAGCGGTTTTATCATCATAAAAACTGCAGAACAGCTGTTAGCAAAGATAACAGGGCCGGCAGACGCTTGTCATGGTTCATCCCGTTCTTCACTGGTGGCCCAAAGTTAATGGTGGTTGTTCTCTTCCATCAGGTTGTAAGAGTCTGATGAAAAGTCGTGACAAATCAGTAAGGGGTTGTGAGAATCTTCGCCATCCAGACTAAAACGCAGCCGCAGAGTATTCAAACTGAATCGGGGGTCAGCAGCATGAAACTTCTCTGTTTTATCAGCTCTATAAATATGTTAAATATGTGTATATGTATTTATATTGTTTGGCCCTACTTTACATTTACGTATCTTATTGTTGTGTCTTGTTCTGTTAGAGATAGTTTTCTAAATTCTATTCTCTCGTTTACATGTATTTATTCTGTACCTGGGCTGCTGCAATACCTGAATTCCACCCGTGTTTATCAATAAAGAATTATCTTATCTTCACTCTAAGAGCCAAGATGTATCGGACATAGTTTTTATTTTAACATTGTATATCTATTACAGGAATATAAGCCTTTTTTTATTTTATGCAATATTGTAAACGTTAATCTTTGAGGGTAAAATCGAAAATTGAGATGGCTTTAAAAAAGAAAAAAGAAAAGACGTGAACTAACTTCAGAGTGTTGACGCTTCGGCTTACACTCTGCACCTCTTCACCCTCATGAATGGAGGAACCGGGTCTCAGAGAACAAGGAAGCGATGAGGGAGAAACTCGCAGATGAGAAGACGAGACACTTGCTTGACTCCCAGAGTTACCTGGCCGGTGATCAGGAGGGAAACTCCCTCGGGCTGGTTTTCTCTTTCTTTTTCACCTCATTGTAGAAGCAGAGAAGGGAGGGGTGAGAGAGAGAGATAGAGAGAGCGAGAACACGGGAGAGGGAGGCCACAGGTGACCTTTTGGATTATCAGTTCGATGCCTGGGGTGATTGAGCGAGAGATAAAGAGGGAGGGAGGGGAGGGGGAGGAGGAGAGTTGGAGTAAAGGTGTGAAGTTAAAGAAAAAGAAAAAAGAAGCGATGTGTTCATTTCCTCTCTGGTCTGCTTGGTGGCTCCAGGCGGTGGATTTTCACCGTGGCCTCACCTCTCCACACATTGTCCTGTCACTGCAAAGTGTGTGAAAACTCCGCCCAGGTGCACCTGAAGGCTGAGAGAGGGACGGAGAGAGAGAGAGAGAGAGAGAGAGAGAGAGAGAGAGAGAGAGGTAGTTTCAGTGTTAACACCTCACTACAGAGCGCACACACAAGAAACTACTAAACCGTCAACAACATCACTTTACTCAATGGAGCATTTAAATACTTCCTCATATTAAAGTAATTAGATTTAGTTATTGGTTTTGCGCCATTAAACACCTGCTGTAGATGTTGAATGACAGATATATAGAAATCTACAAAATATGATGACAATAAAACTATTGAAGTGTAAAAATGATATCATGCCACTATAACTGCAAACACAAGACACTTGATTCTCTTTATTCGTGACTATTTGTGTATCCATGCACTGTGTAGTATCTATTTTTTCTATGATGTATCTAATATTTCTATGTGCACCTGTTCTTGTGATGCTTTCCATTCAACACATAGATGCAGTTTAGTTTTTATCAAGTATCTATTTGCTTGTATGTTTAAAACACACTTGCATTTCTCTTCTACCTTTTTTAAATAAAAAATACTTTTGCATTTTTGCCTTTATCACGGAAATTAGTTTGGTTTTGCATGACATTGTGATTCATTGAGCATATAATAATAATTTTTGGATATTAAAAGTATACATTTTTAAGTATATTGTTATAATTCTGGATTCAAGTTAGCAATATAATTATGACTTTTCTTCAAGTATCAGTTAGAGACCAAAACCCCAACTGCTCAGTTTTATGCCCCATTCTTCTTTAAGAAGGTTTTATAAATACAATATTTTAAACAAACGGCTGTCAAATATTTTTTTAATGTCGAGATGAAGTGAACCTGTGTCTCACGCTCCCTCTGTGCACGTTGTGATCTGAGATCCTCTTTGTTTTGGTACCCTCTGTGTTTTTTCCCCTCCTCCCTCTTCTTCACTGTCTTTCCTTCTTTTGTTTTTGCACCAACGTTGCCTTGTGATCGTCGTGTTTTCTCTCTTTTTCCCTCTAAAGAGAAAACACAAGAGACGAGAGCATTATTGGATCCATCCCTGTGCCGAGGACTGCGCCGCGAGTCCGCTGAGCGCCGAGGCCCCGAAGTGTTTATGGTCGTGTCTATGAGCAGTCGACAGGCGCTGGAACACCACACACAACCACACCTAATTAGAACAAGACTGTTTGACTTACTGCATTACCCTGTTATTACTCAGGCTGGGTAGTGAAGGACGTGCGGCTTGGTTTTAATAAGTCTGCACACAGCTGAGGGGGAAATTTCAGGGCGATCAAAGTCAGATGACGGTTAAATTCTTGTTGTGTTAACAAGACAACACATATACGTATTAATCCAGATGACGTTTCAATTATTAACAACCCCATGTGTCCCTGCCCCAGAGATTCAATTAGCTTATCAATAATTCACATATCTGATCAGGAACAGATTCTGTATCAGCGGATTTTATTATCCGACAAGTAAAGAGGCTTTTAAAAGGCACCGCTCATTCTATTAAGGTAATCACTTTATTGATTAACAACCAGCATGATGGAGAGTAGAGGCCGACTGTCCTGGGACCATGACAAATGGATGCTGAGTGTTTTTCTTCTTAACATCATGAGTGACCCTCCCCCCCTACATGGTTTTACGTCTAGTCTCACCACTGTCGAGCTGTGGTGAAGAAGTAAAGCATGACTCAATGGTTAAATTTACCCTATGTGGAAAAAAAAAACATTCTGGGCACATGAAAAGTTAAACTGCACGTTGGCCCCAACAAAAGGTCATGCAATTCTCAACAGGGTAAATCTACAATAAACGCAGCATCAGGAGTTTTTAACATTTAAAGGAGGTTTACACAGCTGAATGTCTTTATTTTTCATTGGAGCACAACATGTTCCCGACAGATCATTTGCTCAAACTGTCACCGAGTTGTACTTCTGCGATCCGTCTTACTTTGTTATCTCCCTTTCATCGCTATTATTCCAAAAAATGTTTTTCATTCGGTCTTTTCACCGCAGTGATCCACGCAGATCCACTCGCTGCCAGATCGAGACGCTGGTAAAAAACCTTTGTCCTCGTAAAAGCAGCAACCACACTGGGATTCTGACAAGTCTGAGCGGTTCTGAGAGCGATATATAGGCCCGGCAGCTGAAAAGCCAATATTACGCCTGACTCACTGGGCGCTGGGACAGAGCTTCGGAGGATACGCGCCTGTTCCGCTGCCCGAGCTTTGTGATAATAGGACTTTCGGGATCCATAAAAAGCGATGGCTGCTGGTGTGTCTGCGTGACTCAATGTGTGAATCATGTTTTCTGCTTCTGAACGCGGCTTGAGCTCCCGCTGCACGGTTTGAATTTGTGAGAAATGTTTCTTGGTTGTCTCCGTCTTTATCACAGTCCTCAGAAGTTGTTAGGGAGCTCGTGAACACGGGGCCTTATAGTTCCTACGGTCTGGTCTGAATTATTGAACAACTAGGGTCTGCGGTATCTGTTAAATACTACTGGTGGCTTTACATGGGATGTTAGAACTAGATAGTTGTGATGAGCAGACGACATCCAATGATTTAATGTGATTAAATAACATTTGATTACAATCATGAATAACTATAACGCCCCTCAGATGATTTTTTTTAAACAATCTAAAAGTCATAAATACTAAATCTTACTTAAGGCAAAATTAGTTCCATTTGGTTTGTTTAAAAACAAAAACAACTGTTTAAGGAAATTACACGGAAAACCCCCAAAATCCAACAATGAGTTGAATTTTACTAATAAATGAGACTAAATGGCTGAAAATATTCAAAATATAATTATTTGCTGAATAAAAACCACACTGTTTATTATAAGAAATGAGTTGTCTTTATAAATAATGAAAGCTTGATTTGATCGCTGTTATTTACATATCCAGTTGGAACATACTGAATGAGTCAGAAAGTAGAGACGGACTAATACATTGTTGGTTTTCATCTTTTCACAGGATAGTGGACTAGCCTCCTTCTTAAAGTGGATGCCGAGCGTCCACAATACCTCTTTCTTTGCTGCACTTTAACCTGATCTATCATCTCTGACATGAAGTGCACATATAAATGTAAAGACCCTGTGAGGAACACATCTCGCCTTATCGTGCAGCTCCTCAGTTCACGTCAAGTCTGAAGCTTCAAACAGCTGCTGCTACACTTTCTCTCGGTGATGAGAAACCCGAGACGCGCTATTGATCAGACTTCCACTGCCAGGTTATTAGCCGACAGCCTGATGTCTCTACGTTCACTTCATGACCCTCTCCTGAAAGACACAGGGGGTGTGATGAATGATAGACGACAATAAACCACTTAAGAATGCAACGGTTCAGCAATTATACACTTGGAGGACGAATGTCTGTTTTAAATAGGTTCATGACAAATAATCCCTTTAACTCCCTTGCTGTTGTGGTCATTTCTTTCTTTTTAAGGAGGTATATTTAACCATTATTACATAACTGGGTACAGATAATTCACATCAAAGTTTGCTCCTATAATGTAAAGTTGAGAAAGGCATTTTGAATGTTTAGGCTCGAGACAAACCAGGCCAACTTGGATCTATTATTTCATACTTTAATGATTATCTGGCTCGCTGTGCTCAACATAATTTTACTAGCCTGTCACTCCATCCTGTAGACATGGTTGTTAAACTTGGCCTAATCCTGCCTAGGGAAGAAAAAAAGAAAAGAAAGAGAAAGCCAGACCAGTGAGAAGGACGGGTAGGGAGCGGGGGGGATGCTGAAGAAAAATATCTGAACGGCATTTTGCGAAAGCACCTCTTAAGTAAAGAAAGCATAGGAGTTGAGGAGAAACAGCTGTGTTCACTGAAGCCTGGCATCCTCAGGATGAAAACACAGGCCCTTAATAATAAAAATAATAAGCCTGCTGAGTTCCTAATAAAAGGACCCTGATGAGATAATTCAGTCAAGTGAGGGTCCATCGCTGTGTTGCAGGCAACCCCTGTCACCACAGCACATCAGCTCCACCACCACCACAGAAGAAGAAGAGGGCAGGGGGGAGTTGGCAGGGACACTGCTGGCTCCTTTCTCTGGTGCCACACAGCAGCTTCACCACAGAAGAAGAAAGCTGGCTCGACACCCCGGTGTTACTCGATGGTGCCACACGTGGCTGTGGACGGTAACGTGTTAATGTTGGTTCGGAGCCAGCGGCCGGACTGAACACTTCGGCATTCATGTGTGGGTGTGTGTGGTTTGTGTGCATGTTTGTGTTCCTCTGGCTTGATACAGAATGCCAGGGGAACCCCAAACCACCCCATGTTTACCTCTCTCTCTCTCTCTCTCTCTCTCTCTCTCTCTCTCTCTCTCTCTCTCTCTCTCTCTCTCTCTCTCTCTCTCTCACTCTCTCTCTCGTTTTCACCATTTCTGCCACCATCAGGTTTCAGAGAACAGAAGCCTACTCGTCTGTGTGGTGTTAACAAGGCTCATTTTATTCCTTCAAAGCTCAATGTGAAAACTTTATGACAGCTCTGCCAATAAATAGTTTGAGAGAGTCCAACAAATGTTTTCCTATTCTGCGTTCGTGATTAAAAAGTGCAAAAGGTCTTATATCAACAGTAAATGTCACTGACTTTATTGTGAAAGGAAATGACTGGATCTTGGTGCTATTCAGGTGCGTTTGATTTGTCTCCTACCCTCTCCCTCCTCCCTGCCTCCTTGTTTTTCAGGCCCTACTCGTCCCTTGAGGTGTGTTTTGCTGTGGCACGAGTGGCACGTAGCCAAGCTTGGCTCCATATCCACACTGATTTATGGGAACCAAGGGAGAAGGAATAAATGAGGGAGAAGCGTATTAGACCATAAATCAAGATCATCACAATAACTGTGCCATCATAAAACGGCAGCCAAACCTTTGGTTGGGGCAAAGGTAGAAGAAGACATGGAAATGAGAACTGTGAGAAAATGGAGAGAGAGACCAAAGGCCAGATATGGGCAGAAAGTTAATACTGCCATGTCTCGTCATGGCGTCAAGGGGTCGTCCAAAATTACCCTGCATGCCCTGCACACCTTTACGAGGATAGCAGCGGCTTCTTTCTGCCGTTTTTAAGGGGAAATAAATCCAATAAATGTTATTAATTCTACTGTTTGCCAATATTGTGATGCCAAAGATGTAAGTTTTGTCAGATTTGCTTTTCTCTGAATTGAATAATGATTCAGGTTTTCAGGTGATTTAAGGGGCAAATGTCCTCTGTCTTGAGATGACAGGCGTCACCTGACAAACAGAGTCCCACACTCACTGTCCTGTCTCAAAAAGAATCCTTTCAAACCACGGTAAAAGCAAAAAAATGAATAAAACACCAGCTCAGTGTACAACTCCTCCCTGCCCTCATGTCGAGCTGGAACTGATATGGCAACAGTGGAGTTGAATGGCCAGTTCGGGCTCTGTCCCTGGGCTGTGAGCGTATTGTTGCTGTTGTTGAAGACAGTGCAGGGAGTTGGCCAAGAAGGAAGTGAAAACGCATCTATTCACACAACCACACACATACTGTACATGTCATCCCACACACAAACACCTGCACGTTATCCCCAGGTATCTGTGTCATGATGCCGTGGCCACCCGCCAGCTGGGCTGTGTGTGAGTTAATACTGTTTACTGGTCCTTAGGGCAACTCCAGTGAATGACAAAGATGCAAAGCTGCTTACGCACAGGGAAACACCCGGAGTCCGACATCACTCTACAGGGCAACACAACCACCACAGTCGTTTGAGTGAGTTTGTGTATTAACATCGGAATGATGAGGTGTCCGTGGCATTTACACTACTTTGCATTGCAGGAATACATTTTAGATAGTTGATGATAAGTATTCGTCTCAAGTCTCAATTTGCTGCTCATTACAGAAAACTGCCGAGGGCCCATTACATGGGGAGTAGTGACGAAGAGGATGAGGGAGGGTCCCACTGACAGGTCATTACATCTCGTCTCAGCTGGACTTGATCTTAATGTGATTTAATGCAATATTGAATTACTTGGTTAGTTAGAAACTTTATTCTTCACGTACGCTATGGAAATTTATCTTTGGCTTTACCACTTGGTTAAAAACAAAATAAAACAATGCTCAAATAATTATAAAATATTATTAAAAAAGATATTTTATTTATCTACTACAACTACATACATATATATATATAGAGTAGGGTTTGATTGATTTTACACTGACAGGTCCTGAGTAACACTAGACAAATTCATAAAATTTTATAAATGCCCATTGCAATTCATATGCAGCATACAATCACTTGATAGAGTCTGGACCTCGACAACCTTGCACACAAATGCTCAGCGGGTTCATTGCTCAACCACAAAAATCATTGTTTAGTTATTTTCTTTTATATGCGATTTGCCTCGGGGCCGTACATATAGACATATACAATAATATCCTTCAGCTCAGTGGGCCTGGAAGCCCGACTACAATGTGTGATGTCAGTATTTTGAGAGCTTAGCCTGGAAACCTGCCTTTCCGTCCTCACCATCGTTGCTCCTTTATCCCCTTTTCCCCTCGCACGTATACGGTTCATATGTTGCTGATTACCCCCGAGTCCTGGTCTGGACCCACGGCTTCCACCTTCTCCGCTCATATGGTTTGAAGTTGTAGGATATCCCCCCCAAACTGAATCCCATCCTAAAGCATGCAGCGACCAAATGCTTGTGCACAGGTAAGGTATCCTCAACACTAACAATCCCATGCAAAGGTGTATGCAAATATAAACACTTATACCACTACACACCGAGTGCATGCCTGCATCTTCCCCTGCCTTTCTTCTCTGGGGTCTTTTTGATTGACAGTGCCCACTCCTGCAAAGGATTATGTGGAAAGCGGTGGGGTAGGGGCGGCTGGGGATTCTGGGGAGGGGTGATAGGGTTTGAGGCCACAGCGAGGGAGAGGGCTGAGGATTAGGCCCACTGAGCTTCATTAACCTGAATGTTTACACAAGCTGATCTCTCGCAATGAGACCCTTTTCCTTCCCACAAGTGTCCCCTTCAAGAATCCGCTTGCCCCTTCCTCCATCCCCTCGATGCCAGTGAAGCAGGGAAGCACCGTCCACAGCCTGCAAGTCAGGCATGAAGTCCAGCCTGATAGATCTATGGGACTGAGGGAAAGTGTTGAAGGAGCATTTAACAAGCAGGATTAGAAAAATTGATTGTTGATGATTTTAAAATACTTAAATTCAAAAGAGAATCTTAGGAGTTATTTTACAATACCTGGTTCTGATACTGTTTCCATACCGTTTTACGGAATGGAGGTTTCTGAAAATGTTATGGTTGTTACGCCACGCAGAAGAAAACAAAGTCTGGAAATGATAGAAATAGGCTAGAGGAAGCCAGTCTGCTTGTATTTTAAATGGCCCCCATCAGCCTGTTTCCTTCTGCAACACTGCCAGCGCTGGTAATATACTGTACTCAACATACATTTTAATGGAATGTAAAAATAACTCAAGGGCACATGTAACATATGGAGCTCTTCGACTCAGTACTGTTGAGTTATAATGTGACGATGGTTAAATATATTGTAAAGCCATTTTTCAAGATTATATATACAATTTTCTAAAGTATGATTATGTTGTAAATAAACTGAGGTAATAGCCCGGTGATTAATGTGATTAAGTTTGGAAAAAGTTAAATAATCTACATTCAATCTTTGCTTAATGTTTTTCTAAATGAAGGCTGAAACTAAATTAGTATGTTTGGCCGTTGTTTTCATTTGCAACCGTGAAGAAAAGAAAGAAAAAGAGACTTTCAGATTCCGTCAGATACCATCTGTGGTCTCCACATAATGACGCTGAACATTTGACACTCTTGACAAAACTGCTCCTGTTTTTCGTGCAGTGGAATAAATCGCTGCTAATTCTGTGAGGGTTTACACGATCATGTAACGCACACGTACAAAAAGGGGCTAAAAAGCCAGTAAATTAGTGCCAATCACCACGCCGACTTCAAACACTTCCCCTCGTGCCTTTGTTGCTGCTCTCCAAGGACCCATTGAGCTGCCCGGAGTTGTGCCTGGACTCTAAGGACAACACTGGGGGCTATTTGCCTCTCAGATTAAAGAGGCTGAGTGAGATAGCCCCGGCTGAGAGCAGCAGCAGCAGCGGGGGGACGAGCTCCAGAGGTTTCCCCCCTAAAGAGCAGTTAGCATTGAAGGACTGCCTGTATTGTTCAGCATCTCCGGGAAAGGGTGTTTTCCCTCGGCACTGAGGTGGAAAAGTAATTTAGCAATCCCTCTTTGCCTGGCTCCGGCCCTGACAAACCGAGAATGGTGTGTCGACAGCCACAAGATTGTTCTCTTCAAAGATCTGTAGCTGAAGGGACACGGCTCAAGCTTAAGTAAACAGGAGGGAGTCGAGGGCTCTTAGTGAGACGGGCAGGCTGTGGCATGTGTTTCAAAATCGCCATCACATCAAATGGGCAGGCGGATCGACTGGAAGTTATTCCGCAGGACGCACTTCACTGGCAGCATCTGCCATGTGGGTCTAATTCTTCACCCTGAATGATTGTGAACGCTGCAAAGGGTCAACGCAGGTCCACGCCTCCCTGACAAGATGCTGATCCTGGAGACAGCAAGAGGGGACAGGGAGGGAAAGCGGAGGGGGAGAGAGAGAGAGAGAGAGAGAAAAAGACAGAAAGACGGACACGAGAGCCAAATCACGACTGCCGAGGACCAGCCGTCTACACAATCTCAGACAGGAAAGGGAATGTGGGGGGAGGAGGAGGAGGAGGGGAGCGAGCGCTGGGAGAAAGGGGTGCAGTGAGGAAAAGAGAGAAATAGTTTTTGAGGAGACATCTGGCTTTGATTAAGTGGGGCAGTGCGGACAAGCCAGCCTTTGCCGCTTGTTTTGACTGGGCTGTTCAAGGGGGAAGTTGATGTTGTTTGTTTGTGAATAGCAAGTATTCCTGTTCATTGACAGATAGAAGCCATCGACACAATGGCCGAGGGGAGATTAGACTTTTTTGGTCGTGGTGCCGTTCAACCAAGTTGTGTGTTTACGTGCAAGTTGTGGAAATGCAGGGTTATGATTGAACGGGAGGCTGGAACATACGCAAAGCCTAAATTTTGCCAAATTTTTCTCCCTGTTCAGATGTAAAGATGGACACAAGCTTTATTTGGTAACGTCTTTCTTTTTCCAGTATCTCCGAGGCTGAAGAAACCACAGGAATTCATGGGGTTGATGTCGACTAGAAACTAAACCAGTCTGAAAGACAAGAAAAGAGTAGAATGGAACTGATGAGAATAAAACAAACATTGGAAAAATAATAGATTACACTGCGCATGAATAGACGTAGAGTAGACTACAATCGAATTATTGTGGCAAAAAAAACGTATTTGATTGGCTGTAAAACATTTTCAGAGGAAAATCTGTGGTGTCGGCTTTTTCAATCTGAAGACGAGAGTAAAAAGCATTTCAAAGGCCGGTGCAGCAGAGCTGGGATTCATACCTCCCCTCTGTCACTCCCTTGCAGACATATGGAGTGTGAGAGGAACCTCATGGCACAGCGTCCTGCACCGCTGAATATGAATAAACCATCAAGTGCAGAGACGCGGGCCAAGCCAAACTCAGCACAGAGGCATCACAGCAGCGCAGGGCAGGAGGCCCCGGAGCTCCTACTGGCAAGCAGCGGCCGACTCCACCACCACCACCCCTCCCTTGCCGCAAACTCCTGTTCCCAAAGTCAATTGCCCATCAAAAAAAAAAGAAGATAATGGCTTGAAAAAGACACGGTATCATCCTGCAGTGATTTTTTTCCCCTCCGTCTGATTTTCAGCGAGAACACACACACGCATTCCTGCAGGAGAGGGAGAAGCAGCGGGTCGGAGGGAACGGAGATCCCAGGGAGCGCTGCTGAGGCCTGTGGGGTTTTGAGGAAGTTTAGCAGATGAAACTGGAGACCTCGACTCAGGCTGCTTGTTCTCCGAGGGCTCCGAGGTCGTGACGATGATTGGAAGTGATGCCTGTTTGGTAGCTCCTGCTTCTGCTTCAAGGGCGGCTGGATAAATGTCACAGGGGTTTGAACCTTGGTCCCTGGCACAGTTAGGCAAAATTAAACCCAAAAGTGTGTGAGGGACGGAAGAATGATTAAGAGTGGCATTTATTAGCCGAAGCTGTCTGAAGGGCAACCAGGTAAGATGGCTACGGTGCTTTGGATCAAGAGGGTCTCGATTAAATTCTGGAAAAGTATTGGAATGTGTTAAAACGATATTGATTGATAACAAGGAACACACAAGATTGTGTATTCTTGCTACATGCTTCATCTATTTGGAGAAAAAACATCTGAGTATCCTTCATTATTTCAAATGAAAACAACAACAGTTTGCAATCATGAGCCAAACGATAGCTGTCACATTTTATGGATGTGTTGATTTGCACGTTAATAATAATAAATACAACTTTATTAATATTGCTCTTATCTAAACAAGGTTACAAATTGCTTTAGAAACTCCATGGGAATAAAACAGCACAGACCAAACAAAGACAAATCAAAAAGACAGATAAAGGAAAATATAAGAAATAAATAACACAATTTAAAAACAATTATAACTCATGCATTAAAGGTCTTTTCTATAAAAATATGTTTTTATGCAACAGGTAACGTGATAGCAAGTCTCATCTTTGGTTACTTGACTCAGGAACTACTCGCAAGTGTTGGTTGGAAGATTTCAGATTACAGTTTAAGTCATAGGGAATCAGTAGCTCTGTAATAACGGCTGTGCTGAAATTTTAAAGTTTGGAAAATAATCTTAAAATCAGCCCTGAATTTAACAGGCAGCAAATGAAGGGGGGGCAAGAATTAGAGAGAAATAGGCCTTATGTGCTTTTTATTGGTTAAAATATCAGCGGCAGCATTCTGTAAGCTGAGACTCTGAGTATTGACTTTCATGTAAAGTATAGTGCACTGCAATAGTGACAAGACAAAAGCAAGAATTCACTTTTCTGGGTCAGAAAGAAGACAGAACTCATCTAAATTTCTAAGGTGAAATAATAAGAACTAATAACTGCATTATTCCTTATTAATTCACTGCCTCACCGCCTGGTAGGCAGCAGGGGCCTAATATAGTTTCTTCAGTCTGAATTAAGAGGCATAAAGTTATTGATTTGATGTTTCCACATCTTTCATAAATGACATATTTTAAAACAGTACCATACTTACTGGCATTTACTATTTCTTATGTGTATCAACCCGGACACCAGAGATGCTAACACCCAACGCAGTGGTCTAACTCGTTATCCGGGCTGTGTTTAATTGGCCTGGAGGTCTCAGACCTTTTTGCTATCACACCTCTGCAGCAGTGAAACATTATCCTCGGGATGAGAACGCTCCTGGGAAGTGGAGAACAGAAGCGGCTCAGGGATGTTCTCTCTGCTTACCAAACAGAAACTTAAGAGGGTCCGCTCCAAGGGTGAGGAGGAAGGTGTTAAACAAAGTATCCATGTCCTGCTTCTTCTTGCATATCTTCAGAACCCTCTGTTGTGTTTGTGGCCGAGCACGCGACCTTGTGATTATGTGTGTTTAAGAAAGAGAGAGAGAGAGCGCACATATTCGGTAATGAGTGATCACAAAGCCGATAATGTGTCACACCAGATTTCCTGTCCTTAGAAAAATATGTCATACTGCCCATCATAGCCGGCACAAAAAAAAGAGCCATCTTTTATTTTTATACCACAGTGACTAATGGCAATCTTCTGTGAACACAATGGAGGAAGACGGGGCAAAGGGGAGAAAAAATGCATGTTTTCTTTTTATTGTTATGTCGGGATGACTGGGATGACTGGGAGGTCCGAAATTCCAATTTCCTACATTTGTTATTAACAAGAGAAACACTTTGAGTTGTTCATTTTTCCGTCTAGATGTTTAACTTCACCACATCTTTTCAACATAGTTTTTAAGACTTTTAAAAGACCTCTTGACATTCAATTTGCTAAAAGCAGTGAAACAGCTGTCCTGGATAACAACCTTGTTAATATTAAGAATGTGAAAATGTCAGATGTCTTTTTGTTACGACTTGAGGCGACAAAGACAGTTAGAATTTTCTCATTACACTTGTGTCCTTCACTGTTTCCTACTTCTACTCCTGCAGCTTCACATTTTCTGGAGGGTCGACTTCGCCTGGATGATTAACCAATCAGCGTGGCAGGGCTGGAACAGGTGACTGCGGGTGAGACCTGTGGCTGTCTGTCATTATCTCATCAACCCGTCAGTCAAACGGAAGCACCGCCCGGGGGGGCAACATTTGCCAATAGGCACACAGGTGAACCCTTAAATCAGCTTTAATTGAGCTGCTGAGTAACGAGGCTGCTTGAAAGGTGTGGGAAAGACACGGTGGTGTCAGTGAACTTTATTAGACTCTGACAGACTCCCTGCCAAGTGCGGGGGCAGAGCCGGTGATAACAGTCTCTCTATCGTCGCTCGTTCACTCGCACGGAGACAGACAACAAACGATGGCTCTGTCTCACGGCTCCTCACCTGCATCTGAACAAGTACGCAATTCACATCTCTCATCGTTAAATACAATTATACCAAATGATAAATAGGTAGATACTTTATTGATCCCGAAGGGGAAATGTAGGCATCCAGTAGCACACAAAACCGTAAAACACAAGAGCATAAGAAGAATAAAGGGTCAAAAAAGTCAGGAATAAGTAAACTGCAGTGTCTCGCCCCCAGAACACTTCAAGGCTGTCACTGTAAAGAAGTGTGTGCTAATGGAGATATAGACAATACAAATATTTTAAGTATAAGGTAATAACGGAGAGAGAGTATTCAAACCAAATATATATATATACACATTTAAAGATAAATAACATGAAGCTATACAAAGTTGTGCATGTGTGCATTTTAAACTTTTCCACACTTAAATAGTCTTTTAGAGCAAATTATGTTAAAATCAATAGTTTTCTACTCCACTATATTTCCCCACCTTTCTCTCATTGTGTCATATCTCAGAATATTTACTCACACTCACAGCATGCGTCACTGAACCAGTTGTTCTCACACAGGAGCCCAATCTCCTTTGCTCTCGCCTCTAACCGTGGATGCTTCTCTCAACTCAGCACTGCAAATTTATTGACAGCTTTAAAAAGATATTTACTGCCCCACTTCCTCTCCCAGCGGGCACCTAGCCTGTAATTTCCCTACCTGTTTATTAGATCATTTGTCAAAGCCTCCAGCTTTTCTTCTCTCCTCTTTTTTCCCTTTTTGTCATCATCCCCTCCTTTGCACTTTCTAGAAGGAGTGTGCATGTCTGTGTGTGTGTGTGTGAGAGAGAGAAAGAATACACTGGGAGACACAGAGTGCAATGGGCCTCTGAGATTAACTCCTTCCATGCCCTCCTTTCCTTTTTAAAAGAGAATTTACAGCTGATTAGCCTCCACTGTAAAGACAGGCCCCAGTTCCCAGAAGGAACGCTGCTAAACATTTATGCAAGGCCAGACGCAAAGAGGCTTATTAAAAACATGTGTTCGTCCAAAGACCCCTCAGAGAGACATCTTTGGAGGCGACTGAATAAAAATGCTTGCAGACTCATTTCCAAGAGATCACAGAAGAAATGGGTGGTGTCCTAAAGTGGACACATGGAAAACACCATAATTGACACAAGAACATTGGTTCTCAGGGAAATTGCAAATATGACACAGCAAAAGAAAATAGCTCAGGATCATTTGAAAACTGCTTTCAAACCAAGAGGATTTTAGTGCACAGTAGCGTTTTGGTTCTGGGTTCTAATCCCCGTCCATACAAACGCATATCACGTGAACACTTATGTACACTGGGCTTGCGCATGCCAGTGTGAACAGGAAGCATTTGGTTGTTTGTTGCAGAATTGTCACAGAATGGTTGAATAACAGCTTGTCTCCTATTTGTATCATTGTAGCAACAATTATGCATTATAAGTTCTATACTGGTGGCTGAGGCCAATGCCAGTCATGTGACAGGAGCCTGACAAATCAGCAAAGGTTACTTCTTGACTGAAAAAGCCCAATCAGCAAGCAGCAAGAGGTTAGTTTCAAAATATCGCCGTCTCTGCCTTTCCAGACTAAAACACAGACCATGTTGTATGTGTATGTGGCCTAATATTAAAGCACTAATAAACTCTTGGGTAGGTAAGTTTATTTGTTTTCTTGCTAATTCTAAGATAAGATGATTGATAAAAAGACTCTCACTGCTGCATATGTAGCTGGGTCCATTAGCCCGTCGGCTTAGCTTAGCATGGCATCAATACCGAAAGCATGGGAAGCTGCAAACCTCCAAAGTTTAACAACGTCAACTGGTTTCTAAATAGACTTTTGGTTCACGTTCTAAGCCGGCGCTGGGCTCAGCAAGGCACAGCATCAGCCACCGTTTCCCCTCACGTCGGTGTAATGTGAGTGTGTGTGGGCAGGGGTGTGTGAGAGAGAGCATGAGATGGGGTGAGAGCGAAATGAAAAAGAGTGAGAGTGAGTTTTATTATGCAGAGGACGTGTAGGGTGAGGCGGCGGCTGGCGCAAACACCCAGAACCGTTGCTACCGCTGCTGCCAGGCCTCAGCTGCTACGTGCGCTTGAAACGTCTCCACCACGTGCCCACATGAGTACTCAAGGCAGCCACAGGTATGTCCCCATCACCCGGGGCCACGCCGATCACAGCCAGGACGCTGTCAGAACCTTTCGGGGATCCCGTCAAGCTAATGAGAAGTGACTGAGCCTGTGCTGCCAGCGCACAACCAATTGTTCCATTCATATAGCCTCCACTGATGTATGGAGACTTTCCTTCCACAGTCACAGAAATCAAAGAGGAACCAATGATCGTATGCGAGTGTGTCCCATATTTGTCTGTTTATACAGACAGCGAATGTATACATGTGTATCTGAGCCATGTGTGTGTGCATGTATCTATTTATCTGTTTGTGGCTCTGTTGTCTGCAGAGTGTTGGGTCTGGTGTTGCCACAGTGGAAAAGATAATCAGAAGCTGGCTGATGGTAAAAATGTGTCCAGGTGTCCATGTGTGTGTGTGTGTGTGTGTGTGTGTGTGTGTGTGTGTGTGTGTGTGTGTGTGTGTGTGTGTGTGTGTGTGTGTGTGGCTTGGCTGATATCATGAAAAGGTCCCAGTGCTTTGTGGAGTTTTTAAAACGTTGAGCTGTTCACTTCAGCACAGCTGCCGGATTAAAACTGTCACATGGCAGCAGGCTGGTGCAACGAGGAAAACCGGTCCATCGTCATCTGCTGAAGGAATCATGGCAACATCGGGCATGTTTTTCTCTATCGGTTTAATCCTGGACGCAGAGAGACACTGACAAAACCTAACTTTCTTCCTGCTGACTCATCAGCAGCAGCGTTCCCAAATCCAAATTGAATCACCTAAAATAACTTTCGATTTGGGATTTCACTCTGATCATATAATAAATTACAACAAAAAAACTAGAAGTTCTGCTGAAGTTCCCTGTTTATGACCTAACGCCAGAATACATGGGGGTATATTTTACAGTGCAATCAAAGATCTGTATCGATATGTGGCAAAAGTTCAAGCAGGTTTATCCCACTGCAGGAGGATAGAAAAATTTGTTATGTGCAGTGTTTCCAACTGACATCATTCTAGCTATGTGAGATTGAACATAAACAGAAAGAGGAATGAGAAAATAATTGTGGTCGATTTGTGTGTGTGGTAACCCGTTGCAGTGTTTGGATGTGGTGGGCTTTTTCCAGGGTTTTGGATTTCTCATTATACAGAAGGTCCATGAACTTGAATATGGCCTGATACACGGCGTAAGAGGTGAGTGAGTACAGTGGTCTCTGAATTAAGATCTCCCACAACAGACTTTTTATTGAGGGGAAGTGTTGCGGTGGAAGATGAATTTATAACTGAATTCTTGATGTGTGGTTTATCCATCTCTATATTATATAATCTCTTTTGTGCTCAGGGGTTTGGGGATTATAGTCATGTCACATAGGGAAATAAATTTATTCTATCAGATGATTAATGATTTTATAAATAAAAAAAATGAATTAATTGCTTGCTGCTTCCAGTTGCTCAAATATGACATATCATCATGTCAAGGTGATTCCTGAGGATTTGGAAAATGTAAGGGGACTTTTCCCTCTATTTTCACTTGTTTAAGGATATTTAATAATTGTCAATTGAATATTTATTAGATAATTAAATTATCCCCCCTAGTGGTTTTACATTAGGAATCAATATAGCCCTTTAGAAGGATCCTCTCATAAAATGACATTATCCAAGTTAACACAAATGATCAAATTGATATTATATCAATTCAAGTTAAAGGTTAAAAACGAGATTCATCTCATTTCCCTCCTCTTGATAAATCTGAGTAAATATCCCTGAACTCTGCTCCAAATAATTTCCGCCCAGCTCCGACAGGGACGAGGCAGTTCCAGACTCCTCCTTCCTCGAGCTTCAGCTCGGTCGGCTGCAGAGGGTCCGGCTCTATCCACCAGCGGCAATGTAAACAAAGCAATTCCTCCCCAATTAGAGACGCTAAATGCATTGGACTCGGTGCTCTACCAGCGCTGGTTGGTGCAATTAATGCAGCCTTGGTCTCCACTGGCTGCTTCGGATGGCTGGGATGGTTAAGATGTATACAGTTTCAGTTCAAGGCCAGTCAGGGGAAGTCTGATTGGGCAGGTTGGACTCATCATGGAAGTATAAACATGAGGTTGGATGGGCGCTTGGTGGTTGGGGTTTTCTTTGGGTCAGCCGTGCTGAGCAGCACCACAGCGGGTAAGGAAGATATGAGTGTGTGTGGTGGGAGGGTCGGTCAGAGAAGGAGGTCTGGGAGGAAACTCTTCAGATTCAACTGTTAAGAGAAGATGTGATTGGTTAAAATCAGGATCTACTGGAAGTGACACATTCTGGCTTTGGATTTGTCAGATGTGATAAACTAAATGAAGTAGAAAGGCACTTAGCAGAGCACATACCTCCACCAAGTCCGACATTCTCCTTAAATCTAATCAAGCTGCACCAGATTACACACACGCACAGGTATCAGTCTTTTAAATATGCCTGTTTTTTTCATCAAGATCTGTGAAAACGTAAAAAAACAAACAAAAAAACACCCACTCATCTCACTATGTTCCAGATCCGCACCACAAATGAATGAGTTATTTCCTGACACATACCGCATCCTTCCACAAAGTTTCATGGTAATCCATCCAGTAGTTTTGGATAAACTAGCTTTCAATCAAACCAACAAAAAAACGGACCGGGGTAGAAACATAACCTCCTTTGTTAGAATAAACCCATTTGTACATTGCTGCCTAATTTTCTAAGTGTCAAACTTTTTGAACAGAAATCCAAACTATGTGAAAAATGTACTTATAGTTTGAGGTAATGTGCAATAATAATGATAATTTTTTGCGACCCGATCCCAATTGTCATTTTACTGTCATGTCAGGGCATCTCTGTGTATTTAGATAACTCCCATCTTTCTCTATCATATGAAAACTATGATTTCTGAACTCATCAAGTAAATGAGAAGAAATAAACTATGAATTTTTAATCGTGCAGCTCCAGCATTAACAGGCATTTTGGGATAAGCCTTGGAATTCCAAAATACTGTGGGTTTAATTGTGCAATTTGTGTCTTGAATTAGAGCTGAAAGGAGTAAAAAAAAAAGCATGTTACCTCTCAGTAACTTTTTATGATCAGGTGCATCAGGTAGAGGCCATAGTGAACAAACTTTGACCCTAAGAAAAAATACACTGTTCCCAAGAAAGCAGCTCTAATTCTGAAGTTTTGAAAACAACAAAACTCGCAAGACTGAAACAGCGGACCATTGTTCTTGTCTCCTTTTGTCCAGTGGCGATTGTGCAGTGCACGTTCTTGAGGTGTGGGTTTCCACCATCAGCTCGGGGCCCTCCACTCTCTCCAAGATAGTTTGCTAACAGAGCTTTCACTCCAATGTCTCTAATGAAAATCCATACTAAACATTTAGCTCTGTGTGAGAAAGGGGGCAAATTCAATAAGACGCATAACACAATTTATAATTTACAGGAAGAACCAATCGAAACCAACGTGCAGAATGGAGACATGTTTTTGTGTTTGTATCTGTTCATTTCGCGAAACCGCAGCAGCAGCTGGTGGTCAACACAAAGAGGTCGAAATCTACTTTTTCAGCCAAAATGAAGTCAAACGGTCTGTTTTTATTCCGTCTTCTCTTCCACTCCGATTATCAGTCATGCTGCCAGAGATGTCTCCGGTGGGGTATTCCCCAAACTAATGGTCGCTCTTGGACAGCGCCATCGATAGTAAACTAATCTGCAGCCTGCAAGGCACAGGAAACAGATCTCATTAGCACTCATTGAACTGTCTTCCAAGGAAACTTTCATCTTTAGACCACTCTGACACCGGGCCTGAGAGCCAGACTAATGTCACTTACTAGTCCTGGCTTTAATGGCTGGCTGAGAACGTCTCATGGATGGATGGGCAGCTGAGGAGTGAAGTAATGTGGGGGAAGTTGTTTTTTTCATAATTACATGCACAACTACAATAGTGTTTGGTGGTTTACGTAAGGCCATGTTTGGATATAGCATTTTATTGGTTTACTGTTAACATGAATTTCTCATGGCAATACTGAGTACATGTTTGTCAATTTTTTTGGTATAATACTTACAATATGCTGAAGTTATGATTTTATTGTACCATAACAAAACCTTCCTTTTTCTTCCTGTAACATACTTATACTTATTACCTTAATAGATCCTCTTCTTTGCAGGTACTTGTTGGTTTAAGAAATATATACTTAGGCAGTAAACAAAACCATCATAAGAGGGAGAATCTTTGTTAAAAACAATTCCTAGATTTATTAAAAAAAGATTGACAGACAACAGTTTGTTTGTCAAACTGGACTTAATACGCACAAATATTAATTTAAACAACATTGCATTTTTGGTTCAATTAAAGAATATTATGCCTAAACATACATATATAGATTCGTTGGTATATAAATTGTGCTCTGGTTATCACAACAACAAATAGACAAATATGTGAGTGACTGTAGTCATGCTACAGACTTAAGAAGTGTACAGTGCATCCTCCTTTCTCAGCTCAGTGTTTTTCTGCTTGAGAAGGTCCTATTCTTTTCATCTACTTTTTCATTTTACAAATGAACGATTGTGCAGTAATCAAAACCATCATGAAAGATTATCATCTAAAGTTCTTCTTGGTAATAGTTGCTGAACGGCTTTGAAGGTGATGGATGAAAAGGACAATTCTCCTCTTCAGACCATCTAAAGGTTCTGTGGTCAGACCAGCAGATAGGATCCTTAATTACCCGCCACACACACTGTTCTCTATTTTTGACCGGTTACCATCAGGCAGACGTTACAGAGCCTATGAGTGTAAGATCGACTGCCTCAAGCTCTCAGTCATCCCAACGTCTATCACACTACTCAATGAGGAAACATGTTGATTCGGCCATGTTTAACCTTTGCCCTTGGTTTTTAGGTTTTCATGCCATTTTTTTCTCTTTTCTTCATCTTTTATGTGTTATATTCTTTTAGTGTTTTATCACTTTAAGCGTTTTTAGGGCAGGTGAAAACTTCAACTCGCTTTTATTGTGCATTATAATTCTGGGGTCTCACACATATCTCCTTGTGCAGTGTTTTTTGCTGTTTGTTGCACAATGTACGGTTCTGCAGCCGCTGTAGCACTTTGGCACAAGAAGGATTTCCCCATCTGAGAAATAAAGCATATTTGATTTGATCTTTCCACAAATATATTTTTTAAATGTTGTAATGTATTTTTTAATGGTAACTGATCTTCCATCAGAGCTGCTGGCTGAACAGAACCTATAATACTCTTTTTTGGAGCGATGCCTCCGCTCTGTGGCCAATGATAGAAAATACGCCTGAATTGGGGTTTGAGTATTTACAGCCTTCAGCCGCTAGATGGCGACATACGCTCCGGCCACACATCTCGCGAGATTTGCAGCTCACGTCACTCGGAGTTTGTTTACAACCCAGGGACTTCCTGTCTGTGTGGAGCTGTGACGCACATCGAGCTAACCCGCTGTGTAGACGTCTCAGGTCGGCTCTTCAAGATGGGATGTGACGGTGGGACCATACCCAAAAGACACGAGTTGGTGAAAGGCCCGAAGAAAGTCGAGCAGGTTTGTTATGTTTGTTTAGTTTGAACTTTTTCTCCTTGTGACGATGTGGAAGTCTGTTAGTAGAATGCTAACCCTTAGCCAGCTAGCATGCTAGCGGCATTATTTTCTGCCTTTGATCTTGTAAACCATTAAATAAATTATACATCACATAATTAACCCATTTAATGTCCTGTCGAACTCGATATGTACACGAAGTTAAGCTAACAAGCTAGCTAACTGTCCTCAAAAATATATAAGCTAACCATTATAGGACATTCGTCATCGAGGGCAAAGCTAAAAGACTAATACTGTGAATCCTTTACGTAATTCATCTGTTAAGTGTGACACGTCATCCTGAGAAATTTGGTGAATATGAGACGCAGAAATCACAGTGTTTAGTAGATAGTGATTGAAAGCGTTGTAGTTGTAAAAGCAGTATTTGCATGTGTAGCATCACTGACAGAGCTCATGGACTCATGAGCTTGACTTTCTCCCTGGAATAGGATTTGATTGTAGTGCTTTGATTTTGCCTGCAGGTCGATAAAAATGCAGAGTTGGCCGCCAAATGGAAATACTGTGCCTTGAGCCAGGAGAGACTCCGACGTCCGATCGTGTCCTGCGACCTGGGAAGGTGAGGGTTGACTTCATGTCCATCTTCACTCAGGCTAAATCATCCGCCTTGTTACAACTGTAAAGTATAAATTGCTCCACGATGAAACTCGCAATGCACTAAACGTTTGAACTGTGCTATGTTTCAGGCTCTTTAACAAAGATGCAATCATCGAATATCTGCTGGATAAAACTGCAGAGAGACCCAACACTGAGACTGTTACACACATCCGTGGGATAAAGGTACTGCACAACGATGTCGCAAATATCTTCTGCAAAGTTTCCGATTTGTATTGGGGTTTATGCCCATGTGCATTTCTCCTAGATGTCCTGCGTGGTTTCATGCTTTTTTTACATGTTCATTCCTCCTGTCCATTTCCAGGACATAAAGGAGCTGAGCTTGACCGATAACCCTGAGTGGGAGGGAGAAAGAAGAAATGCCAAAGGAGACCGTTATGAGGACATCAACTGTGGCTTGTTTATTTGCCCTGTCGTTGGGTTGGAGATGAATGGCAAGCACAGGTAAACAACATAAAGAAGAAGAACCCAAGAATACTCATCAATCACAAACAAGAAATATTTTAAAGGAAGCCTCTCCATTCAATTGTGCGCAGCTGTAGACCCATTAACTTCCTCGCTCAGTGACATTTGATCACAATATTCCTTTAAATTCAGGATATCTCTATTTTTGTGTTTTCTACGGGCCTCTGTGTCTACTATGAGCTGTGTTATGATTTATTTGCTTGTATGACATTCAGTATTAAGTTAAAATAAGCTATACATTGTTATGTCACCAGTATCTTCTCACAAACACAGAAGAGCTTAGTTATGAATTGTGTTCACTTTGTACAGGTTAAAGCCAAAAAGAGAGAGACTGGGAAAGTTCAAGAAAGAAGCATTTCTCTTTTAATATAATTTTATTCATTATAATAATCAGTATATGTTTTCTTTTTCAGGTTTTGTTACCTGCAAACATGTGGCTGTGTCTTCTCCGAGCGAGCCCTGAAGGAGGTCAAGACAGAAATCTGCCATAAGGTGAGCGTTATTTCATCCTGTCTTTCCCTGTGGCTGTCACTCCTGTTTAACCATTCCCTCTTTTGTCTGTGTAGCCTGTAGTAACTTTGTAGATGATGTAACAATTTCACCGACACGAAGGACTTAATTACTGACTAACTCCCTCAAAATGCACATAGTTTATGGGATGACTTTACTCATCAGAATATGGCTACATATGGTTGCTTCCTGTACAATTGACAAAACTTGAGATATATATACCAGGGTTTCCCCCAGTGCTGTATAGGCCTGGCGGGCCGCCAGGCTTCCCCCCCGCCAGGCTAAGCGTCGATTGTTTTTTTTATTTAAAAAAAAAAAAAAAAAAATCTGTCATTCGCGCACATCAACAACACTTCACTTCCTCATTGAGCCCCGTTCACAGACATGGCCCCGATCCCCAAGCAACCATCCTATTGGTCCAAACAGTCACATGTCCCACCCAGACCCATTCACTGACCCTCGGACATCAGAACGCTCCTTCAACACAGTGTTTTACTGAACATACGTCACCTTCACTGACCGTCAGACATCAGAACGCTCCTTCAACACAGTGTTTTACTGAACATAAGTCAAACCCAAACATAAACCTAGTCCGTTACACGATTAGGCTGCAGCTATTTGGTTTTATTTATTTAAAAATAGGGTACTTCTTATTTCATACATTTTCCACAAATATGAGGAGGACTCAAATAGCCCTACAAAGTTCTGTGTTTAATTTATTTCAAAGTAGGCCGACACTTGCCTGTGTATTTTGTTTGTTTGTTATTTCGTTGCTTGTCTGTTTGAGTAGCTGGCTGAAAGCAAAGAAGTAGTAGGCTTACCTTTTATTGGTAACCAAACTGTTACGGTTCATTGTTTCTGAAATAAGAGGCCTGACTGCTATGTTAATGCAGCACAAAACAAAATGTAAACAAAGGCTCAAATATTAAAGTGCAAAACTGTAGGTTTAAACTAGCAACTCCAACTTGATAAAAATAAATAAAAAAGAGGGCTTATAAGTTAAGTCAGCAGTGCAACTCAAAAAGATATCAAAGTATCTATTTAACCCCTTTTCAAAATAAAAAAGTTAGGTGTGCATATTAAACAAAGTGCAACATGTTTAGAGTATAAGAAACAATGGTGTCCAGCTCAAAATCCGACTCGACTCAACACCCCCTCCCCCGCGGCTGCCTTCTAGCCATCCTACCACCAGGCTTAGCAAGTTTTCTGGGGGAAACCCTGTATACATTTAAATAAAATCGTACACTGCTGACAAAGTGTACTTTTTTAGGGCCCGAGCACCGAACAGAGTGAGACAGGGTGAGGCCTAGGGCTGCTTGATTATGGAAAAAATCATAATCACGATTATTTTGGACAAAAACAAAATCACGATTATTCAACGATTATTAATATGTGCCCTTATTTTTTTAAATGACTAACCGGAAGTACCAGTCACTTCCGGTTCTGGTAAACACCGATTACGGCTGCGTGTCTTATTCCTCCGTGAAACCATGCAGGATATCGGTGCCCGGTTCCATACAACAAAAAGGGGAGAATCGCGAGCTGACCCGCGCGGGTCCGGTGTGAACAGCCGGACGGCTGCACGCTGTAGAGCGGACGATGCGCGCCACGCGGCCGCTACACTGTGTGCTGCTGCTCGTCGGATTCGAAGAGTCGATCAGACGGGGCTGCCCTCCCTCTGCCATTTTCACTCGCGCTGTTTTTTAAATACCTCCGGTCCCGAAACACAAAACTCGCCTCCTTCACTTCACAGCTACTTGAGAGCGAGTGCCAGTCAGCGGGGCCGCGTTGAATGCTTTAGGGGAGGGACCGAATTGCGCATGCGCGTCTCTTTAGAAAAAAATGTCAAATAATCGTTTCAACTCGATTATAGTAGTTTGGAGATCGTTTGACCCAATAATCGTAATCACGAATATATTTCGATTAATTGAGCAGCCCTAGTGAGGCCCTATTTAAATTGTAAGGATTATTTTTATTATTATCATTATTATTTCAGGGCATAGACATGCTCAAATTCCGACCAAAGTTTGCAGGAAGTACGAAGCCCAAAAAAGTAAAAAGTTCTTGGACATCTGTAAATCATGTCGTATTTTTCAATCACAATATTGTTTGGTGAAAGCTTCCTGATACATTAGTGTTTGCTTTGGACGGTCTTCCCCTAAATGTCTAATTCTAACTTCAACCTGCAACATGCATGTACCTCTTTTTTTGATGTCTTCCATAAAAACGATGGTTATTAGCACAAACACTGTTTTCACACTTGTAATGAGGGGTGCTGTGTGTGAGCTGCACACTCCTGTCTTGTGTTGAGGAGCTACATCTTCACATGCAGCTTCCGCAGCTGTTGGGCTGACATTGCCTTTTCTGTCGTGTCACTTGTGTGAAACATTTCTGTCACCTCAACCGCATCCTTTGAGGTGATGGCTTGTTCTATTCAAAATTCAACACCCACAAAAGTAGACAAAAAAAACAAGCTAGGAAAGGAAAAAATACATTACCTGGGCTAGTCCTCTAACCTCTGTTTACTACTGTATATGCTTTTATATACAATAAATCAAATGGAAACGTATTTTATATCTGCTAACACAGTACACAGGGCTTTTATGTTTGAGAAAACTGGTGTTATTAGTGTATCTCATCTTGGCTCAAAAAGGAACTCTGGGCCTTGTTCACCAATATCTTCCTTAAAATTTCTGTTAAATTCTTTTAGAGGAAGATTTAAGCCTCAGCACAGAAATAAACTACGTTTTCAGAATTAACAGGTGTAATGGAAACCTTCACTGATCAGTGTCTAGCTTGTGATGTTACACTATTCGTGTTAACCCTGACTTCTGGAATCGCTTCCTCAACAACGTGTATGCTTAGAAACACCACAATGTAGTAGAACCTGATTTTTTTGTCTTTGGGGAGTTCCACTTTGAGCACCCTCGCTGAATGTGTAACCCTTAGTATTAACTAAGGCAACTCTAATCTGAGAAACTCTTTATTTCACATCTCAAGATAAATTTCGACCACACAGGTTACACTTGGATTAGAACATTTAAACTAAAAGCTGCAGCAGTCAAACTAGGTATATAGTCATGGGTACAGGTTAATGTCTGTCTCTCTTTTCAACCACTTTGTGACAGTGACACAATTTTGAATAATTGCAGTGTAAAGGATATAGAGTCACCCTGGTTTTATCTGTTATCTGAAGTGAAGTATATTAGCACAGATCAGTTTTACTTAGCAAGGAACAGATTCTGAAACCACAGTGCTCCATGGTTGAAATACAACTGACCTTAATTTTGAAGAAAATTATTTAAATTACCTTTTTGAATTGAGTATTCCTTTGTATTGTATTTTGGAAAGAAACAACTCCGGAATATAACCTCTACAATCACTCTGACTGAAGTTGCACACATTAAAGTGAACATTAGTATGAAGCAAAGAAAGAAAAAGAGAACAGAGCTTATTCTTGGATTTGTCTTTATTTCTTTACACCAGCTCCTTAATTCATTTAATAAGGATTTGACAGACATAAGTTTGTAAAACTGGACAACATACTGACAAAGATTGAATTGAACAACATTGCATATTTGATTAAATTAAACGATATTAAGTCTATATACAGTGGTTTATTCAATACTTTGTGTCTTCTAGTTGTTCCAAATGGTATTAGTTTTTGACTTGCATGTTTCTTATAAAGAGTCGAACACTTGCTCTGAATGCATTACGGTACAGCAAAGAGATTTCAATTCTCTGATTTATATAAATTATCCCCTTGTTATAAAAATAATATACAGGCAAATATATCAGTGAACCGTAGTCATGCGACAGACTTACGACATGTACAGTGCATCATCCCTTGGTTTTCAGCGCAGTATTTTCCTGCTCACACCTTTTGGAATTGCAAATCATCTGAACTGCATGTAGCCAGTCTTTTGCTGAGGATGTCAACAGCGAGTCATGCTTGAGCGCTGCTGTTAAAGTAGCTGCTGCTGCTTGAGTTGCTCCGTGTAGCCAGCAGCCATGATGGCTCTATGGGAACAGTCGACTGGCTGAGCACCTTGTTTCTGTGCCACTGCTCCAGACAGTCCAGCACCTCAGGAAAGGAGTCTCTCGCAAACTTATTGGCAAACATGCTGTTCCTTTCAATGATCCAAGGCAGGTCCTGTATTCCATAGATACAGATGCCTCGTACGTAGTGCCCTGGAAAGTAACATCAACATTATATTAGTGGTCTCAGTCTTTTGGACCCCGCTGTGTGTATTTCATTGCTAAATAAAAATCACATCTTCTACCAGTAAAAGATCGTATAAAGCACTGACTAAACCTATTACAGGGGACTTCATATCAAATTAATCCTCCTATCTGTTCTTCTGTTTAGTAAATCTTGAGTTATCTTAGCCAGTAAATGGTCCTATAATCCTGTTTGCAGACAAAAGGCCATATATAGGACCAAAAATGGACTGTCTTGGCAGTAAATGGTTGTTTACAAATTACGTAAGAGAATTTTTTTCATAGCACCAGGAATGAAGCTAGAACATAGTTAAGCCTTGTAGTACAGTTATTAATCAATAAATTAATACCTCTATAAATAGACATGCTCTGCAGTACTGTACCTTTGCAGCCGTTATGTGTACTCCCCTCTTGATCCTTCCACTTGATTGACCGGATGTCTCCTTCCCATTCTCCATTTATGTGGCTGCCTGGAGCTTCTTTAAACACATAATCAGATCATACAAATCATTGTTATACAAGATAATTGAATTCTTGGGGTTTCTGTAGCCCTCTTTGGGAGTGGTACATGCACAGCGTGGGAGAAAGAACAGGATGCTTCACATAGAAAAGCGAACTTGCTGGATAGTTTCCCTCCCTTGGAAGGCTCCTTCAAGAGATTTTGCACAGCTGAAATAGTAGATAAAATTCTACTTAATGAGTTTTACAGTATATAAACCTTGTTACACTCTCCCCCTCTAAACTGCACGAGTCTCTTGTTTGACATAGCAATATCAGTATTGATGGTTTCAAGTCTGGTGACATTTCAACTCAAGGATACATATTAGGCCGGTTCCCTTATCAAGACCATGTTTCTCCATTGGTGTAGGAGGAACATTTTATTGATCTCTTTGGGCTCAAGCATTACACAAGTGTGAGAAATGACAGCAACCTACAGTGTGCAACAATTGCAATTGTGGAAATTTAGGGGAAATTGTAACTGAATGTCCTTAAAATCTGTAAAAGAAAATGTTAATGACTGCTCATTTCGAATCCAGGACTCTTATGGGAATATTAACAGTTGGTTGCATTGAGGTAATCAGCCGGTGGATCTAATTCTCAAGTCGGGTGCCATTAAATCATCGCTGAAGGGCACAACAAGATAAATTAATTAAACAAGCACCAGTCAAACTTCAAAAGAATAAAAAGTAAGTGCGAAGTGTTGTTTCCTTCATGTATTACAAACAGAAAACAGAGAGTTCAAGTGAATGTTCTAGTAGATCTAGATCTAGTACACTCTCATCCTTCACTGGGCCCCTCAGGGCTGCATCCTTTCCCCACTTTTGTTCTTCTTGAACACTAATGACTAACGCCAGACCAATTAGGTGCTTAATGGCATAAGACTGGTCTGATCTTTGATTCTTTAATGGTCAGCTTATTACACAGTAAAGAGCAGAGTCATGGTCCAGTGGTAGATGAATTTGTCTGTTTAATGAACAGTCTTTCCTAGCACTGATTTTGTCTGAAGACCAAAGAGAAGTTCTGGCCTTTCATAAGAGAGTTTCTTCTTTTGCTCTATACATTATTAAAGGGAACCGGGGACAGAGGTCCAGTAGTACAAATACAAGTCTGCTTCTGCCTGGGATTGTTGGAACATTATCAACTGGTAGAGAACCGAACTTTTACTAATCAGAGCAACGAAATGTGTAACATACCTCAGAGAAGAATATGAGAAACTATATCTTGCGGTATGTGTAATACTATTTCGATAGCTGATAGAATCTTTCAGATAAATGGCTGTGATTGGCCCATCCAGCTTCAGGACATATGGAATTCGGTCTAAATGAGGAGGGAGCATACCTGTCTGGGAGAGGGAATAAATGTGAGCTTGCTGACTGACCACTTGTAACCAGAGGTCATTTTATTGGACTCTCAGCACTGTTTTTGTATAGGGTTGCAAAAGATACATGAGGTAAATGCATCAGCTTTTGGCTTTAACAAATATTTTTTGGCCTTTGATTAGCTGAGGATGTGATTCGATGCCTCCTCTTCTTTACTTTCCTTATTTAAATTCTCTTGTCATACTGATATGAGTGAATTTTTGACTACCTTACTTTTGGCCTTAACCTGTATACTAATGATTCTTTGTGTAGGTATGTAAATAAGTACCCTGGGACAATGAAGTGTTACTTTACTCTACTATACCAACAGTCAAATGTGCAGTTTGACCTTTGATTGTATTGTGTTTCAGCTCCCGAGTGTTTACCTATTATAATCAGACCAGTTAATAATTAATAGCTTTATACTGGTATTTGTTGGGCAGAAAAGTAATGTTAGCAGCAGTGGGAGCGTGTTTGTGTAACAATTCAAAACAAAGACTACCTTTGACGTGGTTGAGTGTCACGAAGTAGTGCTCATCTGGGCTGAACGTGTCTTTGGACCACTCCAAGAGATCCTGTGCTATTGGGCTTTTTAGAACAAAATAGACAAAGGGCCTCGTGAGAGCATAGTAGGCTGTTCCAAAGTAAACTTGCAGATTATGTGGAGGAGGACTTTTCTTCAGCCCCATCCTTTTCAGAACAACATGTAAGCCTGTGATCTCAAGGTGCTCAAACTCTGTCCTGTGCCTCATATGCACCGGCTGCTTCACCCCAGGCGTCATGTTTCTGTCCCTCCACTCTTTGCTCTGCATGTACTGCACCAGTTCCAGGTTGCTTTTGACAGGGAAATCCTGTCCACACAGATTCACCACCTTCCTCCAGCCTATCTTGGACTGGGCAAGATCCCTCATGCAGTTCACATCTGCTTGCAGACGGGAAAACCCAGCGTAGGTCACCGTCTCGCTGTGGCTGGAGAGGAAAGTGTTTTGAAAGCAGCTGACTAGCTTCCGTATGGCCTCCTGGTACTCCCATGGAGCCTTAGCATCCACATGAATACAGTAGACATTCTGTGGCATGTAAATGGCCCGCAGCAGGCGCACAAAAACCTCCAGCTCTTTGTGAACAGTCAAAATAAATGCTAAAGGGTAGTCTTCCTCCTCACGGCTCAGAGGTCTTGTGATGAAGTGCAGCTCTCTGGCCAAATTGGAACACTGCAGTTGACTATTCAGGATATAGCTTTCCACCTGCAGACAAGAATAATACAATACAACTTTTATTAAAGCTTAATTTTACTCATATAACTTTTAAAGGGTCTCTACTGGTGTTTGTCAGTATACTCATTTTTCTTTCCTGAGTTAGCTTCCCTGCCCCTTAATGTTTATTTCACAATGGCAGAAAGAAGATAGACAACTAGAAAATTCCTCCTGCCGAGAAATTTCAAATGGGTGGCTAGTGCTTGCTGCTGGCTCCAGAAAAAGTCTTTTTAAAGCTGCATGTTACATGATCAAGGTTGGGAAGAGAGAGAGACACAGACTGGCTGCTTTATGAGAGAGAGAAAATGTACCAGTTTAGAAGAGAAACCCAGATAGAGAGAGAAAGACAGACTGACTGGTTTAAAAGAGAGCGAGGCAGACTTGATTTAGGTGGTGCTATCACTATCACTGCATACACACTCATAGATCTCTTCAGGTTAGTGCTCTGATGAGTCTGGAATTTGGGACCGATTGCTCACTTCATCTTCACACTGACCAGTTGATGGCGCTATCACTATCACTGCATACAGCCGTGGCCAAAAGTTTTGAGTGACACAAATATACATTTTCACAAAGTCTGCTGCCTCAGTTTTTATAATGGCAATTTGCATATACTCAAGAATGTTATGAAGAGTGATCAGATGAATTGCAATTAATTGCAAAGTCCCTCTTTGCCAAGAAAAGGAACTAAATCCCCAAAAAAACATTTCCACTGCATTTCAGCCCTGCCACAAAAGGACCAGCTGACATCATGTCAGTGATTCTCTTGTTAACACAGGGGAGAGTGTTGATGGGGACAAGTCTGGAGATCACTCTGTCATGCTGATTTAGACAGAATAGCAGACTGGAAGCTTTAAAAGGAGGGTGATGCTTGAAATCATTATTCTTCCTCTGTTAACCATGGTTACCTGCAAGGAAACACGTGCAGTCATCATTGCTTTGCACAAAAAGGACTTCAGAGGCCAGGATATTGCTGCCAGGTAGATTGCACCTGAATTTATCATTTATTGGATCATCAAGAACTTCAAGGAGAGAGGTTCAATTATTGTTAAAAAGGCTTCAGGGCGCCCGAGGACGTCCAGCAAGCGCCAGAACCGTCTCCTAAAGTTGATTCAACTGCAGGATCGGAGTACCACTAGTGCAGAGGTTGCTCAGGAATGGCAGCAGGCAGGTGTGAGTGCACCTGCACGCACAGTGAGGCGAAGACTTTTGGATGATGGCCTGGTGTCAAGAAGGGAAGCAAAGAAGACACTTCTCTTCAGGAAAAACATCAGGGACAGACTGATATTCTGTCAAAGGTACAGGGATTGGACTGCTGAGGACTGGGGTAAAGTCATTTTTTCTGATGAATCCCCTTACCGATTGTTTAGGGCATCTGGAAAAAAGCTTGTCTGGAGAAGAAAAGGTGAGCGCTACTATCAGTCCTGTGCAGTGCCAACAGTAAAGCAACCTGAGAACATTAATGTGTGGGGTTGCTTCTCAGCCAAGGGAGTGGGCTCACTAACAATTTTGCCAAAGAACACAGCCATGAATAAAGAATGGTACCAAAACATCCTCGGAGAGCCACTTCTCTCAACCATCCAATAACCGTTTGGTGAGGAACAATGCCTTTTCCAGCATGAAGGAGCACCTTGCCATCAAGCGAAAGTGATAACTAAGTGGCTCGGGGAAAAAAACATCAAAATTTTGGGTCCGTGGCTAAGAAACTCCCCAGACCTTAATCCCATTGAGAATTTGTGGTCAATCTTCAAGAGGCGGGTGGACAAACAAAAACCCACAAAATATGACAAAGTCCAAGCATTGATTATGCAAGAATGAGCTGCCATCAGTCAGGATGTGGCCCAGAAGTTAATTGACAGCATACCAAGGTGAATTGCAGAGGTCTTGAAAAAGAAGGGTCAACACTGCAAATATTGACTCCTTGCATAAACTTAATGTAATTGTCAATAAAATCCTTTGACACTTGTAATTATACTTCAGTATACCATAGTAACTTCTGATAAAAAGATCTGAAAACATTGAAGCAACACACTTTGTGAAAACCAATACTTGTGTCATTCTCAAAACTTTTGGCCATGGCTGTACACACTCATAGATGTGTTCAGGATTGGGCTCCGATGAAGAGCCAATCACATTGTTGTTCAAAATCATAGAAAGTTGTATATTTATAGAGTTAAAAAGTCCCCCTCTGAAAAACAAAGAAAAATCAATGTTAAAGCTCTGCCTACACCTGGACTTGACCTCACCACCTCTGAGTCACTGTCCAACTGATCTACCCCCTGCACTAACTACAGAGTTGATCAATACCCTTGAGGTAGTTAATATAAAGATCCCACTGTCTCCCTTTCTCCCTTTGGCCCCTCCCTCTGCGTGTGTATCCTCACTAACGACCGCACCTGTGTCAGAGAATGTCGCGAACAAAATGCAAATTCTATTATTCCTATCTGTGTAATGAAACAGCGTGAGAATCACACGACTTTGGATGAACGAGCAGATATCTATATTATTGGTTAGTCAAAAAATGAGGCCGTGTGAGGAAGTTAGAAACGTACTGCTCATTCCAAAAATATCATCCGAAAATTAACATGGGACCCAATGGGGCAGATATATTTCTACACTCTAGAGCTCTCCTCAAACAAATGCTTGTTACTCAAAAACCTTAATTCCTATCTGTAAAATGAAAACATTTTGAGAATCCCAAGACTTTAAAGAACAACCAGGTTTTGGTGAGAGTTAAGAAATGGGCCTGTGGGCGCGAGTTATGATTTATTTTTCCGTTTTGCTTTTTCCAGACATTTCTGTAAAAATTAAAATTAGAGCCAATGGGAGTCTGTGCCGGAAATAATTCCTCGACGGAAATATAGCTCCGAGAGATTTGAGAGTGACATGTCTGCGAAAGAAACTACTTCTTCTTGGTTTTGATCCAAAAATCATTTATATTTATTATAGTGGTACCCATAATAAAGAAAAACGTACCTGGCAGTCACGGCGGAGCCATTCGTCTCCTATCTCAGTGCCGGGCAGGACAGCTTCACATTCAGGGCAAAAGGGCCTGCAGCTTGAAGGCTCTGAAGGCTTGGGTGCTGTCGGTATACTGACCCTCAAGTAAATAACGGAACAAATAATAATACTCATTCCCAGGCATAACAGGAAGCTGCATTTTGCCCCTTCAAGCTGCCACATAATAGCCCCACTTCACCTTAGCCAGAAAGCACCACCAGAGATACAACTCCTGCAAAAAAGACATTTAGATTGGTTATTTTCATTCAGGTTCTGAACCCCAAGGGATGTTGAATAGGGTTAATTATGTAGGTTAGCACTAATAGATGACAGTTTGTAGGTGGAAAAGAAATATAGTTTAGTGCACCAGATTTAGTCAGAGACAACTGGCCTCCTTCACTAATATGTGAGCAGAAATGTTCTTACTCTCCGCAGAATATAGTTGTGTGTGTTTGTATATATATACACATATCCATTTTCGTAAGATTTTCCTAATCAATCTGGAATAATTCTCACCTGTAAAGAGATGTTTTGACTCCACTACTCCAACAAAAACCCAAGATGAAACCGATTCCAAGCAAAAACTAAATATTTTAAGTCTGGGTCTTTGAAAATATTCGTTGGTTTTCTTTGGATACGGAACCATATATTTTTTTTTAAGTTTAACAAATAACTGATGTTTATTTATTTGCTCGAAATAATGTAAGTGAAGTTGGCTCACTGAATAAAAAAATAATTTAAAAACTCAGGACCTACATCTGCAAGGCACAACATATAGCATAAATAAACATACAACATTTTTGTGAGATTTTAGATAGCCAAATGGTTTCAAACCGATTTCAAAATCATTTACACGTCTGCTTCCTGATAACCTACAATGCATGTAACCTACAATGCATGTTGTTAAACTATGTAGTATTGTTATGTTTTTGCATTTAATAGCCTAGGAAGGACATTATACTTGCCATTTATAGTCCTTATTAAGTTACTATGTGATGTGTAATAAGGTTAGCATTTGTATGCCTAATTCACAAACTTGACATCTTAATACTTCAGTCTTATTATTTAGTGTCTTTATTGACAATTAACCCTAATTTTACTGTAAGTGACATTCAGGGTTATTTACTAACAAACCAGCTACTACCCTACACGCAATAAGGAAGAATTTGCGGCTCGCCTAACCTCAATGTTACGGATACTAATTGATATTCTTTGTGATAATATATATTTTTTACCTTATTACTACACAGTGTGTCAAGAAAAAAATCCAAAGGGTAGGCAGTTACCTCAGAGGCAGTTCAGTCTGTAGTCCGTATGATGAAGAAGCAAACCGACATCAGAGGCCTGTTCCAAGCATTGTGTCACCGAAACAGATATTCCACATGTCTTGTTACCATCAATCCAGAGTACAACAAAGAACACAAGTCATCCCCATCATGAGCAGCAACAGCAGCGATGACAGCAGGAGCAGATTCTGTCGTGCGTCTGAGCCAAACTGGTTCGTTAGTGTGATCTCTGCGTGATATTTCTCTCCGGTTGTATTGAGTCACTTTCCCCCACATCCCCATGAGATTGAGTCAGTCCCTGCCTGGTTACCAGCAATAACGCACACACCTGACACACAGGCACAGTCGTACCTTATGCACCCGCCCCCTCGCTCTCGCTCTCTCTCTCTCTCTCTCGCCTCTGTCTCTGTCTCTGTCTTTCTCTGAGAGGTTTTAACCACTCTCCTCCCCCATACAGCTCCCTAATCACTGGTGGGTTGGTTCTTCACATAGTTTTTTCTCAGTTTCCCTTTTCTCTCTCAGATGTGTTAAATTCCAGTCCATCTCCCCAGTTGAAGGTGCACCTATCAAACTCCTCCGAGTGCCACCACCAGTTAATCTGTTTTGTTCACCTTCTCGTCGTCCTTTCGGGTAAAGAAAACGTTCTGGTCGACTTGTGCACTGACTCGATGATAAGGTGCTCAGCTCACCAGTGGCCTGTGTCATTGTGGGCAGTAGCAACAGCAGAGTGACTGACTTCAGAGCAGCGCCCACTGAATTTATTTGCTGCTTGGTCAGCTCCTGAGATTATCCCTCTTGTGTTGAACAGAGCACATGGCTGGAGTTCACACCCACTGAGGCCGCATTACGGCCACACAATAGATCCCCTGCTGGTAACTCTGGGTTTGATATTTGTGCTTGTTTATGGTTGTGTTTTCCCTTGTACTTGTAAAGATTTACAAACTCTTGATAAATTAACTCATGTGTCATCCAGGTCGTCAATAATATACTGTCTGTAAACCTTTAAATGGCTTAATCCACCTCATGAATCAGTTGCACTTGCGTAGGTAAATCCCAGACTACTAAAACCCCCAAAACAGAAAGATTTCTAGATATAACTCGATTACAAAAACAGAGAAGGCTCATATTGTTTTATTCTTGCTGATAGTGTACAATGCAGTGTGACTGTGAGTTGCTTTGCCATCTTTGGTCAATGAAGTCTCCTGAATATCATCATTTCTGACTGACCAGCTGAATTTGCATGTTTACTTTGCATCAGTTGAATACTAATGTGGGTCTCTTGAACTCCAAATATGTCTTGGGATTTCCATCAGGCAGTATAAACAAGCTAATGCTTTGCAAGTGAAAGTAGGAGTACATGTTCCTACCTGTTGTGCACAGAGTTGTTCCGCTTAATTTTGTGTTCTTTGGAAATATGCTCTTTCCACAGAATACATTTGAAACAGATATTGCTCCACAATGGCACAATATGTGACGCAGTAGTACATTTAAAAAAAATCAACATCTTGAGACCTGATGTTTCCTGAGTTCAACTTGTGATTTAAGATATCACAACATTTATATTCTATCTATATATGTCCATGCAGTTAACCAAGGCGTCATGTTTGTTCTACAGTGTGGGGACCCGTTCAAACACGAGAACATTGTATTTCTCAATGGGTCCAAGGAGGAGGGGGAGAAGCTGAGGGAGAAGATGGAAGCAAAGCGAGCCAGCGCCAAAACAAAGGTGAGTTAAAATAAGTATTTGAATAACAAATAATCCAAGATGATAAAATAATAATCTGTGGTTGCAGTTGATAAACTTGACCATTGTATGTGTGTCTTGAGAATGATTTGCATGTACCCCTTCTAATCAGTACATCTCCTTTCCTGTTTTAGAAATCAAAGAAGAGCAAAGAAGCTGAAACTGTGTCTACACCAGCAGGTTTGTGTAAAGCCTGTTGGAGGCATCATTTATTTTGTTGAGATAGATCACATCAGCATTTACATAAACAAAATCCAGCTGCTAACAAAACCCCGGAGCCTTTCCTCCTTGTTTATTTGAATACCTGTTTTGAATGTGCTTTAGTGGAGTTTGGTGGATATCCCAAACACTTATCTCACATGAAATACAGATACTCAGTAAATACTAAGAACACGGTGATGTGATATAACTTGGGGTAAGTAACCTGGATCCTAACACATCTCATCTCCTGATTTGTATTGTGTTAGGTGATGGTCTAAATGATGGTTGAATTTATTTCATCATGTCTATTTTATTAAACACACCTTCTCTTAGTGCTTTTTAGGGAAGTTAGATCCGAGAACTCCACTATTGTTTGTCCTCAGAAAGCATTGGCATGACTTCCTGTTCAGTTTGAGGACAATCAAAGGATTTCTCCTCGCAAGTGAACAGGACATTGGCTGAAAGGCACTCGATGCTGCTTTGTGTTACTTGAGTCAAAACGTAGAAATCTTTGGACAAATTGTGATTCCTCCGAGAACATTGAATTATTCTCCGTCTTAATAAAATTGTCCTATTCTGGTTCCCTCCCTCTCACGAGCTGTAGTCAGGGTAACTGGTCATGTAGCTTATACTTTGCTTTAATTAATACAGACAAACAAAACTATAATGTAAACTTTAAGTGAATATATTGGTTTCATTCCCCAGAACTTTTCAGTCTAGAATTTTTTGTATAACTTATCAAAATCAAGTGAAAAAAACAACTTAAATGGTTTAAAATTATAGAAATTATTAATGCATCAGTGTGCACAATCTTTAAGTAATAATTGATGAAGCATGTTTTTGTGATTGGAATATATCAGCTCGACACATATTGACTGAGCAGTATTTTCCACATTTCACTTCACGGGTCACCTCAGTTTGAGGCTCTTGCTGGTTCGTTCCGTATCTTAAATCCTCTTTTGCGGTTGCCATTTTTTATTTATTTTTCTCCCTGTGAGAAAAAGCTTCCATCTTGTGATCCTATCCCATGGACTAGCCACACTAAGAATACTGGAGATTTTGTTTTAACACATATGGAGCAACCAGCGCTTGACAAGAATACTTGCAGCTCCTTTATTGTTGCCACAGGCCTCTTGGCAGCCTGACCAGTTTCCTCCTCGTCTGTTAATCTGTTTTGGAGGAACATCCTGATCTTGGTGGCATATTTTTCCCCTCGTTGATCATTGTCTTCACTGTATTACCTGGTGTATCTGATGCCTTTGAAAGTATTTTGTTCCACTGGGGATTATGGCTTTTGTAGTAGGATGCCATTAACCCTAGAACACCATCACTAACGTGGGATACATTTTACTCAATATAATATACCCGATGAAAAATACTTCTTATCAAAATATATTAATGTACAATACATGGCAATTTGAAGTACTCTTCTTTTATTTTCCCCGATACAACATCCCATAAAACCAAAAAAAGGATACAACATCCCATAAAACCAAAAAAAGGTATCATGGGGGGAACTTATAAAAAGGCTCTAAAATTAGTGAAAAATTAGGTAGTCGTTAAAGAAAAATTCCTAAAAAAATAAATAATAGAGCTGTTCCTGGGACATGTCCGGTGAAGGCACAGTCTCCCTCCATCATTTACAACTTATATCTAGGGCTGGGCAAGTTAACTCGTTTTAATCGAGTTAACTCAAGTGATGAGTTAACTCGATTGTTTATCCGCCAATTTTTTTTTTTTTTCCTGTTCTGCAGCATTATTTTCTTTTTTCCTGTTCTGCAGCAGTCAGCAACAGACCTTCACAAAATAAAAGCCTGACTTTCACAATAAAACAATAAATAATCAAACCTGAGTGAATACGAGATAAAATAATTACTCGAGTTAACTCATCACTTGAGTTAACTCGAGTTAACTCCATTGAAACGAGTTAACTTGCCCAGCCCTACTTATATCATATTCAACAAATATTTTACCCTCTATCACTAACATTGGTTAAAAATTGAAAAACCAGGGATGGGAGCAGGATACTAGCCGACCTTCTATGACGTGAGTGAGCAGACTGAAGCTACTCAAGGACCAATGCCACTCAGACAGCAGCAACACAATGGCAAACCCATGACCACACTCGCTCGGTTAAAAAACACCTGACGTTAGTGTTCTAGGGTTAAGAATATAGAAACTTGTTTTAATGTTCTGATTGATCGGTGGGTATCCTCTGTAAACTGTTTGCCTTTAAGTTATGTCTTTACCGAGGCAAAGTCCAGAGAGCATTCAAAAATAGTTTGTCCAAATTTCAAATCATAAGCAATATGGAAGAAGGAGTTTTCCTGGGCTGGGCTCAGCCTTAGAGATAGGGTGTGGAGTTCCGACCTCCTGGGGGACTCGTAGTAGAGGCGCTGCTCCTTCACAAATCAACAGGCTGAAAGGAAATTAAATAACAAAATAAGGAGAGACAAACTTAGGTAAACCTGATCCCATTTTAGGTCTTACTCCCTTCCTTTCTTGTCTTTGCCCTGTTTTTCTTTGTGCTAATCTTCCTGTTTTTTTCTTTTGCCAGTTCTCGCCCCAGACGTGGCTGGACCCTCCACAACCTCCAGCTCTGCTGAAGACACAAAGTCTGAAGACACAAAGTCCTCAACCAAGAGGTCCTTCCAGAAAATGGAGGAGAGGTCTGAAGTCTTCAAGTCCCTGTTCACGACCCACAGCTCCGCCAAGCGCACTAAAGATCAGACATCGAACTGGGTTACCCATACCCCGTATCACTTCTAGTAGCTCTCACCCAGTAAAGCAGAGGCCACCATTTTTAGATTGCTCCAGAAATTTTGACCCATTTACGATAGATTACTGATGAATCTGGTTCAGCAAACCCAGCTCACACACACACACACACACACACACACACACACACACGCACACACGCACACACGCAATCCAACTGTCCTTACAATGAGAATTTGGCGCTAAAAAAAATCCAAAGACGAGTTTGTGCAAACATATACACAGACACACACATACAGTCACACACACATTACCCTCATGACCTTTTAATAATGCCATCACTATGTGGACCCATTCCCTCCGTGTCTCTCCGATCCCCAGCAGCTCAGTGTTTACTTGTTGTGAACATTTTGTTAATGGCTCCCCAAGCTGTCCAGACTCTTTGTTTTGTCTCCTAATGCCTCCCCCACGTATTCCCCTCCATCAGTGTGTCCTAAGGCACCGGTGCTTTGAGAATTGATGCCAGGGTGACTCCATTATCACTGTCACTCTGACGTCTCCTAGTGGACAGCCTATATATAGGCTTGATGTCACTCGCCATTGTCACAGGTCCATATCTCTATAGCAGCTCCTAATGGGTGTTCTTTTTTTAAAATTATTTTCTTCAGACAGTTGGACTTTCAAAAATGTTCTGTTCTTCTTGTTTCAGTTGGACAGCGAATGTCAAAATAAATTTTCTATTCAAGTGCATAGTTTGTCACAATGATTTCCACAGCCTGTATTAATGTTTTGTGCCGTGTATATTAGAAATACAAGGCGGTACTAATTGCCGTTATTTGGTGTTGCTTCTGTAACCTGATGCCTGGTTACACAGAGCTAGCAAGTGCAATGTAGAGCAATTATTTCCTGTGATGACGGCAGCTGCAGCAAATCCCTGTTGTGCATTTCACAGGGAGATCCACACTAAAAACAAACCATACAAATATCTTACCACATGCAGCAGATTCCATGTGCTCAGGTGTAAGAGGTGTGATGTTGTGAGGGTTAGTTTTCAGTGTGATGATGAGGAGAAGCAGCTGACGGCATCGGAGTCGGTCGAAACGACTAAAACCGACATTGTCTTCTTGGCGTCAAAAACATGTTGTCCCATGAGTATCCTTCAGTGTTTTCTAAAGATACAAGCAGATCAATAACAGCCGATTTCTCAGACAGGGTCACTGGTGGAGGAACCAGATATTTTATGTAAAAGTGATGGTACTCTATCTCCTCACCACTATGCCGATGGAGGGGTGGGTGAAGTGTTTGTGTCCACAACACACTTTTGGAGTTTCAGGGATAAATAGAGTTGCAGCTGAATCCAACACAATTGAAGTTAATGGTTAACGATTCTTCAAATGTAAAAAAAAAAAACTACATGTGGGAAAAAGATTGTCCTACAAATTAAATTATCCTCTGTGACTCAGGGCGAGGTTTGGAGATATTACTGTATATACCATAGTGTGCGGCTGACAAAGTGGTGGGCTTCTTCCGAGGTTCCTGTTTCCTTTCTTGTGAAGAGGAAGAGCCGTGTGAACATCGTATTTTAACCCAGGACAGGAGTGGGTTGAGCCTACAGGTTTTTTTGTTGGCCAGATTTGAGCAGTTAAATTTACTTCACTGAAGAATTAATATGAACATAATAAGTACAAATATACATTTAATGAATTATAACAATAATAATTAAAGCGCTCAAAAAGCCAATACAAATAAACATTTAATGAATTATAATAATAATTAAAGCCAATTCATTTGCCTGAATAATAATAATAACCAGGATTGCTCAACCCTGGAAAGTACCAACAATAAAATATTTCTTAAATTAGTAGGACTGCAAAGCAGCACTGGGCGGGGCCGAGCACATGCATTTTAAAGCGTTGCATGCGTTTTGCCTGAAAAAAATAAATAATGACAGGAAATATCGACACATAGAGCTGTTCAGGCTTGGGCTCTGATCATGAGACAGTAGTTTGGTGGTGATAGGACAATGCACAGTGGAGTTATGACAGCATCGTCTCTTTTGGTGAAGGAGAGAGAGAGAGAGAGACGTCACCTTTGCAAGAAATAAAGATTCCTTTGATCTATGACCACGGACACTATCACTGCAGGAGTGAAATCGTTTATTTTTAAAAAGTTTAAATCATAATCACTGTCAGCTACATGCAAACATTCATTGTTGCCAGTGTTTTGAATTTGTTCTTGTTTTCTTCTTCATGTCTTCCTGTTCCTCTTAAGACAACAAATCATCAAAGCCCATCGCAGCACCACAGAGAGCCACTACCCCACCTACTACGCATCCTGCAACAATAACGGGGGCTCCGACGGCGAGTGCGGCGCCTGTGCCGGCTGCGGCGGCTAGGGTGCCTGCGGTGTAGCCGGCGGTGGCAACAATAGTGGCATTTCTCACCTACGAGAGAAAAAATGAGACAAACCATTATTTTTTAAACAATCGACAAACTGAAGGTCAAAACATTTTGATAATTTTGCATTCAATCAGAATCTGGACGAGTTGAATGTCACTCAGTTAAGCGCTGCCACAGTCCCCTTATGAAACCACACTCAAAGGTTCAATCTAGTTACATCTAGTGGTGAAGTGTCAGGTTGCAGCTGAACACCCCCCCCCTTCCGAACATGAGAGAGAACCTGTGGCAGCTTCATAGAAACTCAAAAGATTTACTTTGTCCAGTCTGGGCTACTGTAAAAAGCATGGGTGCCTCAAAAGAGAGGACCAGCTCCTGATGTAAATATAAAGTATTTAAATATAGAGTATTTTCATATGAAGTATTTAAATATAAACAACCCATTCTAGGTTCAAGAAAACAATTTTTTTTTTTTTTACAATTTAGATGAAACACTCTAGTGGAAACATCAAAAGTATTATTGTATATATTTAATTTCTGCCAATAGATCCTTTCACCTTAATCGTACACACTGGACCTTTAATGGCTGTGAGATGGTTGGTTTAACATTCTGGATTATTATGTACACGACACAGTGAAGGTGACAGATGAACCCAGTGATTAAGAGTTTGTTCATCTTCCTGCAGTGTTTGAAATATCACAATGGACTCACATCTGCATTCATTCAGTCACAGTAGATTGTGTTAAATAAATAAATAAACAGATAAATAAAAAGTTAAAGGGCTCAATAAAATGAGTTTTAACTACATCTGTTCTGCTGTGATTAGAGTTGAAATGTTTCAAAAGTTTGTTTACTCTATTATAAATCATCTACCGATTCATTGTGTTCACATGGCATCTGAGTTTATTATAAACCCGATTGTACATAATGTTATGATGTGGTTTCCCTGTGGGCTGCAAAAACTTAACCAAACTAACTAAACTTTACCTGTTTAAAAGTGTTTATAAAACAGATTTACCAAACAAAAACATTAAATTACTATTACTACTATTTAAAGATGTATTTTCAATTAATCATTATTTATTCTGCAATAGCCTTTCAGAAAATTTATATTCCTTCTGAGGGTCATTTTAATTGTTTCCACTCATTTCACGCTCTATATATTTGCTTTATTATGCTTTATTTGTATTCATATTAATTTAAAGTAGATTTTACAATTAAAAGGTATAATATCAAGCCTCATTTACATTCTTATGTAATAAGGGTTTGATAACGACACCATAGGAATAAATATCAGCTGATGTATTAGTATCAGAAATGTTTTATATCCCTAATATCAGTATCTCCAATACATGCACTTCAGATAACTATAAGGAATCCTGTCTCTTTGATTCTTTTGAGTCATATCAGAGTTGTAGAGAGAGCTTCTCAGTTAGCGGAGCGTTCAAGACCATGACTCACTTTGTGGAGAAAACAGAAAGGAAGACTCGTCTACTGTCAATCGCCTTAAAAAACACAACATCTACCCACTAATTTTGCTGTGGAAGAGTTAACGAGGTTAACGGGCACAACAGTTAGATACACACCTGTCGAGACTCTGCCTTGCCGTATCGCATCTCGGTAGCAAAGTGCTCACAGTTGTAACCGGCAACGTCGTACTTTGGCAGTGGGCCCACCATCGCACAGGCCTCCTTCACTATGATGGAAGGGTCACGAGCAACGTACTTTTCATCCAGCAGATTGTTGACATGGCCATCGGGATAGCCGTCCACTTTGGTGAACTTCTCACGCTTCACTATTCCGCGGCCAGATGAGCAAGATGAGCCAAATGAGCCAGATGAGCCACCACCTGTGTGTTTTATAGAAAAGACAAACAGGAAGAACAGCGAGGCAAAGAGAGAGGAAAGGAGGAAGGTGCCATCATGAAATACACGTCATGCCATTGTTATATTCTAACGTGAATATAGTTATCACTTCACTCACCACCTTTACCGAAATGAACCACTTCATCCCCTCCAATGTAGACAACCCAGTGCTTATAGAGCAAATGGGTTATCGCGATCAGGTCTCCTGGTTTTGCATTACACTAAAAAAAAACATGAAATACTAATATAAATGATAAACTGGACATATATTCAATGTAAAGGTGCAGTGATCAAAGGGATCTTCATCGTGCCTTCCTGTCGTATTTGTGTGTGTGCACGAGCACGAGGGTCATACGACAACACAGCCCTGCCACAGGTTGACGTACGAAAGAAACTCGACTAATGAATCAGGACTTGTGGGAAAATTTACTGGAGTCGTTTTCACACCAAAACGTCTGAAACCAACATTGTTTCCATTTGATCTGTTTAGATTTGGTTTCACATTGTAATTCATGGAGCGCACTGAACATTTGTCAGAGATACGTACGTCCTGTGGTCGTCAGCTTCGTGGACTGAGACCACATTCACTTGACATCGATTAGATTGTAGACAACATGTGTGTCTAACATCCACCTGTTCAGGTGCTGTATTCACCAAGTGGTTTGAATAAAGTGCATGTGAAAAAAGGTAGTTTTTCGTTTGATGGGAGAAAACAAATGAACCCATTGTTTCATTAGTTTTGTTGGAACTCTATCATTATTTTGATTTTACTCCCACGAAATGAACGTCCTCGTCGTTCACGCATTAAATCATCAAAGGTGAAGACAACAAGACGTTCTGTTGAAGATGTGAAGAAGTTGAGGCAGCATTAAATCAGAAAGACCAAACTCTGCAACTCACTTTCACTTTCTCTCTCTCTGTCTCTTTTTCTTTGTTTGCTCCTTTTGTTTATGAAATGCTCTGATCAGTCATTATATTTCTTCCCCTTTGTTAGATCTGTTTTTGTCTTTGTTCAGATCCGATTCTGTTCAGTTACATTTGATTAAAGTTTATAAAACTTAAGTTCTGTTCAGTCAACCCCTTATGGACCAGAACTCTGTATTTTCTTCACTTTTTTTTATGTTCACAAAAAACTTAAAACTGTTTCACTGTAAAAGAGCAAAAACTAAATCTACTGTAACTAATGAGCAGCAGGAGACTCACCGTTTGTGCCATGTCTTCAGCTCTTCGTCTATCAGCTTCTGTCACATCCTGTTTGTGTGTGTGCACTGTAATACTGCAGATCTGCACTTCCCCCAACTTCCAAAATATTTACAGTAAGTGGGCTGAATTTCATTTCTCTAGAAATGGGCAGCAGCAACTCTGCATTTGAACATTTGCACGATTTAAATAATTTCAAATACAAATCTACCATCCTTATATTTTCCTGCACAGTACAGATACGTATTTCAAAAGTCAAATAACACATGTTGAAATAAAAAAACACATCCATTGTTTGGAAAATAGTTTTCATTTTATTCTACTTCGATTATTACATTAAATATATAATGAAGAATTGATCACAACAAAACAAATGAGTGAAAAAATGGAAATATGTGATAAATGGCTTTTCTAAATATATTTTTTACATTCACGGTTTAGATTCAAGTCTTGAAATCAGGAAAATCTTTTTCACTTAAGAAAGTCTTAAATGAGTTCTGATTCAAGGTCCAGTCTTTTAACTGTGTTAAAGAAACCACAAAAACCTTTTTCTCTCTAGTCTGCATAAGTGAAATTGTTTATTTAAATAGTTTCAATCGTGACCAATGTTGTCTGCATCAACTCAAACAATGGAGAGATATTTTGGTATTGTCCCTGATTTATCTGAGAATGATTCATAGCTCGTGGTGGGAAAAAAAAATCTGACCTGTTTAGGGGACTGATATATTTTCGAGTGTGTGAAGTTTGGTGTAAATCCAAATAAAAAGCTTGATCTAGAGAATCTGAATGTGGTTTCATAAGAGGACTCTTACTTGTTGGTGGAGGTAAGCATTCTATTGTTTTATTCACTTAGATGTTTGAACTTTCCAAAGAGTGTTTGCTTTAACACTGTGCTGAAAGATGTGTTTGCAGATTGTGAATTTGATTATTTAAACAAAGTAATTTCACTTCTTTTAAGGTAAAAATAACACGTCAGACTTCAAATAACCATTCAGTGTCATTTTCAAAGAAAAAAAATATGCAAGTCTTTGGAATAAATATGACAAGTAGCAATATTGAGAAGTGTACATTGAGTTTTTAAATGATGTGATGTTTTTAAAATTTTTAACAAATATTGTATACGCAAACTTGAAACCATATCAGCCTTATTGTGATGTGAGCACGCAGCCACTAGGCGGCAGCAGAGACGTGTGTATCTTAACATGCTCGTCCCCTGAAACTGCATGAAACGACGGAACCGCGGACTGTGAATAAAACTGGATGGAGCCCGCACAGCAGAGTTTGCCTGCATCTCATTAAATGTAAGTTCCACCATAAATAATCCAATCAGTGCGGCTGAACATTCAAACAAACAGCGGCTCCTCTCTTCCACATCCAGCTGCTGCTTCTCTGTTCAGTGATCATTTATATTCCTGCGCACATACAGTTTGTTAAATAACGTTCAGAGAGATTCTGCGTTAATAGTAAGAAACACATGAGCTTGTATGAATATTTCTTCTGTAATTAACCTTTCATTTCTGACTTTTTAACTTAGCCTGAGGAGCAAATGCAGAATATCTATCTATAGAATCACTAGTTTAACTACTTTCCCCCTAAACCACATATTTGCTTGATGTGCCCCCCAATTAAAGAATACAAATATCAAAGATTTATTTTAATTCTGAATGGATGTTTATAAAAATGCGAGTAATGTACCATATAGTGAATGGTGGAACAGTCAGGGGCCATTATAGGCCAGGCACGGATTTACTGCTATAAATACAATTTTCCTTTCAATTGATTTTCATGTGACATTTGTGATGAATTGCACTGAGATTTGTCTTTTATTACATTTATTTACAACTTTCATCCATTGAGAGACAGCATGGATATTTGGAAATCAAGTGAAATTTAGAATCCAGGCCTCAACCGTTCCAGTGTTTTGATACAATATTCCTACAGCTGGTGTTTTGCATTTAAAGTGCAATAGTTTTTACAGCAAAATAAAAGCTTCAACGACACGCACGGTCGTTTCCCATCCTGATGTGAGATGTTGATGGGACTGGGGCAGGTGTCGGGGCCGCGCATCGGAGAAGGTGAGGCTCTCTTCTCTTTCTCAGCCGAGCAGCGCAGACACTTTGATCTGATCATTACTTTAAGCTGAAGTCTTCTGCAGATCAGATAACAGGAGCCAGTTCAGGCCTTTAAAGAAGCTTCAGTGGCTTTTTGAAAGCAGATTATTTCGAGTCAGCCCCCGGGGCGATGTGGCTCTGGGGGGGGGGGGGGGGTGGAATTACCTCATCTTGAAAATTCCCCCACTTCTTATTCTTTGCCACATTTTCTGCGTGTGACATTGTTTCTTTCTTTTTCTTTTTAAAACTCATCAATAGCAGATCAATATGAACTTAACAATAAATCCAAAGTGTAATCCTATATAGTGATTTAATATTACAAAACAAACAATGTATTTTAATGTATTAAACTCTTTCCCTCACCGTAATCAATTTGACTATACGTGTTGCTTTATTATAATAATAATAATTATATATAGGAAATAAAAGTTTGAGTTTTTTCGGGGGGTATCTATTGATCATTTGTTTTGATATACTCCCACTCAGGTGTATCACGGTGGACGGCGCATGCGCAGTGCTCGGCCCTCAGGTGAAGTCAGCAATGTAAAACTGAGCCGGTTTCACTCACCCGCTGCGACCGGAGCCTTTCAGATGTCTGTGCTGGAGAGGATAGACTGGAGGGTGAGTGCACGCGTCTGTTCTGCTTCTCCCGGACGATTCCATCTAACCGGCACCATATTTATCGCTGGTTTGATTTTTGTTAACAGTGTTTTATTGACTTCCTGTGATAATCACCTGGTTTTAATCCGGCGCGGACCCGTGCGAGCTTTGTTTTTTTTTTTGGAAGAACCTGTGATTATTTTCTCCACTCGTGTTGGAGTAATGTGGTTTGAAGCTACTGGATCGTAAACAAGACAAACTGAGAAAAAAATACTTTAACTAAAATAATATGATATACTAAAAACACAGTAGAATTTGATTTAATTCCTAAATTTGATTTATTTATTTGTGAAAACAGAAAACAGGAGAATGTCCCCTTTTAAATCTGCTCTGAAAACTCACCTCCTATGATGGGGATATTATATTTTTCATGTTTTAATATTAAATGTGACTTTCTTTTAAATGATATGTCAAGTGTCTTTTAATTTCTTGAAAAGCGCTTAACAGATCAAATGTACTATTTTTATTATTATAATTATCATAAAGGTCTCAAATGCTCTGTGAATAATGCCAAGACAAATATAATGTAATATAAAGTAATATATAGTAAATATATATATGAAAGGTAATATAGGTATTAACAAGATTTGCAGTAACCTAAATATTATTTAGGTATTTATCAGGGACTTTTTTATTGGGTGTTCCAAAAAATGGAATTTAACGTAAAAAGCCACGCCAGACTTCTTTTATTTTGCATTATGGAAAGTTAAATTACAGCAAACCAATAGTAAGAATTATTATTATTATTACTAGTATTTCTCCTGCATTGTATGCATTTCAATCCTTTCACCTGACTTCCTGAGCTGAGCCGGTTTTACTAAAGCGACGAGCTGAGTACCGGGGCTGCAGAGAAGCTCACCGTCAGGCCAGGCGTGCCTAACCTCCTTATAGATCCCACCGTTAAATCACATGTAATCAGTGCGCATTTCACTTCTGCTTCGCATCACGACAAGCCAAGGACCAACTCGCTAAAAAAAAAACACAAAAAACCCCAGAAAAGATAATCCTCAGTCGCCCACGTCCTGTTGTTCCCATGCGCAGACGTCCATCACAGCTTGGGTGCAGGACGGACGCCACAGGCTGTTCTCCTCAAAGACAAAGGTCTCTCCATTAATCTCACAAATTATAATCTGACATGTAGGAGCCTGCTCGTCAAATTGCACCCCGCTAATGAATGAAATAGCCTCTAATGGACGTGGAGTACATTAGTGTCTATAAACACTAGAATAAGTGTATCCACATAATTACGCAGTTAGGTGCTTATAATTAAAAAAAAAGACAAATATCATTAGGCCTCTTCTGGAGATGTGGTGCATGTGAAAAGCTCCAGAAGCAGCTTTGTTGTTTTTTCTTTTTTAGCTCCACCAGAAATGTAAATGAAGTTGAGTAAGAGTTGTTTGTTGAGCTCCTTTGAGCTTTAGAGGGTTTTTCAGACTGTGATGCTGTTAAGCCCCTGAGGCTCATTGCGGTTTGTAACGAGCACTTCAACACCACACCGTGAAGCACCCACAGGAGGAAAGGACCGGGTTTCATTTCAACGCACATTATTCTTTAATGAATCAATTCAGCTCGGGGAGAAATGCATTTTTTCATTTTAAGCGAATAGTCATTTTGGAGCGAAGGCTGTTATTCTATACCTCTGCTGGATGAGGATATATGAATAATTATATTATTATAAAAACAACGATTATTAAAATAATACGTAAATTTTAATACGTTGTAATTAAAATAAACTTTGATGTCACTGTAATAATGCAAATGATTTATATAGTGACATAGCCTTCCTGTAAAATCCGAAGAATATATACATGAATAAATAATAGATCCCATTAAACACTTCATTACCTCCGGTCACATCGATGTAGCCTGTTTAACACAATCTCGTTGACAACACTGTAAACATTGTAGAGCAGCTCCATCCCATAGCAACGTTATACTGTACTCAGCTTCAGAACTCGGTACCCTAGCAACCTAGTAAAACAAGGGTTCTTTTATTGATTGTGTTTGTTTGTTTGTTTTTAAGAGATAGGCATCACATCTATAGCAACAAGTAAAAATACACAAAAAGGCCAAGTCCTTTCATTGATAAATGGGTGAATTGTTTCAGTGAGGGGAATCCAGATATGATCCAGACTGTGCAGGTGATCCTCTTCAAAATAAAAGCCCATGGTTGAAGTGACTCGAGGATATGAAAACAAACAGAGTAAAACAAACCAGGGGGTGGGATGGATCTTTAAAGTGAAGCCCCTGTGGGTGCACATGTCTGGAAGCGGCACAGACGCACCGACCTCTGATTGGTGCACCCTCCCGCCAATCAGCCATATTTCAATAACCCCCCCCCCTTCATCTCATATACTTGCATCATGGCGCAAGGGTGACGCCCACCGCGGCTGCAGATATACTTCACGTTTTGCGCCAATAAGACTGAACGTCTCCGGTTCGTCCATGAGAGGGAGTCGAGCTTCTTCAATGCGCCGCCGCCGTCGCCCACTTGCACAGCAGTGACCGGAGCGGAGGGGAAACACACACCACCGGGATCCTTCTCTCCCAGAGCCGCCGTGGACATTCACACCTGAGGCCCGGAACCATCCGTCCGCTGCCTCGGTTCCTCCAGCCTGCGACCCGTCCAGAGGAAGCGAGAAGTGTCACGAGCACCAGGAAGCTCCTCAGTGGGTCACACCTGGATTTAAAAACGCGCAGCCGACGGTCTCTATCTCAGATCTTTATATTTTTTCGTCTTTTTTGCTAAAGGAGAGAGAGGTTTTTTTATTCCTCTGTCACAATGTTGTGGAAATTAGCCGACAACGTGAAGTATGAGGATGACTGCGAGGTGAGTTTATTCCAGAGAAACTCAAGAGACCAAAAAAAACCAAACTGCCTTTTCAGGGACATGGAAACTTTGCGATTCAACGACAACAATGGCTGATGGTTTTTCTCCATATTTATAAACCTAACAAAATATAAAGTAATGCAAAAGAGGGAAAATGGCGGACAGTATAGGTGGACAAAAGTTTTTAAACTTTGAAAAAAAAATGTTTTGCGTTTGCTAGAATTAAATGTGTATTTTTATAATAAAAAACCCCAGAAGCAATTGACCTAAAAATAATTATAATTAAAAATAAATAGTCATATAAAAACTTCTTTCTTCTTCACTTTATTATGCTGCCTCATTATTGATGTTGGCCTTTACTAACCAGTGAGAATTACCATAATTAAATATAAATAAAACTTTATTAGAGGACGAATGGGCGCGTAAATGTCACATAATCTTATATTAACTTCTTTAACAACATTTTAGTTTTGACAGTGGACACAGTGAAAGTCACTTTACTCCCTTGAGGGACACATGTGTCCCCCCGTGTTGTTGTCCTCTGTCTCATCCCGTCCTGTCTGTCCCCCCCCAGGAAAGACACGATGGCAGCAGCAACGGGAACCCGCGGCTGCCTCACCTGCCGGCAGTCAGCCAGCACCTCTACAGCCCGTCCCCGGCCCTCTCCCACTCGGCCAGCTCGGACTTCCAGCCCCCCTACTTCCCCCCACCCTACCAGCCCATCAACTACCCGCAGTCCGGAGACCCGTACTCCCACCTGGGCGACCCCTTCAACATCAACTCCCTGCACCAGTCGCCGGCGTCGAACCAGCAGCAGTGGCCCGGCCGCCAGGGCCAGGACGGGCTGGGCTCGCACGCACGGAGCGGCCTGGCGAGTCAGATCCTGGGCCTGGACGGAGGCTCCTCCGGGGGGAGGAGGGAAGGGTTCCGCCGGCCGGAGCTGCTCCCCCCGCACGCACACAGCCTCGAGTCGTCGGGGATCGGGGACAGCATGGGCATGCATGACATGGGCCACGGACTGGAGGATGTTCAAGTGAGTGGATGATTGGAAATTAGAGCTGAAGTTGTGTGGAAGCCATGTTTTTGCATGTGATTGTGACACAATATGGGCAATAATTATTATGTTATTGACAGAAACAAATAAGATGTGTGCAAACAATATAAAAAGCATTTGTATTAAAAAAAGAGACATTCAAAGGTCTAACAGTCATTTCTCTAATGTTGCAAGACAAGTATGCAGCATGACTAATCTTCTTTTATACACACAATCATGCAGTAAAGAAAATTGATGCGCTCTGTTTGCATATCGTAACATTTAGAGATGTTGTTTTTATTACACAGAGGATTAAAAATAATCAAAGGTCACTAAAGTCCCAGTAGAAACCTTCACAAGTGAATCAGGCCTTATACGTTTGTTTTGTTTGTTTTGCAGAAAATAGGCTAAAAAAAGAGGAAATGGTAATTTAAAGCAGATTTTAAAGTGCATGATTTATATGGGCCGTGCAGAAATTAAATTCAGCTTGCTACGTCTGTCATTTTTCAGTTGTGCATGTGTTTGCTTATTGCCTCCTCTTTTCTCCTTTGCCAGCATGTAGATGACCACAGTATTATAATGGCCGATCAGACAGTCATCAAGAAAGGTGAGTTAATACCATGTTTATGATTATTCTAACCATTAGTGTAAAAGTTTTGAAAAAATCCGCCTGATGTTCTTGTGTCTTTCCACAACTAGATAAATATGCAGCAATTTAATGTATTGTAAGGACTGCACATTTTCTTCTCACCCTCTTCATATTTAGAAATGTCAAAACAATTACTTCTATAGTGACATGTCACGCCACTCAGTCTGAGGCCAGAGCAAAGGAGGAGTCTCCTGCTCACACTTGCACACAGTGATAATCCTCCTAACCGTGAGATGCACTTATCTAAGCTCAGCCTATTCTGTTAGTGAAGGTGCTTGAATGGATGCCCAGTGGAAAAAACAAAACAGATTCCTTTCAACAAAAACAGAAAAAGTAAAGTGTCAGTGCCGCAGCTGACATGACATGAAAATTGAGCAACATCACAACCCCTCGGTGTTGAGTGCGAGAGCGGAGGAAAGCTTCGGATCATCTCTAGGCCGGCTAAGCTCGCAATTGCAGCTCTTTTCAGATCACGTTAACAGGAAATTACGAGTTGATCTCGAAGCAGCAGCGTCTTGGCTCTGCAGAACCAGCTTTGGGTGGGGTGTGGCATTAGGCTCGCATGTGAAGGACAGCTCAGTAATTTGTTGGGACATGAACTGTTTTGAAGGGAACTCACTCCTGCTGTTTTTGTCATCGCGGCTCCATGAAACAGACTTTGAGTTTAGAGAGAGAAAAAGATCAGCTCCAGCGATTCTGCTATTCTCTCACTCTTTTTTTAAAATTTGAATCATATTCAAGAAAAATACTGCAGATAGACAGATAGACGCTAGATACATTTCTGCACAAAGTGTGAGAGTATTGTGTTGCACGCTCGCAAGCAGAGAGCCATGTGCACGCCACAGTAAACCAGCCTGTCTGCATTTGTTACATAAATCAGTGATGGCTCATTATATTGTTCCCATGCTTAAGGGCACGCCATGGGCGATCTAGGTTTTCCACTTGTAAACAATGGGATGTCATTCCCAAGCATGTGCCCCAGAGGAGCCTTGCAGCGCCCATGTGACTCTGTGATTTCTGTCTCAGTATTAGGACTACGAGGTGGCAGGAACCTTGATCGCTTACAGAGGACTTATTATCAGGGGGGCGTTCTTGCGGGTGAGGATGAAGATAGCCCTGTTTTTTTTGTAGTTGTGCTGTACTGTTGTGTTTGTCTGATGACTGTCAGTGCTTTTGTGGGTTGGTTTTTTATCGTCTTTGAATCTGTGAACACATTTCTCTTTGGGAGGGGCTGGGGGGCAGCCAGAAATAGACACACATTTCTCTCTGTTACTAAAGTTCTGAGGTAAATCTGTGGCTCAGTTGAAGAGGCCGTCTGTGTGTGTGTGTGTGTACCTGTTTGTGGATGGTGTTTGGCATGAGGGCATTTTTAAAAACCAGCAGGCATCCAGTGTTTGGAAAACCACACAGTATTTCAACCGTCTTCAACAGTTGATTTTTTTGTATACTTTAGTGTGGCAGACACTGTTTTTCTCACTTGTTTAGAGCTGCACACACACTCGCTGATTTGAGCTTACGCAGACACACACGGGAAAAGTGCACACGTGTAAACAAATCCTGTTGCAATTCTATTTCTTTTTCCTTTTTCACTCTCTCACACATGTTCCTTTTGCTTTTCTTCCACACCCTGCAGGTCCCATCACTCTGCCCAAAGGAAATGCGCTGGGTCTTCCCTTCCAGAAAGAGTCCCTGCTGGGCATGGTGTCAAATCCCACCGAGGTGTTCTGCTCCGTCCCGGGCCGCCTCTCCCTGCTGAGCTCCACTTCCAAGTACAAGGTCACCGTGGCCGAGGTCCAGAGACGCCTGTCACCCCCCGAGTGTCTCAACGCATCGCTGCTGGGAGGCGTTTTACGCAGGTGAGTGCTCAGACTCTAAGAAATACATAGAAATACTTAGAAAATACATAGAAATACACTTGCACTGATTCACAAAAATCAAGGTAACTAACCATGCAGAGCATAACTCATTTGGTTGGTTTCTATCTAGAGCTGTGTTGCTCTAGCTCTAGATAAGCTTGTGTGATTGTCTCAGTGGTGAACGGCCTGTGATCTGTTAACTGAAGCTCAGCAGCTCATGGGGAAAGACTTTCTCTAAAGGCACAACTCGGCTCAGTTGCTGTGGCTCATCAGTTGTGTGTTTTTCTGCGTAAGGTTCGTGACATTCTTTGTGTGGTCGGCAATTTTGGTTCCCTGCTTCCTCTGGAGATAGGTTACATCAACGCAGTTTAGTCCCGATCTGAAGAGTCACTGGGTGTGTTTGTGCGTCTGTCAGGCGCCGCCGCGTGCGTACATTTATCCGTGGCAGAGCAGTTGACCTTATGGCACATATGTTAGTGTGGCAGTCTGCTGAGGGACTGGGAGGCTACAGTATGTCCTGACTGGAGCGTTTTGTGCTTGGAGTGCACGTTTGCCACTTCCCATGTGTATGTGTTAGTGCTGACATGTGCACACACACACACACGTACATGTACACACACACAAACAATCATAGTCAGTTTTTAAGTAGGTCATATAGCAATAGGAGGATAGTTATCTGAGGGACAGCGGGGGGAGCAGGGGGTGAAGGAGTGGGGGCCCACACACACACACACACACACACACACACACACACACACACACACACACACACACACACGCCTCCCTGAAAATGCTCCCCCTCATAGCCTGCTCCTCTCCTGTCATGCGGAAAACTGAATTGGCCATGGCAAGTGCTGAGTTTAAGTGTTTCTGCAAACACATGTATGAGTGATTTCTCTGCTATGCTTTTTTTTGAGTGGAGCCATCAATTGTTTCAGTGTTTTTTAGGTCAGGAGAGGCTGTTTGTGTGTTTCTTGTAGTTTTTTAAGTGTAGGATGAGAGCGTCCCAGTGAGAGGTCTCATCTGACAAGTTGTTTTTTACAGTATGGGTTCCAGTCGTTGGATTGTTCTGTTCGTTTCACATCATGTTTGTCCAAAAGAAATAAATAATCATGATAATCAAATCCTGCCAAATCCTTTATTAATTCCCTAAGCCCCCTGAGCAAACACACCTATGGGAGAAAAACTGTTATTGTGAATAATCCATGAATTACTTTTTGGCTGTAGACTCACCCTGTGTTTTTGTGTACTTCCTGCAGAGCCAAGTCAAAAAATGGCGGGCGTTCCCTGAGAGAAAAGCTGGATAAAATTGGGCTGAACCTGCCGGCAGGAAGGAGGAAGGCCGCCAACGTCACCCTGCTTACCTCACTCGTAGAAGGTATGCCATGTCACTCAGTGGTTCACAGCAGCTTCTCGGGTGTAATTGCTGTTCGCACCGACTGGAATGTCGCTCTATAGCACGTAGGAATGTCCATTTGTGTTTTAAGCACTGGCTTTTCATCTTGAGGAACTTGTGTCAGTAAAACAAAAAAAAAAAATCAATGTTGTCCTTTTATTCCCATGGTGATTCTGTCCATTTCGCCAAAATCAGAATGAATGAGTAAATGATTCTTGACCGATGTCTTGTGTTATCGACAATGACCTGATATCATCCTTTTTAACTCAGTCTTCTAATTTTTAGGTTATTGTCTTTTTTGAACCCTTATGAAGAAACAGAATAGCGCGAATAAACATCTCCGCACTGACTCTGCACAATTGTATAATCCTGTCAGAAACTAAACAAACTTCGATTAAATTCAATTAAGTCTTCTTTTTATAGCGTTGAGCTCTCTTAACATTGTGAGCTTGAAATTTCGCATTTTTATAGAGAGAAACCCAACATCTGCCACCAGCCTCGACCGGTTGAGGCGCGAGCAGAGACATGGGGAAGAGAAGAGGGTTTGGTCAAAGAGAGTGGACCAACACTTTATATTTAACACCTTTATCGTGTAACATGGCCACAGTTATTCAGTTATTCAAAGTCAGGCCGTTACGTAGTTTTGATGATGACACAACACCTTTACCTTCCCCTGTCAACATCCTCATCAGTCAGGGAGGCCTGGCTGCGATCACAGTACGACTTGAATCACAGCTACCTGCCGCGGGCTGAGGTAGAACATGCTTTTCTCTCTCCCATGCTCCTCTACATGCCTAATTTTTAAACGGGCTGATGATTTTGTGGAGGAGAATGACTGGAGGCTTGTGTTATTTCGAGACCTTCAAAGCTGAATTAAGCCTTGTTATCTTGTGTTCGACTCGCCAGGAGGCCCAGCTGACCTTAAATCTTGTGCTTCTGAATGGTTGCCTGCGTCCTCAAATGATGTGCGTGTCTATCAATAAGTGGTACTGTTGGTGCCGTGGGCACTCTGTGCTAGCATTTATCCACATAAACCCATTATGACCATGCAAGTCAAACCACCCTCAAGACGGAAATATGTTCATCTCACTAGTTCTTCCTGCCGGGGGCCAGAAGACTGAGCCCAGCTGATTATTCTGTAGTTCAGCTGCTTCTCTTCATGTGCCTTGATGCTCGGGTAATCACGTCCAAAGCCGAGCGCTAGTGTGAAGCTGTAAATCGATAAATTGCTGAGGCTGACCAGCTTTCCAATTCATTTCTGACTAGCGTGAAAGGGCAGGCCGTGATATGTATATATAAATAATAAGAATCTGTATTTATTCCTAAACATAGAGCCTGAGTTTGAGATCAGGGGCATTTTTCACCTTTAACTGCTGCGTTGATGATCTGTGTTTCATCTCTGACTAAAGCCATTTATTCCTCGTTCTTGTCTTTCAGGTGAAGCTGTTCATTTAGCGAGAGACTTCGGTTACGTGTGTGAGACGGAGTTCCCTGCGAAGGCGATCGCTGAATACCTCGGCCGGCCGCACGTAGAACGCAACGAGGTCAACTCTCGGAAGAACATGCTCCTCGCTGCCAAGTGAGTGTCCATGGATAGAGTTTGCATAGAATTTCCTGGATGACCGGATCATTTTGCTTATTGAATTACCTGCAGTGTTATCTGGTTGCACTCGTGCCACAGTGAATCAGTCGATGTGGTCAATCTAAGCACTTTCCCCTGTCCTCCTAAATCAGTGTTTTTTTTTCCACCTTCAGGCAAATCTGCAAGGAGTTCACCGACCTGCTCACTCAGGATCGATCGCCTCTGGGGAACTCTCGGCCGGCTCCCATCATGGAGCAGGGAATCCAAGGCTGCCTGACCCACTTCAGCCTCATCACTCACGGCTTCGGCTCTCCGGCCATCTGCGCCGCCATGACCTCGCTGCAGAACTACCTGAACGAGGCGCTCAAACAAGTGGACAAGATGTACCTGAGCTCAGGCAACGACACCCAGGGATCCTCAGACAGTGGAAGCAAATCTGCCGACAAAATGGACAAGCACAGGAAATGAGAGCTCAAAGGAGAATCCCTACGAACTTGAGAAACCCCCCCCCCCCCCCCCCCCCCGTCCTCTAGCCCCTTAATCTCGCTGCCCTGTCTGCCCTTTTGGACTTTTTTTGAAAATCAATATCTAGTATTGTCTTTTTTTGAAAGCTGAATTTGTGCGTGACTGTGTATGAACGTACTGTATGCTCGCACTGTTAGATTCATATATTTTTTTGAAGTTTGAGGATTTCTAAAAAAAACTTGTCACAGCCGGCTGCAGTTTTGGCACCTCGAGGTTAACGCCCGCGGACCGATCCTGACGGGAGCGCCTCCTGTGAAGATGTACTACAGACCCTATAGTGGCGACCACTCTGCAGTCCTATGCAGTTGCCAATGTGCCAACGCTACAACCATGGGACCTGCACTCTGTTGACAAGAAGAGGAAAAAAGAACAAAGTGCATACTGTTTTTTTCTCTCCCTAGAGGACATCATTTCAAGATGAGTTGCTGTGGCTGTGAATTCCTCTCAGCTTTCCCCCTTCTGCTCCGTCTGGAGGCAAATCCACTGATTTCCTGTGTCTCAATGGACTTGCAACAGGACAATTTTTATATGAGAAAAAGAGAGAGAAGAATATCCACTTCGTTTTCTTTACTTTTTTATGCTTGATTTGTACAACCACTTCAAAATGGCTCCAGTGTTATTGTGCTTTGTTTCACGAGAGATGATTTGAGTCTTATGTAAGCCTGAATAAGAAATGACGATTTTGGGTTTGTCAATCTGTGTTTGGTCAGAAACCAGAGACTTCAAAGTTGTTATAATAGAAGCCTCTTCAGTGTTCATGTGGTTTACAGGCATAGCAGTGCTTCCATTGTTACTCTATCTTTTATACCAGGCAGTGAGAACATGTTATTTTTCTGTGACTGTTAGGTATTAATCATCATTAGTATTTAAAAACCTCACGTTGACATCAACCCACCAACCAGTTCAGTCCTGCCGGCGTGTATGCATGTTGTGAGAGTGTGTGTAAATGTACATATTTCCTTCTTCAAAAAATCTTTTAATTAGACATTAAATTCCACACATAGAATTTTATCCAGTGTCTTGTTCTGGATGTAAATATTTTCTAATTTATGTTGTAATTTAATGGGCTTGTGTAAATAATGGTATCATTCTGGTGTATGGTTTAACTTTTTATGATGATGATGATGATGATGATGATGATGTGTTAAACTTTTATAAATGGGTTAGTTTTTTATCGAGTAGAGGTTAGGAAGTGGGCATGATATACCTTTTTTTGAAAATATGTAAAAAAAACTGTTTTAAAGTTTCAGGAAAAATGAAAATAAAAAGAAAGACTAAAGTCTGATTCAGTGAGTCAGTGATGTCGCCGGGGCCACACACACACACACACACACACACACACACACACACACACACACACACACACACACACACACACACACACACACACACACACACACACACACACACACACACACACACACACACACACACACACACATTTTGTTAATGGATAGCCCTATTGTTCTGTAGCCTTCTTTTCAGCAGTATTTCACAGATGATGGTTTAGTCATGTGTTGGAAAATTCTCCTATTAATAAACGCCAAAGAAAAACCCCAAACGAATGGGAACAGTAGCCATCATTATCTGCTCTCACTTAGCATCACAAATAGGCTGTGTGGTTCAGTGAAGGCATGGACCTCAAAAGTACATCATGTGATGAGCAGAGATAGCTGAGGGCGGACAAGTGTCTTGTTCATGTTTAAACTTAGAAAGCTATTGACACATACTAAGTAGTTTGTGCTGGAAGCCCATCACTTTCATACCCATGTCTTCCTAAGGTCGCGGCTCGCTGACAGTCCCTGTGTTCTCCGTGTTGTGGAGCAGGTGTGCTCCCTGTGAACAGTCTTGAGTTTCAAGGTGAATTTCATCTCTGCAAATGTGGCACTGCAAGTTTCACCCTGCAGATGACAATTCCTTTGATGTGTGTGCGAAAACAAAGCAATGCAAAACTGCAGATGGGATTTACATGTGGCGCAAGCTTGCTTAATCATAACTTGCCTGGCCGGTCCCTGCTGATTCATGTGGTCTGTCTGTTTATGCGTTTCAGGGGGGGGACTGCTAAACGGCTGAGCCAGAGTAACTCCAAACCAGTGCTGACCGAATCACATTTGAGCATTAACGTCGGACATACAAGAACAACTGCAGTGCTGGGATCCACCACGGTGTATTGTGTCAACATTACTCCTCATATGTGCTGCAGACAGTAAAATAGAACAAGCTTCATTCTCCAGACCAAGCGGGAAATTTGTCTTTGATCTCATCCAGAAAACTAAAAACATCCGTTATGCCACATTATATTAAACTCACAGGCCGACCCCCACCCACCACCACCGACAAATTGAACTCTATATGAGTAAAAACAAACTTTTCTCGACTATAACCAGGTGAATGTGACAAAACAAACTCTGCACATGTACATATCCTGCACTGGAGGTCAGTGGGTTTAACAGCGTCTCACACCGGCCAGGCTGAATGCTACAGAGGCAGCAGCAGCAGCAGCAGTAGTGGGCCATACCTTGCAGTTAAAACAAGTATCAGCCTCTCCCCTCAGAACCTGTTTAACCAGACCTGTCAACTCAGAGGATCACTGCCCTGGCAGCGGTTGACTTTAACTGCCTTCAGTTACTCGCGTGAGCTCGTACACTCGGCTCAGAGAGAGTGAATAGTGGGAGGAGGTGGTGAAAAAAAAAAAGGGGAAGGAGGTATTGCTGGAGGTTGACAGAGGGAGAAAGAGGAAGATTTCTTTCTCCCTGTGACTGAGGCTTTGATTATTTATCCTGCCCCCCCCCTCTCTCTCTCTTTCCCTGTCTGTTTTGTCTTTCATATTGTCATTCTGCCATTTTGCAGGGGTTGCTATGAGCGGCCATGAGCTGTTGGTTGAAGCTGTTGGTGAAACGTCCAATTGCCTTTTTATAGCTCTTATAAATACCACAAACTGGTTGAGAGAGAATCTTCAAAGACGTATTAAACGTTCACGTCTCCCATTCACAGGAGATCCTCTCTAGTAGAACATGTCAGATGAGTATCGTCTTAAATTTGAACTCTTCAATTTTAATCTTAATATCAGTGAAAAAAAACCACGTATAGATAGTACAGTTAAAGTCTACCACCAGAAATCTACCTAGTCTTTTCCAATCAGACCACAATGCACCTGTTTAATGTGTCATCCCTCACCATGTGTTTTCCACAACACAACCAACATAGTAACTGGTCAGACGTTTTCGTCTCAACCGTGAGACATTCTGACTAATTCACCTCTGACACACCCCATGAAGCTGGGAAACGAAGGCAAGCGCCGACTTGTTAAGGTTACCTGCTGCCTTCCCTTCTCCGCCTTTTATGGAAAAAAAGAAAACTCCTATACTCCTTTTATTTCCAGAGATAATATCTGACATACTAATAGAATCTTTTGATCTCATTAGGATGCCCAGGGCTACTTGTCAACTCCAGACTCAGTGAAGTGTAGTTGTATTTCATGCCAGTTCTGACTGAACGACCTTTATATGTAGGTCACAGCAAGTCACATGACAGAACTGTCAGGAAAGATGGAAAATGTGCCAAAAAGTTCAAACTCGATGCAACATTTTTCTTTCTAAAATCGAATTAAAATATTTTTGCATGAATTGCTTTAAAAAAAGACTTATATAGTGCTAAGATAACAGTTTATAATGGCTTTCATGATTTGTTTGTGATTCATAAAAGTTGACAGGGAACGTAAGCTCATGAAATGTAAGCATATTCATACAATTATAAACCGACATACAGAAACAGAAATCTTCAATTTAAAACAATTCTTCTAATACAATACCCCCAAGTACAGATTTTTCCATATTCAGTTGCTGTACAGCATTTAGATAATACAGTTTTTGAAATCAGAGATCCAGTTGTAATTCATACAGTTGGGCTCAAAGTTTTTTAAAATAGTCTTAGAATTACTGAAGAGATTCATTTTTAGAAACTTATCTCAGGGAGAAAAATACAGGAAATTAAATCAGCTTCTTCCAACAATCCAATCATTGCATTACTTTTATACACCCCATACTGTAACACATTTCACATCATCGCGCTCGACATGTTCCCACATACTTACAACTTCACTCTTACCCCCTTTTCCATTCATCCCAACCACTTCCCTTCAATGACTGCCTTTGAAATCTGTTGTACATTAAGGCTCATTTGCAGTCAGACTAATCGCTTGCTTGCACTTCCCGACCACTGAAACCACTTTATGAGTTAAACCCAAGTCTTAATACCCCATGTCATCAGCGATAAGTCATCGTGATGACAGGAGATTCTCATGTGTAAATCAGGAGTCAAGGTCTAGTTCAATAAATGCAGGAAGCAAGATGATCATTTGAGGATAAAATGTGAGCTATAAAAAAGAAAGGAGGAGCAAACCGATCTCCAGATGATTAGATTGCCATTTAGGAAACTCTCAGAAAGAAGATGGGACAGAGAATGAAAGTCAAATTAAATCTTCAGAAGAGGCACTTCAGAGCAGGAGATGGTTCGGTCCTCACACGTTTGTCTGTATTTCAGCCAAATTCATTGAAATGTTTTCATTCATCCTCGTTTGAATAAATCTTGGAGCACTCCTCCCTGACAGGTGAGAAACTGTGGAACAGCGGAGCAGTTTGTGTCAGAGGAGACGTTACTCGTCCCTTAAAGCAGGCAACCAAACATTATATATGTAAAACTAATTCAACCAAAGGATTAAAGTTCTCTATAGGCACAGTTATGTTCAAGTTTATGAGCACGAGTTGTACAAACAAGCACAGTTAGTGGTTATATTTTCCTTTATACTATCTTGTAGTATTATTTATATTATGGTCACTTACTTTTTAATTATTTTTTCTGTATCATGGTCACTACTGTTGCAATATTACTTATAATACTTTTGTTTTCATTACAATAACACTTACATCACTCCACTTTCTCCCCAGTACCTGCTTTTGCACAGTGTCTGTTTTGCAGGTTGTTTTTTGTTTTTGTTTTCTGTATATTTTTACTCTCATTATGTGTAGTTTAGTAGTGTATATATTTTGATCTTTCTTTTTTATTGTTGCTTCGGCACTGTTATTTAAATTCTGTTTTTCTCTTTTTTGCTGTAACAAGTGAATTTCCCCGTTGTGTGGATAAATAAAGAAATCTAATCTAATCTAATCTAAATCTCTCTGGGAAAAGTATCAGCATGAAAAAAGTTACAAAATTAAAATGAATGTTTGTTTCTAAAATGCTTGTTTCAATGAAGATTTTTATGTTGATTTAGAGTTACGTGCTTAGGACAGAGGACAGGTCTTTGTTTGTTTGGCTGTTATCAGCAGGATTGCGCAATAACTGATGAACGGATTTCCATGAAAGTTAATGAAAGGATGGGAGCTAAGAAAGAACCGATTAAATCTTAATACAGAATTATTCATCACTGTCTTTACCAATATAGACAATAAAGGATTTCTTTATACATTTTTATTGTTTCTACATGGAATCATTAAATTGCTTGATGGGAACTGATGGGCCTTGGCGGAGGCTGGTGCTCTATTAAGTCCCTTTCTAGTTTGCAGTCTAATCTTGTGTTCTTGTCTCACTACTCAAACCGTATCTCATAAATGTGTCTCAGATACTTTTAGGTAAATTACACAAATAACATTCACACTGAATAACTGGCTACATGAAGCAGATTTCAAAAGAGTGCTTTCCAGGTAGAAGAAAGTGGGAAATGAGAAAATAAAAGATAAAAGGATAAAGACAGACAAGGTAAGATGTACTGTACATAGGAAAGGAATTCAGTACAACACACAAACTCCAGTGAACCACAATGGTAAATCTCAATTTGTCAGAGAAAATACAACTGATGGATGAATCACAACATTTAAAAGATCCGTGATGTGATTAATGTCTAAGTGCCTGAGATGTACATTTCTGGATTTACACAGGTCCTAGTATTTTCTTGTTGTTTTGAGGAACGTCTGCTCCCAGCGTGACTCGCTCCTGTGTGGCATTAAGTCCACACACCTGGAGGTACGGTGAGTATACTCACGCTGCTGGTATTTCCCTGCTGTGTTGTGTTCAACTGCAGTCGGACAACACAGACAACTTGATTGTTGCCTGGAGGAACAAGACGTGTACGTGTGTTTCACTGTGAAATGGATTTTGTAGCGTTCTGACAACAATCTCATTTTGTCGCTGTCCAGTTCAGTGATGCTCCGCGAAGAGCTCACAATCCTTTATTTACAAGAAAACCTCTCAGACATGAGAGGGAAAAAAAAACGAAAAAGAAAACTCCTCCTCTTTGTTCCATAACAGGCAACTTTGGCCAATAATTGCTCTCATTTACAAAAGCGGCGTAGTGAAAATACTTAATAACTCATCTTGTGACAGCATCTGAAAGGGCAATAACTCCGAGTTGACTTTGGAGCGGACCATTTCATTAATGAAGTTAAATAAGACGAAACAGTTTCATTCACATAATCAGGGGAATCATTTAATGACCTTAAAAGATCAACACTGATCAGCGATGAGGGAGTTTTTTAACTTCAGAGTGTGTGTGTGTGTGTGCAGGGAGAGCCGGGGGTGGGGGTGAGCTGTGAGGGGAATGTAGTTCAATAATGAGAGCATTAAGCAAGTATGGTGGGGGGGGGGGTTAGGCGAGTGTGCGTGCCTGTGAGTATGTGTGTTGGGGACGGGAGGGGGGGCGGAGGGGTTGGTTTGCCTAATCCCTGAGGAAAATGTGGAAGAAATTAATCTAAATTACAAGGATGAGGCTAGTCTGGAGTCTGGGTCTGGAAGGGCTACAGAGGGAAGGAGAAGGGGGGGGGGGGCATCTATTACTCCTGTCCTCTTCTGTAGTTTGGTCGCTGTTTTTTTTCTCCTCTTCCCTTACCCTGTGGGAACGAGGTGGCCTGTCTTCCTTCCTCTCTGGCTTGCCACCCAGACGCCCCTCCCTCACCCGCTCACGCACACAGGCCCCTCACCAATTAGTCGGTCAGTGGACGGCCTGTGCCAGTGTGGACGGGACCACCGGGGGACCCCCTGAGTCCCCGGCCTGGTCCCTGTGTTCTCTTCTCACAGACAGCAGATGTCTTGGGTTCTCAGGGAACACACTGCGTCTCCTCCGCCGGCCTCTTGCAGAATAAAGAGAACCTCACCAACCGTATATCTGCAGACCTGCCACGTCACACAACTTTCAGCTCTGGAGCCGGATTATCTGCTGCGGTGGCTTCTAGTCTCACACTCACACAACCTCCCTTCACACACAAACGCAGTCCAACACCAGGAAGAGCCCTCGTCTTCTTTCATATTCACCCTGACACAAAAACAGATAAATTACACAGGATGGTTGTCGCCGCTCATCTATCTAATGAAAAGCATCTGGCGTCTCCCCTGCTAACAAATGTACAAGCAAGTCTTGTTCACCTAGGCCCGAGTGCGGTAATGGGAACAAGCTGCTTGGTCAACAAACAGGCCTGTAAACACACAGTGTGCTGTGTTTTACACACAGCGCTCTGCACTGGTTTACTACAGTCAGAAGGACGGAGACACAACAACAAGACATCACACTCGTGGCTCCTCTGGTCCTTAAGTTGTTTGTCTCTGAAAACAGCTGAAATAAATAATAATAATCATTTTATTTGTAAAGCACAAGGTTACAAAGCGCTTCACAAAATAAAAGGCAAAAACCAAAAGTATAAAAATAAAAGGTCTTTAATTCAATTACATTTTAAGCACCAACTATACATCATGGATCAATAAAAAACAATAAGTGGAAAAGTAACATTCGCCGCTTATTGTTGTCACTGTTGACGGGATTATGGATTAGCAGGAATTATTGATCCGTCTGTGTCTCACTGTTCATCCGTTCTTCGTGTCCTCGCCGGCCCGACACATGGCTGATTCCCAAGCCCAGCGGACAGAGCCTGGGAGCACATGACTACACGGGAGGTTAATGCCACGTCAGCGGCTGCGTCACATTGGTGAAGCAGAAACCACCTGCTGCCGTTACAGCTCGGCTCTTACCACACATGATGAGTTCAATGTTTTTTTATTCAGAGGAAATGCTGGAAGAAGGATGTGAGTGTGGAAAGCTTCTACCTACATGTGAGTTTTTAGAGCAGTTTTTGTTTGTGTGAATTCAAATGTAGTTTCATAAGAGGTCTGTTGGGCCTCGGTGGAGGTTGGTGGCATTCTAGTTTCCCTTATAAGAGAGAGTCATGCATATTATGCACAAGTGACATGCAATTGCACAAAAGCACATCAGCAATCACAGGACTAGACTATATCAACATTAAAAGCAAACATGTTGCACTGCTTGATTACGTCTCATTCTGCACATGAGCTCACGGTGCATCAGGGCCTATTGTCGGTCATCAGGCGGCACAGTGGCTCTGCTGACACCTTGAAATTGCTCACATTAACCTTTGAAGGGAAGAACGTTTAACCATGGATGTGCTGCTGGTCATAAGGTGCCGACTGTGGAAACAATGCGAATATAATGACTTTTGTGTATTATTACAATGCGTGATCCAATTTGTTTCTGGATCATATGACTGCGTTTGTTGTTTCCAGTCCACAAAAGAGATAGTCCCTGGTTTAATAAGGCCCAATGGTCTTTGACTCTCAATCTGGATATCGGGAAGCATTTGCTATTAACTCTATTTCGCATCAGCATGTCTCATCTTGTTGAAACTGAATAGAAGTTAGAGCCTTACATCATTTATTTCCAGTCAGCTGAATTAGACAAGTACAGTGAGCGGTGATGCTGTAAGATGCTGCCGAGCTGAGAGGAAACACTGAGTCACGTTATCAATGTATCTGCTTCTGTCTTCTCAAAACATTACTCATATATTACATGCAGTGATTTCATCCATTGCTTAGATAAGGTAAGAAAGAAACATTTATATTTAAAATGATTTTAAAATAATTCATGAGTAAGAAAGACAGTAAAAGATTATATCAACTTATAAAAAGTTTGGTTCCTCGTTAAGTAAAGTTCCACATAATGACATAAATGCAATGTAATTTGAGATTTTTAAATTATATGATCATACTATTATAATTTTTAATTTAAATGATAAAGCCATCTAAAAGATGTGATCTTTTGAAGTTATTATGTGTGAGGAGGCCACATTCTGCAGGACGACCATTGAGCAAATACATTTATAATTTTAAGGAATTTACTTTAAAATCAGTTCCATAGCTCACAAACAGCCAATGAGCACATTTCATGTTGAGGTCGATCAGTCATAGTTTTCTATACCTTGAAATCGCACACACTCAGCAAGTTATGATTCCTGACAATGGTCACTCAAGGACCTCTGTAACAACAACCGGAGCCTCTGACTGTAGCCGGACATGGTGGTAGTGGTGTGTGTGGGGGGGGGGGGGTCATATTACAACCAGGGAGATGTTGAGTGTACATGTGCAAGTGTTTGTGTGTTGTCCTCACTTCAGAGCAGCGATGCCCATAGGCAGGCACCAGCCTTTATGGTTCAGCTAAAGGTAAAGCTCATTACTCCGGCTGACAGTCCCTCCCCAGCTGTACTCCATGGTTAAAGCTGTAGCCCTCTGGCACTTTGACTTTCCACTTATAAAGATAGCAGAGCAGAAAAGAGGGAGATGGGAAAAAAAGTTGTTGAAAATGCTCCCTTTTGTCAAAATTCTTCAAAACTCAGACATGAACTGTTCGAGTTAGAGCAAAACAACCTGAATGTGTCCTGGATGAGGTGTGTTCTAGAGGTATAGGAAATAAGCAAATGAAAAGATACATATCTGCCAGGGCAAAAGAAAATAGTAAACATGTGAAGCCAAAGCTGCTTTGAATGGATTTCTTTGACAGCAAATGCTTCCAGTATGGAGTGAATCATTGTAAAACCACATTCATTTCCTGCCTGTGTTTATCCAAAGAGGGATGAGATACAAAGCTGCCCAGACTTGTTTGCAGCGTGCAGGCGAGTGAGCGGAGGGAGAGATGCGCTCCTCTTAGACCAGGAAGGGCCGTACTTAAGCAACTTGTCGTAACACTTATATAAATAACACTTTGAAGCCTAATGACTACTGGATGAGAAATTAACGAATTTTAACAAACAAGAAGCTAAATGAAAATCCAGGTTTTATCTCTTTTTTTTACAACTTTTTGTTTAATTTTCAAGTAAATTTGATCCTTCGTAGATTTGAATCAATCCTTCACGAGGGATTGAATCAAAGGCACACGTTGTTTCTCAGTTCTTCCCTCCATTACCTCCTTCCCAGCAATTTATCCGGCCCATGTTTGGCATACGGCAGCCACAGACTCGCATGCCTCAATTACGTTTGCCGCTATTGTGTTGGAGGGAGGGAGAGAAAGGGAGTGATGTTTACAGTGCCTACCCGTGGCATCCGGCCACGACGCTGCTTTTTGCATAAAGAGGGAAGGTGGTGACGAGAGCTGTCAGTGTACGCCTCCTCTTCAAACAGCTGAAAGAAAGAGACGGAGGGAGAAACAGGAAAGTCTCCCTCCGAGGTGGATCTGGATAGAGGAGAGAGATGCCGTGAAGGAGGCAGAGATAATGTAGTGTTCTGATATTAGTGCAGGTATTAAAAGTGATAGACATTTCAAATCGACAAAGTGGTGTGATTTTTGTTTTCCTCAGCTGACGTGGAGAATTAAAGAGATCAACCAAACTGTTACGAATCCAGTCACAGTCAGAACAGAACATGCTCAGGTCTGGATGTAGAATTTGTATGAATGAGACGTAATGTCCCAGGGCTGTAAGTGTGTGGTGGGCGTGTGCAGTGTGTGTGTGTGTGTGTGTGTGTGTGTGTGTGTGTGTATACAATGTTACACCAGGCAAACACACATTTGAATATACACTCAGATGTTTGAATGAGGCTGAGGTTTGCTTGTGTTGAATGTTTGAACAGTCTCAGAAATCGGCAAATCTGTTCATAACAAACATAATTATTCAAAAACCACAGGAAAAAAAGAAAAAGGAAATCCACTCCTGTTCTGGGTAGGTAGGGATTTTCGTGCTCCTGTGTTTGTGTACAGTTTGTGTGTGTGTGTGTGTGTGTGTGTGTGTGTGTGTGTGTGTGTGTGTGTGTGTGTATGTGTGAGAGAGAGAGAGTGGGAGAGGGACATACATCACAAGTCTGTGCTCGTACATGCACCTGCTTATCAGGATATGTGGAAAAAAAAACAGAAGCTACTTCAGCGTGACACACACACACACACACAACGGTTCTGCTGATGCAACAACTGCTGGATTAAAAACAACAAAAACAAAGGGAACATGGGGAGCATGAGGGAGATGGAGAGTGAGAGAGAGAGATCCCAGATGTGGGAGATATGAGGGCGATAAAGCTCATATCTCAGCATGTTTACACCCAGAGAAGTGCTGCTCTATACTATCTGATTGTTGATTGTACTATCACTCAATCTTTTAGTATTGATGGAATCAGTAGAATATCACCTGGGACGATAAGAAACCCTGAGTCACATGTTTTCCATATGACAGCACCTGTTTTGGGTGTTTTTGCATATTAGCCCAAAAATATCTAGTGATCTTTACACAGAAATCATACAATATATATTTATATCACATCATAGAAATCTATTAAAAGCTAGAGTTGTTGCACATTCATTTGATTCCCAGAAACAATATGCAGAATAACACAGATCAAAAGGCATATTCATAATGTGTGGTGTGTAGGTGTCAGTCTTCATCTGCACATGCATGACTGAGTATGAATAAGAGGCGAATGAGTGTGCGCTTACGCAAGTGTGTGTAAGACTGATTGTATGCATGTGTGTGTGTGTGTGTGTGTGTGTGTGTGTGTGTGTGTGTGTGTGTGTGTGTGTGTGTGTGTGTGTGTGTGTTTAGTGCTTTGTCCAAACAGACAGACAGAAGTCTCCAGCAGGGAGAAAAATGTGCAGCTTGAAAATATCAGTCTTGTTCTGACACGTCTCATAATTTCCTGCTCTTCACCAACCGCCTCTCTGGAAGCACAGCTGTCTGCCGAGCGACCCGACAGGAGCAGAACAACTCCAGCCACCAGCTGATCCAAAACAAGTCGTTTGAGCTCCGTTTTGTAAAGAATGTCCTTTCTAACACATTTAAAAACACATGTCACGTGACCGTTAACGCACACTGGGCGTGGGATTGCCGATGTAAACAGGAAGTTGATTTTTCTACTCGACAGTTGGTTGGTTGCTCAGTTACAGAAAAATATGAAGCATGGAGACAAAGGCGGTGTAAGGTGAAATTTCTTGTCTCGGACCGGGTGTTAACGATGTTTTGCCTTCATTGCTGGCAGGCGTGTCGTGAACCAATCAGGAAGTGGGCGTGCTATCATTTCCAAACCTCTCTGTTACTGCTCGTCCTCACTACAATTCAGTCCTGGAGTTTTCAATCTGAAACGAGGGCCGATTTTCCAACAGTTTCCAAATTTCCCTGCATTTCCAGAACTTTAAAAACATAGCAGCGGTTATGTGTTTTAAAACTGCAATGCTGTAGTTTGCGTGTACCCTCACCCCCCCAACCCACCAGACAGAAAACAAAAGAAAGGGACTCTGTGCTGTGTGAGTTACCACTTGTTGTTTTTCTGTTTTGAAACTCCCCGAGGACTCTTTTTCCATGAGTTTGTCCACCGCAGAGACACAATAAGTCAACAGATAAAAGCAGACAGAATTTAAATCAGTCCGTTTTTTCCTGATTTATTGCAGACGAAGGTAAATGTCCAGAGGGAGACGGGTAAATTAGCTCTCCAGAGAAGCTGGGCTTACAGCATAAGTCAATTTCCTCTGTTCACAGGTCACCGCTGCCATAAGCTGCACGGCACAGCCCCCCCTCTTCCCCCCAGCCCGTCCTCTCTCCTCACTTTACCTCCGAGGGGGAAACATATTCCTTACTGTCTAATCTCCATCTGATTCCAATTTCCTACGAGTGTCCCACTGACAGCGGTTCCCTTAAATCATTGCATCTGTATCCCTCTGCACGGCTCTGTGTATTCTGATGCTTCATAGAAACTGTGAGAGGTCACGTCTGAGGTGATATTATGGTGTTAACACAATGATGTTAATAGTATGAGACTTGAACTTGCATGCGCACTTGCAGTCAAGATCTATTATTGTCACCCCACCCATCTTATATCTAGAGGGATAGTTGACCAAAATGAAGGAAATCCACTCATTATCTACTCCCCACTTTACCGATCTTCAAGGATAAAGACTGTTGCAGCCAAAGTGACCCCTTCCTCGGACATAAGAAAACACCAGAAAAAACATCCAAGTGTTCCCACATTCATGGTCGAAATGGTGTCAGTTACATTTAATCTAAATGTCGCTAGCATCGCCACTTCCTCTAGCGGACATTTAGGCTTAAGACTTGGTGTAAATGAGAATTACTTAGTGTTTCTTGGATGAAGAAAGCCCCCATTTACTTCAATTGTATTGGATTTGGATGAACCGCTGTTTACCACTAAGACTCAAACACTTCAACCACCCCTCCATCGGCATAGTGGTGAGTAGATAATCAGCAGATTTTTCATTATTTGGCGATCTATGCCTTTAAGGACTCAGGAAAGCAGGTCTTCACGGTAGAAACGTTCTCTTTCTTGAGCATATTAAGTCTGCCCCTGGAACCATGGTGCCTGCCGACCTGTGATTACATCTCTGCAGTATTTTCAACAACAACCTCCCAGTTTCTGCTTAGGATTGAGTCCTGACAGCTCTTTCTCTTCTGTGTAATTACTCTTTTGGGAAGATGCCACGATAAAGACACTGGCTCACCCTCTCTGTCTCAGCACAGCCTGGTTTGTGAGGTTACATTCACTTACAGGAGCTCCATCCCACTGATGTAGAAAAGATACCAGGGGAAGAATTATGTTTGGTCGTCAAACTGTAGAGGCCAGAAAATGTCACAGTGTCAGTTAAGGATTTAAACCATTGACTTTTATAGCACATCTGAAACTCTGGTTATGGTCTGTCATAAAATACAATGCAGTGTTTTCCATTCTTGAGTAATAAAGTGAACCGTCTTTCATCCAGTTTAAGAGTGAAAAGGGCCTTTTACAGTGAAATAGCTTCACAGGCTCAACAGAGAAAGACCAGCTCGTCAGGATGAGAAGCAGCAGTTTGTCTTCACCTGAGGGAGGAGGGACACTCTTGACCTATTTGGGATAAGGGACGTGTTGTTTGAAAGAAGTGTAAAGGGCGGCCGTGGACGTGTAGAATTAATTCCTCAGAAGATTCCACGACCAATTGCCCTTGGCCTCAGGTGACTTCAACAACTCGATCGACTTCTGTTACAACAGCCAGGAGCACCAATGGGCCGAGTGACCTCAGTGACCTTGACAATGACACTGCAAAGGTTAAATACCTGGGTCACTCCAACTGTCAGTGGCAGCGTTCAGACAAAGATCCCACTATGCTGCAGCTCAGAAGACAAGACAAGTTGGCTCTACCTGTGTGTATGGGTGATTTCAGATTGCATGGCCGCGTTCTGAAAATCAGAGATGAGACGAGTAACACAACAGTGTCTGCATCTGTCCCACTATTCCAGGTCTCCCTTTAACGCAAAAACATTGATACAGCTCAGTGACAACATCGAGGTGAAACACCAATCCCTCTTCTTGTTACCTCATCAGTAGAATGTCAAAGTGGAATAAAGGTATAACCTTCCTGCCATGAGTCTTCAGCGCTGAAGAAGCCTCTTGAATGAGAGGTGAAAAATCTCCAGTTGCTGTCTATTATGTTTTCCTGCAGGGTTTCAAGTACAAATTAGTATATTTTTTAAAGGAGGAAATAAGCCTCTCCAAAGCTTTCTCTGTGTTGTGGTCCCGATGGTGAAGGAGAGAACACAAAACAACCCGAGGAAAGCAGAGTTCCTGTGGTCTCTTATTGTCCACGTAGCCTCAACATGCCTGTTTGAGAAGATGCTCTTCTGAAGTGGTGGGTCGGAAACAAAATGCAGAAACAAAGTGATTTGTTTATCAACTTTGCATTTAAATGTTCTGTTAAATATGATTTGGGTAACTCTGCTACACCCCACTGCAGTTTCCCTCACATTCTTTAACATATAATACACTTAAAGACGTATATAAAATCAGTATATGGTACATTCACCTTTTGTCACAGAGAAACCTGCAAATCCTATCCAACATGCAGGATCACACAATAGTAGACAGACTTTGACAAATCATACATTCATTCATTTATTTAACTGAATACATATTTTAATTAGATAAGTGGAAAACATGTTTTTGGTTTCCAGTGAATGATCATGTGAGGAACAGCTGGCTGAGCCATCGTTAATGTGAAATGAAATGGTATCATATGGCTGCGACTCATGCTTATGTATGAAAAAAGGAAACAACCAACAAATGACCTTGTAATTGACCCGATGTATGACTTGATTGTGTTGAAGTCAGAATGGTCATTACGTAAGAGCCACTCTTTTCTGTGTGTTTTCAGTCCTTAGAAAAACATGTTATGGTGAACAGAGCAAGGGGGGGGGGGGGGGGGGGGGGGGGGTGTTACAAGCTGTACTGGATTGCCAGTGTTATGAATACATACTCATGTACATGACTTCTTTCATCCAAAAAATTGTCATAAAGTTGAGATGTGCACAACACTTACACAAACACACACACACACATGCATAAATGTGAAGGAGATGCTGTTTATTATAAAACAAAGGAAAATGTTGGCTATTTATGATGGAGAAGGTTCTGCACATGGATGCACATCTAGACTAGAGAAGTGCTGCAGATCTTCCTCTTGCATAATTAAGTCTGAAGTTAGAAAATCTTGTAAAAAAATCTCCATTAATTTATTGCAAATGGAGGTTTCACTGTTCCTCTAACACTCGTAGCTTATGGTGGCTAAAGTTAGCAAACTGTAATCGATGTCTCTCTCAGTCTGTAAAATGACTTCATCTCATGTCACAGAAAAAATGAAAAATAGTTTTATTATGACAACAGAGTAGGAAGTAAACATGTTTTTTATCAGGGAACACGTTTGTGTTTACGGCCCCATGTCTGTCACATAGGCCTATAGTGATGATGTCTTTAAAGCTGTTAAAGACATCATCACTATAGTATTTCCACCTTTGCTTGTTTACACTGAATCAAACAAACCAGGATATTGCTGCTCCACTCTATGATTTTTAGATAACAAACTGTGTCTGTCCCGCCACACTGGCTCTCCCTCTTACTCTGACATCCATCCGGCTGTGGGACTGCTCTGCCTGTTTGAACACAGCACGGAGAGGCTGCATGAAGGCGGAACGCTGCTGTTCTGATTAAACTGTTAAAAAAGGGGCTGAACTAACCAACCAGTGACTCAGGACTACCCTGGGAAATGGTCACATTTCACTGACTGTGATGTAAGCCTTTCCAGAAAATAAAGGGAATCATTCATTCATCTCTTGTTCAGCTTTGAGTTGTGCAACATTTAAACAGAATTTCAAGCTATCTGTGAAAGACACAACCAAAGATTCATTTGACTTGAAATAT